>NC_139219.1:80011422-80611422 GCF_055691185.1 Crinia signifera | reverse complement strand
ATAGCGAGGACAGCATATGTCTGTTTCTTCCCATGCAGTAAATTCTTGACCGTGTTAATTATTTCCAAAATATGAAGCAATTGGTAAGGAGTGCCAAAGATTCCTACAGCAAGGGGAAGCCTGGTGAACAATCTGCTCTTTTTTTATTTCAAGTTGGGTGCTCTCATTGAGCTGAGTGAGGCCTGCCAGCACGGCACTCAGACGACAGGTGAAATCTTGGTCATGCTCTGGTTTCTCTTCAGAACGCACAAATCTTTCGCCTTTTACTAAAGATTTCCGTGGAGAGGAGCAAAACTGAGTTTTGTCTCAATTTTTGTGTGCCCCAGCTTAATGGGGTTTCTTTTCTCAGTTTAAAGACAGAATGAGGGTGCTTTCTAGAAAGTGAGCTCATTTGCATAGCGAGGACAGCATATGTCTGTTTCTTCCCATGCAGTAAATTCTTGACCGTGTTAATTATTTCCAAAATATGAAGCAATTGGTAAGGAGTGCCAAAGATTCCTACAGCAAGGGGAAGCCTGGTGAACAATCTGCTCTTTTTTTATTTCAAGTTGGGTGCTCTCATTGAGCTGAGTGAGGCCTGCCAGCACGGCACTCAGACGACAGGTGAAATCTTGGTCATGCTCTGGTTTCTCTTCAGAACGCACAAATCTTTCGCCTTTTACTAAAGATTTCCGTGGAGAGGAGCAAAACTGAGTTTTGTCTCAATTTTTGTGTGCCCCAACTTAATGGGGTTTCTTTTCTCAGTTTAAAGACAGAATGAGGGTGCTTTCTAGAAAGTGAGCTCATTTGCATAGCGAGGACAGCATATGTCTGTTTCTTCCCATGCAGTAAATTCTTGACCGTGTTAATTATTTCCAAAATATGAAGCAATTGGTAAGGAGTGCCAAAGATTCCTACAGCAAGGGGAAGCCTGGTGAACAATCTGCTCTTTTTTATTTCAAGTTGGGTGCTCTCATTGAGCTGAGTGAGGCCTGCCAGCACGGCACTCAGACGACAGGTGAAATCTTGGTCATGCTCTGGTTTCTCTTCAGAACGCACAAATCTTTCGCCTTTTACTAAAGATTTCCGTGGAGAGGAGCAAAACTGAGTTTTGTCTCAATTTTTGTGTGCCCCAGCTTAATGGGGTTTCTTTTCTCAGTTTAAAGACAGAATGAGGGTGCTTTCTAGAAAGTGAGCTCATTTGCATAGCGAGGACAGCATATGTCTGTTTCTTCCCATGCAGTAAATTCTTGACCGTGTTAATTATTTCCAAAATATGAAGCAATTGGTAAGGAGTGACAAAGATTCCTACAGCAAGGGGAAGCCTGGTGAACAATCTGCTCTTTTTTATTTCAAGTTGGGTGCTCTCATTGAGCCTAGTGAGGCCTGCCAGCACGGCACTCAGACGACAGGTGAAATCTTGGTCATGCTCTAGTTTCTCTTCAGAACGCACAAATCTTTCGCCTTTTACTAAAGATTTCCGTGGAGAGGAGCAAAACTGAGTTTTGTCTCAATTTTTGTGTGCCCCAGCTTAATGGGGTTTCTTTTCTCAGTTTAAAGACAGAATGAGGGTGCTTTCTAGAAAGTGAGCTCATTTGCATAGCGAGGACAGCATATGTCTGTTTCTTCCCATGCAGTAAATTCTTGACCGTGTTAATTATTTCCAAAATATGAAGCAATTGGTAAGGAGTGCCAAAGATTCCTACAGCAAGGGGAAGCCTGGTGAACAATCTGCTCTTTTTTATTTCAAGTTGGGTGCTCTCATTGAGCTGAGTGAGGCCTGCCAGCACGGCACTCAGACGACAGGTGAAATCTTGGTCATGCTCTGGTTTCTCTTCAGAACGCACAAATCTTTCGCCTTTTACTAAAGATTTCCGTGGAGAGGAGCAAAACTGAGTTTTGTCTCAATTTTTGTGTGCCCCAGCTTAATGGGGTTTCTTTTCTCAGTTTAAAGACAGAATGAGGGTGCTTTCTAGAAAGTGAGCTCATTTGCATAGCGAGGACAGCATATGTCTGTTTCTTCCCATGCAGTAAATTCTTGACCGTGTTAATTATTTCCAAAATATGAAGCAATTGGTAAGGAGTGCCAAAGATTCCTACAGCAAGGGGAAGCCTGGTGAACAATCTGCTCTTTTTTATTTCAAGTTGGGTGCTCTCATTGAGCTGAGTGAGGCCTGCCAGCACGGCACTCAGACGACAGGTGAAATCTTGGTCATGCTTTGGTTTCTCTTCAGAACGCACAAATCTTTCGCCTTTTACTAAAGATTTCCGTGGAGAGGAGCAAAACTGAGTTTTGTCTCAATTTTTGTGTGCCCCAGCTTTATGGGGTTTCTTTTCTCAGTTTAAAGACAGAATGAGGGTGCTTTCTAGAAAGTGAGCTCATTTGCATAGCGAGGACAGCATATGTCTGTTTCTTCCCATGCAGTAAATTCTTGACCGTGTTAATTATTTCCAAAATATGAAGCAATTGGTAAGGAGTGCCAAAGATTCCTACAGCAAGGGGAAGCCTGGTAAACAATCTGCTCTTTTTTATTTCAAGTTGGGTGCTCTCATTGAGCTGAGTGAGGCCTGCCAGCACGGCACTCAGACGACAGGTGAAATCTTGGTCATGCTCTGGTTTCTCTTCAGAACGCACAAATCTTTCGCCTTTTACTAAAGATTTCCGTGGAGAGGAGCAGAACTGAGTTTTGTCTCAATTTTTGTGTGCCCCAGCTTAATGGGGTTTCTTTTCTCAGTTTAAAGACAGAATGAGGGTGCTTTCTAGAAAGTGAGCTCATTTGCATAGCGAGGACAGCATATGTCTGTTTCTTCCCATGCAGTAAATTCTTGACCGTGTTAATTATTTCCAAAATATGAAGCAATTGGTAAGGAGTGCCAAAGATTCCTACAGCAAGGGGAAGCCTGGTGAACAATCTGCTCTTTTTTTATTTCAAGTTGGGTGCTCTCATTGAGCTGAGTGAGGCCTGCCAGCACGGCACTCAGACGACAGGTGAAATCTTGGTCATGCTCTGGTTTCTCTTCAGAACGCACAAATCTTTCGCCTTTTACTAAAGATTTCCGTGGAGAGGAGCAAAACTGAGTTTTGTCTCAATTTTTGTGTGCCCCAGCTTTATGGGGTTTCTTTTCTCAGTTTAAAGACAGAATGAGGGTGCTTTCTAGAAAGTGAGCTCATTTGCATAGCGAGGACAGCATATGTCTGTTTCTTCCCATGCAGTAAATTCTTGACCGTGTTAATTATTTCCAAAATATGAAGCAATTGGTAAGGAGTGCCAAAGATTCCTACAGCAAGGGGAAGCCTGGTGAACAATCTGCTCTTTTTTATTTCAAGTTGGGTGCTCTCATTGAGCTGAGTGAGGCCTGCCAGCACGGCACTCAGACGACCGGTGAAATCTTGGTCATGCTCTGGTTTCTCTTCAGAACGCACAAATCTTTCGCCTTTTACTAAAGATTTCCGTGGAGAGGAGCAGAACTGAGTTTTGTCTCAATTTTTGTGTGCCCCAGCTTAATGGGGTTTCTTTTCTCAGTTTAAAGACAGAATGAGGGTGCTTTCTAGAAAGTGAGCTCATTTGCATAGCGAGGACAGCATATGTCTGTTTCTTCCCATGCAGTAAATTCTTGACCGTGTTAATTATTTCCAAAATATGAAGCAATTGGTAAGGAGTGCCAAAGATTCCTACAGCAAGGGGAAGCTTGGTGAACAATCTGCTCTTTTTTATTTCAAGTTGGGTGCTCTCATTGAGCTGAGTTAGGCCTGCCAGCACGGCACTCAGACGACAGGTGAAATCTTGGTCATGCTCTGGTTTCTCTTCAGAACGCACAAATCTTTCGCCTTTTACTAAAGATTTCCGTGGAGAGGAGCAGAACTGAGTTTTGTCTCAATTTTTGTGTGCCCCAGCTTAATGGGGTTTCTTTTCTCAGTTTAAAGACAGAATGAGGGTGCTTTCTAGAAAGTGAGCTCATTTGCATAGCGAGGACAGCATATGTCTGTTTCTTCCCATGCAGTAAATTCTTGACCGTATTAATTATTTCCAAAATATGAAGCAATTGGTAAGGAGTGCCAAAGATTCCTACAGCAAGGGGAAGCCTGGTGAACAATCTGCTCTTTTTTTATTTCAAGTTGGGTGCTCTCATTGAGCTGAGTGAGGCCTGCCAGCACGGCACTCAGACGACAGGTGAAATCTTGGTCATGCTCTGGTTTCTCTTCAGAACGCACAAATCTTTCGCCTTTTACTAAAGATTTCCGTGGAGAGGAGCAAAACTGAGTTTTGTCTCAATTTTTGTGTGCCCCAGCTTTATGGGGTTTCTTTTCTCAGTTTAAAGACAGAATGAGGGTGCTTTCTAGAAAGTGAGCTCATTTGCATAGCGAGGACAGCATATGTCTGTTTCTTCCCATGCAGTAAATTCTTGACCGTGTTAATTATTTCCAAAATATGAAGCAATTGGTAAGGAGTGCCAAAGATTCCTACAGCAAGGGGAAGCCTGGTGAACAATCTGCTCTTTTTTATTTCAAGTTGGGTGCTCTCATTGAGCTGAGTGAGGCCTGCCAGCACGGCACTCAGACGACAGGTGAAATCTTGGTCATGCTCTGGTTTCTCTTCAGAACGCACAAATCTTTCGCCTTTTACTAAAGATTTCCGTGGAGAGGAGCAGAACTGAGTTTTGTCTCAATTTTTGTGTGCCCCAGCTTAATGGGGTTTCTTTTCTCAGTTTAAAGACAGAATGAGGGTGCTTTCTAGAAAGTGAGCTCATTTGCATAGCGAGGACAGCATATGTCTGTTTCTTTCCATGCAGTAAATTCTTGACCGTGTTAATTATTTCCAAAATATGAAGCAATTGGTAAGGAGTGCCAAAGATTCCTACAGCAAGGGGAAGCCTGGTGAACAATCTGCTCTTTTTTATTTCAAGTTGGGTGCTCTCATTGAGCTGAGTGAGGCCTGCCAGCACGGCACTCAGACGACAGGTGAAATCTTGGTCATGCTCTGGTTTCTCTTCAGAACGCACAAATCTTTCGCCTTTTACTAAAGATTTCCGTGGAGAGGAGCAGAACTGAGTTTTGTCTCAATTTTTGTGTGCCCCAGCTTAATGGGGTTTCTTTTCTCAGTTTAAAGACAGAATGAGGGTGCTTTCTAGAAAGTGAGCTCATTTGCATAGCGAGGACAGCATATGTCTGTTTCTTCCCATGCAGTAAATTCTTGACCGTGTTAATTATTTCCAAAATATGAAGCAATTGGTAAGGAGTGCCAAAGATTCCTACAGCAAGGGGAAGCCTGGTGAACAATCTGCTCTTTTTTTATTTCAAGTTGGGTGCTCTCATTGAGCTGAGTGAGGCCTGCCAGCACGGCACTCAGACGACAGGTGAAATCTTGGTCATGCTCTGGTTTCTCTTCAGAACGCACAAATCTTTCGCCTTTTACTAAAGATTTCCGTGGAGAGGAGCAAAACTGAGTTTTGTCTCAATTTTTGTGTGCCCCAGCTTAATGGGGTTTCTTTTCTCAGTTTAAAGACAGAATGAGGGTGCTTTCTAGAAAGTGAGCTCATTTGCATAGCGAGGACAGCATATGTCTGTTTCTTCCCATGCAGTAAATTCTTGACCGTGTTAATTATTTCCAAAATATGAAGCAATTGGTAAGGAGTGACAAAGATTCCTACAGCAAGGGGAAGCCTGGTGAACAATCTGCTCTTTTTTATTTCAAGTTGGGTGCTCTCATTGAGCCTAGTGAGGCCTGCCAGCACGGCACTCAGACGACAGGTGAAATCTTGGTCATGCTCTAGTTTCTCTTCAGAACGCACAAATCTTTCGCCTTTTACTAAAGATTTCCGTGGAGAGGAGCAAAACTGAGTTTTGTCTCAATTTTTGTGTGCCCCAGCTTAATGGGGTTTCTTTTCTCAGTTTAAAGACAGAATGAGGGTGCTTTTTTAGAAAGTGAGCTCATTTGCATAGCGAGGACAGCATATGTCTGTTTCTTCCCATGCAGTAAATTCTTGACCGTGTTAATTATTTCCAAAATATGAAGCAATTGGTAAGGAGTGCCAAAGATTCCTACAGCAAGGGGAAGCCTGGTGAACAATCTGCTCTTTTTTATTTCAAGTTGGGTGCTCTCATTGAGCTGAGTGAGGCCTTAAAGCACGGCACTCAGACGACAGGTGAAATCTTGGTCATGCTCTGGTTTCTCTTCAGAACACACAAATCTTTCGCCTTTTACTAAAGATTTCCGTGGAGAGGAGCAAAACTGAGTTTTGTCTCAATTTTTGTGTGCCCCAGCTTAATGGGGTTTCTTTTCTCAGTTTAAAGACAGAATGAGGGTGCTTTCTAGAAAGTGAGCTCATTTGCATAGCGAGGACAGCATATGTCTGTTTCTTCCCATGCAGTAAATTCTTGACCGTGTTAATTATTTCCAAAATATGAAGCAATTGGTAAGGAGTGCCAAAGATATGAAGCAATTGGTAAGGAGTGCCAAAGATTCCTACAGCAAGGGGAATCCTGGTGAACAATCTGCTCTTTTTTATTTCAAGTTGGGTGCTCTCATTGAGCTGAGTGAGGCCTGCCAGCACGGCACTCAGACGACAGGTGAAATCTTGGTCATGCTCTGGTTTCTCTTCAGAACGCACAAATCTTTCGCCTTTTACTAAAGATTTCCGTGGAGAGGAGCAGAACTGAGTTTTGTCTCAATTTTTGTGTGCCCCAGCTTAATGGGGTTTCTTTTCTCAGTTTAAAGACAGAATGAGGGTGCTTTCTAGAAAGTGAGCTCATTTGCATAGCGAGGACAGCATATGTCTGTTTCTTCCCATGCAGTAAATTCTTGACCGTGTTAATTATTTCCAAAATATGAAGCAATTGGTAAGGAGTGCCAAAGATTCCTACAGCAAGGGGAAGCCTGGTGAACAATCTGCTCTTTTTTTATTTCAAGTTGGGTGCTCTCATTGAGCTGAGTGAGGCCTGCCAGCACGGCACTCAGACGACAGGTGAAATCTTGGTCATGCTCTGGTTTCTCTTCAGAACGCACAAATCTTTCGCCTTTTACTAAAGATTTCCGTGGAGAGGAGCAAAACTGAGTTTTGTCTCAATTTTTGTGTGCCCCAACTTAATGGGGTTTCTTTTCTCAGTTTAAAGACAGAATGAGGGTGCTTTCTAGAAAGTGAGCTCATTTGCATAGCGAGGACAGCATATGTCTGTTTCTTCCCATGCAGTAAATTCTTGACCGTGTTAATTATTTCCAAAATATGAAGCAATTGGTAAGGAGTGCCAAAGATTCCTACAGCAAGGGGAAGCCTGGTGAACAATCTGCTCTTTTTTATTTCAAGTTGGGTGCTCTCATTGAGCTGAGTGAGGCCTGCCATCACGGCACTCAGACGACAGGTGAAATCTTGGTTATGCTCTGGTTTCTCTTCAGAACGCACAAATCTTTCGCCTTTTACTAAAGATTTCCGTGGAGAGAAGCAAAACTGAGTTTTGTCTCAATTTTTGTGTGCCCCAGCTTAATGGGGTTTCTTTTCTCAGTTTAAAGACAGAATGAGGGTGCTTTCTAGAAAGTGAGCTCATTTGCATAGCGAGGACAGCATATGTCTGTTTCTTCCCATGCAGTAAATTCTTGACCGTGTTAATTATTTCCAAAATATGAAGCAATTGGTAAGGAGTGCCAAAGATTCCTACAGCAAGGGGAAGCTTGGTGAACAATCTGCTCTTTTTTATTTCAAGTTGGGTGCTCTCATTGAGCTGAGTTAGGCCTGCCAGCACGGCACTCAGACGACAGGTGAAATCTTGGTCATGCTCTGGTTTCTCTTCAGAACGCACAAATCTTTCGCCTTTTACTAAAGATTTCCGTGGAGAGGAGCAGAACTGAGTTTTGTCTCAATTTTTGTGTGCCCCAGCTTAATGGGGTTTCTTTTCTCAGTTTAAAGACAGAATGAGGGTGCTTTCTAGAAAGTGAGCTCATTTGCATAGCGAGGACAGCATATGTCTGTTTCTTCCCATGCAGTAAATTCTTGACCGTATTAATTATTTCCAAAATATGAAGCAATTGGTAAGGAGTGCCAAAGATTCCTACAGCAAGGGGAAGCCTGGTGAACAATCTGCTCTTTTTTTATTTCAAGTTGGGTGCTCTCATTGAGCTGAGTGAGGCCTGCCAGCACGGCACTCAGACGACAGGTGAAATCTTGGTCATGCTCTGGTTTCTCTTCAGAACGCACAAATCTTTCGCCTTTTACTAAAGATTTCCGTGGAGAGGAGCAAAACTGAGTTTTGTCTCAATTTTTGTGTGCCCCAGCTTTATGGGGTTTCTTTTCTCAGTTTAAAGACAGAATGAGGGTGCTTTCTAGAAAGTGAGCTCATTTGCATAGCGAGGACAGCATATGTCTGTTTCTTCCCATGCAGTAAATTCTTGACCGTGTTAATTATTTCCAAAATATGAAGCAATTGGTAAGGAGTGCCAAAGATTCCTACAGCAAGGGGAAGCCTGGTGAACAATCTGCTCTTTTTTATTTCAAGTTGGGTGCTCTCATTGAGCTGAGTGAGGCCTGCCAGCACGGCACTCAGACGACAGGTGAAATCTTGGTCATGCTCTGGTTTCTCTTCAGAACGCACAAATCTTTCGCCTTTTACTAAAGATTTCCGTGGAGAGGAGCAGAACTGAGTTTTGTCTCAATTTTTGTGTGCCCCAGCTTAATGGGGTTTCTTTTCTCAGTTTAAAGACAGAATGAGGGTGCTTTCTAGAAAGTGAGCTCATTTGCATAGCGAGGACAGCATATGTCTGTTTCTTTCCATGCAGTAAATTCTTGACCGTGTTAATTATTTCCAAAATATGAAGCAATTGGTAAGGAGTGCCAAAGATTCCTACAGCAAGGGGAAGCCTGGTGAACAATCTGCTCTTTTTTATTTCAAGTTGGGTGCTCTCATTGAGCTGAGTGAGGCCTGCCAGCACGGCACTCAGACGACAGGTGAAATCTTGGTCATGCTCTGGTTTCTCTTCAGAACGCACAAATCTTTCGCCTTTTACTAAAGATTTCCGTGGAGAGGAGCAGAACTGAGTTTTGTCTCAATTTTTGTGTGCCCCAGCTTAATGGGGTTTCTTTTCTCAGTTTAAAGACAGAATGAGGGTGCTTTCTAGAAAGTGAGCTCATTTGCATAGCGAGGACAGCATATGTCTGTTTCTTCCCATGCAGTAAATTCTTGACCGTGTTAATTATTTCCAAAATATGAAGCAATTGGTAAGGAGTGCCAAAGATTCCTACAGCAAGGGGAAGCCTGGTGAACAATCTGCTCTTTTTTTATTTCAAGTTGGGTGCTCTCATTGAGCTGAGTGAGGCCTGCCAGCACGGCACTCAGACGACAGGTGAAATCTTGGTCATGCTCTGGTTTCTCTTCAGAACGCACAAATCTTTCGCCTTTTACTAAAGATTTCCGTGGAGAGGAGCAAAACTGAGTTTTGTCTCAATTTTTGTGTGCCCCAGCTTAATGGGGTTTCTTTTCTCAGTTTAAAGACAGAATGAGGGTGCTTTCTAGAAAGTGAGCTCATTTGCATAGCGAGGACAGCATATGTCTGTTTCTTCCCATGCAGTAAATTCTTGACCGTGTTAATTATTTCCAAAATATGAAGCAATTGGTAAGGAGTGACAAAGATTCCTACAGCAAGGGGAAGCCTGGTGAACAATCTGCTCTTTTTTATTTCAAGTTGGGTGCTCTCATTGAGCCTAGTGAGGCCTGCCAGCACGGCACTCAGACGACAGGTGAAATCTTGGTCATGCTCTAGTTTCTCTTCAGAACGCACAAATCTTTCGCCTTTTACTAAAGATTTCCGTGGAGAGGAGCAAAACTGAGTTTTGTCTCAATTTTTGTGTGCCCCAGCTTAATGGGGTTTCTTTTCTCAGTTTAAAGACAGAATGAGGGTGCTTTTTTAGAAAGTGAGCTCATTTGCATAGCGAGGACAGCATATGTCTGTTTCTTCCCATGCAGTAAATTCTTGACCGTGTTAATTATTTCCAAAATATGAAGCAATTGGTAAGGAGTGCCAAAGATTCCTACAGCAAGGGGAAGCCTGGTGAACAATCTGCTCTTTTTTATTTCAAGTTGGGTGCTCTCATTGAGCTGAGTGAGGCCTTAAAGCACGGCACTCAGACGACAGGTGAAATCTTGGTCATGCTCTGGTTTCTCTTCAGAACACACAAATCTTTCGCCTTTTACTAAAGATTTCCGTGGAGAGGAGCAAAACTGAGTTTTGTCTCAATTTTTGTGTGCCCCAGCTTAATGGGGTTTCTTTTCTCAGTTTAAAGACAGAATGAGGGTGCTTTCTAGAAAGTGAGCTCATTTGCATAGCGAGGACAGCATATGTCTGTTTCTTCCCATGCAGTAAATTCTTGACCGTGTTAATTATTTCCAAAATATGAAGCAATTGGTAAGGAGTGCCAAAGATATGAAGCAATTGGTAAGGAGTGCCAAAGATTCCTACAGCAAGGGGAATCCTGGTGAACAATCTGCTCTTTTTTATTTCAAGTTGGGTGCTCTCATTGAGCTGAGTGAGGCCTGCCAGCACGGCACTCAGACGACAGGTGAAATCTTGGTCATGCTCTGGTTTCTCTTCAGAACGCACAAATCTTTCGCCTTTTACTAAAGATTTCCGTGGAGAGGAGCAGAACTGAGTTTTGTCTCAATTTTTGTGTGCCCCAGCTTAATGGGGTTTCTTTTCTCAGTTTAAAGACAGAATGAGGGTGCTTTCTAGAAAGTGAGCTCATTTGCATAGCGAGGACAGCATATGTCTGTTTCTTCCCATGCAGTAAATTCTTGACCGTGTTAATTATTTCCAAAATATGAAGCAATTGGTAAGGAGTGCCAAAGATTCCTACAGCAAGGGGAAGCCTGGTGAACAATCTGCTCTTTTTTTATTTCAAGTTGGGTGCTCTCATTGAGCTGAGTGAGGCCTGCCAGCACGGCACTCAGACGACAGGTGAAATCTTGGTCATGCTCTGGTTTCTCTTCAGAACGCACAAATCTTTCGCCTTTTACTAAAGATTTCCGTGGAGAGGAGCAAAACTGAGTTTTGTCTCAATTTTTGTGTGCCCCAACTTAATGGGGTTTCTTTTCTCAGTTTAAAGACAGAATGAGGGTGCTTTCTAGAAAGTGAGCTCATTTGCATAGCGAGGACAGCATATGTCTGTTTCTTCCCATGCAGTAAATTCTTGACCGTGTTAATTATTTCCAAAATATGAAGCAATTGGTAAGGAGTGCCAAAGATTCCTACAGCAAGGGGAAGCCTGGTGAACAATCTGCTCTTTTTTATTTCAAGTTGGGTGCTCTCATTGAGCTGAGTGAGGCCTGCCATCACGGCACTCAGACGACAGGTGAAATCTTGGTTATGCTCTGGTTTCTCTTCAGAACGCACAAATCTTTCGCCTTTTACTAAAGATTTCCGTGGAGAGAAGCAAAACTGAGTTTTGTCTCAATTTTTGTGTGCCCCAGCTTAATGGGGTTTCTTTTCTCAGTTTAAAGACAGAATGAGGGTGCTTTCTAGAAAGTGAGCTCATTTGCATAGCGAGGACAGCATATGTCTGTTTCTTCCCATGCAGTAAATTCTTGACCGTGTTAATTATTTCCAAAATATGAAGCAATTGGTAAGGAGTGCCAAAGATTCCTACAGCAAGGGGAAGCCTGGTGAACAATCTGCTCTTTTTTTATTTCAAGTTGGGTGCTCTCATTGAGCTGAGTGAGGCCTGCCAGCACGGCACTAAGACGACAGGTGAAATCTTGGTCATGCTCTGGTTTCTCTTCAGAACGCACAAATCTTTCGCCTTTTACTAAAGATTTCCGTGGAGAGGAGCAAAACTGAGTTTTGTCTCAATTTTTGTGTGCCCCAGCTTAATGGGGTTTCTTTTCTCAGTTTAAAGACAGAATGAGGGTGCTTTTTTAGAAAGTGAGCTCATTTGCATAGCGAGGACAGCATATGTCTGTTTCTTCCCATGCAGTAAATTCTTGACCGTGTTAATTATTTCCAAAATATGAAGCAATTGGTAAGGAGTGCCAAAGATTCCTACAGCAAGGGGAAGCCTGGTGAACAATCTGCTCTTTTTTATTTCAAGTTGGGTGCTCTCATTGAGCTGAGTGAGGCCTGAAAGCACGGCACTCAGACGACAGGTGAAATCTTGGTCATGCTCTGGTTTCTCTTCAGAACGCACAAATCTTTCGCCTTTTACTAAAGATTTCCGTGGAGAGGAGCAAAACTGAGTTTTGTCTCAATTTTTGTGTGCCCCAGCTTAATGGGGTTTCTTTTCTCAGTTTAAAGACAGAATGAGGGTGCTTTCTAGAAAGTGAGCTCATTTGCATAGCGAGGACAGCATATGTCTGTTTCTTCCCATGCAGTAAATTCTTGACCGTGTTAATTATTTCCAAAATATGAAGCAATTGGTAAGGAGTGCCAAAGATATGAAGCAATTGGTAAGGAGTGCCAAAGATTCCTACAGCAAGGGGAAGCCTGGTGAACAATCTGCTCTTTTTTATTTCAAGTTGGGTGCTCTCATTGAGCTGAGTGAGGCCTGCCATCACGGCACTCAGACGACAGGTGAAATCTTGGTCATGCTCTGGTTTCTCTTCAGAACGCACAAATCTTTCGCCTTTTACTAAAGATTTCCGTGGAGAGGAGCAGAACTGAGTTTTGTCTCAATTTTTGTGTGCCCCAGCTTAATGGGGTTTCTTTTCTCTGTTTAAAGACAGAATGAGGGTGCTTTCTAGAAAGTGAGCTCATTTGCATAGCGAGGACAGCATATGTCTGTTTCTTCCCATGCAGTAAATTCTTGACCGTGTTAATTATTTCCAAAATATGAAGCAATTGGTAAGGAGTGCCAAAGATTCCTACAGCAAGGGGAAGCCTGGTGAACAATCTGCTCTTTTTTATTTCAAGTTGGGTGCTCTCATTGAGCTGAGTGAGGCCTGCCAGCACGGCACTCAGACGACAGGTGAAATCTTGGTCATGCTCTGGTTTCTCTTCAGAACGCACAAATCTTTCGCCTTTTACTAAAGATTTCCGTGGAGAGGAGCAAAACTGAGTTTTGTCTCAATTTTTGTGTGCCCCAGCTTTATGGGGTTTCTTTTCTCAGTTTAAAGACAGAATGAGGGTGCTTTCTAGAAAGTGAGCTCATTTGCATAGCGAGGACAGCATATGTCTGTTTCTTCCCATGCAGTAAATTCTTGACCGTGTTAATTATTTCCAAAATATGAAGCAATTGGTAAGGAGTGCCAAAGATTCCTACAGCAAGGGGAAGCCTGGTGAACAATCTGCTCTTTTTTATTTCAAGTTGGGTGCTCTCATTGAGCTGAGTGAGGCCTGCCAGCACGGCACTCAGACGACAGGTGAAATCTTGGTCATGCTCTGGTTTCTCTTCAGAACGCACAAATCTTTCGCCTTTTACTAAAGATTTCCGTGGAGAGGAGCAGAACTGAGTTTTGTCTCAATTTTTGTGTGCCCCAGCTTAATGGGGTTTCTTTTCTCAGTTTAAAGACAGAATGAGGGTGCTTTCTAGAAAGTGAGCTCATTTGCATAGCGAGGACAGCATATGTCTGTTTCTTCCCATGCAGTAAATTCTTGACCGTGTTAATTATTTCCAAAATATGAAGCAATTGGTAAGGAGTGCCAAAGATTCCTACAGCAAGGGGAAGCCTGGTGAACAATCTGCTCTTTTTTTATTTCAAGTTGGGTGCTCTCATTGAGCTGAGTGAGGCCTGCCAGCACGGCACTCAGACGACAGGTGAAATCTTGGTCATGCTCTGGTTTCTCTTCAGAATGCACAAATCTTTCGCCTTTTACTAAAGATTTCCGTGGAGAGGAGCAAAACTGAGTTTTGTCTCAATTTTTGTGTGCCCCAACTTAATGGGGTTTCTTTTCTCAGTTTAAAGACAGAATGAGGGTGCTTTCTAGAAAGTGAGCTCATTTGCATAGCGGGGACAGCATATGTCTGTTTCTTCCCATGCAGTAAATTCTTGACCGTGTTAATTATTTCCAAAATATGAAGCAATTGGTAAGGAGTGCCAAAGATTCCTACAGCAAGGGGAAGCCTGGTGAACAATCTGCTCTTTTTTTATTTCAAGTTGGGTGCTCTCATTGAGCTGAGTGAGGCCTGCCATCACGGCACTCAGACGACAGGTGAAATCTTGGTCATGCTCTGGTTTCTCTTCAGAACGCACAAATCTTTCGCCTTTTACTAAAGATTTCCGTGGAGAGGAGCAAAACTGAGTTTTGTCTCAATTTTTGTGTGCCCCAGCTTAATGGGGTTTCTTTTCTCAGTTTAAAGACAGAATGAGGGTGCTTTCTAGAAAGTGAGCTCATTTGCATAGCGAGGACAGCATATGTCTGTTTCTTCCCATGCAGTAAATTCTTGACCGTGTTAATTATTTCCAAAATATGAAGCAATTGGTAAGGAGTGCCAAAGATATGAAGCAATTGGTAAGGAGTGCCAAAGATTCCTACAGCAAGGGGAAGCCTGGTGAACAATCTGCTCTTTTTTATTTCAAGTTGGGTGCTCTCATTGAGCTGAGTGAGGCCTGCCAGCACGGCACTCAGACGACAGGTGAAATCTTGGTCATGCTCTGGTTTCTCTTCAGAACGCACAAATCTTTCGCCTTTTACTAAAGATTTCCGTGGAGAGGAGCAGAACTGAGTTTTGTCTCAATTTTTGTGTGCCCCAGCTTAATGGGGTTTCTTTTCTCAGTTTAAAGACAGAATGAGGGTGCTTTCTAGAAAGTGAGCTCATTTGCATAGCGAGGACAGCATATGTCTGTTTCTTCCCATGCAGTAAATTCTTGACCGTGTTAATTATTTCCAAAATATGAAGCAATTGGTAAGGAGTGCCAAAGATTCCTACAGCAAGGGGAAGCCTGGTGAACAATCTGCTCTTTTTTTATTTCAAGTTGGGTGCTCTCATTGAGCTGAGTGAGGCCTGCCAGCACGGCACTCAGACGACAGGTGAAATCTTGGTCATGCTCTGGTTTCTCTTCAGAACGCACAAATCTTTCGCCTTTTACTAAAGATTTCCGTGGAGAGGAGCAAAACTGAGTTTTGTCTCAATTTTTGTGTGCCCCAACTTAATGGGGTTTCTTTTCTCAGTTTAAAGACAGAATGAGGGTGCTTTCTAGAAAGTGAGCTCATTTGCATAGCGAGGACAGCATATGTCTGTTTCTTCCCATGCAGTAAATTCTTGACCGTGTTAATTATTTCCAAAATATGAAGCAATTGGTAAGGAGTGCCAAAGATTCCTACAGCAAGGGGAAGCCTGGTGAACAATCTGCTCTTTTTTATTTCAAGTTGGGTGCTCTCATTGAGCTGAGTGAGGCCTGCCATCACGGCACTCAGACGACAGGTGAAATCTTGGTTATGCTCTGGTTTCTCTTCAGAACGCACAAATCTTTCGCCTTTTACTAAAGATTTCCGTGGAGAGAAGCAAAACTGAGTTTTGTCTCAATTTTTGTGTGCCCCAGCTTAATGGGGTTTCTTTTCTCAGTTTAAAGACAGAATGAGGGTGCTTTCTAGAAAGTGAGCTCATTTGCATAGCGAGGACAGCATATGTCTGTTTCTTCCCATGCAGTAAATTCTTGACCGTGTTAATTATTTCCAAAATATGAAGCAATTGGTAAGGAGTGCCAAAGATTCCTACAGCAAGGGGAAGCCTGGTGAACAATCTGCTCTTTTTTATTTCAAGTTGGGTGCTCTCATTGAGCTGAGTGAGGCCTGCCAGCACGGCACTCAGACGACAGGTGAAATCTTGGTCATGCTCTGGTTTCTCTTCAGAACGCACAAATCTTTCGCCTTTTACTAAAGATTTCCGTGGAGAGGAGCAGAACTGAGTTTTGTCTCAATTTTTGTGTGCCCCAGCTTAATGGGGTTTCTTTTCTCAGTTTAAAGACAGAATGAGGGTGCTTTCTAGAAAGTGAGCTCATTTGCATAGCGAGGACAGCATATGTCTGTTTCTTCCCATGCAGTAAATTCTTGACCGTGTTAATTATTTCCAAAATATGAAGCAATTGGTAAGGAGTGCCAAAGATTCCTACAGCAAGGGGAAGCCTGGTGAACAATCTGCTCTTTTTTTATTTCAAGTTGGGTGCTCTCATTGAGCTGAGTGAGGCCTGCCAGCACGGCACTCAGACGACAGGTGAAATCTTGGTCATGCTCTGGTTTCTCTTCAGAACGCACAAATCTTTCGCCTTTTACTAAAGATTTCCGTGGAGAGGAGCAAAACTGAGTTTTGTCTCAATTTTTGTGTGCCCCAACTTAATGGGGTTTCTTTTCTCAGTTTAAAGACAGAATGAGGGTGCTTTCTAGAAAGTGAGCTCATTTGCATAGCGAGGACAGCATATGTCTGTTTCTTCCCATGCAGTAAATTCTTGACCGTGTTAATTATTTCCAAAATATGAAGCAATTGGTAAGGAGTGCCAAAGATTCCTACAGCAAGGGGAAGCCTGGTGAACAATCTGCTCTTTTTTA
The DNA here is from genome assembly GCF_055691185.1 of Crinia signifera. Lineage (NCBI taxonomy): Eukaryota > Metazoa > Chordata > Amphibia > Anura > Myobatrachidae > Crinia > Crinia signifera. Next base: position 80,594,986 of record NC_139219.1, on the reverse strand, counting down.
TTTCAAGTTGGGTGCTCTCATTGAGCTGAGTGAGGCCTGCCATCACGGCACTCAGACGACAGGTGAAATCTTGGTTATGCTCTGGTTTCTCTTCAGAACGCACAAATCTTTCGCCTTTTACTAAAGATTTCCGTGGAGAGAAGCAAAACTGAGTTTTGTCTCAATTTTTGTGTGCCCCAGCTTAATGGGGTTTCTTTTCTCAGTTTAAAGACAGAATGAGGGTGCTTTCTAGAAAGTGAGCTCATTTGCATAGCGAGGACAGCATATGTCTGTTTCTTCCCATGCAGTAAATTCTTGACCGTGTTAATTATTTCCAAAATATGAAGCAATTGGTAAGGAGTGCCAAAGATTCCTACAGCAAGGGGAAGCCTGGTGAACAATCTGCTCTTTTTTTATTTCAAGTTGGGTGCTCTCATTGAGCTGAGTGAGGCCTGCCAGCACGGCACTAAGACGACAGGTGAAATCTTGGTCATGCTCTGGTTTCTCTTCAGAACGCACAAATCTTTCGCCTTTTACTAAAGATTTCCGTGGAGAGGAGCAAAACTGAGTTTTGTCTCAATTTTTGTGTGCCCCAGCTTAATGGGGTTTCTTTTCTCAGTTTAAAGACAGAATGAGGGTGCTTTTTTAGAAAGTGAGCTCATTTGCATAGCGAGGACAGCATATGTCTGTTTCTTCCCATGCAGTAAATTCTTGACCGTGTTAATTATTTCCAAAATATGAAGCAATTGGTAAGGAGTGCCAAAGATTCCTACAGCAAGGGGAAGCCTGGTGAACAATCTGCTCTTTTTTATTTCAAGTTGGGTGCTCTCATTGAGCTGAGTGAGGCCTGAAAGCACGGCACTCAGACGACAGGTGAAATCTTGGTCATGCTCTGGTTTCTCTTCAGAACGCACAAATCTTTCGCCTTTTACTAAAGATTTCCGTGGAGAGGAGCAAAACTGAGTTTTGTCTCAATTTTTGTGTGCCCCAGCTTAATGGGGTTTCTTTTCTCAGTTTAAAGACAGAATGAGGGTGCTTTCTAGAAAGTGAGCTCATTTGCATAGCGAGGACAGCATATGTCTGTTTCTTCCCATGCAGTAAATTCTTGACCGTGTTAATTATTTCCAAAATATGAAGCAATTGGTAAGGAGTGCCAAAGATATGAAGCAATTGGTAAGGAGTGCCAAAGATTCCTACAGCAAGGGGAAGCCTGGTGAACAATCTGCTCTTTTTTATTTCAAGTTGGGTGCTCTCATTGAGCTGAGTGAGGCCTGCCATCACGGCACTCAGACGACAGGTGAAATCTTGGTCATGCTCTGGTTTCTCTTCAGAACGCACAAATCTTTCGCCTTTTACTAAAGATTTCCGTGGAGAGGAGCAGAACTGAGTTTTGTCTCAATTTTTGTGTGCCCCAGCTTAATGGGGTTTCTTTTCTCTGTTTAAAGACAGAATGAGGGTGCTTTCTAGAAAGTGAGCTCATTTGCATAGCGAGGACAGCATATGTCTGTTTCTTCCCATGCAGTAAATTCTTGACCGTGTTAATTATTTCCAAAATATGAAGCAATTGGTAAGGAGTGCCAAAGATTCCTACAGCAAGGGGAAGCCTGGTGAACAATCTGCTCTTTTTTATTTCAAGTTGGGTGCTCTCATTGAGCTGAGTGAGGCCTGCCAGCACGGCACTCAGACGACAGGTGAAATCTTGGTCATGCTCTGGTTTCTCTTCAGAACGCACAAATCTTTCGCCTTTTACTAAAGATTTCCGTGGAGAGGAGCAAAACTGAGTTTTGTCTCAATTTTTGTGTGCCCCAGCTTTATGGGGTTTCTTTTCTCAGTTTAAAGACAGAATGAGGGTGCTTTCTAGAAAGTGAGCTCATTTGCATAGCGAGGACAGCATATGTCTGTTTCTTCCCATGCAGTAAATTCTTGACCGTGTTAATTATTTCCAAAATATGAAGCAATTGGTAAGGAGTGCCAAAGATTCCTACAGCAAGGGGAAGCCTGGTGAACAATCTGCTCTTTTTTATTTCAAATTGGGTGCTCTCATTGAGCTGAGTGAGGCCTGCCAGCACGGCACTCAGACGACAGGTGAAATCTTGGTCATGCTCTGGTTTCTCTTCAGAACGCACAAATCTTTCGCCTTTTACTAAAGATTTCCGTGGAGAGGAGCAGAACTGAGTTTTGTCTCAATTTTTGTGTGCCCCAGCTTAATGGGGTTTCTTTTCTCAGTTTAAAGACAGAATGAGGGTGCTTTCTAGAAAGTGAGCTCATTTGCATAGCGAGGACAGCATATGTCTGTTTCTTCCCATGCAGTAAATTCTTGACCGTGTTAATTATTTCCAAAATATGAAGCAATTGGTAAGGAGTGCCAAAGATTCCTACAGCAAGGGGAAGCCTGGTGAACAATCTGCTCTTTTTTTATTTCAAGTTGGGTGCTCTCATTGAGCTGAGTGAGGCCTGCCAGCACGGCACTCAGACGACAGGTGAAATCTTGGTCATGCTCTGGTTTCTCTTCAGAATGCACAAATCTTTCGCCTTTTACTAAAGATTTCCGTGGAGAGGAGCAAAACTGAGTTTTGTCTCAATTTTTGTGTGCCCCAACTTAATGGGGTTTCTTTTCTCAGTTTAAAGACAGAATGAGGGTGCTTTCTAGAAAGTGAGCTCATTTGCATAGCGGGGACAGCATATGTCTGTTTCTTCCCATGCAGTAAATTCTTGACCGTGTTAATTATTTCCAAAATATGAAGCAATTGGTAAGGAGTGCCAAAGATTCCTACAGCAAGGGGAAGCCTGGTGAACAATCTGCTCTTTTTTTATTTCAAGTTGGGTGCTCTCATTGAGCTGAGTGAGGCCTGCCATCACGGCACTCAGACGACAGGTGAAATCTTGGTCATGCTCTGGTTTCTCTTCAGAACGCACAAATCTTTCGCCTTTTACTAAAGATTTCCGTGGAGAGGAGCAAAACTGAGTTTTGTCTCAATTTTTGTGTGCCCCAGCTTAATGGGGTTTCTTTTCTCAGTTTAAAGACAGAATGAGGGTGCTTTCTAGAAAGTGAGCTCATTTGCATAGCGAGGACAGCATATGTCTGTTTCTTCCCATGCAGTAAATTCTTGACCGTGTTAATTATTTCCAAAATATGAAGCAATTGGTAAGGAGTGCCAAAGATATGAAGCAATTGGTAAGGAGTGCCAAAGATTCCTACAGCAAGGGGAAGCCTGGTGAACAATCTGCTCTTTTTTATTTCAAGTTGGGTGCTCTCATTGAGCTGAGTGAGGCCTGCCAGCACGGCACTCAGACGACAGGTGAAATCTTGGTCATGCTCTGGTTTCTCTTCAGAACGCACAAATCTTTCGCCTTTTACTAAAGATTTCCGTGGAGAGGAGCAGAACTGAGTTTTGTCTCAATTTTTGTGTGCCCCAGCTTAATGGGGTTTCTTTTCTCAGTTTAAAGACAGAATGAGGGTGCTTTCTAGAAAGTGAGCTCATTTGCATAGCGAGGACAGCATATGTCTGTTTCTTCCCATGCAGTAAATTCTTGACCGTGTTAATTATTTCCAAAATATGAAGCAATTGGTAAGGAGTGCCAAAGATTCCTACAGCAAGGGGAAGCCTGGTGAACAATCTGCTCTTTTTTTATTTCAAGTTGGGTGCTCTCATTGAGCTGAGTGAGGCCTGCCAGCACGGCACTCAGACGACAGGTGAAATCTTGGTCATGCTCTGGTTTCTCTTCAGAACGCACAAATCTTTCGCCTTTTACTAAAGATTTCCGTGGAGAGGAGCAAAACTGAGTTTTGTCTCAATTTTTGTGTGCCCCAACTTAATGGGGTTTCTTTTCTCAGTTTAAAGACAGAATGAGGGTGCTTTCTAGAAAGTGAGCTCATTTGCATAGCGAGGACAGCATATGTCTGTTTCTTCCCATGCAGTAAATTCTTGACCGTGTTAATTATTTCCAAAATATGAAGCAATTGGTAAGGAGTGCCAAAGATTCCTACAGCAAGGGGAAGCCTGGTGAACAATCTGCTCTTTTTTATTTCAAGTTGGGTGCTCTCATTGAGCTGAGTGAGGCCTGCCATCACGGCACTCAGACGACAGGTGAAATCTTGGTTATGCTCTGGTTTCTCTTCAGAACGCACAAATCTTTCGCCTTTTACTAAAGATTTCCGTGGAGAGAAGCAAAACTGAGTTTTGTCTCAATTTTTGTGTGCCCCAGCTTAATGGGGTTTCTTTTCTCAGTTTAAAGACAGAATGAGGGTGCTTTCTAGAAAGTGAGCTCATTTGCATAGCGAGGACAGCATATGTCTGTTTCTTCCCATGCAGTAAATTCTTGACCGTGTTAATTATTTCCAAAATATGAAGCAATTGGTAAGGAGTGCCAAAGATTCCTACAGCAAGGGGAAGCCTGGTGAACAATCTGCTCTTTTTTATTTCAAGTTGGGTGCTCTCATTGAGCTGAGTGAGGCCTGCCAGCACGGCACTCAGACGACAGGTGAAATCTTGGTCATGCTCTGGTTTCTCTTCAGAACGCACAAATCTTTCGCCTTTTACTAAAGATTTCCGTGGAGAGGAGCAAAACTGAGTTTTGTCTCAATTTTTGTGTGCCCCAGCTTAATGGGGTTTCTTTTCTCAGTTTAAAGACAGAATGAGGGTGCTTTCTAGAAAGTGAGCTCATTTGCATAGCGAGGACAGCATATGTCTGTTTCTTCCCATGCAGTAAATTCTTGACCGTGTTAATTATTTCCAAAATATGAAGCAATTGGTAAGGAGTGACAAAGATTCCTACAGCAAGGGGAAGCCTGGTGAACAATCTGCTCTTTTTTATTTCAAGTTGGGTGCTCTCATTGAGCCTAGTGAGGCCTGCCAGCACGGCACTCAGACGACAGGTGAAATCTTGGTCATGCTCTAGTTTCTCTTCAGAACGCACAAATCTTTCGCCTTTTACTAAAGATTTCCGTGGAGAGGAGCAAAACTGAGTTTTGTCTCAATTTCTGTGTGCCCCAGCTTAATGGGGTTTCTTTTCTCAGTTTAAAGACAGAATGAGGGTGCTTTCTAGAAAGTGAGCTCATTTGCATAGCGAGGACAGCATATGTCTGTTTCTTCCCATGCAGTAAATTCTTGACCGTGTTAATTATTTCCAAAATATGAAGCAATTGGTAAGGAGTGCCAAAGATTCCTACAGCAAGGGGAAGCCTGGTGAACAATCTGCTCTTTTTTATTTCAAGTTGGGTGCTCTCATTGAGCTGAGTGAGGCCTGCCAGCACGGCACTCAGACGACAGGTGAAATCTTGGTCATGCTCTGGTTTCTCTTCAGAACGCACAAATCTTTCGCCTTTTACTAAAGATTTCCGTGGAGAGGAGCAAAACTGAGTTTTGTCTCAATTTTTGTGTGCCCCAGCTTAATGGGGTTTCTTTTCTCAGTTTAAAGACAGAATGAGGGTGCTTTCTAGAAAGTGAGCTCCTTTGCATAGCGAGGACAGCATATGTCTGTTTCTTCCCATGCAGTAAATTCTTGACCGTGTTAATAATTTCCAAAATATGAAGCAATTGGTAAGGAGTGCCAAAGATTCCTACAGCAAGGGGAAGCCTGGTGAACAATCTGCTCTTTTTTATTTCAAGTTGGGTGCTCTCATTGAGCTGAGTGAGGCCTGCCAGCACGGCACTCAGACGACAGGTGAAATCTTGGTCATGCTCTGGTTTCTCTTCAGAACGCACAAATCTTTCGCCTTTTACTAAAGATTTCCGTGGAGAGGAGCAAAACTGAGTTTTGTCTCAATTTTTGTGTGCCCCAGCTTTATGGGGTTTCTTTTCTCAGTTTAAAGACAGAATGAGGGTGCTTTCTAGAAAGTGAGCTCATTTGCATAGCGAGGACAGCATATGTCTGTTTCTTCCCATGCAGTAAATTCTTGACCGTGTTAATTATTTCCAAAATATGAAGCAATTGGTAAGGAGTGCCAAAGATTCCTACAGCAAGGGGAAGCCTGGTGAACAATCTGCTCTTTTTTTATTTCAAGTTGGGTGCTCTCATTGAGCTGAGTGAGGCCTGCCAGCACGGCACTCAGACGACAGGTGAAATCTTGGTCATGCTTTGGTTTCTCTTCAGAATGCACAAATCTTTCGCCTTTTACTAAAGATTTCCGTGGAGAGGAGCAAAACTGAGTTTTGTCTCAATTTTTGTGTGCCCCAGCTTTATAGGGTTTCTTTTCTCAGTTTAAAGACAGAATGAGGGTGCTTTCTAGAAAGTGAGCTCATTTGCATAGCGAGGACAGCATATGTCTGTTTCTTCCCATGCAGTAAATTCTTGACCGTGTTAATTATTTCCAAAATATGAAGCAATTGGTAAGGAGTGCCAAAGATTCCTACAGCAAGGGGAAGCCTGGTAAACAATCTGCTCTTTTTTATTTCAAGTTGGGTGCTCTCATTGAGCTGAGTGAGGCCTGCCAGCACGGCACTCAGACGACAGGTGAAATCTTGGTCATGCTCTGGTTTCTCTTCAGAACGCACAAATCTTTCGCCTTTTACTAAAGATTTCCGTGGAGAGGAGCAAAACTGAGTTTTGTCTCAATTTTTGTGTGCCCCAGCTTAATGGGGTTTCTTTTCTCAGTTTAAAGACAGAATGAGGGTGCTTTTTTAGAAAGTGAGCTCATTTGCATAGCGAGGACAGCATATGTCTGTTTCTTCCCATGCAGTAAATTCTTGACCGTGTTAATTATTTCCAAAATATGAAGCAATTGGTAAGGAGTGCCAAAGATTCCTACAGCAAGGGGAAGCCTGGTGAACAATCTGCTCTTTTTTATTTCAAGTTGGGTGCTCTCATTGAGCTGAGTGAGGCCTGAAAGCACGGCACTCAGACGACAGGTGAAGTCTTGGTCATGCTCTGGTTTCTCTTCAGAACGCACAAATCTTTTGCCTTTTACTAAAGATTTCCGTGGAGAGAAGCAAAACTGAGTTTTGTCTCAATTTTTGTGTGCCCCAGCTTAATGGGGTTTCTTTTCTCAGTTTAAAGACAGAATGAGGGTGCTTTCTAGAAAGTGAGCTCATTTGCATAGCGAGGACAGCATATGTCTGTTTCTTCCCATGCAGTAAATTCTTGACCGTGTTAATTATTTCCAAAATATGAAGCAATTGGTAAGGAGTGCCAAAGATTCCTACAGCAAGGGGAAGCCTGGTGAACAATCTGCTCTTTTTTTATTTCAAGTTGGGTGCTCTCATTGAGCTGAGTGAGGCCTGCCAGCACGGCACTAAGACGACAGGTGAAATCTTGGTCATGCTCTGGTTTCTCTTCAGAACGCACAAATCTTTCGCCTTTTACTAAAGATTTCCGTGGAGAGGAGCAAAACTGAGTTTTGTCTCAATTTTTGTGTGCCCCAGCTTAATGGGGTTTCTTTTCTCAGTTTAAAGACAGAATGAGGGTGCTTTCTAGAAAGTGAGCTCATTTGCATAGCGAGGACAGCATATGTCTGTTTCTTCCCATGCAGTAAATTCTTGACCGTGTTAATTATTTCCAAAATATGAAGCAATTGGTAAGGAGTGCCAAAGATTCCTACAGCAAGGGGAAGCCTGGTGAACAATCTGCTCTTTTTTATTTCAAGTTGGGTGCTCTCATTGAGCTGAGTGAGGCCTGCCAGCACGGCACTCAGACGACAGGTGAAATCTTGGTCATGCTCTGGTTTCTCTTCAGAACGCACAAATCTTTCGCCTTTTACTAAAGATTTCCGTGGAGAGGAGCAAAACTGAGTTTTGTCTCAATTTTTGTGTGCCCCAGCTTAATGGGGTTTCTTTTCTCAGTTTAAAGACAGAATGAGGGTGCTTTCTAGAAAGTGAGCTCATTTGCATAGCGAGGACAGCATATGTCTGTTTCTTCCCATGCAGTAAATTCTTGACCGTGTTAATTATTTCCAAAATATGAAGCAATTGGTAAGGAGTGCCAAAGATTCCTACAGCAAGGGGAAGCCTGGTGAACAATCTGCTCTTTTTTATTTCAAGTTGGGTGCTCTCATTGAGCCTAGTGAGGCCTGCCAGCACGGCACTCAGACGACAGGTGAAATCTTGGTCATGCTCTAGTTTCTCTTCAGAACGCACAAATCTTTCGCCTTTTACTAAAGATTTCCGTGGAGAGGAGCAAAACTGAGTTTTGTCTCAATTTTTGTGTGCCCCAGCTTAATGGGGTTTCTTTTCTCAGTTTAAAGACAGAATGAGGGTGCTTTCTAGAAAGTGAGCTCATTTGCATAGCGAGGACAGCATATGTCTGTTTCTTCCCATGCAGTAAATTCTTGACCGTGTTAATTATTTCCAAAATATGAAGCAATTGGTAAGGAGTGCCAAAGATTCCTACAGCAAGGGGAAGCCTGGTGAACAATCTGCTCTTTTTTATTTCAAGTTGGGTGCTCTCATTGAGCTGAGTGAGGCCTGCCAGCACGGCACTCAGACGACAGGTGAAATCTTGGTCATGCTCTGGTTTCTCTTCAGAACGCACAAATCTTTCGCCTTTTACTAAAGATTTCCGTGGAGAGGAGCAAAACTGAGTTTTGTCTCAATTTTTGTGTGCCCCAGCTTAATGGGGTTTCTTTTCTCAGTTTAAAGACAGAATGAGGGTGCTTTCTAGAAAGTGAGCTCATTTGCATAGCGAGGACAGCATATGTCTGTTTCTTCCCATGCAGTAAATTCTTGACCGTGTTAATTATTTCCAAAATATGAAGCAATTGGTAAGGAGTGACAAAGATTCCTACAGCAAGGGGAAGCCTGGTGAACAATCTGCTCTTTTTTATTTCAAGTTGGGTGCTCTCATTGAGCCTAGTGAGGCCTGCCAGCACGGCACTCAGACGACAGGTGAAATCTTGGTCATGCTCTAGTTTCTCTTCAGAACGCACAAATCTTTCGCCTTTTACTAAAGATTTCCGTGGAGAGGAGCAAAACTGAGTTTTGTCTCAATTTCTGTGTGCCCCAGCTTAATGGGGTTTCTTTTCTCAGTTTAAAGACAGAATGAGGGTGCTTTCTAGAAAGTGAGCTCATTTGCATAGCGAGGACAGCATATGTCTGTTTCTTCCCATGCAGTAAATTCTTGACCGTGTTAATTATTTCCAAAATATGAAGCAATTGGTAAGGAGTGCCAAAGATTCCTACAGCAAGGGGAAGCCTGGTGAACAATCTGCTCTTTTTTATTTCAAGTTGGGTGCTCTCATTGAGCTGAGTGAGGCCTGCCAGCACGGCACTCAGACGACAGGTGAAATCTTGGTCATGCTCTGGTTTCTCTTCAGAACGCACAAATCTTTCGCCTTTTACTAAAGATTTCCGTGGAGAGGAGCAAAACTGAGTTTTGTCTCAATTTTTGTGTGCCCCAGCTTAATGGGGTTTCTTTTCTCAGTTTAAAGACAGAATGAGGGTGCTTTCTAGAAAGTGAGCTCCTTTGCATAGCGAGGACAGCATATGTCTGTTTCTTCCCATGCAGTAAATTCTTGACCGTGTTAATAATTTCCAAAATATGAAGCAATTGGTAAGGAGTGCCAAAGATTCCTACAGCAAGGGGAAGCCTGGTGAACAATCTGCTCTTTTTTATTTCAAGTTGGGTGCTCTCATTGAGCTGAGTGAGGCCTGCCAGCACGGCACTCAGACGACAGGTCAAATCTTGGTCATGCTTTGGTTTCTCTTCAGAATGCACAAATCTTTCGCCTTTTACTAAAGATTTCCGTGGAGAGGAGCAAAACTGAGTTTTGTCTCAATTTTTGTGTGCCCCAGCTTTATAGGGTTTCTTTTCTCAGTTTAAAGACAGAATGAGGGTGCTTTCTAGAAAGTGAGCTCATTTGCATAGCGAGGACAGCATATGTCTGTTTCTTCCCATGCAGTAAATTCTTGACCGTGTTAATTATTTCCAAAATATGAAGCAATTGGTAAGGAGTGCCAAAGATTCCTACAGCAAGGGGAAGCCTGGTAAACAATCTGCTCTTTTTTATTTCAAGTTGGGTGCTCTCATTGAGCTGAGTGAGGCCTGCCAGCACGGCACTCAGACGACAGGTGAAATCTTGGTCATGCTCTGGTTTCTCTTCAGAACGCACAAATCTTTCGCCTTTTACTAAAGATTTCCGTGGAGAGGAGCAAAACTGAGTTTTGTCTCAATTTTTGTGTGCCCCAGCTTAATGGGGTTTCTTTTCTCAGTTTAAAGACAGAATGAGGGTGCTTTTTTAGAAAGTGAGCTCATTTGCATAGCGAGGACAGCATATGTCTGTTTCTTCCCATGCAGTAAATTCTTGACCGTGTTAATTATTTCCAAAATATGAAGCAATTGGTAAGGAGTGCCAAAGATTCCTACAGCAAGGGGAAGCCTGGTGAACAATCTGCTCTTTTTTATTTCAAGTTGGGTGCTCTCATTGAGCTGAGTGAGGCCTGAAAGCACGGCACTCAGACGACAGGTGAAGTCTTGGTCATGCTCTGGTTTCTCTTCAGAACGCACAAATCTTTTGCCTTTTACTAAAGATTTCCGTGGAGAGAAGCAAAACTGAGTTTTGTCTCAATTTTTGTGTGCCCCAGCTTAATGGGGTTTCTTTTCTCAGTTTAAAGACAGAATGAGGGTGCTTTCTAGAAAGTGAGCTCATTTGCATAGCGAGGACAGCATATGTCTGTTTCTTCCCATGCAGTAAATTCTTGACCGTGTTAATTATTTCCAAAATATGAAGCAATTGGTAAGGAGTGCCAAAGATTCCTACAGCAAGGGGAAGCCTGGTGAACAATCTGCTCTTTTTTTATTTCAAGTTGGGTGCTCTCATTGAGCTGAGTGAGGCCTGCCAGCACGGCACTAAGACGACAGGTGAAATCTTGGTCATGCTCTGGTTTCTCTTCAGAACGCACAAATCTTTCGCCTTTTACTAAAGATTTCCGTGGAGAGGAGCAAAACTGAGTTTTGTCTCAATTTTTGTGTGCCCCAGCTTAATGGGGTTTCTTTTCTCAGTTTAAAGACAGAATGAGGGTGCTTTCTAGAAAGTGAGCTCATTTGCATAGCGAGGACAGCATATGTCTGTTTCTTCCCATGCAGTAAATTCTTGACCGTGTTAATTATTTCCAAAATATGAAGCAATTGGTAAGGAGTGCCAAAGATTCCTACAGCAAGGGGAAGCCTGGTGAACAATCTGCTCTTTTTTATTTCAAGTTGGGTGCTCTCATTGAGCTGAGTGAGGCCTGCCAGCACGGCACTCAGACGACAGGTGAAATCTTGGTCATGCTCTGGTTTCTCTTCAGAACGCACAAATCTTTCGCCTTTTACTAAAGATTTCCGTGGAGAGGAGCAAAACTGAGTTTTGTCTCAATTTTTGTGTGCCCCAGCTTAATGGGGTTTCTTTTCTCAGTTTAAAGACAGAATGAGGGTGCTTTCTAGAAAGTGAGCTCATTTGCATAGCGAGGACAGCATATGTCTGTTTCTTCCCATGCAGTAAATTCTTGACCGTGTTAATTATTTCCAAAATATGAAGCAATTGGTAAGGAGTGCCAAAGATTCCTACAGCAAGGGGAAGCCTGGTGAACAATCTGCTCTTTTTTATTTCAAGTTGGGTGCTCTCATTGAGCCTAGTGAGGCCTGCCAGCACGGCACTCAGACGACAGGTGAAATCTTGGTCATGCTCTAGTTTCTCTTCAGAACGCACAAATCTTTCGCCTTTTACTAAAGATTTCCGTGGAGAGGAGCAAAACTGAGTTTTGTCTCAATTTTTGTGTGCCCCAGCTTAATGGGCTTTCTTTTCTCAGTTTAAAGACAGAATGAGGGTGCTTTCTAGAAAGTGAGCTCATTTGCATAGTGAGGACAGCATATGTCTGTTTCTTCCCATGCAGTAAATTCTTGACCGTGTTAATTATTTCCAAAATATGAAGCAATTGGTAAGGAGTGCCAAAGATTCCTACAGCAAGGGGAAGCCTGGTGAACAATCTGCTCTTTTTTATTTCAAGTTGGGTGCTCTCATTGAGCTGAGTGAGGCCTGCCAGCACGGCACTCAGACGACAGGTGAAATCTTGGTCATGCTCTGGTTTCTCTTCAGAACGCACAAATCTTTCGCCATTTACTAAAGATTTCCGTGGAGAGGAGCAAAATTGAGTTTTGTCTCAATTTTTGTGTGCCCCAGCTTAATGGGGTTTCTTTTCTCAGTTTAAAGACAGAATGAGGGTGCTTTCTAGAAAGTGAGCTCCTTTGCATAGCGAGGACAGCATATGTCTGTTTCTTCCCATGCAGTAAATTCTTGACCGTGTTAATAATTTCCAAAATATGAAGCAATTGGTAAGGAGTGCCAAAGATTCCTACAGCAAGGGGAAGCCTGGTGAACAATCTGCTCTTTTTTATTTCAAGTTGGGTGCTCTCATTGAGCTGAGTGAGGCCTGCCAGCACGGCACTCAGACGACAGGTGAAATCTTGGTCATGCTCTGGTTTCTCTTCAGAACGCACAAATCTTTCGCCTTTTACTAAAGATTTCCGTGGAGAGGAGCAAAACTGAGTTTTGTCTCAATTTTTGTGTGCCCCAGCTTTATGGGGTTTCTTTTCTCAGTTTAAAGACAGAATGAGGGTGCTTTCTAGAAAGTGAGCTCATTTGCATAGCGAGGACAGCATATGTCTGTTTCTTCCCATGCAGTAAATTCTTGACCGTGTTAATTATTTCCAAAATATGAAGCAATTGGTAAGGAGTGCCAAAGATTCCTACAGCAAGGGGAAGCCTGGTAAACAATCTGCTCTTTTTTATTTCAAGTTGGGTGCTCTCATTGAGCTGAGTGAGGCCTGCCAGCACGGCACTCAGACGACAGGTGAAATCTTGGTCATGCTCTGGTTTCTCTTCAGAACGCACAAATCTTTCGCCTTTTACTAAAGATTTCCGTGGAGAGGAGCAAAACTGAGTTTTGTCTCAATTTTTGTGTGCCCCAGCTTAATGGGGTTTCTTTTCTCAGTTTAAAGACAGAATGAGGGTGCTTTTTTAGAAAGTGAGCTCATTTGCATAGCGAGGACAGCATATGTCTGTTTCTTCCCATGCAGTAAATTCTTGACCGTGTTAATTATTTCCAAAATATGAAGCAATTGGTAAGGAGTGCCAAAGATTCCTACAGCAAGGGGAAGCCTGGTGAACAATCTGCTCTTTTTTATTTCAAGTTGGGTGCTCTCATTGAGCTGAGTGAGGCCTGAAAGCACGGCACTCAGACGACAGGTGAAATCTTGGTCATGCTCTGGTTTCTCTTCAGAACGCACAAATCTTTCGCCTTTTACTAAAGATTTCCGTGGAGAGGAGCAAAACTGAGTTTTGTCTCAATTTTTGTGTGCCCCAGCTTAATGGGGTTTCTTTTCTCAGTTTAAAGACAGAATGAGGGTGCTTTCTAGAAAGTGAGCTTATTTGCATAGCGAGGACAGCATATGTCTGTTTCTTCCCATGCAGTAAATTCTTGACCGTGTTAATTATTTCCAAAATATGAAGCAATTGGTAAGGAGTGCCAAAGATTCCTACAGCAAGGGGAAGCCTGGTGAACAATCTGCTCTTTTTTTATTTCAAGTTGGGTGCTCTCATTGAGCTGAGTGAGGCCTGCCAGCACGGCACTAAGACGACAGGTGAAATCTTGGTCATGCTCTGGTTTCTCTTCAGAACGCACAAATCTTTCGCCTTTTACTAAAGATTTCCGTGGAGAGGAGCAAAACTGAGTTTTGTCTCAATTTTTGTGTGCCCCAGCTTAATGGGGTTTCTTTTCTCAGTTTAAAGACAGAATGAGGGTGCTTTCTAGAAAGTGAGCTCATTTGCATAGCGAGGACAGCATATGTCTGTTTCTTCCCATGCAGTAAATTCTTGACCGTGTTAATTATTTCCAAAATATGAAGCAATTGGTAAGGAGTGCCAAAGATTCCTACAGCAAGGGGAAGCCTGGTAAACAATCTGCTCTTTTTTATTTCAAGTTGGGTGCTCTCATTGAGCTGAGTGAGGCCTGCCAGCACGGCACTCAGACGACAGGTGAAATCTTGGTCATGCTCTGGTTTCTCTTCAGAACGCACAAATCTTTCGCCTTTTACTAAAGATTTCCGTGGAGAGGAGCAGAACTGAGTTTTGTCTCAATTTTTGTGTGCCCCAGCTTAATGGGGTTTCTTTTCTCAGTTTAAAGACAGAATGAGGGTGCTTTCTAGAAAGTGAGCTCATTTGCATAGCGAGGACAGCATATGTCTGTTTCTTCCCATGCAGTAAATTCTTGACCGTGTTAATTATTTCCAAAATATGAAGCAATTGGTAAGGAGTGCCAAAGATTCCTACAGCAAGGGGAAGCCTGGTGAACAATCTGCTCTTTTTTTATTTCAAGTTGGGTGCTCTCATTGAGCTGAGTGAGGCCTGCCAGCACGGCACTCAGACGACAGGTGAAATCTTGGTCATGCTCTGGTTTCTCTTCAGAACGCACAAATCTTTCGCCTTTTACTAAAGATTTCCGTGGAGAGGAGCAAAACTGAGTTTTGTCTCAATTTTTGTGTGCCCCAACTTAATGGGGTTTCTTTTCTCAGTTTAAAGACAGAATGAGGGTGCTTTCTAGAAAGTGAGCTCATTTGCATAGCGAGGACAGCATATGTCTGTTTCTTCCCATGCAGTAAATTCTTGACCGTGTTAATTATTTCCAAAATATGAAGCAATTGGTAAGGAGTGCCAAAGATTCCTACAGCAAGGGGAAGCCTGGTGAACAATCTGCTCTTTTTTATTTCAAGTTGGGTGCTCTCATTGAGCTGAGTGAGGCCTGCCATCACGGCACTCAGACGACAGGTGAAATCTTGGTTATGCTCTGGTTTCTCTTCAGAACGCACAAATCTTTCGCCTTTTACTAAAGATTTCCGTGGAGAGAAGCAAAACTGAGTTTTGTCTCAATTTTTGTGTGCCCCAGCTTAATGGGGTTTCTTTTCTCAGTTTAAAGACAGAATGAGGGTGCTTTCTAGAAAGTGAGCTCATTTGCATAGCGAGGACAGCATATGTCTGTTTCTTCCCATGCAGTAAATTCTTGACCGTGTTAATTATTTCCAAAATATGAAGCAATTGGTAAGGAGTGCCAAAGATTCCTACAGCAAGGGGAAGCCTGGTGAACAATCTGCTCTTTTTTATTTCAAGTTGGGTGCTCTCATTGAGCTGAGTGAGGCCTGCCAGCACGGCACTCAGACGACAGGTGAAATCTTGGTCATGCTCTGGTTTCTCTTCAGAACGCACAAATCTTTCGCCTTTTACTAAAGATTTCCGTGGAGAGGAGCAAAACTGAGTTTTGTCTCAATTTTTGTGTGCCCCAGCTTAATGGGGTTTCTTTTCTCAGTTTAAAGACAGAATGAGGGTGCTTTCTAGAAAGTGAGCTCATTTGCATAGCGAGGACAGCATATGTCTGTTTCTTCCCATGCAGTAAATTCTTGACCGTGTTAATTATTTCCAAAATATGAAGCAATTGGTAAGGAGTGACAAAGATTCCTACAGCAAGGGGAAGCCTGGTGAACAATCTGCTCTTTTTTATTTCAAGTTGGGTGCTCTCATTGAGCCTAGTGAGGCCTGCCAGCACGGTACTCAGACGACAGGTGAAATCTTGGTCATGCTCTAGTTTCTCTTCAGAACGCACAAATCTTTCGCCTTTTACTAAAGATTTCCGTGGAGAGGAGCAAAACTGAGTTTTGTCTCAATTTCTGTGTGCCCCAGCTTAATGGGGTTTCTTTTCTCAGTTTAAAGACAGAATGAGGGTGCTTTCTAGAAAGTGAGCTCATTTGCATAGCGAGGACAGCATATGTCTGTTTCTTCCCATGCAGTAAATTCTTGACCGTGTTAATTATTTCCAAAATATGAAGCAATTGGTAAGGAGTGCCAAAGATTCCTACAGCAAGGGGAAGCCTGGTGAACAATCTGCTCTTTTTTATTTCAAGTTGGGTGCTCTCATTGAGCTGAGTGAGGCCTGCCAGCACGGCACTCAGACGACAGGTGAAATCTTGGTCATGCTCTGGTTTCTCTTCAGAACGCACAAATCTTTCGCCTTTTACTAAAGATTTCCGTGGAGAGGAGCAAAACTGAGTTTTGTCTCAATTTTTGTGTGCCCCAGCTTAATGGGGTTTCTTTTCTCAGTTTAAAGACAGAATGAGGGTGCTTTCTAGAAAGTGAGCTCCTTTGCATAGCGAGGACAGCATATGTCTGTTTCTTCCCATGCAGTAAATTCTTGACCGTGTTAATAATTTCCAAAATATGAAGCAATTGGTAAGGAGTGCCAAAGATTCCTACAGCAAGGGGAAGCCTGGTGAACAATCTGCTCTTTTTTATTTCAAGTTGGGTGCTCTCATTGAGCTGAGTGAGGCCTGCCAGCACGGCACTCAGACGACAGGTGAAATCTTGGTCATGCTCTGGTTTCTCTTCAGAACGCACAAATCTTTCGCCTTTTACTAAAGATTTCCGTGGAGAGGAGCAAAACTGAGTTTTGTCTCAATTTTTGTGTGCCCCAGCTTTATGGGGTTTCTTTTCTCAGTTTAAAGACAGAATGAGGGTGCTTTCTAGAAAGTGAGCTCATTTGCATAGCGAGGACAGCATATGTCTGTTTCTTCCCATGCAGTAAATTCTTGACCGTGTTAATTATTTCCAAAATATGAAGCAATTGGTAAGGAGTGCCAAAGATTCCTACAGCAAGGGGAAGCCTGGTGAACAATCTGCTCTTTTTTTATTTCAAGTTGGGTGCTCTCATTGAGCTGAGTGAGGCCTGCCAGCACGGCACTCAGACGACAGGTGAAATCTTGGTCATGCTTTGGTTTCTCTTCAGAATGCACAAATCTTTCGCCTTTTACTAAAGATTTCCGTGGAGAGGAGCAAAACTGAGTTTTGTCTCAATTTTTGTGTGCCCCAGCTTTATAGGGTTTCTTTTCTCAGTTTAAAGACAGAATGAGGGTGCTTTCTAGAAAGTGAGCTCATTTGCATAGCGAGGACAGCATATGTCTGTTTCTTCCCATGCAGTAAATTCTTGACCGTGTTAATTATTTCCAAAATATGAAGCAATTGGTAAGGAGTGCCAAAGATTCCTACAGCAAGGGGAAGCCTGGTAAACAATCTGCTCTTTTTTATTTCAAGTTGGGTGCTCTCATTGAGCTGAGTGAGGCCTGCCAGCACGGCACTCAGACGACAGGTGAAATCTTGGTCATGCTCTGGTTTCTCTTCAGAACGCACAAATCTTTCGCCTTTTACTAAAGATTTCCGTGGAGAGGAGCAAAACTGAGTTTTGTCTCAATTTTTGTGTGCCCCAGCTTAATGGGGTTTCTTTTCTCAGTTTAAAGACAGAATGAGGGTGCTTTTTTAGAAAGTGAGCTCATTTGCATAGCGAGGACAGCATATGTCTGTTTCTTCCCATGCAGTAAATTCTTGACCGTGTTAATTATTTCCAAAATATGAAGCAATTGGTAAGGAGTGCCAAAGATTCCTACAGCAAGGGGAAGCCTGGTGAACAATCTGCTCTTTTTTATTTCAAGTTGGGTGCTCTCATTGAGCTGAGTGAGGCCTGAAAGCACGGCACTCAGACGACAGGTGAAGTCTTGGTCATGCTCTGGTTTCTCTTCAGAACGCACAAATCTTTCGCCTTTTACTAAAGATTTCCGTGGAGAGAAGCAAAACTGAGTTTTGTCTCAATTTTTGTGTGCCCCAGCTTAATGGGGTTTCTTTTCTCAGTTTAAAGACAGAATGAGGGTGCTTTCTAGAAAGTGAGCTCATTTGCATAGCGAGGACAGCATATGTCTGTTTCTTCCCATGCAGTAAATTCTTGACCGTGTTAATTATTTCCAAAATATGAAGCAATTGGTAAGGAGTGCCAAAGATTCCTACAGCAAGGGGAAGCCTGGTGAACAATCTGCTCTTTTTTTATTTCAAGTTGGGTGCTCTCATTGAGCTGAGTGAGGCCTGCCAGCACGGCACTAAGACGACAGGTGAAATCTTGGTCATGCTCTGGTTTCTCTTCAGAACGCACAAATCTTTCGCCTTTTACTAAAGATTTCCGTGGAGAGGAGCAAAACTGAGTTTTGTCTCAATTTTTGTGTGCCCCAGCTTAATGGGGTTTCTTTTCTCAGTTTAAAGACAGAATGAGGGTGCTTTCTAGAAAGTGAGCTCATTTGCATAGCGAGGACAGCATATGTCTGTTTCTTCCCATGCAGTAAATTCTTGACCGTGTTAATTATTTCCAAAATATGAAGCAATTGGTAAGGAGTGCCAAAGATTCCTACAGCAAGGGGAAGCCTGGTGAACAATCTGCTCTTTTTTATTTCAAGTTGGGTGCTCTCATTGAGCTGAGTGAGGCCTGCCAGCACGGCACTCAGACGACAGGTGAAATCTTGGTCATGCTCTGGTTTCTCTTCAGAACGCACAAATCTTTCGCCTTTTACTAAAGATTTCCGTGGAGAGGAGCAAAACTGAGTTTTGTCTCAATTTTTGTGTGCCCCAGCTTAATGGGGTTTCTTTTCTCAGTTTAAAGACAGAATGAGGGTGCTTTCTAGAAAGTGAGCTCATTTGCATAGCGAGGACAGCATATGTCTGTTTCTTCCCATGCAGTAAATTCTTGACCGTGTTAATTATTTCCAAAATATGAAGCAATTGGTAAGGAGTGCCAAAGATTCCTACAGCAAGGGGAAGCCTGGTGAACAATCTGCTCTTTTTTATTTCAAGTTGGGTGCTCTCATTGAGCCTAGTGAGGCCTGCCAGCACGGCACTCAGACGACAGGTGAAATCTTGGTCATGCTCTAGTTTCTCTTCAGAACGCACAAATCTTTCGCCTTTTACTAAAGATTTCCGTGGAGAGGAGCAAAACTGAGTTTTGTCTCAATTTTTGTGTGCCCCAGCTTAATGGGGTTTCTTTTCTCAGTTTAAAGACAGAATGAGGGTGCTTTCTAGAAAGTGAGCTCATTTGCATAGTGAGGACAGCATATGTCTGTTTCTTCCCATGCAGTAAATTCTTGACCGTGTTAATTATTTCCAAAATATGAAGCAATTGGTAAGGAGTGCCAAAGATTCCTACAGCAAGGGGAAGCCTGGTGAACAATCTGCTCTTTTTTATTTCAAGTTGGGTGCTCTCATTGAGCTGAGTGAGGCCTGCCAGCACGGCACTCAGACGACAGGTGAAATCTTGGTCATGCTCTGGTTTCTCTTCAGAACGCACAAATCTTTCGCCATTTACTAAAGATTTCCGTGGAGAGGAGCAAAATTGAGTTTTGTCTCAATTTTTGTGTGCCCCAGCTTAATGGGGTTTCTTTTCTCAGTTTAAAGACAGAATGAGGGTGCTTTCTAGAAAGTGAGCTCCTTTGCATAGCGAGGACAGCATATGTCTGTTTCTTCCCATGCAGTAAATTCTTGACCGTGTTAATAATTTCCAAAATATGAAGCAATTGGTAAGGAGTGCCAAAGATTCCTACAGCAAGGGGAAGCCTGGTGAACAATCTGCTCTTTTTTATTTCAAGTTGGGTGCTCTCATTGAGCTGAGTGAGGCCTGCCAGCACGGCACTCAGACGACAGGTGAAATCTTGGTCATGCTCTGGTTTCTCTTCAGAACGCACAAATCTTTCGCCTTTTACTAAAGATTTCCGTGGAGAGGAGCAAAACTGAGTTTTGTCTCAATTTTTGTGTGCCCCAGCTTTATGGGGTTTCTTTTCTCAGTTTAAAGACAGAATGAGGGTGCTTTCTAGAAAGTGAGCTCATTTGCATAGCGAGGACAGCATATGTCTGTTTCTTCCCATGCAGTAAATTCTTGACCGTGTTAATTATTTCCAAAATATGAAGCAATTGGTAAGGAGTGCCAAAGATTCCTACAGCAAGGGGAAGCCTGGTAAACAATCTGCTCTTTTTTATTTCAAGTTGGGTGCTCTCATTGAGCTGAGTGAGGCCTGCCAGCACGGCACTCAGACGACAGGTGAAATCTTGGTCATGCTCTGGTTTCTCTTCAGAACGCACAAATCTTTCGCCTTTTACTAAAGATTTCCGTGGAGAGGAGCAAAACTGAGTTTTGTCTCAATTTTTGTGTGCCCCAGCTTAATGGGGTTTCTTTTCTCAGTTTAAAGACAGAATGAGGGTGCTTTTTTAGAAAGTGAGCTCATTTGCATAGCGAGGACAGCATATGTCTGTTTCTTCCCATGCAGTAAATTCTTGACCGTGTTAATTATTTCCAAAATATGAAGCAATTGGTAAGGAGTGCCAAAGATTCCTACAGCAAGGGGAAGCCTGGTGAACAATCTGCTCTTTTTTATTTCAAGTTGGGTGCTCTCATTGAGCTGAGTGAGGCCTGAAAGCACGGCACTCAGACGACAGGTGAAATCTTGGTCATGCTCTGGTTTCTCTTCAGAACGCACAAATCTTTCGCCTTTTACTAAAGATTTCCGTGGAGAGGAGCAAAACTGAGTTTTGTCTCAATTTTTGTGTGCCCCAGCTTAATGGGGTTTCTTTTCTCAGTTTAAAGACAGAATGAGGGTGCTTTCTAGAAAGTGAGCTTATTTGCATAGCGAGGACAGCATATGTCTGTTTCTTCCCATGCAGTAAATTCTTGACCGTGTTAATTATTTCCAAAATATGAAGCAATTGGTAAGGAGTGCCAAAGATTCCTACAGCAAGGGGAAGCCTGGTGAACAATCTGCTCTTTTTTTATTTCAAGTTGGGTGCTCTCATTGAGCTGAGTGAGGCCTGCCAGCACGGCACTAAGACGACAGGTGAAATCTTGGTCATGCTCTGGTTTCTCTTCAGAACGCACAAATCTTTCGCCTTTTACTAAAGATTTCCGTGGAGAGGAGCAAAACTGAGTTTTGTCTCAATTTTTGTGTGCCCCAGCTTAATGGGGTTTCTTTTCTCAGTTTAAAGACAGAATGAGGGTGCTTTCTAGAAAGTGAGCTCATTTGCATAGCGAGGACAGCATATGTCTGTTTCTTCCCATGCAGTAAATTCTTGACCGTGTTAATTATTTCCAAAATATGAAGCAATTGGTAAGGAGTGCCAAAGATTCCTACAGCAAGGGGAAGCCTGGTAAACAATCTGCTCTTTTTTATTTCAAGTTGGGTGCTCTCATTGAGCTGAGTGAGGCCTGCCAGCACGGCACTCAGACGACAGGTGAAATCTTGGTCATGCTCTGGTTTCTCTTCAGAACGCACAAATCTTTCGCCTTTTACTAAAGATTTCCGTGGAGAGGAGCAAAACTGAGTTTTGTCTCAATTTTTGTGTGCCCCAGCTTAATGGGGTTTCTTTTCTCAGTTTAAAGACAGAATGAGGGTGCTTTTTTAGAAAGTGAGCTCATTTGCATAGCGAGGACAGCATATGTCTGTTTCTTCCCATGCAGTAAATTCTTGACCGTGTTAATTATTTCCAAAATATGAAGCAATTGGTAAGGAGTGCCAAAGATTCCTACAGCAAGGGGAAGCCTGGTGAACAATCTGCTCTTTTTTATTTCAAGTTGGGTGCTCTCATTGAGCTGAGTGAGGCCTGCCAGCACGGCACTCAGACGACAGGTGAAATCTTGGTCATGCTCTGGTTTCTCTTCAGAACGCACAAATCTTTCGCCTTTTACTAAATATTTCCGTGGAGAGGAGCAAAACTGAGTTTTGTCTCAATTTTTGTGTGCCCCAGCTTTATGGGGTTTCTTTTCTCAGTTTAAAGACAGAATGAGGGTGCTTTCTAGAAAGTGAGCTCATTTGCATAGCGAGGACAGCATATGTCTGTTTCTTCCCATGCAGTAAATTCTTGACCGTGTTAATTATTTCCAAAATATGAAGCAATTGGTAAGGAGTGTCAAAGATTCCTACAGCAAGGGGAAGCCTGGTGAACAATCTGCTCTTTTTTTATTTCAAGTTGGGTGCTCTCATTGAGCTGAGTGAGGCCTGCCAGCACGGCACTCAGACGACAGGTGAAATCTTGGTCATGCTCTGGTTTCTCTTCAGAACGCACAAATCTTTCGCCTTTTACTAAAGATTTCCGTGGAGAGGAGCAAAACTGAGTTTTGTCTCAATTTTTGTGTGCCCCAGCTTTATGGGGTTTCTTTTCTCAGTTTAAAGACAGAATGAGGGTGCTTTCTAGAAAGTGAGCTCATTTGCATAGCAAGGACAGCATATGTCTGTTTCTTCCCATGCAGTAAATTCTTGACCGTGTTAATTATTTCCAAAATATGAAGCAATTGGTAAGGAGTGCCAAAGATTCCTACAGCAAGGGGAAGCCTGGTGAACAATCTGCTCTTTTTTTATTTCAAGTTGGGTGCTCTCATTGAGCTGAGTGAGGCCTGCCAGCACGGCACTCAGACGACAGGTGAAATCTTGGTCATGCTCTGGTTTCTCTTCAGAACGCACAAATCTTTCGCCTTTTACTAAAGATTTCCGTGGAGAGGCGCAAAACTGAGTTTTGTCTCAATTTTTGTGTGCCCCAGCTTAATGGGGTTTCTTTTCTCAGTTTAGAGACAGAATGAGGGTGCTTTCTAGAAAGTGAGCTCATTTGCATAGCGAGGACAGCATATGTCTGTTTCTTCCCATGCAGTAAATTCTTGACCGTGTTAATTGTTTCCAAAATATGAAGCAATTGGTAAGGAGTGCCAAAGATTCCTACAGCAAGGGGAAGCCTGGTGAACAATCTGCTCTTTTTTTATTTCAAGTTGGGTGCTCTCATTGAGCTGAGTGAGGCCTGCCAGCACGGCACTCAGACGACAGGTGAAATCTTGGTCATGCTCTGGTTTCTCTTCAGAACGCACAAATCTTTCGCCTTTTACTAAAGATTTCCGTGGAGAGGAGCAAAACTGAGTTTTGTCTCAATTTTTGTGTGCCCCAGCTTAATGGGGTTTCTTTTCTCAGTTTAAAGACAGAATGAGGGTGCTTTCTAGAAAGTGAGCTCATTTGCATAGCGAGGACAGCATATGTCTGTTTCTTCCCATGCAGTAAATTCTTGACCGTGTTAATTATTTCCAAAATATGAAGCAATTGGTAAGGAGTGCCAAAGATTCCTACAGCAAGGGGAAGCCTGGTGAACAATCTGCTCTTTTTTATTTCAAGTTGGGTGCTCTCATTGAGCTGAGTGAGGCCTGCCAGCACGGCACTCAGACGACAGGTGAAATCTTGGTCATGCTCTGGTTTCTCTTCAGAACGCACAAATCTTTCGCCTTTTACTAAAGATTTCCGTGGAGAGGAGCAAAACTGAGTTTTGTCTCAATTTTTGTGTGCCCCAGCTTAATGGGGTTTCTTTTCTCAGTTTAAAGACAGAATGAGGGTGCTTTCTAGAAAGTGAGCTCATTTGCATAGCGAGGACAGCATATGTCTGTTTCTTCCCATGCAGTAAATTCTTGACCGTGTTAATTATTTCCAAAATATGAAGCAATTGGTAAGGAGTGACAAAGATTCCTACAGCAAGGGGAAGCCTGGTGAACAATCTGCTCTTTTTTATTTCAAGTTGGGTGCTCTCATTGAGCCTAGTGAGGCCTGCCAGCACGGCACTCAGACGACAGGTGAAATCTTGGTCATGCTCTAGTTTCTCTTCAGAACGCACAAATCTTTCGCCTTTTACTAAAGATTTCCGTGGAGAGGAGCAAAACTGAGTTTTGTCTCAATTTTTGTGTGCCCCAGCTTAATGGGGTTTCTTTTCTCAGTTTAAAGACAGAATGAGGGTGCTTTCTAGAAAGTGAGCTCATTTGCATAGCGAGGACAGCATATGTCTGTTTCTTCCCATGCAGTAAATTCTTGACCGTGTTAATTATTTCCAAAATATGAAGCAATTGGTAAGGAGTGCCAAAGATTCCTACAGCAAGGGGAAGCCTGGTGAACAATCTGCTCTTTTTTATTTCAAGTTGGGTGCTCTCATTGAGCTGAGTGAGGCCTGCCAGCACGGCACTCAGACGACAGGTGAAATCTTGGTCATGCTCTGGTTTCTCTTCAGAACGCACAAATCTTTCGCCTTTTACTAAAGATTTCCGTGGAGAGGAGCAAAACTGAGTTTTGTCTCAATTTTTGTGTGCCCCAGCTTTTTGGGGTTTCTTTTCTCAGTTTAAAGACAGAATGAGGGTGCTTTCTAGAAAGTGAGCTCCTTTGCATAGCGAGGACAGCATATGTCTGTTTCTTCCCATGCAGTAAATTCTTGACCGTGTTAATAATTTCCAAAATATGAAGCAATTGGTAAGGAGTGCCAAAGATTCCTACAGCAAGGGGAAGCCTGGTGAACAATCTGCTCTTTTTTATTTCAAGTTGGGTGCTCTCATTGAGCTGAGTGAGGCCTGCCAGCACGGCACTCAGACGACAGGTGAAATCTTGGTCATGCTCTGGTTTCTCTTCAGAACGCACAAATCTTTCGCCTTTTACTAAAGATTTCCGTGGAGAGGAGCAAAACTGAGTTTTGTCTCAATTTTTGTGTGCCCCAGCTTTATGGGGTTTCTTTTCTCAGTTTAAAGACAGAATGAGGGTGCTTTCTAGAAAGTGAGCTCATTTGCATAGCGAGGACAGCATATGTCTGTTTCTGCCCATGCAGTAAATTCTTGACCGTGTTAATTATTTCCAAAATATGAAGTAATTGGTAAGGAGTGCCAAAGATTCCTACAACAAGGGGAAGCCTGGTAAACAATCTGCTCTTTTTTATTTCAAGTTGGGTGCTCTCATTGAGCTGAGTGAGGCCTGCCAGCACGGCACTCAGACGACAGGTGAAATCTTGGTCATGCTCTGGTTTCTCTTCAGAACGCACAAATCTTTCGCCTTTTACTAAAGATTTCCGTGGAGAGGAGCAAAACTGAGTGTTGTCTCAATTTTTGTGTGCCCCAGCTTAATGGGGTTTCTTTTCTCAGTTTAAAGACAGAATGAGGGTGCTTTTTTAGAAAGTGAGCTCATTTACATAGCGAGGACAGCATATGTCTGTTTCTTCCCATGCAGTAAATTCTTGACCGTGTTAATTATTTCCAAAATATGAAGCAATTGATAAGGAGTGCCAAAGATTCCTACAGCAAGGGGAAGCCTGGTGAACAATCTGCTCTTTTTTATTTCAAGTTGGGTGCTCTCATTGAGCTGAGTGAGGCCTGAAAGCACGGCACTCAGACGACCGGTGAAATCTTGGTCATGCTCTGGTTTCTCTTCAGAACGCACAAATCTTTCGCCTTTTACTAAAGATTTCCGTGGAGAGGAGCAAAACTGAGTTTTGTCTCAATTTTTGTGTGCCCCAGCTTTATGGGGTTTCTTTTCTCAGTTTAAAGACAGAATGAGGGTGCTTTCTAGAAAGTGAGCTCATTTGCATATCGAGGACAGCATATGTCTGTTTCTGCCCATGCAGTAAATTCTTGACCGTGTTAATTATTTCCAAAATATGAAGTAATTGGTAAGGAGTGCCAAAGATTCCTACAACAAGGGGAAGCCTGGTAAACAATCTGCTCTTTTTTATTTCAAGTTGGGTGCTCTCATTGAGCTGAGTGAGGCCTGCCAGCACGGCACTCAGACGACAGGTGAAATCTTGGTCATGCTCTGGTTTCTCTTCAGAACGCACAAATCTTTCGCCTTTTACTAAAGATTTCCGTGGAGAGGAGCAAAACTGAGTGTTGTCTCAATTTTTCTGTGCCCCAGCTTAATGGGGTTTCTTTTCTCAGTTTAAAGACAGAATGAGGGTGCTTTCTAGAAAGTGAGCTCATTTGCATAGCGAGGACAGCATATGTATGTTTCTTCCCATGCAGTAAATTCTTGACCGTGTTAATTATTTCCAAAATATGAAGCAATTGGTAAGGAGTGCCAAAGATATGAAGCAATTGGTAAGGAGTGCCAAAGATTCCTACAGCAAGGGGAAGCCTGGTGAACAATCTGCTCTTTTTTATTTCAAGTTGGGTGCTCTCATTGAGCTGAGTGAGGCCTGCCAGCACGGCACTCAGACGACAGGTGAAATCTTGGTCATGCTCTGGTTTCTCTTCAGAACGCACAAATCTTTCGCCTTTTACTAAAGATTTCCGTGGAGAGGAGCAAAACTGAGTTTTGTCTCAATTTTTGTGTGCCCCAGCTTAATGGGGTTTCTTTTCTCAGTTTATAGACAGAATGAGGGTGCTTTCTAGAAAGTGAGCTCATTTGCATAGCGAGGACAGCATATGTCTGTTTCTTCCCATGCAGTAAATTCTTGACCGTGTTAATAATTTCCAAAATATGAAGCAATTGGTAAGGAGTGCCAAAGATTCCTACAGCAAGGGGAAGCCTGGTGAACAATCTGCTCTTTTTTATTTCAAGTTGGGTGCTCTCATTGAGCTGAGTGAGGCCTGCCAGCACGGCACTCAGACGACAGGTGAAATCTTGGTCATGCTCTGGTTTCTCTTCAGAACGCACAAATCTTTCGCCTTTTACTAAAGATTTCCGTGGAGAGGAGCAAAACTGAGTTTTGTCTCAATTTTTGTGTGCCCCAGCTTTATGGGGTTTCTTTTCTCAGTTTAAAGACAGAATGAGGGTGCTTTCTAGAAAGTGAGCTCATTTGCATAGCGAGGACAGCATATGTCTGTTTCTTCCCATGCAGTAAATTCTTGACCGTGTTAATTATTTCCAAAATATGAAGCAATTGGTAAGGAGTGCCA
The DNA here is from genome assembly GCF_055691185.1 of Crinia signifera. Taxonomy (NCBI): domain Eukaryota; kingdom Metazoa; phylum Chordata; class Amphibia; order Anura; family Myobatrachidae; genus Crinia; species Crinia signifera. The sequence continues at coordinate 80,568,524 of NC_139219.1, read as the reverse complement.
AAGATTCCTACAGCAAGGGGAAGCCTGGTGACCAATCTGCTCTTTTTTTATTTCAAGTTGGGTGCTCTCATTGAGCTGAGTGAGGCCTGCCAGCACGGCACTCAGACGACAGGTGAAATCTTGGTCATGCTCTGGTTTCTCTTCAGAACTCACAAATCTTTCGCCTTTTACTAAAGATTTCCGTGGAGAGGCGCAAAACTGAGTTTTGTCTCAATTTTTGTGTGCCCCAGCTTAATGGGGTTTCTTTTCTCAGTTTAAAGACAGAATGAGGGTGCTTTCTAGAAAGTGAGCTCATTTGCATAGCGAGGACAGCATATGTCTGTTTCTTCCCATGCAGTAAATTCTTGACCGTGTTAATTATTTCCAAAATATGAAGCAATTGGTAAGGAGTGCCAAAGATTCCTACAGCAAGGGGAAGCCTGGTGAACAATCTGCTCTTTTTTATTTCAAGTTGGGTGCTCTCATTGAGCTGAGTGAGGCCTGCCAGCACGGCACTCAGACGACAGGTGAAATCTTGGTCATGCTCTGGTTTCTCTTCAGAACGCACAAATCTTTTGCCTTTTACTAAAGATTTCCGTGGAGAGGAGCAAAACTGAGTTTTGTCTCAATTTTTGTGTGCCCCAGCTTAATGGGGTTTCTTTTCTCAGTTTAAAGACAGAATGAGGGTGCTTTCTAGAAAGTGAGCTCATTTGCATAGCGAGGACAGCATATGTCTGTTTCTTCCCATGCAGTAAATTCTTGACCGTGTTAATTATTTCCAAAATATGAGGCAATTGGTAAGGAGTGCCAAAGATTCCTACAGCAAGGGGAAGCCTGGTGAACAATCTGCTCTTTTTTATTTCAAGTTGGGTGCTCTCATTGAGCTGAGTGAGGCCTGCCAGCACGGCACTCAGACGACAGGTGAAATCTTGGTCATGCTCTGGTTTCTCTTCAGAACGCACAAATCTTTCGCCTTTTACTAAAGATTTCCGTGGAGAGGAGCAAAACTGAGTTTTGTCTCAATTTTTGTGTGCCCCAGCTTAATGGGGTTTCTTTTCTCAGTTTAAAGACAGAATGAGGGTGCTTTCTAGAAAGTGAGCTCATTTGCATAGCGAGGACAGCATATGTCTGTTTCTTCCCATGCAGTAAATTCTTGACCGTGTTAATTATTTCCAAAATATGAAGCAATTGGTAAGGAGTGCCAAAGATTCCTACAGCAAGGGGAAGCCTGGTGAACAATCTGCTCTTTTTTATTTCAAGTTGGGTGCTCTCATTAAGCTGAGTGAGGCCTGCCAGCACGGCACTCAGACGACAGGTGAAATCTTGGTCATGCTCTGGTTTCTCTTCAGAACGCACAAATCTTTTGCCTTTTACTAAAGATTTCCGTGGAGAGGAGCAAAACTGAGTTTTGTCTCAATTTTTGTGTGCCCCAGCTTAATGGGGTTTCTTTTCTCAGTTTAAAGACAGAATGAGGGTGCTTTCTAGAAAGTGAGCTCATTTGCATAGCGAGGACAGCATATGTCTGTTTCTTCCCATGCAGTAAATTCTTGACCGTGTTAATTATTTCCAAAATATGAAGCAATTGGTAAGGAGTGCCAAAGATTCCTACAGCAAGGGGAAGCCTGGTGAACAATCTGCTCTTTTTTATTTCAAGTTGGGTGCTCTCATTGAGCTGAGTGAGGCCTGCCAGCACGGCACTCAGACGACAGGTGAAATCTTGGTCATGCTCTGGTTTCTCTTCAGAACGCACAAATCTTTCGCCTTTTACTAAAGATTTCCGTGGAGAGGAGCAAAACTGAGTTTTGTCTCAATTTTTGTGTGCCCCAGCTTAATGGGGTTTCTTTTCTCAGTTTAAAGACAGAATGAGGGTGCTTTCTAGAAAGTGAGCTCATTTGCATAGCGAGGACAGCATATGTCTGTTTCTTCCCATGCAGTAAATTCTTGACCGTGTTAATTATTTCCAAAATATGAAGCAATTGGTAAGGAGTGCCAAAGATTCCTACAGCAAGGGGAAGCCTGGTGAACAATCTGCTCTTTTTTATTTCAAGTTGGGTGCTCTCATTGAGCTGAGTGAGGCCTGCCAGCACGGCACTCAGACGACAGGTGAAATCTTGGTCATGCTCTGGTTTCTCTTCAGAACGCACAAATCTTTCGCCTTTTACTAAATATTTCCGTGGAGAGGAGCAAAACTGAGTTTTGTCTCAATTTTTGTGTGCCCCAGCTTTATGGGGTTTCTTTTCTCAGTTTAAAGACAGAATGAGGGTGCTTTCTAGAAAGTGAGCTCATTTGCATAGCGAGGACAGCATATGTCTGTTTCTTCCCATGCAGTAAATTCTTGACCGTGTTAATTATTTCCAAAATATGAAGCAATTGGTAAGGAGTGTCAAAGATTCCTACAGCAAGGGGAAGCCTGGTGAACAATCTGCTCTTTTTTTATTTCAAGTTGGGTGCTCTCATTGAGCTGAGTGAGGCCTGCCAGCACGGCACTCAGACGACAGGTGAAATCTTGGTCATGCTCTGGTTTCTCTTCAGAACGCACAAATCTTTCGCCTTTTACTAAAGATTTCCGTGGAGAGGAGCAAAACTGAGTTTTGTCTCAATTTTTGTGTGCCCCAGCTTTATGGGGTTTCTTTTCTCAGTTTAAAGACAGAATGAGGGTGCTTTCTAGAAAGTGAGCTCATTTGCATAGCAAGGACAGCATATGTCTGTTTCTTCCCATGCAGTAAATTCTTGACCGTGTTAATTATTTCCAAAATATGAAGCAATTGGTAAGGAGTGCCAAAGATTCCTACAGCAAGGGGAAGCCTGGTGAACAATCTGCTCTTTTTTTATTTCAAGTTGGGTGCTCTCATTGAGCTGAGTGAGGCCTGCCAGCACGGCACTCAGACGACAGGTGAAATCTTGGTCATGCTCTGGTTTCTCTTCAGAACGCACAAATCTTTCGCCTTTTACTAAAGATTTCCGTGGAGAGGCGCAAAACTGAGTTTTGTCTCAATTTTTGTGTGCCCCAGCTTAATGGGGTTTCTTTTCTCAGTTTAGAGACAGAATGAGGGTGCTTTCTAGAAAGTGAGCTCATTTGCATAGCGAGGACAGCATATGTCTGTTTCTTCCCATGCAGTAAATTCTTGACCGTGTTAATTGTTTCCAAAATATGAAGCAATTGGTAAGGAGTGCCAAAGATTCCTACAGCAAGGGGAAGCCTGGTGAACAATCTGCTCTTTTTTTATTTCAAGTTGGGTGCTCTCATTGAGCTGAGTGAGGCCTGCCAGCACGGCACTCAGACGACAGGTGAAATCTTGGTCATGCTCTGGTTTCTCTTCAGAACGCACAAATCTTTCGCCTTTTACTAAAGATTTCCGTGGAGAGGAGCAAAACTGAGTTTTGTCTCAATTTTTGTGTGCCCCAGCTTAATGGGGTTTCTTTTCTCAGTTTAAAGACAGAATGAGGGTGCTTTCTAGAAAGTGAGCTCATTTGCATAGCGAGGACAGCATATGTCTGTTTCTTCCCATGCAGTAAATTCTTGACCGTGTTAATTATTTCCAAAATATGAAGCAATTGGTAAGGAGTGCCAAAGATTCCTACAGCAAGGGGAAGCCTGGTGAACAATCTGCTCTTTTTTATTTCAAGTTGGGTGCTCTCATTGAGCTGAGTGAGGCCTGCCAGCACGGCACTCAGACGACAGGTGAAATCTTGGTCATGCTCTGGTTTCTCTTCAGAACGCACAAATCTTTCGCCTTTTACTAAAGATTTCCGTGGAGAGGAGCAAAACTGAGTTTTGTCTCAATTTTTGTGTGCCCCAGCTTAATGGGGTTTCTTTTCTCAGTTTAAAGACAGAATGAGGGTGCTTTCTAGAAAGTGAGCTCATTTGCATAGCGAGGACAGCATATGTCTGTTTCTTCCCATGCAGTAAATTCTTGACCGTGTTAATTATTTCCAAAATATGAAGCAATTGGTAAGGAGTGACAAAGATTCCTACAGCAAGGGGAAGCCTGGTGAACAATCTGCTCTTTTTTATTTCAAGTTGGGTGCTCTCATTGAGCCTAGTGAGGCCTGCCAGCACGGCACTCAGACGACAGGTGAAATCTTGGTCATGCTCTAGTTTCTCTTCAGAACGCACAAATCTTTCGCCTTTTACTAAAGATTTCCGTGGAGAGGAGCAAAACTGAGTTTTGTCTCAATTTTTGTGTGCCCCAGCTTAATGGGGTTTCTTTTCTCAGTTTAAAGACAGAATGAGGGTGCTTTCTAGAAAGTGAGCTCATTTGCATAGCGAGGACAGCATATGTCTGTTTCTTCCCATGCAGTAAATTCTTGACCGTGTTAATTATTTCCAAAATATGAAGCAATTGGTAAGGAGTGCCAAAGATTCCTACAGCAAGGGGAAGCCTGGTGAACAATCTGCTCTTTTTTATTTCAAGTTGGGTGCTCTCATTGAGCTGAGTGAGGCCTGCCAGCACGGCACTCAGACGACAGGTGAAATCTTGGTCATGCTCTGGTTTCTCTTCAGAACGCACAAATCTTTCGCCTTTTACTAAAGATTTCCGTGGAGAGGAGCAAAACTGAGTTTTGTCTCAATTTTTGTGTGCCCCAGCTTTTTGGGGTTTCTTTTCTCAGTTTAAAGACAGAATGAGGGTGCTTTCTAGAAAGTGAGCTCCTTTGCATAGCGAGGACAGCATATGTCTGTTTCTTCCCATGCAGTAAATTCTTGACCGTGTTAATAATTTCCAAAATATGAAGCAATTGGTAAGGAGTGCCAAAGATTCCTACAGCAAGGGGAAGCCTGGTGAACAATCTGCTCTTTTTTATTTCAAGTTGGGTGCTCTCATTGAGCTGAGTGAGGCCTGCCAGCACGGCACTCAGACGACAGGTGAAATCTTGGTCATGCTCTGGTTTCTCTTCAGAACGCACAAATCTTTCGCCTTTTACTAAAGATTTCCGTGGAGAGGAGCAAAACTGAGTTTTGTCTCAATTTTTGTGTGCCCCAGCTTTATGGGGTTTCTTTTCTCAGTTTAAAGACAGAATGAGGGTGCTTTCTAGAAAGTGAGCTCATTTGCATAGCGAGGACAGCATATGTCTGTTTCTGCCCATGCAGTAAATTCTTGACCGTGTTAATTATTTCCAAAATATGAAGTAATTGGTAAGGAGTGCCAAAGATTCCTACAACAAGGGGAAGCCTGGTAAACAATCTGCTCTTTTTTATTTCAAGTTGGGTGCTCTCATTGAGCTGAGTGAGGCCTGCCAGCACGGCACTCAGACGACAGGTGAAATCTTGGTCATGCTCTGGTTTCTCTTCAGAACGCACAAATCTTTCGCCTTTTACTAAAGATTTCCGTGGAGAGGAGCAAAACTGAGTGTTGTCTCAATTTTTGTGTGCCCCAGCTTAATGGGGTTTCTTTTCTCAGTTTAAAGACAGAATGAGGGTGCTTTTTTAGAAAGTGAGCTCATTTACATAGCGAGGACAGCATATGTCTGTTTCTTCCCATGCAGTAAATTCTTGACCGTGTTAATTATTTCCAAAATATGAAGCAATTGATAAGGAGTGCCAAAGATTCCTACAGCAAGGGGAAGCCTGGTGAACAATCTGCTCTTTTTTATTTCAAGTTGGGTGCTCTCATTGAGCTGAGTGAGGCCTGAAAGCACGGCACTCAGACGACCGGTGAAATCTTGGTCATGCTCTGGTTTCTCTTCAGAACGCACAAATCTTTCGCCTTTTACTAAAGATTTCCGTGGAGAGGAGCAAAACTGAGTTTTGTCTCAATTTTTGTGTGCCCCAGCTTTATGGGGTTTCTTTTCTCAGTTTAAAGACAGAATGAGGGTGCTTTCTAGAAAGTGAGCTCATTTGCATATCGAGGACAGCATATGTCTGTTTCTGCCCATGCAGTAAATTCTTGACCGTGTTAATTATTTCCAAAATATGAAGTAATTGGTAAGGAGTGCCAAAGATTCCTACAACAAGGGGAAGCCTGGTAAACAATCTGCTCTTTTTTATTTCAAGTTGGGTGCTCTCATTGAGCTGAGTGAGGCCTGCCAGCACGGCACTCAGACGACAGGTGAAATCTTGGTCATGCTCTGGTTTCTCTTCAGAACGCACAAATCTTTCGCCTTTTACTAAAGATTTCCGTGGAGAGGAGCAAAACTGAGTGTTGTCTCAATTTTTCTGTGCCCCAGCTTAATGGGGTTTCTTTTCTCAGTTTAAAGACAGAATGAGGGTGCTTTCTAGAAAGTGAGCTCATTTGCATAGCGAGGACAGCATATGTATGTTTCTTCCCATGCAGTAAATTCTTGACCGTGTTAATTATTTCCAAAATATGAAGCAATTGGTAAGGAGTGCCAAAGATATGAAGCAATTGGTAAGGAGTGCCAAAGATTCCTACAGCAAGGGGAAGCCTGGTGAACAATCTGCTCTTTTTTATTTCAAGTTGGGTGCTCTCATTGAGCTGAGTGAGGCCTGCCAGCACGGCACTCAGACGACAGGTGAAATCTTGGTCATGCTCTGGTTTCTCTTCAGAACGCACAAATCTTTCGCCTTTTACTAAAGATTTCCGTGGAGAGGAGCAAAACTGAGTTTTGTCTCAATTTTTGTGTGCCCCAGCTTAATGGGGTTTCTTTTCTCAGTTTATAGACAGAATGAGGGTGCTTTCTAGAAAGTGAGCTCATTTGCATAGCGAGGACAGCATATGTCTGTTTCTTCCCATGCAGTAAATTCTTGACCGTGTTAATAATTTCCAAAATATGAAGCAATTGGTAAGGAGTGCCAAAGATTCCTACAGCAAGGGGAAGCCTGGTGAACAATCTGCTCTTTTTTATTTCAAGTTGGGTGCTCTCATTGAGCTGAGTGAGGCCTGCCAGCACGGCACTCAGACGACAGGTGAAATCTTGGTCATGCTCTGGTTTCTCTTCAGAACGCACAAATCTTTCGCCTTTTACTAAAGATTTCCGTGGAGAGGAGCAAAACTGAGTTTTGTCTCAATTTTTGTGTGCCCCAGCTTTATGGGGTTTCTTTTCTCAGTTTAAAGACAGAATGAGGGTGCTTTCTAGAAAGTGAGCTCATTTGCATAGCGAGGACAGCATATGTCTGTTTCTTCCCATGCAGTAAATTCTTGACCGTGTTAATTATTTCCAAAATATGAAGCAATTGGTAAGGAGTGCCAAAGATTCCTACAGCAAGGGGAAGCCTGGTGACCAATCTGCTCTTTTTTTATTTCAAGTTGGGTGCTCTCATTGAGCTGAGTGAGGCCTGCCAGCACGGCACTCAGACGACAGGTGAAATCTTGGTCATGCTCTGGTTTCTCTTCAGAACTCACAAATCTTTTGCCTTTTACTAAAGATTTCCGTGGAGAGGAGCAAAACTGAGTTTTGTCTCAATTTTTGTGTGCCCCAGCTTAATGGGGTTTCTTTTCTCAGTTTAAAGACAGAATGAGGGTGCTTTCTAGAAAGTGAGCTCATTTGCATAGCGAGGACAGCATATGTCTGTTTCTTCCCATGCAGTAAATTCTTGACCGTGTTAATTATTTCCAAAATATGAGGCAATTGGTAAGGAGTGCCAAAGATTCCTACAGCAAGGGGAAGCCTGGTGAACAATCTGCTCTTTTTTATTTCAAGTTGGGTGCTCTCATTGAGCTGAGTGAGGCCTGCCAGCACGGCACTCAGACGACAGGTGAAATCTTGGTCATGCTCTGGTTTCTCTTCAGAACGCACAAATCTTTCGCCTTTTACTAAAGATTTCCGTGGAGAGGAGCAAAACTGAGTTTTGTCTCAATTTTTGTGTGCCCCAGCTTAATGGGGTTTCTTTTCTCAGTTTAAAGACAGAATGAGGGTGCTTTCTAGAAAGTGAGCTCATTTGCATAGCGAGGACAGCATATGTCTGTTTCTTCCCATGCAGTAAATTCTTGACCGTGTTAATTATTTCCAAAATATGAAGCAATTGGTAAGGAGTGCCAAAGATTCCTACAGCAAGGGGAAGCCTGGTGAACAATCTGCTCTTTTTTATTTCAAGTTGGGTGCTCTCATTAAGCTGAGTGAGGCCTGCCAGCACGGCACTCAGACGACAGGTGAAATCTTGGTCATGCTCTGGTTTCTCTTCAGAACGCACAAATCTTTTGCCTTTTACTAAAGATTTCCGTGGAGAGGAGCAAAACTGAGTTTTGTCTCAATTTTTGTGTGCCCCAGCTTAATGGGGTTTCTTTTCTCAGTTTAAAGACAGAATGAGGGTGCTTTCTAGAAAGTGAGCTCATTTGCATAGCGAGGACAGCATATGTCTGTTTCTTCCCATGCAGTAAATTCTTGACCGTGTTAATTATTTCCAAAATATGAAGCAATTGGTAAGGAGTGCCAAAGATTCCTACAGCAAGGGGAAGCCTGGTGAACAATCTGCTCTTTTTTATTTCAAGTTGGGTGCTCTCATTGAGCTGAGTGAGGCCTGCCAGCACGGCACTCAGACGACAGGTGAAATCTTGGTCATGCTCTGGTTTCTCTTCAGAACGCACAAATCTTTCGCCTTTTACTAAAGATTTCCGTGGAGAGGAGCAAAACTGAGTTTTGTCTCAATTTTTGTGTGCCCCAGCTTAATGGGGTTTCTTTTCTCAGTTTAAAGACAGAATGAGGGTGCTTTCTAGAAAGTGAGCTCATTTGCATAGCGAGGACAGCATATGTCTGTTTCTTCCCATGCAGTAAATTCTTGACCGTGTTAATTATTTCCAAAATATGAAGCAATTGGTAAGGAGTGCCAAAGATTCCTACAGCAAGGGGAAGCCTGGTGAACAATCTGCTCTTTTTCATTTCAAGTTGGGTGCTCTCATTGAGCTGAGTGAGGCCTGCCAGCACGGCACTCAGACGACAGGTGAAATCTTGGTCATGCTCTGGTTTCTCTTCAGAACGCACAAATCTTTCGCCTTTTACTAAAGATTTCCGTGGAGAGGAGCAAAACTGAGTTTTGTCTCAATTTTTGTGTGCCCCAGCTTAATGGGGTTTCTTTTCTCAGTTTAAAGACAGAATGAGGGTGCTTTCTAGAAAGTGAGCTCATTTGCATAGCGAGGACAGCATATGTCTGTTTCTTCCCATGCAGTAAATTCTTGACCGTGTTAATTATTTCCAATATATGAAGCAATTGGTAAGGAGTGCCAAAGATTCCTACAGCAAGGGGAAGCCTGGTGAACAATCTGCTCTTTTTTATTTCAAGTTGGGTGCTCTCATTGAGCTGAGTGAGGCCTGCCAGCACGGCACTCAGACGACAGGTGAAATCTTGGTCATGCTCTGGTTTCTCTTCAGAACGCACAAATCTTTCGCCTTTTACTAAAGATTTCCGTGGAGAGGAGCAAAACTGAGTTTTGTCTCAATTTTTGTGTGCCACAGCTTAATGGGGTTTCTTTTCTCAGTTTAAAGACAGAATGAGGGTGCTTTCTAGAAAGTGAGCTCATTTGCATAGCGAGGACAGCATATGTCTGTTTCTTCCCATGCAGTAAATTCTTGACCGTGTTAATTATTTCCAAAATATGAAGCAATTGGTAAGGAGTGCCAAAGATTCCTACAGCAAGGGGAAGCCTGGTGACCAATCTGCTCTGTTTTATTTCAAGTTGGGTGCTCTCATTGAGCTGAGTGAGGCCTGCCAGCACAGCACTCAGATGACAGGTGAAATCTTGGTCATGCTCTGGTTTCTCTTCAGAACGCACAAATCTTTCGCCTTTTACTAAAGATTTCCGTGGAGAGGAGCAAAACTGAGTTTTGTCTCAATTTTTGTGTGCCCCAGCTTAATGGGGTTTCTTTTCTCAGTTTAAAGACAGAATGAGGGTGCTTTCTAGAAAGTGAGCTCATTTGCATAGTGAGGACAGCATATGTCTGTTTCTTCCCATGCAGTAACTTCTTGACCGTGTTAATTATTTCCAAAATATGAAGCAATTGGTAAGGAGTGACAAAGATTCCTACAGCAAGGGGAAGCCTGGTGAACAATCTGCTCTTTTTTATTTCATGTTGGGTGCTCTCATTGAGCTGAGTGAGGCCTGCCAGCACGGCACTCAGACGACAGGTGAAATCTTGGTCATGCTCTGGTTGCTCTTCAGAACGCACAAATCTTTCGCCTTTTACTAAAGATTTCCGTGGAGAGGAGCAAAACTGAGTTTTGTCTCAATTTTTGTGTGCCCCAGCTTAATGGGGTTTCTTTTCTCAGTTTAAAGACAGAATGAGGGTGCTTTCTAGAAAGTGAGCTCATTTGCATAGCGAGGACAGCATATGTCTGTTTCTTCCCATGCAGTAAATTCTTGACCGTGTTAATTATTTCCAAAATATGAAGCAATTGGTAAGGAGTGCCAAAGATTCCTACAGCAAGGGGAAGCCTGGTGAACAATCTGCTCTTTTTTATTTCAAGTTGGGTGCTCTCATTGAGCTGAGTGAGGCCTGCCAGCACAGCACTCAGATGACAGGTGAAATCTTGGTCATGCTCTGGTTTCTCTTCAGAACGCACAAATCTTTCGCCTTTTACTAAAGATTTCCGTGGAGAGGAGCAAAACTGAGTTTTGTCTCAATTTTTGTGTGCCCCAGCTTAATGGGGTTTCTTTTCTCAGTTTAAAGACAGAATGAGGGTGCTTTCTAGAAAGTGAGCTCATTTGCATAGCGAGGACAGCATATGTCTGTTTCTTCCCATGCAGTAAATTCTTGACCGTGTTAATTATTTCCAAAATATGAAGCAATTGGTAAGGAGTGCCAAAGATTCCTACAGCAAGGGGAAGCCTGGTGAACAATCTGCTCTTTTTTTATTTCAAGTTGGGTGCTCTCATTGAGCTGAGTGAGGCCTGCCAGCACGGCACTCAGACGACAGGTGAAATCTTGGTCATGCTCTGGTTTCTCTTCAGAACGCACAAATCTTTCGCCTTTTACTAAAGATTTCCGTGGAGAGGAGCAGAACTGAGTTTTGTCTCAATTTTTGTGTGCCCCAGCTTAATGGGGTTTCTTTTCTCAGTTTAAAGACAGAATGAGGGTGCTTTCTAGAAAGTGAGCTCATTTGCATAGCGAGGACAGCATATGTCTGTTTCTTCCCATGCAGTAAATTCTTGACCGTGTTAATTATTTCCAAAATATGAAGCAATTGGTAAGGAGTGCCAAAGATTCCTACAGCAAGGGGAAGCCTGGTGAACAATCTGCTCTTTTTCATTTCAAGTTGGGTGCTCTCATTGAGCTGAGTGAGGCCTGCCAGCACGGCACTCAGACGACAGGTGAAATCTTGGTCATGCTCTGGTTTCTCTTCAGAACGCACAAATCTTTCGCCTTTTACTAAAGATTTCCGTGGAGAGGAGCAAAACTGAGTTTTGTCTCAATTTTTGTGTGCCCCAGCTTAATGGGGTTTCTTTTCTCAGTTTAAAGACAGAATGAGGGTGCTTTCTAGAAAGTGAGCTCATTTGCATAGCGAGGACAGCATATGTCTGTTTCTTCCCATGCAGTAAATTCTTGACCGTGTTAATTATTTCCAAAATATGAAGCAATTGGTAAGGAGTGCCAAAGATTCCTACAGCAAGGGGAAGCCTGGTGAACAATCTGCTCTTTTTTATTTCAAGTTGGGTGCTCTCATTGAGCTGAGTGAGGCCTGCCAGCACGGCACTCAGACGACAGGTGAAATCTTGGTCATGCTCTGGTTTCTCTTCAGAACGCACAAATCTTTCGCCTTTTACTAAAGATTTCCGTGGAGAGGAGCAAAACTGAGTTTTGTCTCAATTTTTGTGTGCCACAGCTTAATGGGGTTTCTTTTCTCAGTTTAAAGACAGAATGAGGGTGCTTTCTAGAAAGTGAGCTCATTTGCATAGCGAGGACAGCATATGTCTGTTTCTTCCCATGCAGTAAATTCTTGACCGTGTTAATTATTTCCAAAATATGAAGCAATTGGTAAGGAGTGCCAAAGATTCCTACAGCAAGGGGAAGCCTGGTGACCAATCTGCTCTGTTTTATTTCAAGTTGGGTGCTCTCATTGAGCTGAGTGAGGCCTGCCAGCACAGCACTCAGATGACAGGTGAAATCTTGGTCATGCTCTGGTTTCTCTTCAGAACGCACAAATCTTTCGCCTTTTACTAAAGATTTCCGTGGAGAGGAGCAAAACTGAGTTTTGTCTCAATTTTTGTGTGCCCCAGCTTAATGGGGTTTCTTTTCTCAGTTTAAAGACAGAATGAGGGTGCTTTCTAGAAAGTGAGCTCATTTGCATAGTGAGGACAGCATATGTCTGTTTCTTCCCATGCAGTAACTTCTTGACCGTGTTAATTATTTCCAAAATATGAAGCAATTGGTAAGGAGTGACAAAGATTCCTACAGCAAGGGGAAGCCTGGTGAACAATCTGCTCTTTTTTATTTCATGTTGGGTGCTCTCATTGAGCTGAGTGAGGCCTGCCAGCACGGCACTCAGACGACAGGTGAAATCTTGGTCATGCTCTGGTTTCTCTTCAGAACGCACAAATCTTTCGCCTTTTACTAAAGATTTCCGTGGAGAGGAGCAAAACTGAGTTTTGTCTCAATTTTTGTGTGCCCCAGCTTAATGGGGTTTCTTTTCTCAGTTTAAAGACAGAATGAGGGTGCTTTCTAGAAAGTGAGCTCATTTGCATAGCGAGGACAGCATATGTCTGTTTCTTCCCATGCAGTAAATTCTTGACCGTGTTAATTATTTCCAAAATATGAAGCAATTGGTAAGGAGTGCCAAAGATTCCTACAGCAAGGGGAAGCCTGGTGAACAATCTGCTCTTTTTTATTTCAAGTTGGGTGCTCTCATTGAGCTGAGTGAGGCCTGCCAGCACGGCACTCAGACGACAGGTGAAATCTTGGTCATGCTCTGGTTTCTCTTCAGAACGCACAAATCTTTCGCCTTTTACTAAAGATTTCCGTGGAGAGGAGCAGAACTGAGTTTTGTCTCAATTTTTGTGTGCCCCAGCTTAATGGGGTTTCTTTTCTCAGTTTAAAGACAGAATGAGGGTGCTTTCTAGAAAGTGAGCTCATTTGCATAGCGAGGACAGCATATGTCTGTTTCTTTCCATGCAGTAAATTCTTGACCGTGTTAATTATTTCCAAAATATGAAGCAATTGGTAAGGAGTGCCAAAGATTCCTACAGCAAGGGGAAGCCTGGTGAACAATCTGCTCTTTTTTATTTCAAGTTGGGTGCTCTCATTGAGCTGAGTGAGGCCTGCCAGCACAGCACTCAGATGACAGGTGAAATCTTGGTCATGCTCTGGTTTCTCTTCAGAACGCACAAATCTTTCGCCTTTTACTAAAGATTTCCGTGGAGAGGAGCAAAACTGAGTTTTGTCTCAATTTTTGTGTGCCCCAGCTTAATGGGGTTTCTTTTCTCAGTTTAAAGACAGAATGAGGGTGCTTTCTAGAAAGTGAGCTCATTTGCATAGCGAGGACAGCATATGTCTGTTTCTTCCCATGCAGTAAATTCTTGACCGTGTTAATTATTTCCAAAATATGAAGCAATTGGTAAGGAGTGCCAAAGATTCCTACAGCAAGGGGAAGCCTGGTGAACAATCTGCTCTTTTTTATTTCAAGTTGGGTGCTCTCATTGAGCTGAGTGAGGCCTGCCAGCACGGCACTCAGACGACAGGTGAAATCTTGGTCATGCTCTGGTTTCTCTTCAGAACGCACAAATCTTTCGCCTTTTACTAAAGATTTCCGTGGAGAGGAGCAAAACTGAGTTTTGTCTCAATTTTTGTGTGCCCCAGCTTAATGGGGTTTCTTTTCTCAGTTTAAAGACAGAATGAGGGTGCTTTCTAGAAAGTGAGCTCATTTGCATAGCGAGGACAGCATATGTCTGTTTCTTCCCATGCAGTAAATTCTTGACCGTGTTAATTATTTCCAAAATATGAAGCAATTGGTAAGGAGTGCCAAAGATTCCTACAGCAAGGGGAAGCCTGGTGAACAATCTGCTCTTTTTTATTTCAAGTTGGGTGCTCTCATTGAGCTGAGTGAGGCCTGCCAGCACGGCACTCAGACGACAGGTGAAATCTTGGTCATGCTCTGGTTTCTCTTCAGAACGCACAAATCTTTCGCCTTTTACTAAAGATTTCCGTGGAGAGGAGCAGAACTGAGTTTTGTCTCAATTTTTGTGTGCCCCAGCTTAATGGGGTTTCTTTTCTCAGTTTAAAGACAGAATGAGGGTGCTTTCTAGAAAGTGAGCTCATTTGCATAGCGAGGACAGCATATGTCTGTTTCTTCCCATGCAGTAAATTCTTGACCATGTTAATTATATCCAAAATATGAAGCAATTGGTAAGGAGTGACAAAGATTCCTACAGCAAGGGGAAGCCTGGTGAACAATCTGCTCTTTTTTATTTCAAGTTGGGTGCTCTCATTGAGCTGAGTGAGGCCTGCCAGCACGGCACTCAGACGACAGGTGAAATCTTGGTCATGCTCTGGTTTCATCTTCAGAACGCACAAATCTTTCGCCTTTTACTAAAGATTTCCGTGGAGAGGAGCAAAACTGAGTTTTGTCTCAATTTTTGTGTGCCCCAGCTTAATGGGGTTTCTTTTCTCAGTTTAAAGACAGAATGAGGGTGCTTTCTAGAAAGTGAGCTCATTTGCATAGCGAGGACAGCATATGTCTGTTTCTTCCCATGCAGTAAATTCTTGACCGTGTTAATTATTTCCAAAATATGAAGCAATTGGTAAGGAGTGCCAAAGATTCCTACAGCAAGGGGAAGCCTGGTGAACAATCTGCTCTTTTTTATTTCAAGTTGGGTGCTCTCATTGAGCCTAGTGAGGCCTGCCAGCACGGCACTCAGACGACAGGTGAAATATTGGTCATGCTCTGGTTTCTCTTCAGAACGCACAAATCTTTCGCCTTTTACTAAAGATTTCCGTGGAGAGGAGCAAAACTGAGTTTTGTCTCAATTTTTGTGTGCCCCAGCTTAATGGGGTTTCTTTTCTCAGTTTAAAGACAGAATGAGGGTGCTTTCTAGAAAGTGAGCTCATTTGCATAGCGAGGACAGCATATGTCTGTTTCTTCCCATGCAGTAAATTCTTGACCGTGTTAATTATTTCCAAAATATGAAGCAATTGGTAAGGAGTGCCAAAGATTCCTACAGCAAGGGGAAGCCTGGTGAACAATCTGCTCTTTTTTATTTCAAGTTGGGTGCTCTCATTGAGCTGAGTGAGGCCTGCCAGCACGGCACTCAGACGACAGGTGAAATCTTGGTCATGCTCTGGTTTCTCTT
This sequence comes from Crinia signifera, assembly GCF_055691185.1. Lineage (NCBI taxonomy): Eukaryota > Metazoa > Chordata > Amphibia > Anura > Myobatrachidae > Crinia > Crinia signifera. The sequence continues at coordinate 80,553,372 of NC_139219.1, read as the reverse complement.
CAGAACGCACAAATCTTTCGCCTTTTACTAAAGATTTCCGTGGAGAGGAGCAAAACTGAGTTTTGTCTCAATTTTTGTGTGCCCCAGCTTAATGGGGTTTCTTTTCTCAGTTTAAAGACAGAATGAGGGTGCTTTCTAGAAAGTGAGCTCATTTGCATAGCGAGGACAGCATATGTCTGTTTCTTACCATGCAGTAAATTCTTGACTGTGTTAATTATTTCCAAAATATGAAGCAATTGGTAAGGAGTGCCAAAGATTCCTACAGCAAGGGGAAGCCTGGTGAACAATCTGCTCTTTTTTATTTCAAGTTGGGTGCTCTCATTGAGCTGAGTGAGGCCTGCCAGCACGGCACTCAGACGACAGGTGAAATCTTGGTCATGCTCTGGTTTCTCTTCAGAACGCACAAATCTTTCGCCTTTTACTAAAGATTTCCGTGGAGAGGAGCAAAACTGAGTTTTGTCTCAATTTTTGTGTGCCCCAGTTTAATGTGGTTTCTTTTCTCAGTTTAAAGACAGAATGAGGGTGCTTTCTAGAAAGTGAGCTCATTTGCATAGCGAGGACAGCATATGTCTGTTTCTTCCCATGCAGTAAATTCTTGACCGTGTTAATTATTTCCAAAATATGAAGCAATTGGTAAGGAGTGCCAAAGATTCCTACAGCAAGGGGAAGCCTGGTGAACAATCTGCTCTTTTTTATTTCAAGTTGGGTGCTCTCATTGAGCCTAGTGAGGCCTGCCAGCACGGCACTCAGACGACAGGTAAAATATTGGTCATGCTCTGGTTTCTCTTCAGAACGCACAAATCTTTCGCCTTTTACTAAAGATTTCCGTGGAGAGGAGCAAAACTGAGTTTTGTCTCAATTTTTGTGTGCCCCAGCTTAATGGGGTTTCTTTTCTCAGTTTAAAGACAGAATGAGGGTGCTTTCTAGAAAGTGAGCTCATTTGCATAGCGAGGACAGCATATGTCTGTTTCTTCCCATGCAGTAAATTCTTGACCGTGTTAATTATTTCCAAAATATGAAGCAATTGGTAAGGAGTGCCAAAGATTCCTACAGCAAGGGGAAGCCTGGTGAACAATCTGCTCTTTTTTATTTCAAGTTGGGTGCTCTCATTGAGCTGAGTGAGGCCTGCCAGCACGGCACTCAGACGACAGGTGAAATCTTGGTCATGCTCTGGTTTCTCTTCAGAATGCACAAATCTTTCGCCTTTTACTAAAGATTTCCGTGGAGAGGAGCAAAACTGAGTTTTGTCTCAATTTTTGTGTGCCCCAGCTTAATGGGGTTTCTTTTCTCAGTTTAAAGACAGAATGAGGGTGCTTTCTAGAAAGTGAGCTCATTTGCATAGCGAGGACAGCATATGTCTGTTTCTTCCCATGCAGTAAATTCTTGACCGTGTTAATTATTTCCAAAATATGAAGCAATTGGTAAGGAGTGTCAAAGATTCCTACAGCAAGGGGAAGCCTGGTGAACAATCTGCTCTTTTTTATTTCAAGTTGGGTGCTCTCATTGAGCTGAGTGAGGCCTGCCAGCACGGCACTCAGACGACAGGTGAAATCTTGGTCATGCTCTGGTTTCTCTTCAGAACGCACAAATCTTTCGCCTTTTACTAAAGATTTCCGTGGAGAGGAGCAAAACTGAGTTTTGTCTCAATTTTTGTGTGCCCCAGCTTAATGGGGTTTCTTTTCTCAGTTTAAAGACAGAATGAGGGTGCTTTCTAGAAAGTGAGCTCATTTGCATAGCGAGGACAGCATATGTCTGTTTCTTCCCATGCAGTAAATTCTTGACCGTGTTAATTATTTCCAAAATATGAAGCAATTGGTAAGCAGTGCCAAAGATTCCTACAGCAAGGGGAAGCCTGGTGAACAATCTGCTCTTTTTTATTTCAAGTTGGGTGCTCTCATTGAGCTGAGTGAGGCCTGCCAGCACGGCACTCAGACGACAGGTGAAATCTTGGTCATGCTCTGGTTTCTCTTCAGAACGCACAAATCTTTCGCCTTTTACTAAAGATTTCCGTGGAGAGGAGCAAAACTGAGTTTTGTCTCAATTTTTGTGTGCCCCAGCTTAATGGGGTTTCTTTTCTCAGTTTAAAGACAGAATGAGGGTGCTTTCTAGAAAGTGAGCTCATTTGCATAGCGAGGACAGCATATGTCTGTTTCTTCCCATACAGTAAATTCTTGACCGTGTTAATTATTTCCAAAATATGAAGCAATTGGTAAGGAGTGCCAAAGATTCCTACAGCAAGGGGAAGCCTGGTGAACAATCTGCTCTTTTTTATTTCAAGTTGGGTGCTCTCATTGAGCTGAGTGAGGCCTGCCAGCACGGCACTCAGACGACAGGTGAAATCTTGGTCATGCTCTGGTTTCTCTTCAGAACGCACAAATCTTTCGCCTTTTACTAAAGATTTCCGTGGAGAGGAGCAAAACTGAGTTTTGTCTCAATTTTTGTGTGCCCCAGCTTAATGGGGTTTCTTTTCTCAGTTTAAAGACAGAATGAGGGTGCTTTCTAGAAAGTGAGCTCATTTGCATAGCGAGGACAGCATATGTCTGTTTCTTCCCATGCAGTAAATTCTTGACCGTGTTAATTATTTCCAAAATATGAAGCAATTGGTAAGGAGTGACAAAGATTCCTACAGCAAGGGGAAGCCTGGTGAACAATCTGCTCTTTTTTATTTCAAGTTGGGTGCTCTCATTGAGCTGAGTGAGGCCTGCCAGCACGGCACTCAGACGACAGGTGAAATCTTGGTCATGCTCTGGTTTCTCTTCAGAACGCACAAATCTTTCGCCTTTTACTAAAGATTTCCGTGGAGAGGAGCAAAACTGAGTTTTGTCTCAATTTTTGTGTGCCCCAGCTTTATGGGGTTTCTTTTCTCAGTTTAAAGACAGAATGAGGGTGCTTTCTAGAAAGTGAGCTCATTTGCATAGCGAGGACAGCATATGTCTGTTTCTTCCCATGCAGTAAATTCTTGACCGTGTTAATTATTTCCAAAATATGAAGCAATTGGTAAGGAGTGCCAAAGATTCCTACAGCAAGGGGAAGCCTGGTGAACAATCTGCTCTTTTTTTATTTCAAGTTGGGTGCTCTCATTGAGCTGAGTGAGGCCTGCCAGCACGGCACTCAGACGACAGGTGAAATCTTGGTCATGCTCTGGTTTCTCTTCAGAACGCACAAATCTTTCGCCTTTTACTAAAGATTTCCGTGGAGAGGAGCAAAACTGAGTTTTGTCTCAATTTTTGTGTGCCCCAGCTTAATGGGGTTTCTTTTCTCAGTTTAAAGACAGAATGAGGGTGCTTTCTAGAAAGTGAGCTCATTTGCATAGCGAGGACAGCATATGTCTGTTTCTTCCCATGCAGTAAATTCTTGACCGTGTTAATTATTTCCAAAATATGAAGCAATTGGTAAGGAGTGCCAAAGATTCCTACAGCAAGGGGAAGCCTGGTGAACAATCTGCTCTTTTTTATTTCAAGTTGGGTGCTCTCATTGAGCTGAGTGAGGCCTGCCAGCACGGCACTCAGACGACAGGTGAAATCTTGGTCATGCTCTGGTTTCTCTTCAGAACGCACAAATCTTTCGCCTTTTACCAAAGATTTCCGTGGAGAGGAGCAGAACTGAGTTTTGTCTCAATTTTTGTGTGCCCCAGCTTAATGGGGTTTCTTTTCTCAGTTTAAAGACAGAATGAGGGTGCTTTCTAGAAAGTGAGCTCATTTGCATAGCGAGGACAGCATATGTCTGTTTCTTCCCATGCAGTAAATTCTTGACCGTGTTAATTATTTCCAAAATATGAAGCAATTGGTAAGGAGTGCCAAAGATTCCTACAGCAAGGGGAAGCCTGGTGAACAATCTGCTCTTTTTTATTTCAAGTTGGGTGCTCTCATTGAGCTGAGTGAGGCCTGCCATCACGGCACTCAGACGACAGGTGAAATCTTGGTTATGCTCTGGTTTCTCTTCAGAACGCACAAATCTTTAGCCTTTTACTAAAGATTTCCGTGGAGAGGAGCAAAACTGAGTTTTGTCTCAATTTTTGTGTGCCCCAGCTTAATGGGGTTTCTTTTCTCAGTTTAAAGACAGAATGAGGGTGCTTTCTAGAAAGTGAGCTCATTTGCATAGCGAGGACAGCATATGTCTGTTTCTTCCCATGCAGTAAATTCTTGACCGTGTTAATTATTTCCAAAATATGAAGCAATTGGTAAGGAGTGCCAAAGATTCCTACAGCAAGGGGAAGCCTGGTGAACAATCTGCTCTTTTTTTATTTCAAGTTGGGTGCTCTCATTGAGCTGAGTGAGGCCTGCCAGCACGGTACTAAGACGACAGGTGAAATCTTGGTCATGCTCTGGTTTCTCTTCAGAACGCACAAATCTTTCGCCTTTTACTAAAGATTTCCGTGGAGAGGAGCAAAACTGAGTTTTGTCTCAATTTTTGTGTGCCCCAGCTTAATGGGGTTTCTTTTCTCAGTTTAAAGACAGAATGAGGGTGCTTTCTAGAAAGTGAGCTCATTTGCATAGCGAGGACAGCATATGTCTGTTTCTTCCCATGCAGTAAATTCTTGACCGTGTTAATTATTTCCAAAATATGAAGCAATTGGTAAGGAGTGCCAAAGATTCCTACAGCAAGGGGAAGCCTGGTGAACAATCTGCTCTTTTTTATTTCAAGTTGGGTGCTCTCATTGAGCTGAGTGAGGCCTGCCAGCACGGCACTCAGACGACAGGTGAAATCTTGGTCATGCTCTGGTTTCTCTTCAGAACGCACAAATCTTTCGCCTTTTACTAAAGATTTCCGTGGAGAGGAGCAAAACTGAGTTTTGTCTCAATTTTTGTGTGCCCCAGCTTAATGGGGTTTCTTTTCTCAGTTTAAAGACAGAATGAGGGTGCTTTCTAGAAAGTGAGCTCATTTGCATAGCGAGGACAGCATATGTCTGTTTCTTCCCATGCAGTAAATTCTTGACCGTGTTAATTATTTCCAAAATATGAAGCAATTGGTAAGGAGTGACAAAGATTCCTACAGCAAGGGGAAGCCTGGTGAACAATCTGCTCTTTTTTATTTCAAGTTGGGTGCTCTCATTGAGCCTAGTGAGGCCTTCCAGCACGGCACTCTGACGACAGGTGAAATCTTGGTCATGCTCTAGTTTCTCTTCAAAACGCACAAATCTTTCGCCTTTTACTAAAGATTTCCGTGGAGAGGAGCAAAACTGAGTTTTGTCTCAATTTTTGTGTGCCCCAGCTTAATGGGGTTTCTTTTCTCAGTTTAAAGACAGAATGAGGGTGCTTTCTAGAAAGTGAGCTCATTTGCATAGCGAGGACAGCATATGTCTGTTTCTTCCCATGCAGTAAATTCTTGACCGTGTTAATTATTTCCAAAATATGAAGCAATTGGTAAGGAGTGCCAAAGATTCCTACAGCAAGGGGAAGCCTGGTGAACAATCTGCTCTTTTTTATTTCAAGTTGGGTGCTCTCATTGAGCTGAGTGAGGCCTGCCAGCACGGCACTCAGACGACAGGTGAAATCTTGGTCATGCTCTGGTTTCTCTTCAGAACGCACAAATCTTTCGCCTTTTACTAAAGATTTCCGTGGAGAGGAGCAAAACTGAGTTTTGTCTCAATTTTTGTGTGCCCCAGCTTAATGGGGTTTCTTTTCTCAGTTTAAAGACAGAATGAGGGTGCTTTCTAGAAAGTGAGCTCCTTTGCATAGCGAGGACAGCATATGTCTGTTTCTTCCCATGCAGTAAATTCTTGACCGTGTTAATAATTTCCAAAATATGAAGCAATTGGTAAGGAGTGCCAAAGATTCCTACAGCAAGGGGAAGCCTGGTGAACAATCTGCTCTTTTTTATTTCAAGTTGGGTGCTCTCATTGAGCTGAGTGAGGCCTGCCAGCACGGCACTCAGACGACAGGTGAAATCTTGGTCATGCTCTGGTTTCTCTTCAGAACGCACAAATCTTTCGCCTTTTACTAAAGATTTCCGTGGAGAGGAGCAAAACTGAGTTTTGTCTCAATTTTTGTGTGCCCCAGCTTAATGGGGTTTCTTTTCTCAGTTTAAAGACAGAATGAGGGTGCTTTCTAGAAAGTGAGCTCATTTGCATAGCGAGGACAGCATATGTCTGTTTCTTCCCATGCAGTAAATTCTTGACCGTGTTAATTATTTCCAAAATATGAAGCAATTGGTAAGCAGTGCCAAAGATTCCTACAGCAAGGGGAAGCCTGGTGAACAATCTGCTCTTTTTTATTTCAAGTTGGGTGCTCTCATTGAGCTGAGTGAGGCCTGCCAGCACGGCACTCAGACGACAGGTGAAATCTTGGTCATGCTCTGGTTTCTCTTCAGAACGCACAAATCTTTCGCCTTTTACTAAAGATTTCCGTGGAGAGGAGCAAAACTGAGTTTTGTCTCAATTTTTGTGTGCCCCAGCTTAATGGGGTTTCTTTTCTCAGTTTAAAGACAGAATGAGGGTGCTTTCTAGAAAGTGAGCTCATTTGCATAGCGAGGACAGCATATGTCTGTTTCTTCCCATACAGTAAATTCTTGACCGTGTTAATTATTTCCAAAATATGAAGCAATTGGTAAGGAGTGCCAAAGATTCCTACAGCAAGGGGAAGCCTGGTGAACAATCTGCTCTTTTTTATTTCAAGTTGGGTGCTCTCATTGAGCTGAGTGAGGCCTGCCAGCACGGCACTCAGACGACAGGTGAAATCTTGGTCATGCTCTGGTTTCTCTTCAGAACGCACAAATCTTTCGCCTTTTACTAAAGATTTCCGTGGAGAGGAGCAAAACTGAGTTTTGTCTCAATTTTTGTGTGCCCCAGCTTAATGGGGTTTCTTTTCTCAGTTTAAAGACAGAATGAGGGTGCTTTCTAGAAAGTGAGCTCATTTGCATAGCGAGGACAGAATATGTCTGTTTCTTTCCATGCAGTAAATTCTTGACCGTGTTAATTATTTCCAAAATATGAAGCAATTGGTAAGGAGTGCCAAAGATTCCTACAGCAAGGGGAAGCCTGGTGAACAATCTGCTCTTTTTTATTTCAAGTTGGGTGCTCTCATTGAGCCGAGTGAGGCCTGCCAGCATGGCACTCAGACGACAGGTGAAATCTTGGTCATGCTCTGGTTTCTCTTCAGAACGAACAAATCTTTCGCCTTTTACTAAAGATTTCCGTGGAGAGGAGCAAAACTGAGTTTTGTATTAATTTTTGTGTGCCCCAGCTTAATGGGGTTTCTTTTCTCAGTTTAAAGACAGAATGAGGGTGCTTTCTAGAAAGTGAGCTCATTTGCATAGCGAGGACAGCATATGTCTGTTTCTTCCCATGCAGTAAATTCTTGACCGTGTTAATTATTTCCAAAATATGAAGCAATTGGTAAGGAGTGCCAAAGATTCCTACAGCAAGGGGAAGCTTGGTGAACAATCTGCTCTTTTTTATTTCAAGTTGGGTGCTCTCATTGAGCTGAGTGAGGCCTGCCAGCACGGCACTCAGACGACAGGTGAAATCTTGGTCATGCTCTGGTTTCTCTTCAGAACGCACAAATCTTTCGCCTTTTACTAAAGATTTCCGTGGAGAGGAGCAAAACTGAGTTTTGTCTCAATTTTTGTGTGCCCCAGCTTAATGGGGTTTCTTTTCTCAGTTTAAAGACAGAATGAGGGTGCTTTCTAGAAAGTGAGCTCATTTGCATAGCGAGGACAGCATATGTCTGTTTCTTCCCATGCAGTAAATTCTTGACCGTGTTAATTATTTCCAAAATATGAAGCAATTGGTAAGGAGTGACAAAGATTCCTACAGCAAGGGGAAGCCTGGTGAACAATCTGCTCTTTTTTATTTCATGTTAAGTGCTCCCATTGAGCTGAGTGAGGCCTGCCAGCACGGCACTCAGACGACAGGTGAAATCTTGGTCATGCTCTGGTTTCTCTTCAGAACGCACAAATCTTTCGCCTTTTACTAAAGATTTCCGTGGAGAGGAGCAAAACTGAGTTTTGTCTCAATTTTTGTGTGCCCCAGCTTTATGGGGTTTCTTTTCTCAGTTTAAAGACAGAATGAGGGTGCTTTCTAGAAAGTGAGCTCATTTGCATAGCGAGGACAGCATATGTCTGTTTCTTCCCATGCAGTAAATTCTTGACCGTGTTAATTATTTCCAAAATATGAAGCAATTGGTAAGGAGTGCCAAAGATTCCTACAGCAAGGGGAAGCCTGGTGAACAATCTGCTCTTTTTTATTTCAAGTTGGGTGCTCTCATTGAGCTGAGTGAGGCCTGCCAGCACGGCACTCAGACGACAGGTGAAATCTTGGTCATGCTCTGGTTTCTCTTCAGAACGCACAAATCTTTCGCCTTTTACCAAAGATTTCCGTGGAGAGGAGCAGAACTGAGTTTTGTCTCAATTTTTGTGTGCCCCAGCTTAATGGGGTTTCTTTTCTCAGTTTAAAGACAGAATGAGGGTGCTTTCTAGAAAGTGAGCTCATTTGCATAGCGAGGACAGCATATGTCTGTTTCTTCCCATGCAGTAAATTCTTGACCGTGTTAATTATTTCCAAAATATGAAGCAATTGGTAAGGAGTGCCAAAGATTCCTACAGCAAGGGGAAGCCTGGTGAACAATCTGCTCTTTTTTATTTCAAGTTGGGTGCTCTCATTGAGCTGAGTGAGGCCTGCCATCACGGCACTCAGACGACAGGTGAAATCTTGGTTATGCTCTGGTTTCTCTTCAGAACGCACAAATCTTTAGCCTTTTACTAAAGATTTCCGTGGAGAGGAGCAAAACTGAGTTTTGTCTCAATTTTTGTGTGCCCCAGCTTAATGGGGTTTCTTTTCTCAGTTTAAAGACAGAATGAGGGTGCTTTCTAGAAAGTGAGCTCATTTGCATAGCGAGGACAGCATATGTCTGTTTCTTCCCATGCAGTAAATTCTTGACCGTGTTAATTATTTCCAAAATATGAAGCAATTGGTAAGGAGTGCCAAAGATTCCTACAGCAAGGGGAAGCCTGGTGAACAATCTGCTCTTTTTTTATTTCAAGTTGGGTGCTCTCATTGAGCTGAGTGAGGCCTGCCAGCACGGCACTAAGACGACAGGTGAAATCTTGGTCATGCTCTGGTTTCTCTTCAGAACGCACAAATCTTTCGCCTTTTACTAAAGATTTCCGTGGAGAGGAGCAAAACTGAGTTTTGTCTCAATTTTTGTGTGCCCCAGCTTAATGGGGTTTCTTTTCTCAGTTTAAAGACAGAATGAGGGTGCTTTCTAGAAAGTGAGCTCATTTGCATAGCGAGGACAGCATATGTCTGTTTCTTCCCATGCAGTAAATTCTTGACCGTGTTAATTATTTCCAAAATATGAAGCAATTGGTAAGGAGTGCCAAAGATTCCTACAGCAAGGGGAAGCCTGGTGAACAATCTGCTCTTTTTTATTTCAAGTTGGGTGCTCTCATTGAGCTGAGTGAGGCCTGCCAGCACGGCACTCAGACGACAGGTGAAATCTTGGTCATGCTCTGGTTTCTCTTCAGAACGCACAAATCTTTCGCCTTTTACTAAAGATTTCCGTGGAGAGGAGCAAAACTGAGTTTTGTCTCAATTTTTGTGTGCCCCAGCTTAATGGGGTTTCTTTTCTCAGTTTAAAGACAGAATGAGGGTGCTTTCTAGAAAGTGAGCTCATTTGCATAGCGAGGACAGCATATGTCTGTTTCTTCCCATGCAGTAAATTCTTGACCGTGTTAATTATTTCCAAAATATGAAGCAATTGGTAAGGAGTGCCAAAGATTCCTACAGCAAGGGGAAGCCTGGTGAACAATCTGCTCTTTTTTATTTCAAGTTGGGTGCTCTCATTGAGCTGAGTGAGGCCTTCCAGCACGGCACTCTGACGACAGGTGAAATCTTGGTCATGCTCTAGTTTCTCTTCAGAACGCACAAATCTTTCGCCTTTTACTAAAGATTTCCGTGGAGAGGAGCAAAACTGAGTTTTGTCTCAATTTTTGTGTGCCCCAGCTTAATGGGGTTTCTTTTCTCAGTTTAAAGACAGAATGAGGGTGCTTTCTAGAAAGTGAGCTCCTTTGCATAGCGAGGACAGCATATGTCTGTTTCTTCCCATGCAGTAAATTCTTGACCGTGTTAATAATTTCCAAAATATGAAGCAATTGGTAAGGAGTGCCAAAGATTCCTACAGCAAGGGGAAGCCTGGTGAACAATCTGCTCTTTTTTATTTCAAGTTGGGTGCTCTCATTGAGCTGAGTGAGGCCTGCCAGCACGGCACTCAGACGACAGGTGAAATCTTGGTCATGCTCTGGTTTCTCTTCAGAACGCACAAATCTTTCGCCTTTTACTAAAGATTTCCGTGGAGAGGAGCAAAACTGAGTTTTGTCTCAATTTTTGTGTGCCCCAGCTTAATGGGGTTTCTTTTCTCAGTTTAAAGACAGAATGAGGGTGCTTTCTAGAAAGTGAGCTCCTTTGCATAGCGAGGACAGCATATGTCTGTTTCTTCCCATGCAGTAAATTCTTGACCGTGTTAATAATTTCCAAAATATGAAGCAATTGGTAAGGAGTGCCAAAGATTCCTACAGCAAGGGGAAGCCTGGTGAACAATCTGCTCTTTTTTATTTCAAGTTGGGTGCTCTCATTGAGCTGAGTGAGGCCTGCCAGCACGGCACTCAGACGACAGGTGAAATCTTGGTCATGCTCTGGTTTCTCTTCAGAACGCACAAATCTTTCGCCTTTTACTAAAGATTTCCGTGGAGAGGAGCAAAACTGAGTTTTGTCTCAATTTTTGTGTGCCCCAGCTTAATGGGGTTTCTTTTCTCAGTTTAAAGACAGAATGAGGGTGCTTTCTAGAAAGTGAGCTCCTTTGCATAGCGAGGACAGCATATGTCTGTTTCTTCCCATGCAGTAAATTCTTGACCGTGTTAATAATTTCCAAAATATGAAGCAATTGGTAAGGAGTGCCAAAGATTCCTACAGCAAGGGGAAGCCTGGTGAACAATCTGCTCTTTTTTATTTCAAGTTGGGTGCTCTCATTGAGCTGAGTGAGGCCTGCCAGCACGGCACTCAGACGACAGGTGAAATCTTGGTCATGCTCTGGTTTCTCTTTCGCCTTTTACTAAAGATTTCCGTGGAGAGGAGCAAAACTGAGTTTTGTCTCAATTTTTGTGTGCCCCAGCTTAATGGGGTTTCTTTTCTCAGTTTAAAGACAGAATGAGGGTGCTTTCTAGAAAGTGAGCTCCTTTGCATAGCGAGGACAGCATATGTCTGTTTCTTCCCATGCAGTAAATTCTTGACCGTGTTAATAATTTCCAAAATATGAAGCAATTGGTAAGGAGTGCCAAAGATTCCTACAGCAAGGGGAAGCCTGGTGAACAATCTGCTCTTTTTTATTTCAAGTTGGGTGCTCTCATTGAGCTGAGTGAGGCCTGCCAGCACGGCACTCAGACGACAGGTGAAATATTGGTCATGCTCTGGTTTCTCTTCAGAACGCACAAATCTTTCGCCTTTTACTAAAGATTTCCGTGGAGAGGAGCAAAACTGAGTTTTGTCTCAATTTTTGTGTGCCCCAGCTTAATGGGGTTTCTTTTCTCAGTTTAAAGACAGAATGAGGGTGCTTTCTAGAAAGTGAGCTCATTTGCATAGCGAGGACAGCATATGTCTGTTTCTTCCCATGCAGTAAATTCTTGACCGTGTTAATTATTTCCAAAATATGAAGCAATTGGTAAGGAGTGCCAAAGATTCCTACAGCAAGGGGAAGCCTGGTGAACAATCTGCTCTTTTTTATTTCAAGTTGGGTGCTCTCATTGAGCTGAGTGAGGCCTGCCAGCACGGCACTCAGACGACAGGTGAAATCTTGGTCATGCTCTGGTTTCTCTTCAGAACGCACAAATCTTTCGCCTTTTACTAAAGATTTCCGTGGAGAGGAGCAAAACTGAGTTTTGTCTCAATTTTTGTGTGCCCCAGCTTAATGGGGTTTCTTTTCTCAGTTTAAAGACAGAATGAGGGTGCTTTCTAGAAAGTGAGCTCCTTTGCATAGCGAGGACAGCATATGTCTGTTTCTTCCCATGCAGTAAATTCTTGACCGTGTTAATAATTTCCAAAATATGAAGCAATTGGTAAGGAGTGCCAAAGATTCCTACAGCAAGGGGAAGCCTGGTGAACAATCTGCTCTTTTTTATTTCAAGTTGGGTGCTCTCATTGAGCTGAGTGAGGCCTGCCAGCACGGCACTCAGACGACAGGTGAAATCTTGGTCATGCTCTGGTTTCTCTTCAGAACGCACAAATCTTTCGCCTTTTACTAAAGATTTCCGTGGAGAGGAGCAAAACTGAGTTTTGTCTCAATTTTTGTGTGCCCCAGCTTAATGGGGTTTCTTTTCTCAGTTTAAAGACAGAATGAGGGTGCTTTCTAGAAAGTGAGCTCATTTGCATAGCGAGGACAGCATATGTCTGTTTCTTCCCATGCAGTAAATTCTTGACCGTGTTAATTATTTCCAAAATATGAAGCAATTGGTAAGGAGTGCCAAAGATTCCTACAGCAAGGGGAAGCCTGGTGAACAATCTGCTCTTTTTTATTTCAAGTTGGGTGCTCTCATTAAGCTGAGTGAGGCCTGCCAGCACGGCACTCAGACGACAGGTGAAATCTTGGTCATGCTCTGGTTTCTCTTCAGAACGCACAAATCTTTTGCCTTTTACTAAAGATTTCCGTGGAGAGGAGCAAAACTGAGTTTTGTCTCAATTTTTGTGTGCCCCAGCTTAATGGGGTTTCTTTTCTCAGTTTAAAGACAGAATGAGGGTGCTTTCTAGAAAGTGAGCTCATTTGCATAGCGAGGACAGCATATGTCTGTTTCTTCCCATGCAGTAAATTCTTGACCGTGTTAATTATTTCCAAAATATGAAGCAATTGGTAAGGAGTGCCAAAGATTCCTACAGCAAGGGGAAGCCTGGTGAACAATCTGCTCTTTTTTATTTCAAGTTGGGTGCTCTCATTGAGCTGAGTGAGGCCTGCCAGCACGGCACTCAGACGACAGGTGAAATCTTGGTCATGCTCTGGTTTCTCTTCAGAACGCACAAATCTTTCGCCTTTTACTAAAGATTTCCGTGGAGAGGAGCAAAACTGAGTTTTGTCTCAATTTTTGTGTGCCCCAGCTTAATGGGGTTTCTTTTCTCAGTTTAAAGACAGAATGAGGGTGCTTTCTAGAAAGTGAGCTCATTTGCATAGCGAGGACAGCATATGTCTGTTTCTTCCCATGCAGTAAATTCTTGACCGTGTTAATTATTTCCAAAATATGAAGCAATTGGTAAGGAGTGCCAAAGATTCCTACAGCAAGGGGAAGCCTGGTGAACAATCTGCTCTTTTTCATTTCAAGTTGGGTGCTCTCATTGAGCTGAGTGAGGCCTGCCAGCACGGCACTCAGACGACAGGTGAAATCTTGGTCATGCTCTGGTTTCTCTTCAGAACGCACAAATCTTTCGCCTTTTACTAAAGATTTCCGTGGAGAGGAGCAAAACTGAGTTTTGTCTCAATTTTTGTGTGCCCCAGCTTAATGGGGTTTCTTTTCTCAGTTTAAAGACAGAATGAGGGTGCTTTCTAGAAAGTGAGCTCATTTGCATAGCGAGGACAGCATATGTCTGTTTCTTCCCATGCAGTAAATTCTTGACCGTGTTAATTATTTCCAATATATGAAGCAATTGGTAAGGAGTGCCAAAGATTCCTACAGCAAGGGGAAGCCTGGTGAACAATCTGCTCTTTTTTATTTCAAGTTGGGTGCTCTCATTGAGCTGAGTGAGGCCTGCCAGCACGGCACTCAGACGACAGGTGAAATCTTGGTCATGCTCTGGTTTCTCTTCAGAACGCACAAATCTTTCGCCTTTTACTAAAGATTTCCGTGGAGAGGAGCAAAACTGAGTTTTGTCTCAATTTTTGTGTGCCACAGCTTAATGGGGTTTCTTTTCTCAGTTTAAAGACAGAATGAGGGTGCTTTCTAGAAAGTGAGCTCATTTGCATAGCGAGGACAGCATATGTCTGTTTCTTCCCATGCAGTAAATTCTTGACCGTGTTAATTATTTCCAAAATATGAAGCAATTGGTAAGGAGTGCCAAAGATTCCTACAGCAAGGGGAAGCCTGGTGACCAATCTGCTCTGTTTTATTTCAAGTTGGGTGCTCTCATTGAGCTGAGTGAGGCCTGCCAGCACAGCACTCAGATGACAGGTGAAATCTTGGTCATGCTCTGGTTTCTCTTCAGAACGCACAAATCTTTCGCCTTTTACTAAAGATTTCCGTGGAGAGGAGCAAAACTGAGTTTTGTCTCAATTTTTGTGTGCCCCAGCTTAATGGGGTTTCTTTTCTCAGTTTAAAGACAGAATGAGGGTGCTTTCTAGAAAGTGAGCTCATTTGCATAGTGAGGACAGCATATGTCTGTTTCTTCCCATGCAGTAACTTCTTGACCGTGTTAATTATTTCCAAAATATGAAGCAATTGGTAAGGAGTGACAAAGATTCCTACAGCAAGGGGAAGCCTGGTGAACAATCTGCTCTTTTTTATTTCATGTTGGGTGCTCTCATTGAGCTGAGTGAGGCCTGCCAGCACGGCACTCAGACGACAGGTGAAATCTTGGTCATGCTCTGGTTTCTCTTCAGAACGCACAAATCTTTCGCCTTTTACTAAAGATTTCCGTGGAGAGGAGCAGAACTGAGTTTTGTCTCAATTTTTGTGTGCCACAGCTTAATGGGGTTTCTTTTCTCAGTTTAAAGACAGAATGAGGGTGCTTTCTAGAAAGTGAGCTCATTTGCATAGCGAGGACAGCATATGTCTGTTTCTTCCCATGCAGTAAATTCTTGACCGTGTTAATTATTTCCAAAATATGAAGCAATTGGTAAGGAGTGCCAAAGATTCCTACAGCAAGGGGAAGCCTGGTGAACAATCTGCTCTTTTTTATTTCAAGTTGGGTGCTCTCATTGAGCTGAGTGAGGCCTGCCAGCACGGCACTCAGACGACAGGTGAAATCTTGGTCATGCTCTGGTTTCTCTTCAGAACGCACAAATCTTTCGCCTTTTACTAAAGATTTCCGTGGAGAGGAGCAGAACTGAGTTTTGTCTCAATTTTTGTGTGCCCCAGCTTAATGGGGTTTCTTTTCTCAGTTTAAAGACAGAATGAGGGTGCTTTCTAGAAAGTGAGCTCATTTGCATAGCGAGGACAGCATATGTCTGTTTCTTTCCATGCAGTAAATTCTTGACCGTGTTAATTATTTCCAAAATATGAAGCAATTGGTAAGGAGTGCCAAAGATTCCTACAGCAAGGGGAAGCCTGGTGAACAATCTGCTCTTTTTTATTTCAAGTTGGGTGCTCTCATTGAGCTGAGTGAGGCCTGCCAGCACAGCACTCAGATGACAGGTGAAATCTTGGTCATGCTCTGGTTTCTCTTCAGAACGCACAAATCTTTCGCCTTTTACTAAAGATTTCCGTGGAGAGGAGCAAAACTGAGTTTTGTCTCAATTTTTGTGTGCCCCAGCTTAATGGGGTTTCTTTTCTCAGTTTAAAGACAGAATGAGGGTGCTTTCTAGAAAGTGAGCTCATTTGCATAGCGAGGACAGCATATGTCTGTTTCTTCCCATGCAGTAAATTCTTGACCGTGTTAATTATTTCCAAAATATGAAGCAATTGGTAAGGAGTGCCAAAGATTCCTACAGCAAGGGGAAGCCTGGTGAACAATCTGCTCTTTTTTATTTCAAGTTGGGTGCTCTCATTGAGCTGAGTGAGGCCTGCCAGCACGGCACTCAGACGACAGGTGAAATCTTGGTCATGCTCTGGTTTCTCTTCAGAACGCACAAATCTTTCGCCTTTTACTAAAGATTTCCGTGGAGAGGAGCAAAACTGAGTTTTGTCTCAATTTTTGTGTGCCCCAGCTTAATGGGGTTTCTTTTCTCAGTTTAAAGACAGAATGAGGGTGCTTTCTAGAAAGTGAGCTCATTTGCATAGCGAGGACAGCATATGTCTGTTTCTTCCCATGCAGTAAATTCTTGACCGTGTTAATTATTTCCAAAATATGAAGCAATTGGTAAGGAGTGCCAAAGATTCCTACAGCAAGGGGAAGCCTGGTGAACAATCTGCTCTTTTTTATTTCAAGTTGGGTGCTCTCATTGAGCTGAGTGAGGCCTGCCAGCACGGCACTCAGACGACAGGTGAAATCTTGGTCATGCTCTGGTTTCTCTTCAGAACGCACAAATCTTTCGCCTTTTACTAAAGATTTCCGTGGAGAGGAGCAGAACTGAGTTTTGTCTCAATTTTTGTGTGCCCCAGCTTAATGGGGTTTCTTTTCTCAGTTTAAAGACAGAATGAGGGTGCTTTCTAGAAAGTGAGCTCATTTGCATAGCGAGGACAGCATATGTCTGTTTCTTCCCATGCAGTAAATTCTTGACCATGTTAATTATATCCAAAATATGAAGCAATTGGTAAGGAGTGACAAAGATTCCTACAGCAAGGGGAAGCCTGGTGAACAATCTGCTCTTTTTTATTTCAAGTTGGGTGCTCTCATTGAGCTGAGTGAGGCCTGCCAGCACGGCACTCAGACGACAGGTGAAATCTTGGTCATGCTCTGGTTTCATCTTCAGAACGCACAAATCTTTCGCCTTTTACTAAAGATTTCCGTGGAGAGGAGCAAAACTGAGTTTTGTCTCAATTTTTGTGTGCCCCAGCTTAATGGGGTTTCTTTTCTCAGTTTAAAGACAGAATGAGGGTGCTTTCTAGAAAGTGAGCTCATTTGCATAGCGAGGACAGCATATGTCTGTTTCTTCCCATGCAGTAAATTCTTGACCGTGTTAATTATTTCCAAAATATGAAGCAATTGGTAAGGAGTGCCAAAGATTCCTACAGCAAGGGGAAGCCTGGTGAACAATCTGCTCTTTTTTATTTCAAGTTGGGTGCTCTCATTGAGCCTAGTGAGGCCTGCCAGCACGGCACTCAGACGACAGGTAAAATATTGGTCATGCTCTGGTTTCTCTTCAGAACGCACAAATCTTTCGCCTTTTACTAAAGATTTCCGTGGAGAGGAGCAAAACTGAGTTTTGTCTCAATTTTTGTGTGCCCCAGCTTAATGGGGTTTCTTTTCTCAGTTTAAAGACAGAATGAGGGTGCTTTCTAGAAAGTGAGCTCATTTGCATAGCGAGGACAGCATATGTCTGTTTCTTCCCATGCAGTAAATTCTTGACCGTGTTAATTATTTCCAAAATATGAAGCAATTGGTAAGGAGTGCCAAAGATTCCTACAGCAAGGGGAAGCCTGGTGAACAATCTGCTCTTTTTTATTTCAAGTTGGGTGCTCTCATTGAGCTGAGTGAGGCCTGCCAGCACGGCACTCAGACGACAGGTGAAATCTTGGTCATGCTCTGGTTTCTCTTCAGAACGCACAAATCTTTCGCCTTTTACTAAAGATTTCCGTGGAGAGGAGCAAAACTGAGTTTTGTCTCAATTTTTGTGTGCCCCAGCTTAATGGGGTTTCTTTTCTCAGTTTAAAGACAGAATGAGGGTGCTTTCTAGAAAGTGAGCTCATTTGCATAGCGAGGACAGCATATGTCTGTTTCTTACCATGCAGTAAATTCTTGACTGTGTTAATTATTTCCAAAATATGAAGCAATTGGTAAGGAGTGCCAAAGATTCCTACAGCAAGGGGAAGCCTGGTGAACAATCTGCTCTTTTTTATTTCAAGTTGGGTGCTCTCATTGAGCTGAGTGAGGCCTGCCAGCACGGCACTCAGACGACAGGTGAAATCTTGGTCATGCTCTGGTTTCTCTTCAGAACGCACAAATCTTTCGCCTTTTACTAAAGATTTCCGTGGAGAGGAGCAAAACTGAGTTTTGTCTCAATTTTTGTGTGCCCCAGTTTAATGTGGTTTCTTTTCTCAGTTTAAAGACAGAATGAGGGTGCTTTCTAGAAAGTGAGCTCATTTGCATAGCGAGGACAGCATATGTCTGTTTCTTCCCATGCAGTAAATTCTTGACCGTGTTAATTATTTCCAAAATATGAAGCAATTGGTAAGGAGTGCCAAAGATTCCTACAGCAAGGGGAAGCCTGGTGAACAATCTGCTCTTTTTTATTTCAAGTTGGGTGCTCTCATTGAGCCTAGTGAGGCCTGCCAGCACGGCACTCAGACGACAGGTAAAATATTGGTCATGCTCTGGTTTCTCTTCAGAACGCACAAATCTTTCGCCTTTTACTAAAGATTTCCGTGGAGAGGAGCAAAACTGAGTTTTGTCTCAATTTTTGTGTGCCCCAGCTTAATGGGGTTTCTTTTCTCAGTTTAAAGACAGAATGAGGGTGCTTTCTAGAAAGTGAGCTCATTTGCATAGCGAGGACAGCATATGTCTGTTTCTTCCCATGCAGTAAATTCTTGACCGTGTTAATTATTTCCAAAATATGAAGCAATTGGTAAGGAGTGCCAAAGATTCCTACAGCAAGGGGAAGCCTGGTGAACAATCTGCTCTTTTTTATTTCAAGTTGGGTGCTCTCATTGAGCTGAGTGAGGCCTGCCAGCACGGCACTCAGACGACAGGTGAAATCTTGGTCATGCTCTGGTTTCTCTTCAGAATGCACAAATCTTTCGCCTTTTACTAAAGATTTCCGTGGAGAGGAGCAAAACTGAGTTTTGTCTCAATTTTTGTGTGCCCCAGCTTAATGGGGTTTCTTTTCTCAGTTTAAAGACAGAATGAGGGTGCTTTCTAGAAAGTGAGCTCATTTGCATAGCGAGGACAGCATATGTCTGTTTCTTCCCATGCAGTAAATTCTTGACCGTGTTAATTATTTCCAAAATATGAAGCAATTGGTAAGGAGTGTCAAAGATTCCTACAGCAAGGGGAAGCCTGGTGAACAATCTGCTCTTTTTTATTTCAAGTTGGGTGCTCTCATTGAGCTGAGTGAGGCCTGCCAGCACGGCACTCAGACGACAGGTGAAATCTTGGTCATGCTCTGGTTTCTCTTCAGAACGCACAAATCTTTCGCCTTTTACTAAAGATTTCCGTGGAGAGGAGCAAAACTGAGTTTTGTCTCAATTTTTGTGTGCCCCAGCTTAATGGGGTTTCTTTTCTCAGTTTAAAGACAGAATGAGGGTGCTTTCTAGAAAGTGAGCTCATTTGCATAGCGAGGACAGCATATGTCTGTTTCTTCCCATGCAGTAAATTCTTGACCGTGTTCATTATTTCCAAAATATGAAGCAATTGGTAAGCAGTGCCAAAGATTCCTACAGCAAGGGGAAGCCTGGTGAACAATCTGCTCTTTTTTATTTCAAGTTGGGTGCTCTCATTGAGCTGAGTGAGGCCTGCCAGCACGGCACTCAGACGACAGGTGAAATCTTGGTCATGCTCTGGTTTCTCTTCAGAACGCACAAATCTTTCGCCTTTTACTAAAGATTTCCGTGGAGAGGAGCAAAACTGAGTTTTGTCTCAATTTTTGTGTGCCCCAGCTTAATGGGGTTTCTTTTCTCAGTTTAAAGACAGAATGAGGGTGCTTTCTAGAAAGTGAGCTCATTTGCATAGCGAGGACAGCATATGTCTGTTTCTTCCCATACAGTAAATTCTTGACCGTGTTAATTATTTCCAAAATATGAAGCAATTGGTAAGGAGTGCCAAAGATTCCTACAGCAAGGGGAAGCCTGGTGAACAATCTGCTCTTTTTTATTTCAAGTTGGGTGCTCTCATTGAGCTGAGTGAGGCCTGCCAGCACGGCACTCAGACGACAGGTGAAATCTTGGTCATGCTCTGGTTTCTCTTCAGAACGCACAAATCTTTCGCCTTTTACTAAAGATTTCCGTGGAGAGGAGCAAAACTGAGTTTTGTCTCAATTTTTGTGTGCCCCAGCTTAATGGGGTTTCTTTTCTCAGTTTAAAGACAGAATGAGGGTGCTTTCTAGAAAGTGAGCTCATTTGCATAGCGAGGACAGCATATGTCTGTTTCTTCCCATGCAGTAAATTCTTGACCGTGTTAATTATTTCCAAAATATGAAGCAATTGGTAAGGAGTGACAAAGATTCCTACAGCAAGGGGAAGCCTGGTGAACAATCTGCTCTTTTTTATTTCAAGTTGGGTGCTCTCATTGAGCTGAGTGAGGCCTGCCAGCACGGCACTCAGACGACAGGTGAAATCTTGGTCATGCTCTGGTTTCTCTTCAGAACGCACAAATCTTTCGCCTTTTACTAAAGATTTCCGTGGAGAGGAGCAAAACTGAGTTTTGTCTCAATTTTTGTGTGCCCCAGCTTTATGGGGTTTCTTTTCTCAGTTTAAAGACAGAATGAGGGTGCTTTCTAGAAAGTGAGCTCATTTGCATAGCGAGGACAGCATATGTCTGTTTCTTCCCATGCAGTAAATTCTTGACCGTGTTAATTATTTCCAAAATATGAAGCAATTGGTAAGGAGTGCCAAAGATTCCTACAGCAAGGGGAAGCCTGGTGAACAATCTGCTCTTTTTTTATTTCAAGTTGGGTGCTCTCATTGAGCTGCGTGAGGCCTGCCAGCACGGCACTCAGACGACAGGTGAAATCTTGGTCATGCTCTGGTTTCTCTTCAGAACGCACAAATCTTTCGCCTTTTACTAAAGATTTCCGTGGAGAGGAGCAAAACTGAGTTTTGTCTCAATTTTTGTGTGCCCCAGCTTAATGGGGTTTCTTTTCTCAGTTTAAAGACAGAATGAGGGTGCTTTCTAGAAAGTGAGCTCATTTGCATAGCGAGGACAGCATATGTCTGTTTCTTCCCATGCAGTAAATTCTTGACCGTGTTAATTATTTCCAAAATATGAAGCAATTGGTAAGGAGTGCCAAAGATTCCTACAGCAAGGGGAAGCCTGGTGAACAATCTGCTCTTTTTTATTTCAAGTTGGGTGCTCTCATTGAGCTGAGTGAGGCCTGCCAGCACGGCACTCAGACGACAGGTGAAATCTTGGTCATGCTCTGGTTTCTCTTCAGAACGCACAAATCTTTCGCCTTTTACCAAAGATTTCCGTGGAGAGGAGCAGAACTGAGTTTTGTCTCAATTTTTGTGTGCCCCAGCTTAATGGGGTTTCTTTTCTCAGTTTAAAGACAGAATGAGGGTGCTTTCTAGAAAGTGAGCTCATTTGCATAGCGAGGACAGCATATGTCTGTTTCTTCCCATGCAGTAAATTCTTGACCGTGTTAATTATTTCCAAAATATGAAGCAATTGGTAAGGAGTGCCAAAGATTCCTACAGCAAGGGGAAGCCTGGTGAACAATCTGCTCTTTTTTATTTCAAGTTGGGTGCTCTCATTGAGCTGAGTGAGGCCTGCCATCACGGCACTCAGACGACAGGTGAAATCTTGGTTATGCTCTGGTTTCTCTTCAGAACGCACAAATCTTTAGCCTTTTACTAAAGATTTCCGTGGAGAGGAGCAAAACTGAGTTTTGTCTCAATTTTTGTGTGCCCCAGCTTAATGGGGTTTCTTTTCTCAGTTTAAAGACAGAATGAGGGTGCTTTCTAGAAAGTGAGCTCATTTGCATAGCGAGGACAGCATATGTCTGTTTCTTCCCATGCAGTAAATTCTTGACCGTGTTAATTATTTCCAAAATATGAAGCAATTGGTAAGGAGTGCCAAAGATTCCTACAGCAAGGGGAAGCCTGGTGAACAATCTGCTCTTTTTTTATTTCAAGTTGGGTGCTCTCATTGAGCTGAGTGAGGCCTGCCAGCACGGCACTAAGACGACAGGTGAAATCTTGGTCATGCTCTGGTTTCTCTTCAGAACGCACAAATCTTTCGCCTTTTACTAAAGATTTCCGTGGAGAGGAGCAAAACTGAGTTTTGTCTCAATTTTTGTGTGCCCCAGCTTAATGGGGTTTCTTTTCTCAGTTTAAAGACAGAATGAGGGTGCTTTCTAGAAAGTGAGCTCATTTGCATAGCGAGGACAGCATATGTCTGTTTCTTCCCATGCAGTAAATTCTTGACCGTGTTAATTATTTCCAAAATATGAAGCAATTGGTAAGGAGTGCCAAAGATTCCTACAGCAAGGGGAAGCCTGGTGAACAATCTGCTCTTTTTTATTTCAAGTTGGGTGCTCTCATTGAGCTGAGTGAGGCCTGCCAGCACGGCACTCAGACGACAGGTGAAATCTTGGTCATGCTCTGGTTTCTCTTCAGAACGCACAAATCTTTCGCCTTTTACTAAAGATTTCCGTGGAGAGGAGCAAAACTGAGTTTTGTCTCAATTTTTGTGTGCCCCAGCTTAATGGGGTTTCTTTTCTCAGTTTAAAGACAGAATGAGGGTGCTTTCTAGAAAGTGAGCTCATTTGCATAGCGAGGACAGCATATGTCTGTTTCTTCCCATGCAGTAAATTCTTGACCGTGTTAATTATTTCCAAAATATGAAGCAATTGGTAAGGAGTGACAAAGATTCCTACAGCAAGGGGAAGCCTGGTGAACAATCTGCTCTTTTTTATTTCAAGTTGGGTGCTCTCATTGAGCCTAGTGAGGCCTTCCAGCACGGCACTCTGACGACAGGTGAAATCTTGGTCATGCTCTAGTTTCTCTTCAAAACGCACAAATCTTTCGCCTTTTACTAAAGATTTCCGTGGAGAGGAGCAAAACTGAGTTTTGTCTCAATTTTTGTGTGCCCCAGCTTAATGGGGTTTCTTTTCTCAGTTTAAAGACAGAATGAGGGTGCTTTCTAGAAAGTGAGCTCATTTGCATAGCGAGGACAGCATATGTCTGTTTCTTCCCATGCAGTAAATTCTTGACCGTGTTAATTATTTCCAAAATATGAAGCAATTGGTAAGGAGTGCCAAAGATTCCTACAGCAAGGGGAAGCCTGGTGAACAATCTGCTCTTTTTTATTTCAAGTTGGGTGCTCTCATTGAGCTGAGTGAGGCCTGCCAGCACGGCACTCAGACGACAGGTGAAATCTTGGTCATGCTCTGGTTTCTCTTCAGAACGCACAAATCTTTCGCCTTTTACTAAAGATTTCCGTGGAGAGGAGCAAAACTGAGTTTTGTCTCAATTTTTGTGTGCCCCAGCTTAATGGGGTTTCTTTTCTCAGTTTAAAGACAGAATGAGGGTGCTTTCTAGAAAGTGAGCTCCTTTGCATAGCGAGGACAGCATATGTCTGTTTCTTCCCATGCAGTAAATTCTTGACCGTGTTAATAATTTCCAAAATATGAAGCAATTGGTAAGGAGTGCCAAAGATTCCTACAGCAAGGGGAAGCCTGGTGAACAATCTGCTCTTTTTTATTTCAAGTTGGGTGCTCTCATTGAGCTGAGTGAGGCCTGCCAGCACGGCACTCAGACGACAGGTGAAATCTTGGTCATGCTCTGGTTTCTCTTCAGAACGCACAAATCTTTCGCCTTTTACTAAAGATTTCCGTGGAGAGGAGCAAAACTGAGTTTTGTCTCAATTTTTGTGTGCCCCAGCTTAATGGGGTTTCTTTTCTCAGTTTAAAGACAGAATGAGGGTGCTTTCTAGAAAGTGAGCTCATTTGCATAGCGAGGACAGCATATGTCTGTTTCTTCCCATGCAGTAAATTCTTGACCGTGTTAATTATTTCCAAAATATGAAGCAATTGGTAAGCAGTGCCAAAGATTCCTACAGCAAGGGGAAGCCTGGTGAACAATCTGCTCTTTTTTATTTCAAGTTGGGTGCTCTCATTGAGCTGAGTGAGGCCTGCCAGCACGGCACTCAGACGACAGGTGAAATCTTGGTCATGCTCTGGTTTCTCTTCAGAACGCACAAATTTTTCGCCTTTTACTAAAGATTTCCGTGGAGAGGAGCAAAACTGAGTTTTGTCTCAATTTTTGTGTGCCCCAGCTTAATGGGGTTTCTTTTCTCAGTTTAAAGACAGAATGAGGGTGCTTTCTAGAAAGTGAGCTCATTTGCATAGCGAGGACAGCATATGTCTGTTTCTTCCCATACAGTAAATTCTTGACCGTGTTAATTATTTCCAAAATATGAAGCAATTGGTAAGGAGTGCCAAAGATTTCTACAGCAAGGGGAAGCCTGGTGAACAATCTGCTCTTTTTTATTTCAAGTTGGGTGCTCTCATTGAGCTGAGTGAGGCCTGCCAGCACGGCACTCAGACGACAGGTGAAATCTTGGTCATGCTCTGGTTTCTCTTCAGAACGCACAAATCTTTCGCCTTTTACTAAAGATTTCCGTGGAGAGGAGCAAAACTGAGTTTTGTCTCAATTTTTGTGTGCCCCAGCTTAATGGGGTTTCTTTTCTCAGTTTAAAGACAGAATGAGGGTGCTTTCTAGAAAGTGAGCTCATTTGCATAGCGAGGACAGAATATGTCTGTTTCTTTCCATGCAGTAAATTCTTGACCGTGTTAATTATTTCCAAAATATGAAGCAATTGGTAAGGAGTGCCAAAGATTCCTACAGCAAGGGGAAGCCTGGTGAACAATCTGCTCTTTTTTATTTCAAGTTGGGTGCTCTCATTGAGCCGAGTGAGGCCTGCCAGCATGGCACTCAGACGACAGGTGAAATCTTGGTCATGCTCTGGTTTCTCTTCAGAACGAACAAATCTTTCGCCTTTTACTAAAGATTTCCGTGGAGAGGAGCAAAACTGAGTTTTGTATTAATTTTTGTGTGCCCCAGCTTAATGGGGTTTCTTTTCTCAGTTTAAAGACAGAATGAGGGTGCTTTCTAGAAAGTGAGCTCATTTGCATAGCGAGGACAGCATATGTCTGTTTCTTCCCATGCAGTAAATTCTTGACCGTGTTAATTATTTCCAAAATATGAAGCAATTGGTAAGGAGTGCCAAAGATTCCTACAGCAAGGGGAAGCTTGGTGAACAATCTGCTCTTTTTTATTTCAAGTTGGGTGCTCTCATTGAGCTGAGTGAGGCCTGCCAGCACGGCACTCAGACGACAGGTGAAATCTTGGTCATGCTCTGGTTTCTCTTCAGAACGCACAAATCTTTCGCCTTTTACTAAAGATTTCCGTGGAGAGGAGCAAAACTGAGTTTTGTCTCAATTTTTGTGTGCCCCAGCTTAATGGGGTTTCTTTTCTCAGTTTAAAGACAGAATGAGGGTGCTTTCTAGAAAGTGAGCTCATTTGCATAGCGAGGACAGCATATGTCTGTTTCTTCCCATGCAGTAAATTCTTGACCGTGTTAATTATTTCCAAAATATGAAGCAATTGGTAAGGAGTGACAAAGATTCCTACAGCAAGGGGAAGCCTGGTGAACAATCTGCTCTTTTTTATTTCATGTTAAGTGCTCCCATTGAGCTGAGTGAGGCCTGCCAGCACGGCACTCAGACGACAGGTGAAATCTTGGTCATGCTCTGGTTTCTCTTCAGAACGCACAAATCTTTCGCCTTTTACTAAAGATTTCCGTGGAGAGGAGCAAAACTGAGTTTTGTCTCAATTTTTGTGTGCCCCAGCTTAATGGGGTTTCTTTTCTCAGTTTAAAGACAGAATGAGGGTGCTTTCTAGAAAGTGAGCTCATTTGCATAGCGAGGACAGCATATGTCTGTTTCTTCCCATGCAGTAAATTCTTGACCGTGTTAATTATTTCCAAAATATGAAGCAATTGGTAAGGAGTGCCAAAGATTCCTACAGCAAGGGGAAGCCTGGTGAACAATCTGCTCTTTTTTATTTCAAGTTGGGTGCTCTCATTGAGCTGAGTGAGGCCTGCCAGCACGGCACTCAGACGACAGGTGAAATCTTGGTCATGCTCTGGTTTCTCTTCAGAACGCACAAATCTTTCGCCTTTTACTAAAGATTTCCGTGGAGAGGAGCAAAACTGAGTTTTGTCTCAATTTTTGTGTGCCCCAGCTTTATGGGGTTTCTTTTCTCAGTTTAAAGACAGAATGAGGGTGCTTTCTAGAAAGTGAGCTCATTTGCATAGCGAGGACAGCATATGTCTGTTTCTTCCCATGCAGTAAATTCTTGACCGTGTTAATTATTTCCAAAATATGAAGCAATTGGTAAGGAGTGCCAAAGATTCCTACAGCAAGGGGAAGCCTGGTGAACAATCTGCTCTTTTTTATTTCAAGTTGGGTGCTCTCATTGAGCTGAGTGAGGCCTGCCATCACGGCACTCAGACGACAGGTGAAATCTTGGTTATGCTCTGGTTTCTCTTCAGAACGCACAAATCTTTAGCCTTTTACTAAAGATTTCCGTGGAGAGGAGCAAAACTGAGTTTTGTCTCAATTTTTGTGTGCCCCAGCTTAATGGGGTTTCTTTTCTCAGTTTAAAGACAGAATGAGGGTGCTTTCTAGAAAGTGAGCTCCTTTGCATAGCGAGGACAGCATATGTCTGTTTCTTCCCATGCAGTAAATTCTTGACCGTGTTAATAATTTCCAAAATATGAAGCAATTGGTAAGGAGTGCCAAAGATTCCTACAGCAAGGGGAAGCCTGGTGAACAATCTGCTCTTTTTTATTTCAAGTTGGGTGCTCTCATTGAGCTGAGTGAGGCCTGCCAGCACGGCACTCAGACGACAGGTGAAATCTTGGTCATGCTCTGGTTTCTCTTCAGAACGCACAAATCTTTCGCCTTTTACTAAAGATTTCCGTGGAGAGGAGCAAAACTGAGTTTTGTCTCAATTTTTGTGTGCCCCAGCTTAATGGGGTTTCTTTTCTCAGTTTAAAGACAGAATGAGGGTGCTTTCTAGAAAGTGAGCTCATTTGCATAGCGAGGACAGCATATGTCTGTTTCTTCCCATGCAGTAAATTCTTGACCGTGTTAATTATTTCCAAAATATGAAGCAATTGGTAAGCAGTGCCAAAGATTCCTACAGCAAGGGGAAGCCTGGTGAACAATCTGCTCTTTTTTATTTCAAGTTGGGTGCTCTCATTGAGCTGAGTGAGGCCTGCCAGCACGGCACTCAGACGACAGGTGAAATCTTGGTCATGCTCTGGTTTCTCTTCAGAACGCACAAATTTTTCGCCTTTTACTAAAGATTTCCGTGGAGAGGAGCAAAACTGAGTTTTGTCTCAATTTTTGTGTGCCCCAGCTTAATGGGGTTTCTTTTCTCAGTTTAAAGACAGAATGAGGGTGCTTTCTAGAAAGTGAGCTCATTTGCATAGCGAGGACAGCATATGTCTGTTTCTTCCCATACAGTAAATTCTTGACCGTGTTAATTATTTCCAAAATATGAAGCAATTGGTAAGGAGTGCCAAAGATTTCTACAGCAAGGGGAAGCCTGGTGAACAATCTGCTCTTTTTTATTTCAAGTTGGGTGCTCTCATTGAGCTGAGTGAGGCCTGCCAGCACGGCACTCAGACGACAGGTGAAATCTTGGTCATGCTCTGGTTTCTCTTCAGAACGCACAAATCTTTCGCCTTTTACTAAAGATTTCCGTGGAGAGGAGCAAAACTGAGTTTTGTCTCAATTTTTGTGTGCCCCAGCTTAATGGGGTTTCTTTTCTCAGTTTAAAGACAGAATGAGGGTGCTTTCTAGAAAGTGAGCTCATTTGCATAGCGAGGACAGAATATGTCTGTTTCTTTCCATGCAGTAAATTCTTGACCGTGTTAATTATTTCCAAAATATGAAGCAATTGGTAAGGAGTGCCAAAGATTCCTACAGCAAGGGGAAGCCTGGTGAACAATCTGCTCTTTTTTATTTCAAGTTGGGTGCTCTCATTGAGCCGAGTGAGGCCTGCCAGCATGGCACTCAGACGACAGGTGAAATCTTGGTCATGCTCTGGTTTCTCTTCAGAACGAACAAATCTTTCGCCTTTTACTAAAGATTTCCGTGGAGAGGAGCAAAACTGAGTTTTGTATTAATTTTTGTGTGCCCCAGCTTAATGGGGTTTCTTTTCTCAGTTTAAAGACAGAATGAGGGTGCTTTCTAGAAAGTGAGCTCATTTGCATAGCGAGGACAGCATATGTCTGTTTCTTCCCATGCAGTAAATTCTTGACCGTGTTAATTATTTCCAAAATATGAAGCAATTGGTAAGGAGTGCCAAAGATTCCTACAGCAAGGGGAAGCTTGGTGAACAATCTGCTCTTTTTTATTTCAAGTTGGGTGCTCTCATTGAGCTGAGTGAGGCCTGCCAGCACGGCACTCAGACGACAGGTGAAATCTTGGTCATGCTCTGGTTTCTCTTCAGAACGCACAAATCTTTCGCCTTTTACTAAAGATTTCCGTGGAGAGGAGCAAAACTGAGTTTTGTCTCAATTTTTGTGTGCCCCAGCTTAATGGGGTTTCTTTTCTCAGTTTAAAGACAGAATGAGGGTGCTTTCTAGAAAGTGAGCTCATTTGCATAGCGAGGACAGCATATGTCTGTTTCTTCCCATGCAGTAAATTCTTGACCGTGTTAATTATTTCCAAAATATGAAGCAATTGGTAAGGAGTGACAAAGATTCCTACAGCAAGGGGAAGCCTGGTGAACAATCTGCTCTTTTTTATTTCATGTTAAGTGCTCCCATTGAGCTGAGTGAGGCCTGCCAGCACGGCACTCAGACGACAGGTGAAATCTTGGTCATGCTCTGGTTTCTCTTCAGAACGCACAAATCTTTCGCCTTTTACTAAAGATTTCCGTGGAGAGGAGCAAAACTGAGTTTTGTCTCAATTTTTGTGTGCCCCAGCTTAATGGGGTTTCTTTTCTCAGTTTAAAGACAGAATGAGGGTGCTTTCTAGAAAGTGAGCTCATTTGCATAGCGAGGACAGCATATGTCTGTTTCTTCCCATGCAGTAAATTCTTGACCGTGTTAATTATTTCCAAAATATGAAGCAATTGGTAAGGAGTGCCAAAGATTCCTACAGCAAGGGGAAGCCTGGTGAACAATCTGCTCTTTTTTATTTCAAGTTGGGTGCTCTCATTGAGCTGAGTGAGGCCTGCCAGCACGGCACTCAGACGACAGGTGAAATCTTGGTCATGCTCTGGTTTCTCTTCAGAACGCACAAATCTTTCGCCTTTTACTAAAGATTTCCGTGGAGAGGAGCAAAACTGAGTTTTGTCTCAATTTTTGTGTGCCCCAGCTTTATGGGGTTTCTTTTCTCAGTTTAAAGACAGAATGAGGGTGCTTTCTAGAAAGTGAGCTCATTTGCATAGCGAGGACAGCATATGTCTGTTTCTTCCCATGCAGTAAATTCTTGACCGTGTTAATTATTTCCAAAATATGAAGCAATTGGTAAGGAGTGCCAAAGATTCCTACAGCAAGGGGAAGCCTGGTGAACAATCTGCTCTTTTTTATTTCAAGTTGGGTGCTCTCATTGAGCTGAGTGAGGCCTGCCATCACGGCACTCAGACGACAGGTGAAATCTTGGTTATGCTCTGGTTTCTCTTCAGAACGCACAAATCTTTAGCCTTTTACTAAAGATTTCCGTGGAGAGGAGCAAAACTGAGTTTTGTCTCAATTTTTGTGTGCCCCAGCTTAATGGGGTTTCTTTTCTCAGTTTAAAGACAGAATGAGGGTGCTTTCTAGAAAGTGAGCTCATTTGCATAGCGAGGACAGCATATGTCTGTTTCTTCCCATGCAGTAAATTCTTGACCGTGTTAATTATTTCCAAAATATGAAGCAATTGGTAAGGAGTGCCAAAGATTCCTACAGCAAGGGGAAGCCTGGTGAACAATCTGCTCTTTTTTTATTTCAAGTTGGGTGCTCTCATTGAGCTGAGTGAGGCCTGCCAGCACGGCACTAAGACGACAGGTGAAATCTTGGTCATGCTCTGGTTTCTCTTCAGAACGCACAAATCTTTCGCCTTTTACTAAAGATTTCCGTGGAGAGGAGCAAAACTGAGTTTTGTCTCAATTTTTGTGTGCCCCAGCTTAATGGGGTTTCTTTTCTCAGTTTAAAGACAGAATGAGGGTGCTTTCTAGAAAGTGAGCTCATTTGCATAGCGAGGACAGCATATGTCTGTTTCTTCCCATGCAGTAAATTCTTGACCGTGTTAATTATTTCCAAAATATGAAGCAATTGGTAAGGAGTGCCAAAGATTCCTACAGCAAGGGGAAGCCTGGTGAACAATCTGCTCTTTTTTATTTCAAGTTGGGTGCTCTCATTGAGCTGAGTGAGGCCTGCCAGCACGGCACTCAGACGACAGGTGAAATCTTGGTCATGCTCTGGTTTCTCTTCAGAACGCACAAATCTTTCGCCTTTTACTAAAGATTTCCGTGGAGAGGAGCAAAACTGAGTTTTGTCTCAATTTTTGTGTGCCCCAGCTTAATGGGGTTTCTTTTCTCAGTTTAAAGACAGAATGAGGGTGCTTTCTAGAAAGTGAGCTCATTTGCATAGCGAGGACAGCATATGTCTGTTTCTTCCCATGCAGTAAATTCTTGACCGTGTTAATTATTTCCAAAATATGAAGCAATTGGTAAGGAGTGACAAAGATTCCTACAGCAAGGGGAAGCCTGGTGAACAATCTGCTCTTTTTTATTTCAAGTTGGGTGCTCTCATTGAGCCTAGTGAGGCCTTCCAGCACGGCACTCTGACGACAGGTGAAATCTTGGTCATGCTCTAGTTTCTCTTCAGAACGCACAAATCTTTCGCCTTTTACTAAAGATTTCCGTGGAGAGGAGCAAAACTGAGTTTTGTCTCAATTTTTGTGTGCCCCAGCTTAATGGGGTTTCTTTTCTCAGTTTAAAGACAGAATGAGGGTGCTTTCTAGAAAGTGAGCTCATTTGCATAGCGAGGACAGCATATGTCTGTTTCTTCCCATGCAGTAAATTCTTGACCGTGTTAATTATTTCCAAAATATGAAGCAATTGGTAAGGAGTGCCAAAGATTCCTACAGCAAGGGGAAGCCTGGTGAACAATCTGCTCTTTTTTATTTCAAGTTGGGTGCTCTCATTGAGCTGAGTGAGGCCTTCCAGCACGGCACTCTGACGACAGGTGAAATCTTGGTCATGCTCTAGTTTCTCTTCAGAACGCACAAATCTTTCGCCTTTTACTAAAGATTTCCGTGGAGAGGAGCAAAACTGAGTTTTGTCTCAATTTTTGTGTGCCCCAGCTTAATGGGGTTTCTTTTCTCAGTTTAAAGACAGAATGAGGGTGCTTTCTAGAAAGTGAGCTCCTTCGCATAGCGAGGACAGCATATGTCTGTTTCTTCCCATGCAGTAAATTCTTGACCGTGTTAATAATTTCCAAAATATGAAGCAATTGGTAAGGAGTGCCAAAGATTCCTACAGCAAGGGGAAGCCTGGTGAACAATCTGCTCTTTTTTATTTCAAGTTGGGTGCTCTCATTGAGCTGAGTGAGGCCTGCCAGCACGGCACTCAGACGACAGGTGAAATCTTGGTCATGCTCTGGTTTCTCTTCAGAACGCACAAATCTTTCGCCTTTTACTAAAGATTTCCGTGGAGAGGAGCAAAACTGAGTTTTGTCTCAATTTTTGTGTGCCCCAGCTTAATGGGGTTTATTTTCTCAGTTTAAAGACAGAATGAGGGTGCTTTCTAGAAAGTGAGCTCCTTTGCATAGCGAGGACAGCATATGTCTGTTTCTTCCCATGCAGTAAATTCTTGACCGTGTTAATAATTTCCAAAATATGAAGCAATTGGTAAGGAGTGCCAAAGATTCCTACAGCAAGGGGAAGCCTGGTGAACAATCTGCTCTTTTTTATTTCAAGTTGGGTGCTCTCATTGAGCTGAGTGAGGCCTGCCAGCACGGCACTCAGACGACAGGTGAAATATTGGTCATGCTCTGGTTTCTCTTCAGAACGCACAAATCTTTCGCCTTTTACTAAAGATTTCCGTGGAGAGGAGCAAAACTGAGTTTTGTCTCAATTTTTGTGTGCCCCAGCTTAATGGGGTTTCTTTTCTCAGTTTAAAGACAGAATGAGGGTGCTTTCTAGAAAGTGAGCTCATTTGCATAGCGAGGACAGCATATGTCTGTTTCTTCCCATGCAGTAAATTCTTGACCGTGTTAATTATTTCCAAAATATGAAGCAATTGGTAAGGAGTGCCAAAGATTCCTACAGCAAGGGGAAGCCTGGTGAACAATCTGCTCTTTTTTATTTCAAGTTGGGTGCTCTCATTGAGCTGAGTGAGGCCTGCCAGCACGGCACTCAGACGACAGGTGAAATCTTGGTCATGCTCTGGTTTCTCTTCAGAACGCACAAATCTTTCGCCTTTTACTAAAGATTTCTGTGGAGAGGAGCAAAACTGAGTTTTGTCTCAATTTTTGTGTGCCCCAGCTTAATGGGGTTTCTTTTCTCAGTTTAAAGACAGAATGAGGGTGCTTTCTAGAAAGTGAGCTCCTTTGCATAGCGAGGACAGCATATGTCTGTTTCTTCCCATGCAGTAAATTCTTGACCGTGTTAATAATTTCCAAAATATGAAGCAATTGGTAAGGAGTGCCAAAGATTCCTACAGCAAGGGGAAGCCTGGTGAACAATCTGCTCTTTTTTATTTCAAGTTGGGTGCTCTCATTGAGCTGAGTGAGGCCTGCCAGCACGGCACTCAGACGACAGGTGAAATCTTGGTCATGCTCTGGTTTCTCTTCAGAACGCACAAATCTTTCGCCTTTTACTAAAGATTTCCGTGGAGAGGAGCAAAACTGAGTTTTGTCTCAATTTTTGTGTGCCCCAGCTTAATGGGGTTTCTTTTCTCAGTTTAAAGACAGAATGAGGGTGCTTTCTAGAAAGTGAGCTCCTTTGCATAGCGAGGACAGCATATGTCTGTTTCTTCCCATGCAGTAAATTCTTGACCGTGTTAATAATTTCCAAAATATGAAGCAATTGGTAAGGAGTGCCAAAGATTCCTACAGCAAGGGGAAGCCTGGTGAACAATCTGCTCTTTTTTATTTCAAGTTGGGTGCTCTCATTGAGCTGAGTGAGGCCTGCCAGCACGGCACTCAGACGACAGGTGAAATATTGGTCATGCTCTGGTTTCTCTTCAGAACGCACAAATCTTTCGCCTTTTACTAAAGATTTCCGTGGAGAGGAGCAAAACTGAGTTTTGTCTCAATTTTTGTGTGCCCCAGCTTAATGGGGTTTCTTTTCTCAGTTTAAAGACAGAATGAGGGTGCTTTCTAGAAAGTGAGCTCATTTGCATAGCGAGGACAGCATATGTCTGTTTCTTCCCATGCAGTAAATTCTTGACCGTGTTAATTATTTCCAAAATATGAAGCAATTGGTAAGGAGTGCCAAAGATTCCTACAGCAAGGGGAAGCCTGGTGAACAATCTGCTCTTTTTTATTTCAAGTTGGGTGCTCTCATTGAGCTGAGTGAGGCCTGCCAGCACGGCACTCAGACGACAGGTGAAATCTTGGTCATGCTCTGGTTTCTCTTCAGAACGCACAAATCTTTCGCCTTTTACTAAAGATTTCCGTGGAGAGGAGCAAAACTGAGTTTTGTCTCAATTTTTGTGTGCCCCAGCTTAATGGGGTTTCTTTTCTCAGTTTAAAGACAGAATGAGGGTGCTTTCTAGAAAGTGAGCTCCTTTGCATAGCGAGGACAGCATATGTCTGTTTCTTCCCATGCAGTAAATTCTTGACCGTGTTAATAATTTCCAAAATATGAAGCAATTGGTAAGGAGTGCCAAAGATTCCTACAGCAAGGGGAAGCCTGGTGAACAATCTGCTCTTTTTTATTTCAAGTTGGGTGCTCTCATTGAGCTGAGTGAGGCCTGCCAGCACGGCACTCAGACGACAGGTGAAATCTTGGTCATGCTCTGGTTTCTCTTCAGAACGCACAAATCTTTCGCCTTTTACTAAAGATTTCCGTGGAGAGGAGCAAAACTGAGTTTTGTCTCAATTTTTGTGTGCCCCAGCTTAATGGGGTTTCTTTTCTCAGTTTAAAGACAGAATGAGGGTGCTTTCTAGAAAGTGAGCTCCTTTGCATAGCGAGGACAGCATATGTCTGTTTCTTCCCATGCAGTAAATTCTTGACCGTGTTAATAATTTCCAAAATATGAAGCAATTGGTAAGGAGTGCCAAAGATTCCTACAGCAAGGGGAAGCCTGGTGAACAATCTGCTCTTTTTTATTTCAAGTTGGGTGCTCTCATTGAGCTGAGTGAGGCCTGCCAGCACGGCACTCAGACGACAGGTGAAATATTGGTCATGCTCTGGTTTCTCTTCAGAACGCACAAATCTTTCGCCTTTTACTAAAGATTTCCGTGGAGAGGAGCAAAACTGAGTTTTGTCTCAATTTTTGTGTGCCCCAGCTTAATGGGGTTTCTTTTCTCAGTTTAAAGACAGAATGAGGGTGCTTTCTAGAAAGTGAGCTCATTTGCATAGCGAGGACAGCATATGTCTGTTTCTTCCCATGCAGTAAATTCTTGACCGTGTTAATTATTTCCAAAATATGAAGCAATTGGTAAGGAGTGACAAAGATTCCTACAGCAAGGGGAAGCCTGGTGAACAATCTGCTCTTTTTTATTTCAAGTTGGGTGCTCTCATTGAGCTGAGTGAGGCCTGCCAGCACGGCACTCAGACGACAGGTGAAATCTTGGTCATGCTCTGGTTTCTCTTCAGAACGCACAAATCTTTCGCCTTTTACCAAAGATTTCCGTGGAGAGGAGCAGAACTGAGTTTTGTCTCAATTTTTGTGTGCCCCAGCTTAATGGGGTTTCTTTTCTCAGTTTAAAGACAGAATGAGGGTGCTTTCTAGAAAGTGAGCTCATTTGCATAGCGAGGACAGCATATGTCTGTTTCTTCCCATGCAGTAAATTCTTGACCGTGTTAATTATTTCCAAAATATGAAGCAATTGGTAAGGAGTGCCAAAGATTCCTACAGCAAGGGGAAGCCTGGTGAACAATCTGCTCTTTTTTATTTCAAGTTGGGTGCTCTCATTGAGCTGAGTGAGGCCTGCCATCACGGCACTCAGACGACAGGTGAAATCTTGGTTATGCTCTGGTTTCTCTTCAGAACGCACAAATCTTTAGCCTTTTACTAAAGATTTCCGTGGAGAGGAGCAAAACTGAGTTTTGTCTCAATTTTTGTGTGCCCCAGCTTAATGGGGTTTCTTTTCTCAGTTTAAAGACAGAATGAGGGTGCTTTCTAGAAAGTGAGCTCATTTGCATAGCGAGGACAGCATATGTCTGTTTCTTCCCATGCAGTAAATTCTTGACCGTGTTAATTATTTCCAAAATATGAAGCAATTGGTAAGGAGTGCCAAAGATTCCTACAGCAAGGGGAAGCCTGGTGAACAATCTGCTCTTTTTTTATTTCAAGTTGGGTGCTCTCATTGAGCTGAGTGAGGCCTGCCAGCACGGCACTAAGACGACAGGTGAAATCTTGGTCATGCTCTGGTTTCTCTTCAGAACGCACAAATCTTTCGCCTTTTACTAAAGATTTCCGTGGAGAGGAGCAAAACTGAGTTTTGTCTCAATTTTTGTGTGCCCCAGCTTAATGGGGTTTCTTTTCTCAGTTTAAAGACAGAATGAGGGTGCTTTCTAGAAAGTGAGCTCATTTGCATAGCGAGGACAGCATATGTCTGTTTCTTCCCATGCAGTAAATTCTTGACCGTGTTAATTATTTCCAAAATATGAAGCAATTGGTAAGGAGTGCCAAAGATTCCTACAGCAAGGGGAAGCCTGGTGAACAATCTGCTCTTTTTTATTTCAAGTTGGGTGCTCTCATTGAGCTGAGTGAGGCCTGCCAGCACGGCACTCAGACGACAGGTGAAATCTTGGTCATGCTCTGGTTTCTCTTCAGAACGCACAAATCTTTCGCCTTTTACTAAAGATTTCCGTGGAGAGGAGCAAAACTGAGTTTTGTCTCAATTTTTGTGTGCCCCAGCTTAATGGGGTTTCTTTTCTCAGTTTAAAGACAGAATGAGGGTGCTTTCTAGAAAGTGAGCTCATTTGCATAGCGAGGACAGCATATGTCTGTTTCTTCCCATGCAGTAAATTCTTGACCGTGTTAATTATTTCCAAAATATGAAGCAATTGGTAAGGAGTGACAAAGATTCCTACAGCAAGGGGAAGCCTGGTGAACAATCTGCTCTTTTTTATTTCAAGTTGGGTGCTCTCATTGAGCCTAGTGAGGCCTTCCAGCACGGCACTCTGACGACAGGTGAAATCTTGGTCATGCTCTAGTTTCTCTTCAGAACGCACAAATCTTTCGCCTTTTACTAAAGATTTCCGTGGAGAGGAGCAAAACTGAGTTTTGTCTCAATTTTTGTGTGCCCCAGCTTAATGGGGTTTCTTTTCTCAGTTTAAAGACAGAATGAGGGTGCTTTCTAGAAAGTGAGCTCATTTGCATAGCGAGGACAGCATATGTCTGTTTCTTCCCATGCAGTAAATTCTTGACCGTGTTAATTATTTCCAAAATATGAAGCAATTGGTAAGGAGTGCCAAAGATTCCTACAGCAAGGGGAAGCCTGGTGAACAATCTGCTCTTTTTTATTTCAAGTTGGGTGCTCTCATTGAGCTGAGTGAGGCCTGCCAGCACGGCACTCAGACGACAGGTGAAATCTTGGTCATGCTCTGGTTTCTCTTCAGAACGCACAAATCTTTCGCCTTTTACTAAAGATTTCCGTGGAGAGGAGCAAAACTGAGTTTTGTCTCAATTTTTGTGTGCCCCAGCTTAATGGGGTTTCTTTTCTCAGTTTAAAGACAGAATGAGGGTGCTTTCTAGAAAGTGAGCTCCTTTGCATAGCGAGGACAGCATATGTCTGTTTCTTCCCATGCAGTAAATTCTTGACCGTGTTAATAATTTCCAAAATATGAAGCAATTGGTAAGGGGAAGCCTGGTGAACAATCTGCTCTTTTTTATTTCAAGTTGGGTGCTCTCATTGAGCTGAGTGAGGCCTGCCAGCACGGCACTCAGACGACAGGTGAAATCTTGGTCATGCTCTGGTTTCTCTTCAGAACGCACAAATCTTTCGCCTTTTACTAAAGATTTCCGTGGAGAGGAGCAAAACTGAGTTTTGTCTCAATTTTTGTGTGCCCCAGCTTAATGGGGTTTCTTTTCTCAGTTTAAAGACAGAATGAGGGTGCTTTCTAGAAAGTGAGCTCCTTTGCATAGCGAGGACAGCATATGTCTGTTTCTTCCCATGCAGTAAATTCTTGACCGTGTTAATAATTTCCAAAATATGAAGCAATTGGTAAGGAGTGCCAAAGATTCCTACAGCAAGGGGAAGCCTGGTGAACAATCTGCTCTTTTTTATTTCAAGTTGGGTGCTCTCATTGAGCTGAGTGAGGCCTGCCAGCACGGCACTCAGACGACAGGTGAAATATTGGTCATGCTCTGGTTTCTCTTCAGAACGCACAAATCTTTCGCCTTTTACTAAAGATTTCCGTGGAGAGGAGCAAAACTGAGTTTTGTCTCAATTTTTGTGTGCCCCAGCTTAATGGGGTTTCTTTTCTCAGTTTAAAGACAGAATGAGGGTGCTTTCTAGAAAGTGAGCTCATTTGCATAGCGAGGACAGCATATGTCTGTTTCTTCCCATGCAGTAAATTCTTGACCGTGTTAATTATTTCCAAAATATGAAGCAATTGGTAAGGAGTGCCAAAGATTCCTACAGCAAGGGGAAGCCTGGTGAACAATCTGCTCTTTTTTATTTCAAGTTGGGTGCTCTCATTGAGCTGAGTGAGGCCTGCCAGCACGGCACTCAGACGACAGGTGAAATCTTGGTCATGCTCTGGTTTCTCTTCAGAACGCACAAATCTTTCGCCTTTTACTAAAGATTTCCGTGGAGAGGAGCAAAACTGAGTTTTGTCTCAATTTTTGTGTGCCCCAGCTTAATGGGGTTTCTTTTCTCAGTTTAAAGACAGAATGAGGGTGCTTTCTAGAAAGTGAGCTCCTTTGCATAGCGAGGACAGCATATGTCTGTTTCTTCCCATGCAGTAAATTCTTGACCGTGTTAATAATTTCCAAAATATGAAGCAATTGGTAAGGAGTGCCAAAGATTCCTACAGCAAGGGGAAGCCTGGTGAACAATCTGCTCTTTTTTATTTCAAGTTGGGTGCTCTCATTGAGCTGAGTGAGGCCTGCCAGCACGGCACTCAGACGACAGGTGAAATCTTGGTCATGCTCTGGTTTCTCTTCAGAACGCACAAATCTTTCGCCTTTTACTAAAGATTTCCGTGGAGAGGAGCAAAACTGAGTTTTGTCTCAATTTTTGTGTGCCCCAGCTTAATGGGGTTTCTTTTCTCAGTTTAAAGACAGAATGAGGGTGCTTTCTAGAAAGTGAGCTCCTTTGCATAGCGAGGACAGCATATGTCTGTTTCTTCCCATGCAGTAAATTCTTGACCGTGTTAATAATTTCCAAAATATGAAGCAATTGGTAAGGAGTGCCAAAGATTCCTACAGCAAGGGGAAGCCTGGTGAACAATCTGCTCTTTTTTATTTCAAGTTGGGTGCTCTCATTGAGCTGAGTGAGGCCTGCCAGCACGGCACTCAGACGACAGGTGAAATATTGGTCATGCTCTGGTTTCTCTTCAGAACGCACAAATCTTTCGCCTTTTACTAAAGATTTCCGTGGAGAGGAGCAAAACTGAGTTTTGTCTCAATTTTTGTGTGCCCCAGCTTAATGGGGTTTCTTTTCTCAGTTTAAAGACAGAATGAGGGTGCTTTCTAGAAAGTGAGCTCATTTGCATAGCGAGGACAGCATATGTCTGTTTCTTCCCATGCAGTAAATTCTTGACCGTGTTAATTATTTCCAAAATATGAAGCAATTGGTAAGGAGTGACAAAGATTCCTACAGCAAGGGGAAGCCTGGTGAACAATCTGCTCTTTTTTATTTCATGTTAAGTGCTCTCATTGAGCTGAGTGAGGCCTGCCAGCACGGCACTCAGACGACAGGTGAAATCTTGGTCATGCTCTGGTTTCTCTTCAGAACGCACAAATCTTTCGCCTTTTACTAAAGATTTCCGTGGAGAGGAGCAAAACTGAGTTTTGTCTCAATTTTTGTGTGCCCCAGCTTTATGGGGTTTCTTTTCTCAGTTTAAAGACAGAATGAGGGTGCTTTCTAGAAAGTGAGCTCATTTGCATAGCGAGGACAGCATATGTCTGTTTCTTCCCATGCAGTAAATTCTTGACCGTGTTAATTATTTCCAAAATATGAAGCAATTGGTAAGGAGTGCCAAAGATTCCTACAGCAAGGGGAAGCCTGGTAAACAATCTGCTCTTTTTTATTTCAAGTTGGGTGCTCTCATTGAGCTGAGTGAGGCCTGCCAGCACGGCACTCAGACGACAGGTGAAATCTTGGTCATGCTCTGGTTTCTCTTCAGAACGCACAAATCTTTCGCCTTTTACTAAAGATTTCCGTGGAGAGGAGCAAAACTGAGTTTTGTCTCAATTTTTGTGTGCCCCAGCTTAATGGGGTTTCTTTTCTCAGTTTAAAGACAGAATGAGTGTGCTTTTTTAGAAAGTGAGCTCATTTGCATAGCGAGGACAGCATATGTCTGTTTCTTCCCATGCAGTAAATTCTTGACCGTGTTAATTATTTCCAAAATATGAAGCAATTGGTAAGGAGTGCCAAAGATATGAAGCAATTGGTAAGGAGTGCCAAAGATTCCTACAGCAAGGGGAAGCCTGGTGAACAATCTGCTCTTTTTTATTTCAAGTTGGGTGCTCTCATTGAGCTGAGTGAGGCCTGCTAGCACGGCACTCAGACGACAGGTGAAATCTTGGTCATGCTCTGGTTTCTCTTCAGAACGCACAAATCTTTCGCCTTTTACTAAAGATTTCCGTGGAGAGGAGCAAAACTGAGTTTTGTCTCAATTTTTGTGTGCCCCAGCTTTATGGGGTTTCTTTTCTCAGTTTAAAGACAGAATGAGGGTGCTTTCTAGAAATTGAGCTCATTTGCATAGCGAGGACAGCATATGTCTGTTTCTTCCCATGCAGTAAATTCTTGACCGTGTTAATTATTTCCAAAATATGAAGCAATTGGTAAGGAGTGCCAAAGATTCCTACAGCAAGGGGAAGCCTGGTGAACAATCTGCTCTTTTTTTATTTCAAGTTGGGTGCTCTCATTGAGCTGAGTGAGGCCTGCCAGCACGGCACTCAGACGACAGGTGAAATCTTGGTCATGCTCTGGTTTCTCTTCAGAACGCACAAATCTTTCGCCTTTTACTAAAGATTTCCGTGGAGAGGAGCAAAACTGAGTTTTGTCTCAATTTTTGTGTGCCCCAGCTTAATGGGGTTTCTTTTCTCAGTTTATAGACAGAATGAGGGTGCTTTCTAGAAAGTGAGCTCATTTGCATAGCGAGGACAGCATATGTCTGTTTCTTCCCATGCAGTAAATTCTTGACCGTGTTAATAATTTCCAAAATATGAAGCAATTGGTAAGGAGTGCCAAAGATTCCTACAGCAAGGGGAAGCCTGGTGAACAATCTGCTCTTTTTTATTTCAAGTTGGGTGCTCTCATTGAGCTGAGTGAGGCCTGCCAGCACGGCACTCAGACGACAGGTGAAATCTTG
Source organism: Crinia signifera (assembly GCF_055691185.1). Lineage (NCBI taxonomy): Eukaryota > Metazoa > Chordata > Amphibia > Anura > Myobatrachidae > Crinia > Crinia signifera. The sequence continues at coordinate 80,513,206 of NC_139219.1, read as the reverse complement.
GTCATGCTCTGGTTTCTCTTCAGAACGCACAAATCTTTCGCCTTTTACTAAAGATTTCCGTGGAGAGGAGCAAAACTGAGTTTTGTCTCAATTTTTGTGTGCCCCAGCTTAATGGGGTTTCTTTTCTCAGTTTAAAGACAGAATGAGGGTGCTTTCTAGAAAGTGAGCTCATTTGCATAGCGAGGACAGCATATGTCTGTTTCTTCCCATGCAGTAAATTCTTGACCGTGTTAATTATTTCCAAAATATGAAGCAATTGGTAAGGAGTGCCAAAGATTCCTACAGCAAGGGGAAGCCTGGTGAACAATCTGCTCTTTTTTATTTCAAGTTGGGTGCTCTCATTGAGCCTAGTGAGGCCTGCCAGCACGGCACTCAGACGACAGGTAAAATATTGGTCATGCTCTGGTTTCTCTTCAGAACGCACAAATCTTTCGCCTTTTACTAAAGATTTCCGTGGAGAGGAGCAGAACTGAGTTTTGTCTCAATTTTTGTGTGCCTCAGCTTAATGGGGTTTCTTTTCTCAGTTTAAAGACAGAATGAGGGTGCTTTCTAGAAAGTGAGCTCATTTGCATAGCGAGGACAGCATATGTCTGTTTCTTCCCATGCAGTAAATTCTTGACCGTGTTAATTATTTCCAAAATATGAAGCAATTGGTAAGGAGTGCCAAAGATTCCTACAGCAAGGGGAAGCCTGGTGAACAATCTGCTCTTTTTTATTTCAAGTTGGGTGCTCTCATTGAGCTGAGTGAGGCCTGCCAGCACGGCACTCAGACGACAGGTGAAATCTTGGTCATGCTCTGGTTTCTCTTCAGAACGCACAAATCTTTCGCCTTTTACTAAAGATTTCCGTGGAGAGGAGCAGAACTGAGTTTTGTCTCAATTTTTGTGTGCCCCAGCTTAATGGGGTTTCTTTTCTCAGTTTAAAGACAGAATGAGGGTGCTTTCTAGAAAGTGAGCTCATTTGCATAGCGAGGACAGCATATGTCTGTTTCTTCCCATGCAGTAAATTCTTGACCGTGTTAATTATTTCCAAAATATGAAGCAATTGGTAAGGAGTGCCAAAGATTCCTACAGCAAGGGGAAGCCTGGTGAACAATCTGCTCTTTTTTATTTCAAGTTGGGTGCTCTCATTGAGCTGAGTGAGGCCTGCCAGCACGGCACTCAGACGACAGGTGAAATCTTGGTCATGCTCTGGTTTCTCTTCAGAACGCACAAATCTTTCGCCTTTTACTAAAGATTTCCGTGGAGAGGAGCAAAACTGAGTTTTGTCTCAATTTTTGTGTGCCCCAGCTTAATGGGGTTTCTTTTCTCAGTTTAAAGACAGAATGAGGGTGCTTTCTAGAAAGTGAGCTCATTTGCATAGCGAGGACAGCATATGTCTGTTTCTTCCCATGCAGTAATTTCTTGACCGTGTTAATTATTTCCAAAATATGAAGCAATTGGTAAGGAGTGCCAAAGATTCCTACAGCAAGGGGAAGCCTGGTGACCAATCTGCTCTGTTTTATTTCAAGTTGGGTGCTCTCATTGAGCTGAGTGAGGCCTGCCAGCACAGCACTCAGATGACAGGTGAAATCTTGGTCATGCTCTGCTTTCTCTTCAGAACGCACAAATCTTTCGCCTTTTACTAAAGATTTCCGTGGAGAGGAGCAAAACTGAGTTTTGTCTCAATTTTTGTGTGCCCCAGCTTAATGGGGTTTCTTTTCTCAGTTTAAAGACAGAATGAGGGTGCTTTCTAGAAAGTGAGCTCATTTGCATAGCGAGGACAGCATATGTCTGTTTCTTCCCATGCAGTAAATTCTTGACCGTGTTAATTATTTCCAAAATATGAAGCAATTGGTAAGGAGTGCCAAAGATTCCTACAGCAAGGGGAAGCCTGGTGAACAATCTGCTCTTTTTTATTTCATGTTGGGTGCTCTCATTGAGCTGAGTGAGGCCTGCCAGCACGGCACTCAGACGACAGGTGAAATCTTGGTCATGCTCTGGTTTCTCTTCAGAACGCACAAATCTTTCGCCTTTTACTAAAGATTTCCGTGGAGAGGAGCAAAACTGAGTTTTGTCTTAATTTTTGTGTGCCCCAGCTTAATGGGGTTTCTTTTCTCAGTTTAAAGACAGAATGAGGGTGCTTTCTAGAAAGTGAGCTCATTTGCATAGCGAGGACAGCATATGTCTGTTTCTTCCCATGCAGTAAATTCTTGACCGTGTTAATTATTTCCAAAATATGAAGCAATTGGTAAGGAGTGCCAAAGATTCCTACAGCAAGGGGAAGCCTGGTGAACAATCTGCTCTTTTTTATTTCAAGTTGGGTGCTCTCATAGAGCTGAGTGAGGCCTGCCAGCACGGCACTCAGACGACAGGTGAAATCTTGGTCATGCTCTGGTTTCTCTTCAGAACGCACAAATCTTTCGCCTTTTACTAAAGATTTCCGTGGAGAGGAGCAAAACTGAGTTTTGTCTCAATTTTTGTGTGCCCCAGCTTAATGGGGTTTCTTTTCTCAGTTTAAAGACAGAATGAGGGTGCTTTCTAGAAAGTGAGCTCATTTGCATAGCGAGGACAGCATATGTCTGTTTCTTCCCATGCAGTAAATTCTTGACCGTGTTAATTATTTCCAAAATATGAAGCAATTGGTAAGGAGTGCCAAAGATTCCTACAGCAAGGGGAAGCCTGGTGAACAATCTGCTCTTTTTTATTTCAAGTTGGGTGCTCTCATTGAGCTGAGTGAGGCCTGCCAGCACGGCACTCAGACGACAGGTGAAATCTTGGTCATGCTCTGGTTTCTCTTCAGAACGCACAAATCTTTCGCCTTTTACTAAAGATTTCCGTGGAGAGGAGCAAAACTGAGTTTTGTCTCAATTTTTGTGTGCCCCAGCTTAATGGGGTTTCTTTTCTCAGTTTAAAGACAGAATGAGGGTGCTTTCTAGAAAGTGAGCTCATTTGCATAGTGAGGACAGCATATGTCTGTTTCTTCCCATGCAGTAACTTCTTGACCGTGTTAATTATTTCCAAAATATGAAGCAATTGGTAAGGAGTGCCAAAGATTCCTACAGCAAGGGGAAGCCTGGTGAACAATCTGCTCTTTTTTATTTCAAGTTGGGTGCTCTCATTGAGCTGAGTGAGGCCTGCCAGCACGGCACTCAGACGACAGGTGAAATCTTGGTCATGCTCTGGTTTCTCTTCAGAACGCACAAATCTTTCGCCTTTTACTAAAGATTTCCGTGGAGAGGAGCAAAACTGAGTTTTGTCTCAATTTTTGTGTTCCCCAGCTTAATGGGGTTTCTTTTCTCAGTTTAAAGACAGAATGAGGGTGCTTTCTAGAAAGTGAGCTCATTTGCATAGCGAGGACAGCATATGTCTGTTTCTTCCCATGCAGTAAATTCTTGACCGTGTTAATTATTTCCAAAATATGAAGCAATTGGTAAGGAGTGCCAAAGATTCCTACAGCAAGGGGAAGCCTGGTGAACAATCTGCTCTTTTTTTATTTCAAGTTGGGTGCTCTCATTGAGCTGAGTGAGGCCTGCCAGCACGGCACTAAGACGACAGGTGAAATCTTGGTCATGCTCTGGTTTCTCTTCAGAACGCACAAATCTTTCGCCTTTTACTAAAGATTTCCGTGGAGAGGAGCAAAACTGAGTTTTGTCTCAATTTTTGTGTGCCCCAGCTTAATGGGGTTTCTTTTCTCAGTTTAAAGACAGAATGAGGGTGCTTTCTAGAAAGTGAGCTCATTTGCATAGCGAGGACAGCATATGTCTGTTTCTTCCCATGCAGTAAATTCTTGACCGTGTTAATTATTTCCAAAATATGAAGCAATTGGTAAGGAGTGCCAAAGATTCCTACAGCAAGGGGAAGCCTGGTGAACAATCTGCTCTTTTTTATTTCAAGTTGGGTGCTCTCATTGAGCTGAGTGAGGCCTGCCAGCACGGCACTCAGACGACAGGTGAAATCTTGGTCATGCTCTGGTTTCTCTTCAGAACGCACAAATCTTTCGCCTTTTACTAAAGATTTCCGTGGAGAGGAGCAAAACTGAGTTTTGTCTCAATTTTTGTGTGCCCCAGCTTAATGGGGTTTCTTTTCTCAGTTTAAAGACAGAATGAGGGTGCTTTCTAGAAAGTGAGCTCATTTGCATAGCGAGGACAGCATATGTCTGTTTCTTCCCATGCAGTAAATTCTTGACCGTGTTAATTATTTCCAAAATATGAAGCAATTGGTAAGGAGTGACAAAGATTCCTACAGCAAGGGGAAGCCTGGTGAACAATCTGCTCTTTTTTATTTCAAGTTGGGTGCTCTCATTGAGCCTAGTGAGGCCTGCCAGCACGGCACTCAGACGACAGGTGAAATCTTGGTCATGCTCTAGTTTCTCTTCAGAACGCACAAATCTTTCGCCTTTTACTAAAGATTTCCGTGGAGAGGAGCAAAACTGAGTTTTGTCTCAATTTTTGTGTGCCCCAGCTTAATGGGGTTTCTTTTCTCAGTTTAAAGACAGAATGAGGGTGCTTTCTCGAAAGTGAGCTCATTTGCATAGCGAGGACAGCATATGTCTGTTTCTTCCCATGCAGTAAATTCTTGACCGTGTTAATTATTTCCAAAATATGAAGCAATTGGTAAGGAGTGCCAAAGATTCCTATAGCAAGGGGAAGCCTGGTGAACAATCTGCTCTTTTTTATTTCAAGTTGGGTGCTCTCATTGAGCTGAGTGAGGCCTGCCAGCACGGCACTCAGACGACAGGTGAAATCTTGGTCATGCTCTGGTTTCTCTTCAGAACGCACAAATCTTTCGCCTTTTACTAAAGATTTCCGTGGAGAGGAGCAAAACTGAGTTTTGTCTCAATTTTTGTGTGCCCCAGCTTAATGGGGTTTCTTTTCTCAGTTTAAAGACAGAATGAGGGTGCTTTCTAGAAAGTGAGCTCATTTGCATAGCGAGGACAGCATATGTCTGTTTCTTCCCATGCAGTAAATTCTTGACCGTGTTAATTATTTCCAAAATATGAAGCAATTGGTAAGGAGTTGTTACCATATATAATTTTGTTTGCATAGAAATTGAATATTATTTTGATACTATAAAGTAATGTAGCTATAAATTGAATATGTATATCATTTAAATGTTTACAGAATGTAGCAATATTTGTATTTAGGTAGTCTGTGCTGTAAGGAGTAAGCAATGTATACACTATGGGCCAGACCCCAGCCATCTGGAGAATGTAGCTGCTAGTACATCATCCAAGTTACTTTGCAGGACAGACAGGACACTATTGTGTATTTTGACAACAAGAGTGTAAAATAGATTGATGCACAGGGAGAGACCAGAACAGGAGATCTCGCAAAGGAGATTACCACTAGAGTCCAGACAAGCAGGAGACCCTGTCACCATTAGCATCCATAAATTCAATAACGTCATGAGAACAGGGAACTTCAATTCATGTATTTGTGATATAAGGAGAGAGATAGAGTAGACATTCACACACATTCGCACACAGACACACACGGACAGTCAGCAAGAAACCCATTCAGTGAGTCAGGAGGAGAGATGTGAGCCACGAGCAGGAGAGAGGAACGGAACCTAGAAGCGATGGGCTGGAGTGAGTGAGTAATCATGGTAGATATAAATGTTCAGTTGTTGATAAAGTTATGGAATACTGAAGTCTACAATTTATGTTAGTTTTATAGCAGTCTTAAGTCTGTCAATTGTTTAATGTTGTTTTAGGTAATATAAGCAAGGAGGCGTATATAAATATATATATAATAGCATATACATTAATTACTGTGTTACAATTATTCTGTATGGTTTGTTTGCCTATAAATAAAATCCTCCAATTGGAGCTAAAATTACAAGTCTCGAACTCTCATATTTGGGGAATCAAATTATGACAAGTACTCTGCATATTGTATTGTAAGGTCTATTAGAATATAATTGCAGATGTCAAATATATATGTTATTATATCAATCCAAGATATAATAAATATATTTTATATAATATTTCAATCTCAATAACCATTATTGGGATAAAGAGAGATATATGACCCCTAAAATAAAACTCTACAGAGTGCCAAAGATTCCTACAGCAAGGGGAAGCCTGGTGAACAATCTGCTCTTTTTTATTTCAAGTTGGGTGCTCTCATTGAGCCTAGTGAGGCCTGCCAGCACGGCACTCAGACGACAGGTGAAATATTGGTCATGCTCTGGTTTCTCTTCAGAACGCACAAATCTTTCGCCTTTTACTAAAGATTTCCGTGGAGAGGAGCAAAACTGAGTTTTGTCTCAATTTTTGTGTGCCCCAGCTTAATGGGGTTTCTTTTCTCAGTTTAAAGACAGAATGAGGGTGCTTTCTAGAAAGTGAGCTCATTTGCATAGCGAGGACAGCATATGTCTGTTTCTTCCCATGCAGTAAATTCTTGACCGTGTTAATTATTTCCAAAATATGAAGCAATTGGTAAGGAGTGACAAAGATTCCTACAGCAAGGGGAAGCCTGGTAAACAATCTGCTCTTTTTTATTTCAAGTTGGGTGCTCTCATTGAGCTGAGTGAGGCCTGCCAGCACGGCACTCAGACGACAGGTGAAATCTTGGTCATGCTCTGGTTTCTCTTCAGAACGCACAAATCTTTCGCCTTTTACTAAAGATTTCCGTGGAGAGGAGCAAAACTGAGTTTTGTCTCAATTTTTGTGTGCCCCAGCTTAATGGGGTTTCTTTTCTCAGTTTAAAGACAGAATGAGGGTGCTTTTTTAGAAAGTGAGCTCATTTGCATAGCGAGGACAGCATATGTCTGTTTCTTCCCATGCAGTAAATTCTTGACCGTGTTAATTATTTCCAAAATATGAAGCAATTGGTAAGGAGTGCCAAAGATTCCTACAGCAAGGGGAAGCCTGGTGAACAATCTGCTCTTTTTTATTTCAAGTTGGGTGCTCTCATTGAGCTGAGTGAGGCCTGAAAGCACGGCACTCAGACGACAGGTGAAATCTTGGTCATGCTCTGGTTTCTCTTCAGAACGCACAAATCTTTCGCCTTTTACTAAAGATTTCCGTGGAGAGGAGCAAAACTGAGTTTTGTCTCAATTTTTGTGTGCCCCAGCTTAATGGGGTTTCTTTTCTCAGTTTAAAGACAGAATGAGGGTGCTTTCTAGAAAGTGAGCTCATTTGCATAGCGAGGACAGCATATGTCTGTTTCTTCCCATGCAGTAAATTCTTGACCGTGTTAATTATTTCCAAAATATGAAGCAATTGGTAAGGAGTGCCAAAGATATGAAGCAATTGGTAAGGAGTGCCAAAGATTCCTACAGCAAGGGGAAGCCTGGTGAACAATCTGCTCTTTTTTATTTCAAGTTGGGTGCTCTCATTGAGCTGAGTGAGGCCTGCCAGCACGGCACTCAGACGACAGGTGAAATCTTGGTCATGCTCTGGTTTCTCTTCAGAACGAACAAATCTTTCGCCTTTTACTAAAGATTTCCGTGGCACTTCCGGTTCCGGTTAGCAATGGAGTAGCTGCTTGCTCCAAGGCTCCCTCCTGAACCGACTGGAAAAAGCCAATTTACACGGCCAAAAGCCTCCCTAATACTTTGGAGTGCCCTTGCAGAGAGACGCTGACTATAACTAACAGCACAAAGTGGGCGAGAGAAGAAATCTGCCACCCCCGGCAACGGAGACGCTGACGGCCTGCTCGCAGAACGATCACCGCGCCACAAGCCTCTCCCGGCGGGACGAGACCCCCTACACCTCCGGCGGCAGAACACAGTAAGATAGACATCCAGACCTGCAAGCGCCAGCACTGTGACGGCGGGCTCCCCGCATCCCAACAGCCGACAGACGGCAGGTAATACAGCAGATTGCGCACGTGGAGACTGACGCGTGGCGCACTACACAGCCCAGAACATCAGGCTCGGCACATCAACGCCAGCGCACGCTATCCCCCCCCCCTCAGGAGGCTAGTACTGAAGCTCTGCTTACCATCGTGGGAAGTTCTGCTGGCGCACTACTGCTCCCAGGACATCGCGCTTGAGCCTAGTGACGTCATCTCACCAGGGCAGCAGTTAGAAGTCACTACTGAGCAGCCCCTGCAAACTTCATATCCCCTCCCTCCTCTAAACCTCTGCACCAAAGCCTCTTGGGAATTATCCAAACAGAGACCATCCCTGCAGCCTGAACTGAATACTAAAGTAAATAAAAAAAAAAAAAAAAAATAATAATAATAATAAAATAAAATAAAAATATAATAAATAAATAAATAAAAAAAAAAAAAGAAAGAAAGAAAAAGGAAATAAATAATAATAAAAAAAATAATAAAAAACAAAATAAAAAAACAAACAAACAAGATAAGTCAGCAAATTGACACAGTCTAAGGAGACTACAAATATAAGTACAGGTACAATAACGCCTGAAGTTGGTCAAACATCCTAAACTACCCCCAACTACATAATTTCCTCCCTACTATTTGGACTCCCTTACTCAAAGACTCTGAGAAATCTTCGACCATAATTCCAGCGAGCTTGCCCATTCATCATTCGCACCGTGTGGTATAGCTGAGGAAGTACCTTTACACTAATTAAAGTCCCGGATCCTTAATTAGATCCCACAGAGGGTTCGAGGGAGAAAGGAAGCTCCTAACAATATCCCTCCCCCCCCCCCCCAGACACCCTTGTCTCATTGCTAAAACGCCACCTAAGCCTAAATAAAACACCTGAAGGCGAAGTTACCCCCCATACTGCTCTAGAATACTACTTAAGTGAAACTAGAGAAGCTGTTAAAAAGAACATAATACAGCTGGGTTTAAACCTCTAAGTTCCTGTACACCCTACCAGTACCTCTTCCTATACACAGAGGGGGGAAAAAAAAAAAAAACTGGAAACTGACCTCCCATCCACGTGGTAGCGAACATTTTTGTGGACACAAGTTATCAACCCAATACTTTTGCGGACTGCCTATATAATACGCTGCAAAGACAACATCCTTTTCCGATACCTCTCAGTCCCATCACAGGCGATTTTTTGAAAAGACCACCACTCCGGCCATAATATTGACATATTGAAAGACTGCTTCTTCACTGATCAGCGGTGTAATAATGGACAAATACAGCACATCTCAGCAACCCCAACGTTCCTCGCAGCAAAGCATGAGACAGGTAAAAAGAGGGATCATTCCCCCCACGGAAGACGAGACTGAATCAATAGACACATCCCCTGCCTCAAAAAAAACTACTACAACCTCACTAGATGCAGACTCCGACAGTAAAAGGGTCAACGCCCTCACATATGAAGATCTTGTTGATGCAATCACCTCAACGATGGGGCCACTTCTGAATAAAGCTGTAAAGGACATTAAGACTCAACTCCAACAACTAAGCTTAAGAGTAGACACCACAGAAAACAGAATTGGGGCCTTGGCTCAAAATATGGCGAACGCTCAATGCGAAATCAAAAGGCTTGAAAAGGAGAACTACACCTTGATAAATAAGGTTGAAGAAATCGAAAATCGCTCCAGACGCAACAATTTGCGTATAGTAGGACTCCCCGAATCCCTGAAAGGACCCTCCTTAGACAACTTTGTAAAAACAACGCTGCCACAAATGCTGGGAATCCAGGAGGCCTGCTCGACCATGGTCATTGAAAGAGTCCACAGAATAGGGCCCCCTCCTCGCCCCCAAGATACACGCCCGAGGGTAACCATTTTCAAATGCCTCAGCTATACACACAAAATGGAAATATGGAACGCTTCAAGGAAGCAACCTATGCTGAAATGGGAAGGAAAGACTATAAGACTTTTTCAAGACTTCTCTGCCGAAGTGACCAAGGCACGCAGGGCCTTCTCACCAATCTGCAGTCGGCTGATTGCAGACAAAAATAAATTTGCCCTTATCTATCCGGCGAAACTCCGAATTTTCTACAAAGACACTCACTACGATTTCACATCACCAGCAGAGGCGGCTGAATACCTCCGTCATCGAGACCTCCAAGTAGACCAGGACATCTCAGATAAGAAATGATTTATGATGATCATCCACGCTAACATGTTCTGCATATAGTCATATATCTAGATATAGTATGGCGAAAATTTGGACTGGTCTCGCCCCCATATCTCTCTCAATAACCCCCCCCCCTCACCCTCCTCTCCACTTACCCACCCCCCCCTCTTTTCACTCCTAGTTCAATATGGTACACCTAGTTAATTACCATGTAAGTTTTAAATCTAGCAAGATAACGTACAAACTATAAAAAGTCACTCCAAATCTCCTCGGTTGGGAACGGAGGGAGCCTAGCTCCGGATACGTTTAAATTTGTTTAGTTAAATCCTTAAGATGGTAGGAACTTACCATTGCTACGGAAGTCCATTAGCTTTCATTACGGTATTGTTGAGATGTGGATCATTTCAACGCATCACTTGTAATATGTTATATGTTTATTTCGTTATTTCATTGCTGTATGCTGTCTCCCCCTCCCTTCATGTTTCTTTCCTTAGCATTTACTCCGATCTGAATATTAGGCTGAGATGGGTTCAAGTTATACAAATCGTTAAGGGTAGCTATATCTTCTTGATTAATAAACATGTCGGAACTTAAAATAGGCTCTCTTAACGTAGGGGGTTTTAACTCCCCTGCGAAAAGAAGGAAAGTATTGGTCTATAGCAATAAATTAAATCTGGATCTGCTGTTCTTACAAGAAACACATTTAATCCACACGGAAGTGTTAAAACTACAAATGCTGGGTTGGAGCCTACTAGCATCTGCTCCATACAACTCCAAGTCTAGAGGAGTAGTCATCTTAATTAAAAGGTCCATACCCCACGAGGTACTCAAGGTCATTTCCGACCCTGAGGGAAGATATACTATCGCTCTTGTGTCCCTTCAATCAAAAAAGTTTACACTATGCAATGTATACGCCCCCACACCCTACAACAAGAGATTTTTTGAACAATTAATCAAAGAGCTGACTCCCTATAGCGACACAAACCTGATAGTTGGCGGAGATTTCAATTTAATATCAGACCGGGTCCTGGACAGGTCCACTGGTTCAACACGTGGTGTCTCCTTGCCCGGCCTGGGGATCCCCCAGGTAGCCAATCACCTGGGATTGATTGATGTATGGAGATCTCTTAATCCTACATCTAAAGAGTTTACATGTGAGTCAAAAGCTCACCATAATTTCTCTAGGATTGATTATATCCTCCTCTCCGAAACCCTGCTTGCCAGAATATCTGCGGCTGAAATTGAGCCGATTACTATATCTGATCACGCACTACAATGGGTTAAACTTCATGTGGCAGATGAAACCTCTCATAATAAAATATGGAGATTCCCCGCCCATTTACTAGCGTCAGAAGGTTTCAAAATGATGTTAAAGGACAGCTGGGAGGACTTCCAATCCAGCAACCAGTCCCATGCTGATAGCAACCCCCCCCTTTTCTGGCAAACGGCAAAGTCCGTCATACGAGGGAACATTTTATCATACACAACTAGACTCAATAAATCTTATTCGACCACCTACCTTAAACTCCAAAAAACCCTTACTCACACATATACCAAATACCAACAAGATCCTACGCCATCTAATAAGCACGAGTACACCATAGCCAATACCCATTTCAATGAATATTTGCACTCATGTGGAAATAAAAACCTATACAATACAAACTACCGATATCACAGATTTGGCAATAAGACTGGAAAGCTTCTCACCAACATGTTACATGGAACTAGGTCGGCCACTACCGTCCATCCCTTAAAACTCCCTGACGGGACATACACAAGGTCAAACAAACAAATAACATGTACCATGAAAGACTTTTATTCATCCCTTTATGCAGTACCGACTTGCCAAAACACTACAGCTTTTAAAACCCCCGAAGACGTCCTCCCAGACAGCGAAGCCCCTCGCCTCCCTACCCTATCTAAGGAAAAGACAGAACACCTCACAGCCCCCATAACCACTAAAGAAGTGCTTGATACAATTAAGGCCTTAAAACAAGGAAAAGCACCTGGCCCGGACGGCTACGGAAGTAATTTCTATAAATTCATGGTTCAACATATACTAGAACCCCTTACAAACTGCTTTAACACTATGTTGCAATCTGAAATCCCCCCCTTACATTTTAACGCGGCCTATATCAAAATTCTACCTAAGCAAGGTCGTGATCTCTCATTGCCAGGGTCTTATAGGCCCATATCTTTGCTTAACACGGACTATAAGATCCTGGCAAAAATACTGACTAACAGACTTAAAAGTGTCATGCCAGACATTATCCATCCCGATCAGACTGGGTTCATCGCTGGTCGACATTCTGTCCTCAACGTCAGGAAAGTCATCGCGGCTGTCCAACACCTACAAAAAAGGGAAGGCATGTCTCCTGTAGGGGCCATTGTGTCCCTCGATGCAGAAAAGGCCTTTGACCTTGTGCTATGGCCCCATTTATATAAAACAATGGACGAATTCGGCATTCCCTCTAAATTTATCAAATATATTAAACTACTATATACCTCACCCACTTCCCAAATAATGTGCAATGGCCAATTATCAGATCACTTTAAATTGCATAGAGGCACCAGACAAGGGTGCCCTCTATCACCCTTACTCTTCGCTATGGCCATTGAGCCGTTAGCGATGAAACTGAGAAACGCCCCTGATTTCCAAGGTATTAAAATAGGAAGACATGAGATTAAAGTCTCACTTTTCGCAGACGACATGCTGCTGTATGTCGCCAGCCCCATGACGTCTATTCCAGTTATACTTTCGATAATAGAAACTTTTGGTCATGAATCAGGTTACAAAGTAAATCTCGACAAATCTGAGATAATGATTTTGGGGCACTACAAGATCGATCCCTCTTCCTCCCCCAGGTTGGCACAATTAAAAACTAAAGCGACCCAGATTAAATATCTAGGTGTGCAAATTCCGAACACAACGGAACACCTATACAAATCAAACTTCACTCCCATAATTACCAAAGTGATTAACCTGATGAATACGTGGAACAGCTTTCCTCTCTCCCTCTTAGGTAGAGCCGCGGCAGTCAAAACGGTGATCTTTCCTAAGGTGTTTTATGCACTTCAGATGCTCCCCATAGCCATACTCAACACTGACATTAAAAGGATAACATCGGCAATCTCCAAATTTTTATGGAAAGGGCAACGGGCCAGGATCTCGATTGCAAAACTAACATCTCCTCGGCCCCATGGTGGTTTAGGAATACCCGACTTTGAGTTATACTCTAAGTCTATATTCTTCAGATACGCAGGGGACTGGTTGCTGGGGAGGTCTACATATACGGACACTGCACTAGACCGAGCAGTCTTTCATCCTTTCTCACCTGCGGCGCTACTGCATATGAAACCTTCTGATATTCCCCCAGGCTTACTCGCAAATGTCTTATTTAAAGACACATACAAGAATTGGGTGGGGATTAATAAACTTCTTAACCGGGACTACCACATTTCGCCTTACCTACCTCTGTGGGGAAACCCCGGTTTCAGCCCATCCTTGACCAATCCTGCATTCAAGATCTGGCTTGAGGCTGGCGTGGACCTTGCAAGCAGGGTGTTCGACCCAGGAGGACACGTTGTCCCTTTTGCTGACCTTCAGGAGAAATTCATATTACCAAAAAACACCTTCTATCTCTATCTTCAGGTGAGACACTATGTACGGTCACTGGATAAGGGCCCCCTGCTGGGCAAGGAGACACACCTTATCTCTGCTATACTTCGGGCGTGGGATACTGTAGAATATAGAATAAAACACTTATATCCATGCCTAGTCGAGGCAAAAAATAAATCTAGACCCCTTACGCAGGACTTAATAGCAAAATGGACCACAGATATTACTGATCCTGGTAAACTGTCTCCATCCACAATAGTTCACTATGGTAGATGTAATCGATACTTATCTTCTGCCTACTTACAAGAAACCCACCTAAAGACATTGCATAGATCATTTATTACCCCCGCCCAGCGTAGATTTATGATGCCGGGGAATTCGGAATCAGGTGACTGCACTAAGTGCAAAATGGCAAATGCAAAATACTATCACTGTTTCTGGGAGTGTTCAAAAATCCGTCGCTATTGGGCAAAGGTGGTAGCTTATGTCAACAGGGGTTTGGGGATATCAGTGTTGCCAACACCAGAGGCATGTTTGCTCCTTGATTTTAGCTCTTGGAGCCTAGCTCCTCACACACCACGTCGGGTCCCCTTTCTAGTGATTACACTAACCTTAGCAAAAAAAAACATTCTAATACATTGGACCAAAAAATCAGCGCCCACAATACGAGAACTGATAGGCAAACTATTACAATTGCTATATTTTGATGTGAAAACCCTTATGATAAACGCAGGGGTGTCCGCAAAATCCTTCCATGATAAATGGGATGCCTTCATAAATTGTATGGACGAAGAAGCACGAAACACCATACAGGGATTCTTTAATAAGGGAGAATGGGTAAGGGCAGGACCCCATTTGAAAGGCTTATTGCCAAACTCACCTTCGAACTAACTTACTCAGCTCTGACATTATTCATTTTTTTGACGCCTTACATAATGTACCTCCCAAAGGAAATACTCAAACAGCGAATTAGCCAATACCTTCCTAAATGACATAGATACTCTATTGTTAGAATAAATGTCAAAGAGAGCTCCTAGATTTGTTCCTTGTTTTACCTGGTCCGATTCGTAGTCGGCAATACCCAAATTAAGCTATCAAATTGTCCAGTCATTTACTAAACTCAAACCTCCCCCCCCCCCTCCCTCACCCCACCCCCGATGTGTCTGTTCTACGTCTATTTCAATATACTATGCTATTGTTAAAGAAAATATTTGGCTATCAATTTCTGACATTGTATAACTGACCTATTGTTAAAGATCAAGCAGTATTCAACTTCCTTATACAATGTGCAAAGCAATTACATATCCATTCTTTTTGCCATTATATGTATGTTTGTGTACATGAAAATTTTCAATAAAAAGTTATATAAAAAAAAAAAAAAAAAGATTTCCGTGGAGAGGAGCAAAACTGAGTTTTGTATTAATTTTTGTGTGCCCCAGCTTAATGGGGTTTCTTTTCTCAGTTTAAAGACAGAATGAGGGTGCTTTCTAGAAAGTGAGCTCATTTGCATAGCGAGGACAGCATATGTCTGTTTCTTCCCATGCAGTAAATTCTTGACCGTGTTAATTATTTCCAAAATATGAAGCAATTGGTAAGGAGTGCCAAAGATTCCTACAGCAAGGGGAAGCCTGGTGAACAATCTGCTCTTTTTTATTTCAAGTTGGGTGCTCTCATTGAGCCTAGTGAGGCCTGCCAGCACGGCACTCAGACGACAGGTGAAATATTGGTCATGCTCTGGTTTCTCTTCAGAACGCACAAATCTTTCGCCTTTTACTAAAGATTTCCGTGGAGAGGAGCAAAACTGAGTTTTGTCTCAATTTTTGTGTGCCCCAGCTTAATGGGGTTTCTTTTCCCAGTTTAAAGACAGAATGAGGGTGCTTTCTAGAAAGTGAGCTCATTTGCATAGCGAGGACAGCATATGTCTGTTTCTTCCCATGCAGTAAATTCTTGACCGTGTTAATTATTTCCAAAATATGAAGCAATTGGTAAGGGGAAGCCTGGTGAACAATCTGCTCTTTTTTATTTCATGTTAAGTGCTCTCATTGAGATGAGTGAGGCCTGCCAGCACGGCACTCAGACGACAGGTGAAATCTTGGTCATGCTCTGGTTTCTCTTCAGAACGCACAAATCTTTCGCCTTTTACTAAAGATTTCCGTGGAGAGGAGCAAAACTGAGTTTTGTCTCAATTTTTGTGTGCCCCAGCTTAATGGGGTTTCTTTTCTCAGTTTAAAGACAGAATGAGGGTGCTTTCTAGAAAGTGAGCTCATTTGCATAGCGAGGACAGCATATGTCTGTTTCTTCCCATGCAGTAAATTCTTGACCGTGTTAATTATTTCCAAAATATGAAGCAATTGGTAAGGAGTGACAAAGATTCCTACAGCAAGGGGAAGCCTGGTGAACAATCTGCTCTTTTTTATTTCAAGTTGGGTGCTCTCATTGAGCTGAGTGAGGCCTGCCAGCACGGCACTCAGACGACAGGTGAAATCTTGGTCATGCTCTGGTTTCTCTTCAGAACGCACAAATCTTTCGCCTTTTACTAAAGATTTCCGTGGAGAGGAGCAGAACTGAGTTTTGTCTCAATTTTTGTGTGCCCCAGCTTAATGGGGTTTCTTTTCTCAGTTTAAAGACAGAATGAGGGTGCTTTCTAGAAAGTGAGCTAATTTGCATAGCGAGGACAGCATATGTCTGTTTCTTCCCATGCAGTAAATTCTTGACCGTGTTAATTATTTCCAAAATATGAAGCAATTGGTAAGGAGTGCCAAAGATTCCTACAGCAAGGGGAAGCCTGGTGAACAATCTGCTCTTTTTTTATTTCAAGTTGGGTGCTCTCATTGAGCTGAGTGAGGCCTGCCAGCACGGCACTCAGACGACAGGTGAAATCTTGGTCATGCTCTGGTTTCTCTTCAGAACGCACAAATCTTTCGCCTTTTACTAAAGATTTCCGTGGAGAGGAGCAAAACTGAGTTTTGTCTCAATTTTTGTGTGCCCCAGCTTAATGGGGTTTCTTTTCTCAGTTTAAAGACAGAATGAGGGTGCTTTCTAGAAAGTGAGCTCATTTGCATAGCGAGGACAGCATATGTCTGTTTTTTCCCATGCAGTAAATTCTTGACCGTGTTAATTATTTCCAAAATATGAAGCAATTGGTAAGGAGTGCCAAAGATTCCTACAGCAAGGGGAAGCCTGGTGAACAATCTGCTCTTTTTTATTTCAAGTTGGGTGCTCTCATTGAGCTGAGTGAGGCCTGAAAGCACGGCACTCAGACGACAGGTGAAATCTTGGTCATGCTCTGGTTTCTCTTCAGAACGCACAAATCTTTCGCCTTTTACTAAAGATTTCCGTGGAGAGGAGCAAAACTGAGTTTTGTCTCAATTTTTGTGTGCCCCAGCTTAATGGGGTTTCTTTTCTCAGTTTAAAGACAGAATGAGGGTGCTTTCTAGAAAGTGAGCTCATTTGCATAGCGAGGACAGCATATGTCTGTTTCTTACCATGCAGTAAATTCTTGACCGTGTTAATTATTTCCAAAATATGAAGCAATTGGTAAGGAGTGCCAAAGATTCCTACAGCAAGGGGAAGCCTGGTGAACAATCTGCTCTTTTTTATTTCAAGTTGGGTGCTCTCATTGAGCTGAGTGAGGCCTGAAAGCACGGCACTCAGACGACAGGTGAAATCTTGGTCATGCTCTGGTTTCTCTTCAGAACGCACAAATCTTTCGCCTTTTACTAAAGATTTCCGTGGAGAGGAGCAAAACTGAGTTTTGTCTCAATTTTTGTGTGCCCCAGCTTAATGGGGTTTCTTTTCTCAGTTTAAAGACAGAATGAGGGTGCTTTCTAGAAAGTGAGCTCATTTGCATAGCGAGGACAGCATATGTCTGTTTCTTCCCATGCAGTAAATTCTTGACCGTGTTAATTATTTCCAAAATATGAAGCAATTGGTAAGGAGTGCCAAAGATTCCTACAGCAAGGGGAAGCCTGGTGAACAATCTGCTCTTTTTTATTTCAAGTTGGGTGCTCTCATTGAGCTGAGTGAGGCCTGCCAGCACGGCACTCAGACGACAGGTGAAATCTTGGTCATGCTCTGGTTTCTCTTCAGAACGCACAAATCTTTCGCCTTTTACTAAAGATTTCCGTGGAGAGGAGCAGAACTGAGTTTTGTCTCAATTTTTGTGTGCCCCAGCTTAATGGGGTTTCTTTTCTCAGTTTAAAGACAGAATGAGGGTGCTTTCTAGAAAGTGAGCTCATTTGCATAGCGAGGACAGCATATGTCTGTTTCTTCCCATGCAGTAAATTCTTGACCGTGTTAATTATTTCCAAAATATGAAGCAATTGGTAAGGAGTGCCAAAGATTCCTACAGCAAGGGGAAGCCTGGTGAACAATCTGCTCTTTTTTTATTTCAAGTTGGGTGCTCTCATTGAGCTGAGTGAGGCCTGCCAGCACGGCACTCAGACGACAGGTGAAATCTTGGTCATGCTCTGGTTTCTCTTCAGAACGCACAAATCTTTCGCCTTTTACTAAAGATTTCCGTGGAGAGGAGCAAAACTGAGTTTTGTCTCAATTTTTGTGTGCCCCAACTTAATGGGGTTTCTTTTCTCAGTTTAAAGACAGAATGAGGGTGCTTTCTAGAAAGTGAGCTCATTTGCATAGCGAGGACAGCATATGTCTGTTTCTTCCCATGCAGTAAATTCTTGACCGTGTTAATTATTTCCAAAATATGAAGCAATTGGTAAGGAGTGCCAAAGATTCCTACAGCAAGGGGAAGCCTGGTGAACAATCTGCTCTTTTTTTATTTCAAGTTGGGTGCTCTCATTGAGCTGAGTGAGGCCTGCCAGCACGGCACTAAGACGACAGGTGAAATCTTGGTCATGCTCTGGTTTCTCTTCAGAACGCACAAATCTTTCGCCTTTTACTAAAGATTTCCGTGGAGAGGAGCAAAACTGAGTTTTGTCTCAATTTTTGTGTGCCCCAGCTTAATGGGGTTTCTTTTCTCAGTTTAAAGACAGAATGAGGGTGCTTTCTAGAAAGTGAGCTCATTTGCATAGCGAGGACAGCATATGTCTGTTTCTTCCCATGCAGTAAATTCTTGACCGTGTTAATTATTTCCAAAATATGAAGCAATTGGTAAGGAGTGCCAAAGATTCCTACAGCAAGGGGAAGCCTGGTGAACAATCTGCTCTTTTTTATTTCAAGTTGGGTGCTCTCATTGAGCTGAGTGAGGCCTGCCAGCACGGCACTCAGACGACAGGTGAAATCTTGGTCATGCTCTGGTTTCTCTTCAGAACGCACAAATCTTTCGCCTTTTACTAAAGATTTCCGTGGAGAGGAGCAAAACTGAGTTTTGTCTCAATTTTTGTGTGCCCCAGCTTAATGGGGTTTCTTTTCTCAGTTTAAAGACAGAATGAGGGTGCTTTCTAGAAAGTGAGCTCATTTGCATAGCGAGGACAGCATATGTCTGTTTCTTCCCATGCAGTAAATTCTTGACCGTGTTAATTATTTCAAAAATATGAAGCAATTGGTAAGGAGTGACAAAGATTCCTACAGCAAGGGGAAGCCTGGTGAACAATCTGCTCTTTTTTATTTCAAGTTGGGTGCTCTCATTGAGCTGAGTGAGGCCTGCCAGCACGGCACTCAGACGACAGGTGAAATCTTGGTCATGCTCTGGTTTCTCTTCAGAACGCACAAATCTTTCGCCTTTTACTAAAGATTTCCGTGGAGAGGAGCAGAACTGAGTTTTGTCTCAATTTTTGTGTGCCCCAGCTTAATGGGGTTTCTTTTCTCAGTTTAAAGACAGAATGAGGGTGCTTTCTAGAAAGTGAGCTCATTTGCATAGCGAGGACAGCATATGTCTGTTTCTTCCCATGCAGTAAATTCTTGACCGTGTTAATTATTTCCAAAATATGAAGCAATTGGTAAGGAGTGCCAAAGATTCCTACAGCAAGGGGAAGCCTGGTGAACAATCTGCTCTTTTTTTATTTCAAGTTGGGTGCTCTCATTGAGCTGAGTGAGGCCTGCCAGCACGGCACTCAGACGACAGGTGAAATCTTGGTCATGCTCTGGTTTCTCTTCAGAACGCACAAATCTTTCGCCTTTTACTAAAGATTTCCGTGGAGAGGAGCAAAACTGAGTTTTGTCTCAATTTTTGTGTGCCCCAACTTAATGGGGTTTCTTTTCTCAGTTTAAAGACAGAATGAGGGTGCTTTCTAGAAAGTGAGCTCATTTGCATAGCAAGGACAGCATATGTCTGTTTCTTCCCATGCAGTAAATTCTTGACCGTGTTAATTATTTCCAAAATATGAAGCAATTGGTAAGGAGTGCCAAAGATTCCTACAGCAAGGGGAAGCCTGGTGAACAATCTGCTCTTTTTTATTTCAAGTTGGGTGCTCTCATTGAGCTGAGTGAGGCCTGCCATCACGGCACTCAGACGACAGGTGAAATCTTGGTTATGCTCTGGTTTCTCTTCAGAACGCACAAATCTTTCGCCTTTTACTAAAGATTTCTGTGGAGAGGAGCAAAACTGAGTTTTGTCTCAATTTTTGTGTGCCCCAGCTTAATGGGGTTTCTTTTCTCAGTTTAAAGACAGAATGAGGGTGCTTTCTAGAAAGTGAGCTCATTTGCATAGCGAGGACAGCATATGTCTGTTTCTTCCCATGCAGTAAATTCTTGACCGTGTTAATTATTTCCAAAATATGAAGCAATTGGTAAGGAGTGCCAAAGATTCCTACAGCAAGGGGAAGCCTGGTGAACAATCTGCTCTTTTTTATTTCAAGTTGGGTGCTCTCATTGAGCTGAGTGAGGCCTGCCAGCACGGCACTCAGACGACATGTGAAATCTTGGTCATGCTCTGGTTTCTCTTCAGAACGCACAAATCTTTCGCCTTTTACTAAAGATTTCCGTGGAGAGGAGCAAAACTGAGTTTTGTCTCAATTTTTGTGTGCCCCAGCTTAATGGGGTTTCTTTTCTCAGTTTAAAGACAGAATGAGGGTGCTTTCTAGAAAGTGAGCTCATTTGCATAGCGAGGACAGCATATGTCTGTTTCTTCCCATGCAGTAAATTCTTGACCGTGTTAATTATTTAAAAAATATGAAGCAATTGGTAAGGAGTGACAAAGATTCCTACAGCAAGGGGAAGCCTGGTGAACAATCTGCTCTTTTTTATTTCAAGTTGGGTGCTCTCATTGAGCTGAGTGAGGCCTGCCAGCACGGCACTCAGACGACAGGTGAAATCTTGGTCATGCTCTGGTTTCTCTTCAGAACGCACAAATCTTTCGCCTTTTACTAAAGATTTCCGTGGAGAGGAGCAAAACTGAGTTTTGTATTAATTTTTGTGTGCCCCAGCTTAATGGGGTTTCTTTTCTCAGTTTAAAGACAGAATGAGGGTGCTTTCTAGAAAGTGAGCTCATTTGCATAGCGAGGACAGCATATGTCTGTTTCTTCCCATGCAGTAAATTCTTGACCGTGTTAATTATTTCCAAAACATGAAGCAATTGGTAAGGAGTGCCAAAGATTCCTACAGCAAGGGGAAGCTTGGTGAACAATCTGCTCTTTTTTATTTCAAGTTGGGTGCTCTCATTGAGCTGAGTGAGGCCTGCCAGCACGGCACTCAGACGACAGGTGAAATCTTGGTCATGCTCTGGTTTCTCTTCAGAACGCACAAATCTTTCGCCTTTTACTAAAGATTTCCGTGGAGAGGAGCAAAACTGAGTTTTGTCTCAATTTTTGTGTGCCCCAGCTTAATGGGGTTTCTTTTCTCAGTTTAAAGACAGAATGAGGGTGCTTTCTAGAAAGTGAGCTCATTTGCATAGCGAGGACAGCATATGTCTGTTTCTTCCCATGCAGTAAATTCTTGACCGTGTTAATTATTTCCAAAATATGAAGCAATTGGTAAGGAGTGACAAAGATTCCTACAGCAAGGGGAAGCCTGGTGAACAATCTGCTCTTTTTTATTTCATGTTAAGTGCTCTCATTGAGCTGAGTGAGGCCTGCCAGCACGGCACTCAGACGACAGGTGAAATCTTGGTCATGCTCTGGTTTCTCTTCAGAACGCACAAATCTTTCGCCTTTTACTAAAGATTTCCGTGGAGAGGAGCAAAACTGAGTTTTGTCTCAATTTTTGTGTGCCCCAGCTTAATGGGGTTTCTTTTCTCAGTTTAAAGACAGAATGAGGGTGCTTTCTAGAAAGTGAGCTCATTTGCATAGCGAGGACAGCATATGTCTGTTTCTTCCCATGCAGTAAATTCTTGACCGTGTTAATTATTTCCAAAATATGAAGCAATTGGTAAGGAGTGACAAAGATTCCTACAGCAAGGGGAAGCCTGGTGAACAATCTGCTCTTTTTTATTTCATGTTAAGTGCTCTCATTGAGCTGAGTGAGGCCTGCCAGCACGGCACTCAGACGACAGGTGAAATCTTGGTCATGCTCTGGTTTCTCTTCAGAACGCACAAATCTTTCGCCTTTTACTAAAGATTTCCGTGGAGAGGAGCAAAACTGAGTTTTGTCTCAATTTTTGTGTGCCCCAGCTTAATGGGGTTTCTTTTCTCAGTTTAAAGACAGAATGAGGGTGCTTTCTAGAAAGTGAGCTCATTTGCATAGCGAGGACAGCATATGTCTGTTTCTTCCCATGCAGTAAATTCTTGACCGTGTTAATTATTTCCAAAATATGAAGCAATTGGTAAGGAGTGACAAAGATTCCTACAGCAAGGGGAAGCCTGGTTAACAATCTGCTCTTTTTTATTTCAAGTTGGGTGCTCTCATTGAGCTGAGTGAGGCCTGCCAGCACGGCACTCAGACGACAGGTGAAATCTTGGTCATGCTCTGGTTTCTCTTCAGAACGCACAAATCTTTCGCCTTTTACTAAAGATTTCCGTGGAGAGGAGCAGAACTGAGTTTTGTCTCAATTTTTGTGTGCCCCAGCTTAATGGGGTTTCTTTTCTCAGTTTAAAGACAGAATGAGGGTGCTTTCTAGAAAGTGAGCTAATTTGCATAGCGAGGACAGCATATGTCTGTTTCTTCCCATGCAGTAAATTCTTGACCGTGTTAATTATTTCCAAAATATGAAGCAATTGGTAAGGAGTGCCAAAGATTCCTACAGCAAGGGGAAGCCTGGTGAACAATCTGCTCTTTTTTTATTTCAAGTTGGGTGCTCTCATTGAGCTGAGTGAGGCCTGCCAGCACGGCACTCAGACGACAGGTGAAATCTTGGTCATGCTCTGGTTTCTCTTCAGAACGCACAAATCTTTCGCCTTTTACTAAAGATTTCCGTGGAGAGGAGCAGAACTGAGTTTTGTCTCAATTTTTGTGTGCCCCAGCTTAATGGGGTTTCTTTTCTCAGTATAAAGACAGAATGAGGGTGCTTTCTAGAAAGTGAGCTCATTTGCATAGCGAGGACAGCATATGTCTGTTTCTTCCCATGCAGTAAATTCTTGACCGTGTTAATTATTTCCAAAATATGAAGCAATTGGTAAGGAGTGCCAAAGATTCCTACAGCAAGGGGAAGCCTGGTGAACAATCTGCTCTTTTTTTATTTCAAGTTGGGTGCTCTCATTGAGCTGAGTGAGGCCTGCCAGCACGGCACTCAGACGACATGTGAAATCTTGGTCATGCTCTGGTTTCTCTTCAGAACGCACAAATCTTTCGCCTTTTACTAAAGATTTCCGTGGAGAGGAGCAAAACTGAGTTTTGTCTCAAATTTTGTGTGCCCCAGCTTAATGGGGTTTCTTTTCTCAGTTTAAAGACAGAATGAGGGTGCTTTCTAGAAAGTGAGCTCATTTGCATAGCGAGGACAGCATATGTCTGTTTCTTCCCATGCAGTAAATTCTTGACCGTGTTAATTATTTCCAAAATATGAAGCAATTGGTAAGGAGTGCCAAAGATTCCTACAGCAAGGGGAAGCCTGGTGAACAATCTGCTCTTTTTTATTTCAAGTTGGGTGCTCTCATTGAGCTGAGTGAGGCCTGCCAGCACGGCACTCAGACGACAGGTGAAATCTTGGTCATGCTCTGGTTTCTCTTCAGAACGCACAAATCTTTCGCCTTTTACTAAAGATTTCCGTGGAGAGGAGCAGAACTGAGTTTTGTCTCAATTTTTGTGTGCCCCAGCTTAATGGGGTTTCTTTTCTCAGTTTAAAGACAGAATGAGGGTGCTTTCTAGAAAGTGAGCTCATTTGCATAGCGAGGACAGCATATGTCTGTTTCCTCCCATGCAGTAAATTCTTGACCGTGTTAATTATTTCCAAAATATGAAGCAATTGGTAAGGAGTGCCAAAGATTCCTACAGCAAGGGGAAGCCTGGTGAACAATCTGCTCTTTTTTATTTCAAGTTGGGTGCTCTCATTGAGCTGAGTGAGGCCTGAAAGCACGGCACTCAGACGACAGGTGAAATCTTGGTCATGCTCTGGTTTCTCTTCAGAACGCACAAATCTTTCGCCTTTTACTAAAGATTTCCGTGGAGAGGAGCAAAACTGAGTTTTGTCTCAATTTTTGTGTGCCCCAGCTTAATGGGGTTTCTTTTTTCAGTTTAAAGACAGAATGAGGGTGCTTTCTAGAAAGTGAGCTCATTTGCATAGCGAGGACAGCATATGTCTGTTTCTTACCATGCAGTAAATTCTTGACCGTGTTAATTATTTCCAAAATATGAAGCAATTGGTAAGGAGTGCCAAAGATTCCTACAGCAAGGGGAAGCCTGGTGAACAATCTGCTCTTTTTTATTTCAAGTTGGGTGCTCTCATTGAGCTGAGTGAGGCCTGAAAGCACGGCACTCAGACGACAGGTGAAATCTTGGTCATGCTCTGGTTTCTCTTCAGAACGCACAAATCTTTCGCCTTTTACTAAAGATTTCCGTGGAGAGGAGCAAAACTGAGTTTTGTCTCAATTTTTGTGTGCCCCAGCTTAATGGGGTTTCTTTTCTCAGTTTAAAGACAGAATGAGGGTGCTTTCTAGAAAGTGAGCTCATTTGCATAGCGAGGACAGCATATGTCTGTTTCTTCCCATGCAGTAAATTCTTGACCGTGTTAATTATTTCCAAAATATGAAGCAATTGGTAAGGAGTGCCAAAGATTCCTACAGCAAGGGGAAGCCTGGTGAACAATCTGCTCTTTTTTATTTCAAGTTGGGTGCTCTCATTGAGCTGAGTGAGGCCTGCCAGCACGGCACTCAGACGACAGGTGAAATCTTGGTCATGCTCTGGTTTCTCTTCAGAACGCACAAATCTTTCGCCTTTTACTAAAGATTTCCGTGGAGAGGAGCAGAACTGAGTTTTGTCTCAATTTTTGTGTGCCCCAGCTTAATGGGGTTTCTTTTCTCAGTTTAAAGACAGAATGAGGGTGCTTTCTAGAAAGTGAGCTCATTTGCATAGCGAGGACAGCATATGTCTGTTTCTTCCCATGCAGTAAATTCTTGACCGTGTTAATTATTTCCAAAATATGAAGCAATTGGTAAGGAGTGCCAAAGATTCCTACAGCAAGGGGAAGCCTGGTGAACAATCTGCTCTTTTTTTATTTCAAGTTGGGTGCTCTCATTGAGCTGAGTGAGGCCTGCCAGCACGGCACTCAGACGACAGGTGAAATCTTGGTCATGCTCTGGTTTCTCCTCAGAACGCACAAATCTTTCGCCTTTTACTAAAGATTTCCGTGGAGAGGAGCAAAACTGAGTTTTGTCTCAATTTTTGTGTGCCCCAACTTAATGGGGTTTCTTTTCTCAGTTTAAAGACAGAATGAGGGTGCTTTCTAGAAAGTGAGCTCATTTGCATAGCAAGGACAGCATATGTCTGTTTCTTCCCATGCAGTAAATTCTTGACCGTGTTAATTATTTCCAAAATATGAAGCAATTGGTAAGGAGTGCCAAAGATTCCTACAGCAAGGGGAAGCCTGGTGAACAATCTGCTCTTTTTTATTTCAAGTTGGGTGCTCTCATTGAGCTGAGTGAGGCCTGCCATCACGGCACTCAGACGACAGGTGAAATCTTGGTTATGCTCTGGTTTCTCTTCAGAACGCACAAATCTTTCGCCTTTTACTAAAGATTTCTGTGGAGAGGAGCAAAACTGAGTTTTGTCTCAATTTTTGTGTGCCCCAGCTTAATGGGGTTTCTTTTCTCAGTTTAAAGACAGAATGAGGGTGCTTTCTAGAAAGTGAGCTCATTTGCATAGCGAGGACAGCATATGTCTGTTTCTTCCCATGCAGTAAATTCTTGACCGTGTTAATTATTTCCAAAATATGAAGCAATTGGTAAGGAGTGCCAAAGATTCCTACAGCAAGGGGAAGCCTGGTGAACAATCTGCTCTTTTTTTATTTCAAGTTGGGTGCTCTCATTGAGCTGAGTGAGGCCTGCCAGCACGGCACTAAGACGACAGGTGAAATCTTGGTCATGCTCTGGTTTCTCTTCAGAACGCACAAATCTTTCGCCTTTTACTAAAGATTTCCGTGGAGAGGAGCAAAACTGAGTTTTGTCTCAATTTTTGTGTGCCCCAGCTTAATGGGGTTTCTTTTCTCAGTTTAAAGACAGAATGAGGGTGCTTTCTAGAAAGTGAGCTCATTTGCATAGCGAGGACAGCATATGTCTGTTTCTTCCCATGCAGTAAATTCTTGACCGTGTTAATTATTTCCAAAATATGAAGCAATTGGTAAGGAGTGCCAAAGATTCCTACAGCAAGGGGAAGCCTGGTGAACAATCTGCTCTTTTTTATTTCAAGTTGGGTGCTCTCATTGAGCCTAGTGAGGCCTGCCAGCACGGCACTCAGACGACATGTGAAATCTTGGTCATGCTCTGGTTTCTCTTCAGAACGCACAAATCTTTCGCCTTTTACTAAAAATTTCCGTGGAGAGGAGCAAAACTGAGTTTTGTCTCAATTTTTGTGTGCCCCAGCTTAATGGGGTTTCTTTTCTCAGTTTAAAGACAGAATGAGGGTGCTTTCTAGAAAGTGAGCTCATTTGCATAGCGAGGACAGCATATGTCTGTTTCTTCCCATGCAGTAAATTCTTGACCGTGTTAATTATTTAAAAAATATGAAGCAATTGGTAAGGAGTGACAAAGATTCCTACAGCAAGGGGAAGCCTGGTGAACAATCTGCTCTTTTTTATTTCAAGTTGGGTGCTCTCATTGAGCTGAGTGAGGCCTGCCAGCACGGCACTCAGACGACAGGTGAAATCTTGGTCATGCTCTGGTTTCTCTTCAGAACGCACAAATCTTTCGCCTTTTACTAAAGATTTCCGTGGAGAGGAGCAAAACTGAGTTTTGTATTAATTTTTGTGTGCCCCAGCTTAATGGGGTTTCTTTTCTCAGTTTAAAGACAGAATGAGGGTGCTTTCTAGAAAGTGAGCTCATTTGCATAGCGAGGACAGCATATGTCTGTTTCTTCCCATGCAGTAAATTCTTGACCGTGTTAATTATTTCCAAAACATGAAGCAATTGGTAAGGAGTGCCAAAGATTCCTACAGCAAGGGGAAGCTTGGTGAACAATCTGCTCTTTTTTATTTCAAGTTGGGTGCTCTCATTGAGCTGAGTGAGGCCTGCCAGCACGGCACTCAGACGACAGGTGAAATCTTGGTCATGCTCTGGTTTCTCTTCAGAACGCACAAATCTTTCGCCTTTTACTAAAGATTTCCGTGGAGAGGAGCAAAACTGAGTTTTGTCTCAATTTTTGTGTGCCCCAGCTTAATGGGGTTTCTTTTCTCAGTTTAAAGACAGAATGAGGGTGCTTTCTAGAAAGTGAGCTCATTTGCATAGCGAGGACAGCATATGTCTGTTTCTTCCCATGCAGTAAATTCTTGACCGTGTTAATTATTTCCAAAATATGAAGCAATTGGTAAGGAGTGCCAAAGATTCCTACAGCAAGGGGAAGCCTGGTGAACAATCTGCTCTTTTTTATTTCATGTTAAGTGCTCTCATTGAGCTGAGTGAGGCCTGCCAGCACGGCACTCAGACGACAGGTGAAATCTTGGTCATGCTCTGGTTTCTCTTCAGAACGCACAAATCTTTCGCCTTTTACTAAAGATTTCCGTGGAGAGGAGCAAAACTGAGTTTTGTCTCAATTTTTGTGTGCCCCAGCTTAATGGGGTTTCTTTTCTCAGTTTAAAGACAGAATGAGGGTGCTTTCTAGAAAGTGAGCTCATTTGCATAGCGAGGACAGCATATGTCTGTTTCTTCCCATGCAGTAAATTCTTGACCGTATTAATTATTTCCAAAATATGAAGCAATTGGTAAGGAGTGACAAAGATTCCTACAGCAAGGGGAAGCCTGGTTAACAATCTGCTCTTTTTTATTTCAAGTTGGGTGCTCTCATTGAGCTGAGTGAGGCCTGCCAGCACGGCACTCAGACGACAGGTGAAATCTTGGTCATGCTCTGGTTTCTCTTCAGAACGCACAAATCTTTCGCCTTTTACTAAAGATTTCCGTGGAGAGGAGCAGAACTGAGTTTTGTCTCAATTTTTGTGTGCCCCAGCTTAATGGGGTTTCTTTTCTCAGTTTAAAGACAGAATGAGGGTGCTTTCTAGAAAGTGAGCTAATTTGCATAGCGAGGACAGCATATGTCTGTTTCTTCCCATGCAGTAAATTCTTGACCGTGTTAATTATTTCCAAAATATGAAGCAATTGGTAAGGAGTGCCAAAGATTCCTACAGCAAGGGGAAGCCTGGTGAACAATCTGCTCTTTTTTTATTTCAAGTTGGGTGCTCTCATTGAGCTGAGTGAGGCCTGCCAGCACGGCACTCAGACGACAGGTGAAATCTTGGTCATGCTCTGGTTTCTCTTCAGAACGCACAAATCTTTCGCCTTTTACTAAAGATTTCCGTGGAGAGGAGCAGAACTGAGTTTTGTCTCAATTTTTGTGTGCCCCAGCTTAATGGGGTTTCTTTTCTCAGTTTAAAGACAGAATGAGGGTGCTTTCTAGAAAGTGAGCTCATTTGCATAGCGAGGACAGCATATGTCTGTTTCTTCCCATGCAGTAAATTCTTGACCGTGTTAATTATTTCCAAAATATGAAGCAATTGGTAAGGAGTGCCAAAGATTCCTACAGCAAGGGGAAGCCTGGTGAACAATCTGCTCTTTTTTTATTTCAAGTTGGGTGCTCTCATTGAGCTGAGTGAGGCCTGCCAGCACGGCACTCAGACGACATGTGAAATCTTGGTCATGCTCTGGTTTCTCTTCAGAACGCACAAATCTTTCGCCTTTTACTAAAGATTTCCGTGGAGAGGAGCAAAACTGAGTTTTGTCTCAATTTTTGTGTGCCCCAGCTTAATGGGGTTTCTTTTCTCAGTTTAAAGACAGAATGAGGGTGCTTTCTAGAAAGTGAGCTCATTTGCATAGCGAGGACAGCATATGTCTGTTTCTTCCCATGCAGTAAATTCTTGACCGTGTTAATTATTTCCAAAATATGAAGCAATTGGTAAGGAGTGCCAAAGATTCCTACAGCAAGGGGAAGCCTGGTGAACAATCTGCTCTTTTTTATTTCAAGTTGGGTGCTCTCATTGAGCTGAGTGAGGCCTGCCAGCACGGCACTCAGACGACAGGTGAAATCTTGGTCATGCTCTGGTTTCTCTTCAGAACGCACAAATCTTTCGCCTTTTACTAAAGATTTCCGTGGAGAGGAGCAGAACTGAGTTTTGTCTCAATTTTTGTGTGCCCCAGCTTAATGGGGTTTCTTTTCTCAGTTTAAAGACAGAATGAGGGTGCTTTCTAGAAAGTGAGCTCATTTGCATAGCGAGGACAGCATATGTCTGTTTCTTCCCATGCAGTAAATTCTTGACCGTGTTAATTATTTCCAAAATATGAAGCAATTGGTAAGGAGTGCCAAAGATTCCTACAGCAAGGGGAAGCCTGGTGAACAATCTGCTCTTTTTTTATTTCAAGTTGGGTGCTCTCATTGAGCTGAGTGAGGCCTGCCAGCACGGCACTCAGACGACAGGTGAAATCTTGGTCATGCTCTGGTTTCTCTTCAGAACGCACAAATCTTTCGCCTTTTACTAAAGATTTCCGTGGAGAGGAGCAAAACTGAGTTTTGTCTCAATTTTTGTGTGCCCCAACTTAATGGGGTTTCTTTTCTCAGTTTAAAGACAGAATGAGGGTGCTTTCTAGAAAGTGAGCTCATTTGCATAGCGAGGACAGCATATGTCTGTTTCTTCCCATGCAGTAAATTCTTGACCGTGTTAATTATTTCCAAAATATGAAGCAATTGGTAAGGAGTGCCAAAGATTCCTACAGCAAGGGGAAGCCTGGTGAACAATCTGCTCTTTTTTATTTCATGTTAAGTGCTCTCATTGAGCTGAGTGAGGCCTGCCAGCACGGCACTCAGACGACAGGTGAAATCTTGGTCATGCTCTGGTTTCTCTTCAGAACGCACAAATCTTTCGCCTTTTACTAAAGATTTCCGTGGAGAGGAGCAAAACTGAGTTTTGTCTCAATTTTTGTGTGCCCCAGCTTAATGGGGTTTCTTTTCTCAGTTTAAAGACAGAATGAGGGTGCTTTCTAGAAAGTGAGCTCATTTGCATAGCGAGGACAGCATATGTCTGTTTCTTCCCATGCAGTAAATTCTTGACCGTGTTAATTATTTCCAAAATATGAAGCAATTGGTAAGGAGTGAAAAAAGATTCCTACAGCAAGGGGAAGCCTGGTTAACAATCTGCTCTTTTTTATTTCAAGTTGGGTGCTCTCATTGAGCTGAGTGAGGCCTGCCAGCACGGCACTCAGACGACAGGTGAAATCTTGGTCATGCTCTGGTTTCTCTTCAGAACGCACAAATCTTTCGCCTTTTACTAAAGATTTCCGTGGAGAGGAGCAGAACTGAGTTTTGTCTCAATTTTTGTGTGCCCCAGCTTAATGGGGTTTCTTTTCTCAGTTTAAAGACAGAATGAGGGTGCTTTCTAGAAAGTGAGCTAATTTGCATAGCGAGGACAGCATATGTCTGTTTCTTCCCATGCAGTAAATTCTTGACCGTGTTAATTATTTCCAAAATATGAAGCAATTGGTAAGGAGTGCCAAAGATTCCTACAGCAAGGGGAAGCCTGGTGAACAATCTGCTCTTTTTTATTTCAAGTTGGGTGCTCTCATTGAGCTGAGTGAGGCCTGCCAGCACGGCACTCAGACGACAGGTGAAATCTTGGTCATGCTCTGGTTTCTCTTCAGAACGCACAAATCTTTCGCCTTTTACTAAAGATTTCCGTGGAGAGGAGCAAAACTGAGTTTTGTCTCAATTTTTGTGTGCCCCAGCTTAATGGGGTTTCTTTTCTCAGTTTAAAGACAGAATGAGGGTGCTTTCTAGAAAGTGAGCTCATTTGCATAGCGAGGACAGCATATGTCTGTTTCTTCCCATGCAGTAAATTCTTGACCGTGTTAATTATTTCCAAAATATGAAGCAATTGGTAAGGAGTGACAAAGATTCCTACAGCAAGGGGAAGCCTGGTTAACAATCTGCTCTTTTTTATTTCAAGTTGGGTGCTCTCATTGAGCTGAGTGAGGCCTGCCAGCACGGCACTCAGACGACAGGTGAAATCTTGGTCATGCTCTGGTTTCTCTTCAGAACGCACAAATCTTTCGCCTTTTACTAAAGATTTCCGTGGAGAGGAGCAGAACTGAGTTTTGTCTCAATTTTTGTGTGCCCCAGCTTAATGGGGTTTCTTTTCTCAGTTTAAAGACAGAATGAGGGTGCTTTCTAGAAAGTGAGCTAATTTGCATAGCGAGGACAGCATATGTCTGTTTCTTCCCATGCAGTAAATTCTTGACCGTGTTAATTATTTCCAAAATATGAAGCAATTGGTAAGGAGTGCCAAAGATTCCTACAGCAAGGGGAAGCCTGGTGAACAATCTGCTCTTTTTTTATTTCAAGTTGGGTGCTCTCATTGAGCTGAGTGAGGCCTGCCAGCACGGCACTCAGACGACAGGTGAAATCTTGGTCATGCTCTGGTTTCTCTTCAGAATGCACAAATCTTTCGCCTTTTACTAAAGATTTCCGTGGAGAGGAGCAAAACTGAGTTTTGTCTCAATTTTTGTGTGCCCAAGCTTTATGGGGTTTCTTTTCTCAGTTTAAAGACAGAATGAGGGTGCTTTCTAGAAAGTGAGCTCATTTGCATAGCGAGGACAGCATATGTCTGTTTCTTCCCATGCAGTAAATTCTTGACCGTGTTAATTATTTCCAAAATATGAAGCAATTGGTAAGGAGTGCCAAAGATTCCTACAGCAAGGGGAAGCCTGGTGAACAATCTGCTCTTTTTTATTTCAAGTTGGGTGCTCTCATTGAGCTGAGTGAGGCCTTCCAGCACGGCACTCAGACGACAGGTGAAATCTTGGTCATGCTCTGGTTTCTCTTCAGAACGCACAAATCTTTCGCCTTTTACTAAAGATTTCCGTGGAGAGGAGCAGAACTGAGTTTTGTCTCAATTTTTGTGTGCCCCAGCTTAATGGGGTTTCTTTTCTCAGTTTAAAGACAGAATGAGGGTGCTTTCTAGAAAGTGAGCTCATTTGCAAAGCGAGGACAGCATATGTCTGTTTCTTCCCATGCAGTAAATTCTTGACCGTGTTAATTATTTCCAAAATATGAAGCAATTGGTAAGGAGTGCCAAAGATTCCTACAGCAAGGGGAAGCCTGGTGAACAATCTGCTCTTTTTTTATTTCAAGTTGGGTGCTCTCATTGAGCTGAGTGAGGCCTGCCAGCACGGCACTCAGACGACATGTGAAATCTTGGTCATGCTCTGGTTTCTCTTCAGAACGCACAAATCTTTCGCCTTTTACTAAAGATTTCCGTGGAGAGGAGCAAAACTGAGTTTTGTCTCAATTTTTGTGTGCCCCAGCTTAATGGGGTTTCTTTTCTCAGTTTAAAGACAGAATGAGGGTGCTTTCTAGAAAGTGAGCTCATTTGCATAGCGAGGACAGCATATGTCTGTTTCTTCCCATGCAGTAAATTCTTGACCGTGTTAATTATTTCCAAAATATGAAGCAATTGGTAAGGAGTGCCAAAGATTCCTACAGCAAGGGGAAGCCTGGTGAACAATCTGCTCTTTTTTATTTCAAGTTGGGTGCTCTCATTGAGCTGAGTGAGGCCTGCCAGCACGGCACTCAGACGACAGGTGAAATCTTGGTCATGCTCTGGTTTCTCTTCAGAACGCACAAATCTTTCGCCTTTTACTAAAGATTTCCGTGGAGAGGAGCAAAACTGAGTTTTGTCTCAATTTTTGTGTGCCCCAGCTTAATGGGGTTTCTTTTCTCAGTTTAAAGACAGAATGAGGGTGCTTTCTAGAAAGTGAGCTCATTTGCATAGCGAGGACAGCATATGTCTGTTTCTTCCCATGCAGTAAATTCTTGACCGTGTTAATTATTTCCAAAATATGAAGCAATTGGTAAGGAGTGCCAAAGATTCCTACAGCAAGGGGAAGCCTGGTGAACAATCTGCTCTTTTTTTATTTCAAGTTGGGTGCTCTCATTGAGCTGAGTGAGGCCTGCCAGCACGGCACTCAGACGACAGGTGAAATCTTGGTCATGCTCTGGTTTCTCTTCAGAACGCACAAATCTTTCGCCTTTTACTAAAGATTTCCGTGGAGAGGAGCAAAACTGAGTTTTGTCTCAATTTTTGTGTGCCCCAACTTAATGGGGTTTCTTTTCTCAGTTTAAAGACAGAATGAGGGTGCTTTCTAGAAAGTGAGCTCATTTGCATAGCGAGGACAGCATATGTCTGTTTCTTCCCATGCAGTAAATTCTTGACCGTGTTAATTATTTCCAAAATATGAAGCAATTGGTAAGGAGTGCCAAAGATTCCTACAGCAAGGGGAAGCCTGGTGAACAATCTGCTCTTTTTTATTTCAAGTTGGGTGCTCTCATTGAGCTGAGTGAGGCCTGCCATCACGGCACTCAGACGACAGGTGAAATCTTGGTTATGCTCTGGTTTCTCTTCAGAACGCACAAATCTTTCGCCTTTTACTAAAGATTTCCGTGGAGAGGAGCAAAACTGAGTTTTGTCTCAATTTTTGTGTGCCCCAGCTTAATGGGGTTTCTTTTCTCAGTTTAAAGACAGAATGAGGGTGCTTTCTAGAAAGTGAGCTCATTTGCATAGCGAGGACAGCATATGTCTGTTTCTTCCCATGCAGTAAATTCTTGACCGTGTTAATTATTTCCAAAATATGAAGCAATTGGTAAGGAGTGCCAAAGATTCCTACAGCAAGGGGAAGCCTGGTGAACAATCTGCTCTTTTTTATTTCAAGTTGGGTGCTCTCATTGAGCTGAGTGAGGCCTGCCAGCACGGCACTCAGACGACAGGTGAAATCTTGGTCATGCTCTGGTTTCTCTTCAGAACGCACAAATCTTTCGCCTTTTACTAAAGATTTCCGTGGAGAGGAGCAAAACTGAGTTTTGTCTCAATTTTTGTGTGCCCCAGCTTAATGGGGTTTCTTTTCTCAGTTTAAAGACAGAATGAGGGTGCTTTCTAGAAAGTGAGCTCATTTGCATAGCGAGGACAGCATATGTCTGTTTCTTCCCATGCAGTAAATTCTTGACCGTGTTAATTATTTAAAAAATATGAAGCAATTGGTAAGGAGTGACAAAGATTCCTACAGCAAGGGGAAGCCTGGTGAACAATCTGCTCTTTTTTATTTCAAGTTGGGTGCTCTCATTGAGCCTAGTGAGGCCTGCCAGCACGGCACTCAGACGACAGGTGAAATCTTGGTCATGCTCTGGTTTCTCTTCAGAACGCACAAATCTTTCGCCTTTTACTAAAGATTTCCGTGGAGAGGAGCAAAACTGAGTTTTGTCTCAATTTTTGTGTGCCCCAGATTAATGGGGTTTCTTTTCTCAGTTTAAAGACAGAATGAGTGTGCTTTCTAGAAAGTGAGCTCCTTTGCATAGCGAGGACAGCATATGTCTGTTTCTTCCCATGCAGTAAATTCTTGACCGTGTTAATAATTTCCAAAATATGAAGCAATTGGTAAAGAGTGCCAAAGATTCCTACAGCAAGGGGAAGCCTGGTGAACAATCTGCTCTTTTTTATTTCAAGTTGGGTGCTCTCATTGAGCTGAGTGAGGCCTGCCAGCACGGCACTCAGACGACAGGTGAAATCTTGGTCATGCTCTGGTTTCTCTTCAGAACGCACAAATCTTTCGCCTTTTACTAAAGATTTCCGTGGAGAGGAGCAAAACTGAGTTTTGTCTCAATTTTTGTGTGCCCCAGCTTTATGGGGTTTCTTTTCTCAGTTTAAAGACAGAATGAGGGTGCTTTCTAGAAAGTGAGCTCATTTGCATAGCGAGGACAGCATATGTCTGTTTCTTCCCATGCAGTAAATTCTTGACCGTGTTAATTATTTCCAAAATATGAAGCAATTGGTAAGGAGTGCCAAAGATTCCAACAGCAAGGGGAAGCCTGGTGAACAATCTGCTCTTTTTTTATTTCAAGTTGGGTGCTCTCATTGAGCTGAGTGAGGCCTGCCAGCATGGCACTCAGACGACAGGTGAAATCTTGGTCATGCTTTGGTTTCTCTTCAGAACGCACAAATCTTTCGCCTTTTACTAAAGATTTCCGTGGAGAGGAGCAAAACTGAGTTTTGTCTCAATTTTTGTGTGCCCCAGCTTTATGGGGTTTCTTTTCTCAGTTTAAAGACAGAATGAGGGTGCTTTCTAGAAAGTGAGCTCATTTGCATAGCGAGGACAGCATATGTCTGTTTCTTCCCATGCAGTAAATTCTTGACCGTGTTAATTATTTCCAAAATATGAAGCAATTGGTAAGGAGTGCCAAAGATTCCTACAGCAAGGGGAAGCCTGGTAAACAATCTGCTCTTTTTTTATTTCAAGTTGGGTGCTCTCATTGAGCTGAGTGAGGCCTGCCAGCACGGCACTCAGACGACAGGTGAAATCTTGGTCATGCTCTGGTTTCTCTTCAGAACGCACAAATCTTTCGCCTTTTACTAAAGATTTCCGTGGAGAGGAGCAAAACTGAGTTTTGTCTCAATTTTTGTGTGCCCCAGCTTAATGGGGTTTCTTTTCTCAGTTTAAAGACAGAATGAGGGTGCTTTTTTAGAAAGTGAGCTCATTTGCATAGCGAGGACAGCATATGTCTGTTTCTTCCCATGCAGTAAATTCTTGACCGTGTTAGTTATTTCCAAAATATGAAGCAATTGGTAAGGAGTGCCAAAGATTCCTACAGCAAGAGGAAGCTTGGTGAACAATCTGCTCTTTTTTATTTCAAGTTGGGTGCTCTCATTGAGCCTAGTGAGGCCTGCCAGCACGGCACTCAGACGACAGGTGAAATATTGGTCATGCTCTGGTTTCTCTTCAGAACGCACAAATCTTTCGCCTTTTACTAAAGATTTCCGTGGAGAGGAGCAAAACTGAGTTTTGTCTCAATTTTTGTGTGCCCCAGCTTAATGGGGTTTCTTTTCTCAGTTTAAAGACAGAATGAGGGTGCTTTCTAGAAAGTGAGCTCATTTGCATAGCGAGGACAGCATATGTCTGTTTCTTCCCATGCAGTAAATTCTTGACCGTGTTAATTATTTCCAAAATATGAAGCAATTGGTAAGGAGTGCCAAAGATTCCTACAGCAAGGGGAAGCCTGGTGAACAATCTGCTCTTTTTTATTTCAAGTTGGGTGCTCTCATTGAGCTGAGTGAGGCCTGCCAGCACAGCACTCAGATGACAGGTGAAATCTTGGTCATGCTCTGGTTTCTCTTCAGAACGCACAAATCTTTCGCCTTTTACTAAAGATTTCCGTGGAGAGGAGCAAAACTGAGTTTTGTCTCAATTTTTGTGTGCCCCAGCTTAATGGGGTTTCTTTTCTCAGTTTAAAGACAGAATGAGGGTGCTTTCTAGAAAGTGAGCTCATTTGCATAGTGAGGACAGCATATGTCTGTTTCTTCCCATGCAGTAACTTCTTGACCGTGTTAATTATTTCCAAAATATGAAGCAATTGGTAAGGAGTGACAAAGATTCCTACAGCAAGGGGAAGCCTGGTGAACAATCTGCTCTTTTTTATTTCATGTTGGGTGCTCTTATTGAGCTGAGTGAGGCCTGCCAGCACGGCACTCAGACGACAGGTGAAATCTTGGTCATGCTCTGGTTTCTCTTCAGAACGCACAAATCTTTCGCCTTTTACTAAAGATTTCCGTGGAGAGGAGCAAAACTGAGTTTTGTCTCAATTTTTGTGTGCCCCAGCTTAATAGGGTTTCTTTTCTCAGTTTAAAGACAGAATGAGGGTGCTTTCTAGAAAGTGAGCTCATTTGCATAGCGAGGACAGCATATGTCTGTTTCTTACCATGCAGTAAATTCTTGACTGTGTTAATTATTTCCAAAATATGAAGCAATTGGTAAGGAGTGCCAAAGATTCCTACAGCAAGGGGAAGCCTGGTGAACAATCTGCTCTTTTTTATTTCAAGTTGGGTGCTCTCATTGAGCTGAGTGAGGCCTGCCAGCACGGCACTCAGACGACAGGTGAAATCTTGGTCATGCTCTGGTTTCTCTTCAGAACGCACAAATCTTTCGCCTTTTACTAAAGATTTCCGTGGAGAGGAGCAAAACTGAGTTTTGTCTCAATTTTTGTGTGCCCCAGCTTAATGGGGTTTCTTTTCTCAGTTTAAAGACAGAATGAGGGTGCTTTCTAGAAAGTGAGCTCATTTGCATAGCGAGGACAGCATATGTCTGTTTCTTCCCATGCAGTAAATTCTTGACCGTGTTAATTATTTCCAAAATATGAAGCAATTGGTAAGGAGTGCCAAAGATTCCTACAGCAAGGGGAAGCCTGGTGAATAATCTGCTCTTTTTTATTTCAAGTTGGGTGCTCTCATTGAGCCTAGTGAGGCCTGCCAGCACGGCACTCAGACGACAGGTGAAATATTGGTCATGCTCTGGTTTCTCTTCAGAACGCACAAATCTTTTGCCTTTTACTAAAGATTTCCGTGGAGAGGAGCAAAACTGAGTTTTGTCTCAATTTTTGTGTGCCCCAGCTTAATGGGGTTTCTTTTCTCAGTTTAAAGACAGAATGAGGGTGCTTTCTAGAAAGTGAGCTCATTTGCATAGCGAGGACAGCATATGTCTGTTTCTTCCCATGCAGTAAATTCTTGACCGTGTTAATTATTTCCAAAATATGAAGCAATTGGTAAGGAGTGCCAAAGATTCCTACAGCAAGGGGAAGCCTGGTGAACAATCTGCTCTTTTTCATTTCAAGTTGGGTGCTCTCATTGAGCTGAGTGAGGCCTGCCAGCACGGCACTCAGACGACAGGTGAAATCTTGGTCATGCTCTGGTTTCTCTTCAGAACGCACAAATCTTTCGCCTTTTACTAAAGATTTCCGTGGAGAGGAGCAAAACTGAGTTTTGTCTCAATTTTTGTGTGCCCCAGCTTAATGGGGTTTCTTTTCTCAGTTTAAAGACAGAATGAGGGTGCTTTCTAGAAAGTGAGCTCATTTGCATAGCGAGGACAGCATATGTCTGTTTCTTCCCATGCAGTAAATTCTTGACCGTGTTAATTATTTCCAAAATATGAAGCAATTGGTAAGGAGTGCCAAAGATTCCTACAGCAAGAGGAAGCTTGGTGAACAATCTGCTCTTTTTTATTTCAAGTTGGGTGCTCTCATTGAGCTGAGTGAGGCCTGCCAGCACGGCACTCAGACGACAGGTGAAATCTTGGTCATGCTCTGGTTTCTCTTCAGAACGCACAAATCTTTCGCCTTTTACTAAAGATTTCCGTGGAGAGGAGCAAAACTGAGTTTTGTCTCAATTTTTGTGTGCCCCAGCTTAATGGGGTTTCTTTTCTCAGTTTAAAGACAGAATGAGGGTGCTTTCTAGAAAGTGAGCTCATTTGCATAGCGAGGACAGCATATGTCTGTTTCTTCCCATGCAGTAAATTCTTGACCGTGTTAATTATTTAAAAAATATGAAGCAATTGGTAAGGAGTGACAAAGATTCCTACAGCAAGGGGAAGCCTGGTGAACAATCTGCTCTTTTTTATTTCAAGTTGGGTGCTCTCATTGAGCCTAGTGAGGCCTGCCAGCACGGCACTCAGACGACAGGTGAAATCTTGGTCATGCTCTGGTTTCTCTTCAGAACGCACAAATCTTTCGCCTTTTACTAAAGATTTCCGTGGAGAGGAGCAAAACTGAGTTTTGTCTCAATTTTTGTGTGCCCCAGATTAATGGGGTTTCTTTTCTCAGTTTAAAGACAGAATGAGGGTGCTTTCTAGAAAGTGAGCTCCTTTGCATAGCGAGGACAGCATATGTCTGTTTCTTCCCATGCAGTAAATTCTTGACCGTGTTAATAATTTCCAAAATATGAAGCAATTGGTAAAGAGTGCCAAAGATTCCTACAGCAAGGGGAAGCCTGGTGAACAATCTGCTCTTTTTTATTTCAAGTTGGGTGCTCTCATTGAGCTGAGTGAGGCCTGCCAGCACGGCACTCAGACGACAGGTGAAATCTTGGTCATGCTCTGGTTTCTCTTCAGAACGCACAAATCTTTCGCCTTTTACTAAAGATTTCCGTGGAGAGGAGCAAAACTGAGTTTTGTCTCAATTTTTGTGTGCCCCAGCTTTATGGGGTTTCTTTTCTCAGTTTAAAGACAGAATGAGGGTGCTTTCTAGAAAGTGAGCTCATTTGCATAGCGAGGACAGCATATGTCTGTTTCTTCCCATGCAGTAAATTCTTGACCGTGTTAATTATTTCCAAAATATGAAGCAATTGGTAAGGAGTGCCAAAGATTCCTACAGCAAGGGGAAGCCTGGTGAACAATCTGCTCTTTTTTATTTCAAGTTGGGTGCTCTCATTGAGCTGAGTGAGGCCTGCCAGCATGGCACTCAGACGACAGGTGAAATCTTGGTCATGCTTTGGTTTCTCTTCAGAACGCACAAATCTTTCGCCTTTTACTAAAGATTTCCGTGGAGAGGAGCAAAACTGAGTTTTGTCTCAATTTTTGTGTGCCCCAGCTTTATGGGGTTTCTTTTCTCAGTTTAAAGACAGAATGAGGGTGCTTTCTAGAAAGTGAGCTCATTTGCATAGCGAGGACAGCATATGTCTGTTTCTTCCCATGCAGTAAATTCTTGACCGTGTTAATTATTTCCAAAATATGAAGCAATTGGTAAGGAGTGCCAAAGATTCCTACAGCAAGGGGAAGCCTGGTAAACAATCTGCTCTTTTTTATTTCAAGTTGGGTGCTCTCATTGAGCTGAGTGAGGCCTGCCAGCACGGCACTCAGACGACAGGTGAAATCTTGGTCATGCTCTGGTTTCTCTTCAGAACGCACAAATCTTTCGCCTTTTACTAAAGATTTCCGTGGAGAGGAGCAAAACTGAGTTTTGTCTCAATTTTTGTGTGCCCCAGCTTAATGGGGTTTCTTTTCTCAGTTTAAAGACAGAATGAGGGTGCTTTTTTAGAAAGTGAGCTCATTTGCTTAGCGAGGACAGCATATGTCTGTTTCTTCCCATGCAGTAAATTCTTGACCGTGTTAATTATTTCCAAAATATGAAGCAATTGGTAAGGAGTGCCAAAGATTCCTACAGCAAGAGGAAGCTTGGTGAACAATCTGCTCTTTTTTATTTCAAGTTGGGTGCTCTCATTGAGCCTAGTGAGGCCTGCCAGCACGGCACTCAGACGACAGGTGAAATATTGGTCA
The DNA here is from genome assembly GCF_055691185.1 of Crinia signifera. NCBI lineage: Eukaryota > Metazoa > Chordata > Amphibia > Anura > Myobatrachidae > Crinia > Crinia signifera. The sequence goes on along the minus strand of NC_139219.1, from coordinate 80,473,098 downwards.
TGCTCTGGTTTCTCTTCAGAACGCACAAATCTTTCGCCTTTTACTAAAGATTTCCGTGGAGAGGAGCAAAACTGAGTTTTGTCTCAATTTTTGTGTGCCCCAGCTTAATGGGGTTTCTTTTCTCAGTTTAAAGACAGAATGAGGGTGCTTTCTAGAAAGTGAGCTCCTTTGCATAGCGAGGACAGCATATGTCTGTTTCTTCCCATGCAGTCAATTCTTGACCGTGTTAATAATTTCCAAAATATGAAGCAATTGGTAAAGAGTGCCAAAGATTCCTACAGCAAGGGGAAGCCTGGTGAACAATCTGCTCTTTTTTATTTCAAGTTGGGTGCTCTCATTGAGCTGAGTGAGGCCTGCCAGCACGGCACTCAGACGACAGGTGAAATCTTGGTCATGCTCTGGTTTCTCTTCAGAACGCACAAATCTTTCGCCTTTTACTAAAGATTTCCGTGGAGAGGAGCAAAACTGAGTTTTGTCTCAATTTTTGTGTGCCCCAGCTTTATGGGGTTTCTTTTCTCAGTTTAAAGACAGAATGAGGGTGCTTTCTAGAAAGTGAGCTCATTTGCATAGCGAGGACAGCATATGTCTGTTTCTTCCCATGCAGTAAATTCTTGACCGTGTTAATTATTTCCAAAATATGAAGCAATTGGTAAGGAGTGCCAAAGATTCCAACAGCAAGGGGAAGCCTGGTGAACAATCTGCTCTTTTTTTATTTCAAGTTGGGTGCTCTCATTGAGCTGAGTGAGGCCTGCCAGCATGGCACTCAGACGACAGGTGAAATCTTGGTCATGCTTTGGTTTCTCTTCAGAACGCACAAATCTTTCGCCTTTTACTAAAGATTTCCGTGGAGAGGAGCAAAACTGAGTTTTGTCTCAATTTTTGTGTGCCCCAGCTTTATGGGGTTTCTTTTCTCAGTTTAAAGACAGAATGAGGGTGCTTTCTAGAAAGTGAGCTCATTTGCATAGCGAGGACAGCATATGTCTGTTTCTTCCCATGCAGTAAATTCTTGACCGTGTTAATTATTTCCAAAATATGAAGCAATTGGTAAGGAGTGCCAAAGATTCCTACAGCAAGGGGAAGCCTGGTAAACAATCTGCTCTTTTTTTATTTCAAGTTGGGTGCTCTCATTGAGCTGAGTGAGGCCTGCCAGCACGGCACTCAGACGACAGGTGAAATCTTGGTCATGCTCTGGTTTCTCTTCAGAACGCACAAATCTTTCGCCTTTTACTAAAGATTTCCGTGGAGAGGAGCAAAACTGAGTTTTGTCTCAATTTTTGTGTGCCCCAGCTTAATGGGGTTTCTTTTCTCAGTTTAAAGACAGAATGAGGGTGCTTTTTTAGAAAGTGAGCTCATTTGCATAGCGAGGACAGCATATGTCTGTTTCTTCCCATGCAGTAAATTCTTGACCGTGTTAGTTATTTCCAAAATATGAAGCAATTGGTAAGGAGTGCCAAAGATTCCTACAGCAAGAGGAAGCTTGGTGAACAATCTGCTCTTTTTTATTTCAAGTTGGGTGCTCTCATTGAGCCTAGTGAGGCCTGCCAGCACGGCACTCAGACGACAGGTGAAATATTGGTCATGCTCTGGTTTCTCTTCAGAACGCACAAATCTTTCGCCTTTTACTAAAGATTTCCGTGGAGAGGAGCAAAACTGAGTTTTGTCTCAATTTTTGTGTGCCCCAGCTTAATGGGGTTTCTTTTCTCAGTTTAAAGACAGAATGAGGGTGCTTTCTAGAAAGTGAGCTTATTTGCATAGCGAGGACAGCATATGTCTGTTTCTTCCCATGCAGTAAATTCTTGACCGTGTTAATTATTTCCAAAATATGAAGCAATTGGTAAGGAGTGCCAAAGATTCCTACAGCAAGGGGAAGCCTGGTGAACAATCTGCTCTTTTTTATTTCAAGTTGGGTGCTCTCATTGAGCTGAGTGAGGCCTGCCAGCACAGCACTCAGATGACAGGTGAAATCTTGGTCATGCTCTGGTTTCTCTTCAGAACGCACAAATCTTTCGCCTTTTACTAAAGATTTCCGTGGAGAGGAGCAAAACTGAGTTTTGTCTCAATTTTTGTGTGCCCCAGCTTAATGGGGTTTCTTTTCTCAGTTTAAAGACAGAATGAGGGTGCTTTCTAGAAAGTGAGCTCATTTGCATAGTGAGGACAGCATATGTCTGTTTCTTCCCATGCAGTAACTTCTTGACCGTGTTAATTATTTCCAAAATATGAAGCAATTGGTAAGGAGTGACAAAGATTCCTACAGCAAGGGGAAGCCTGGTGAACAATCTGCTCTTTTTTATTTCATGTTGGGTGCTCTTATTGAGCTGAGTGAGGCCTGCCAGCACGGCACTCAGACGACAGGTGAAATCTTGGTCATGCTCTGGTTTCTCTTCAGAACGCACAAATCTTTCGCCTTTTACTAAAGATTTCCGTGGAGAGGAGCAAAACTGAGTTTTGTCTCAATTTTTGTGTGCCCCAGCTTAATAGGGTTTCTTTTCTCAGTTTAAAGACAGAATGAGGGTGCTTTCTAGAAAGTGAGCTCATTTGCATAGCGAGGACAGCATATGTCTGTTTCTTACCATGCAGTAAATTCTTGACTGTGTTAATTATTTCCAAAATATGAAGCAATTGGTAAGGAGTGCCAAAGATTCCTACAGCAAGGGGAAGCCTGGTGAACAATCTGCTCTTTTTTATTTCAAGTTGGGTGCTCTCATTGAGCTGAGTGAGGCCTGCCAGCACAGCACTCAGACGACAGGTGAAATCTTGGTCATGCTCTGGTTTCTCTTCAGAACGCACAAATCTTTCGCCTTTTACTAAAGATTTCCGTGGAGAGGAGCAAAACTGAGTTTTGTCTCAATTTTTGTGTGCCCCAGCTTAATGGGGTTTCTTTTCTCAGTTTAAAGACAGAATGAGGGTGCTTTCTAGAAAGTGAGCTCATTTGCATAGCGAGGACAGCATATGTCTGTTTCTTCCCATGCAGTAAATTCTTGACCGTGTTAATTATTTCCAAAATATGAAGCAATTGGTAAGGAGTGCCAAAGATTCCTACAGCAAGGGGAAGCCTGGTGAATAATCTGCTCTTTTTTATTTCAAGTTGGGTGCTCTCATTGAGCCTAGTGAGGCCTGCCAGCACGGCACTCAGACGACAGGTGAAATATTGGTCATGCTCTGGTTTCTCTTCAGAACGCACAAATCTTTTGCCTTTTACTAAAGATTTCCGTGGAGAGGAGCAAAACTGAGTTTTGTCTCAATTTTTGTGTGCCCCAGCTTAATGGGGTTTCTTTTCTCAGTTTAAAGACAGAATGAGGGTGCTTTCTAGAAAGTGAGCTCATTTGCATAGCGAGGACAGCATATGTCTGTTTCTTCCCATGCAGTAAATTCTTGACCGTGTTAATTATTTCCAAAATATGAAGCAATTGGTAAGGAGTGCCAAAGATTCCTACAGCAAGGGGAAGCCTGGTGAACAATCTGCTCTTTTTCATTTCAAGTTGGGTGCTCTCATTGAGCTGAGTGAGGCCTGCCAGCACGGCACTCAGACGACAGGTGAAATCTTGGTCATGCTCTGGTTTCTCTTCAGAACGCACAAATCTTTCGCCTTTTACTAAAGATTTCCGTGGAGAGGAGCAAAACTGAGTTTTGTCTCAATTTTTGTGTGCCCCAGCTTAATGGGGTTTCTTTTCTCAGTTTAAAGACAGAATGAGGGTGCTTTCTAGAAAGTGAGCTCATTTGCATAGCGAGGACAGCATATGTCTGTTTCTTCCCATGCAGTAAATTCTTGACCGTGTTAATTATTTCCAAAATATGAAGCAATTGGTAAGGAGTGCCAAAGATTCCTACAGCAAGAGGAAGCTTGGTGAACAATCTGCTCTTTTTTATTTCAAGTTGGGTGCTCTCATTGAGCTGAGTGAGGCCTGCCAGCACAGCACTCAGATGACAGGTGAAATCTTGGTCATGCTCTGGTTTCTCTTCAGAACGCACAAATCTTTCGCCTTTTACTAAAGATTTCCGTGGAGAGGAGCAAAACTGAGTTTTGTCTCAATTTTTGTGTGCCCCAGCTTAATGGGGTTTCTTTTCTCAGTTTAAAGACAGAATGAGGGTGCTTTCTAGAAAGTGAGCTCATTTGCATAGTGAGGACAGCATATGTCTGTTTCTTCCCATGCAGTAACTTCTTGACCGTGTTAATTATTTCCAAAATATGAAGCAATTGGTAAGGAGTGACAAAGATTCCTACAGCAAGGGGAAGCCTGGTGAACAATCTGCTCTTTTTTATTTCATGTTGGGTGCTCTTATTGAGCTGAGTGAGGCCTGCCAGCACGGCACTCAGACGACAGGTGAAATCTTGGTCATGCTCTGGTTTCTCTTCAGAACGCACAAATCTTTCGCCTTTTACTAAAGATTTCCGTGGAGAGGAGCAAAACTGAGTTTTGTCTCAATTTTTGTGTGCCCCAGCTTAATAGGGTTTCTTTTCTCAGTTTAAAGACAGAATGAGGGTGCTTTCTAGAAAGTGAGCTCATTTGCATAGCGAGGACAGCATATGTCTGTTTCTTACCATGCAGTAAATTCTTGACTGTGTTAATTATTTCCAAAATATGAAGCAATTGGTAAGGAGTGCCAAAGATTCCTACAGCAAGGGGAAGCCTGGTGAACAATCTGCTCTTTTTTATTTCAAGTTGGGTGCTCTCATTGAGCTGAGTGAGGCCTGCCAGCACGGCACTCAGACGACAGGTGAAATCTTGGTCATGCTCTGGTTTCTCTTCAGAACGCACAAATCTTTCGCCTTTTACTAAAGATTTCCGTGGAGAGGAGCAAAACTGAGTTTTGTCTCAATTTTTGTGTGCCCCAGCTTAATGGGGTTTCTTTTCTCAGTTTAAAGACAGAATGAGGGTGCTTTCTAGAAAGTGAGCTCATTTGCATAGCGAGGACAGCATATGTCTGTTTCTTCCCATGCAGTAAATTCTTGACCGTGTTAATTATTTCCAAAATATGAAGCAATTGGTAAGGAGTGCCAAAGATTCCTACAGCAAGGGGAAGCCTGGTGAATAATCTGCTCTTTTTTATTTCAAGTTGGGTGCTCTCATTGAGCCTAGTGAGGCCTGCCAGCACGGCACTCAGACGACAGGTGAAATATTGGTCATGCTCTGGTTTCTCTTCAGAACGCACAAATCTTTTGCCTTTTACTAAAGATTTCCGTGGAGAGGAGCAAAACTGAGTTTTGTCTCAATTTTTGTGTGCCCCAGCTTAATGGGGTTTCTTTTCTCAGTTTAAAGACAGAATGAGGGTGCTTTCTAGAAAGTGAGCTCATTTGCATAGCGAGGACAGCATATGTCTGTTTCTTCCCATGCAGTAAATTCTTGACCGTGTTAATTATTTCCAAAATATGAAGCAATTGGTAAGGAGTGCCAAAGATTCCTACAGCAAGGGGAAGCCTGGTGAACAATCTGCTCTTTTTTATTTCAAGTTGGGTGCTCTCATTGAGCTGAGTGAGGCCTGCCAGCACGGCACTCAGACGACAGGTGAAATCTTGGTCATGCTCTGGTTTCTCTTCAGAACGCACAAATCTTTCGCCTTTTACTAAAGATTTCCGTGGAGAGGAGCAAAACTGAGTTTTGTCTCAATTTTTGTGTGCCCCAGCTTAATGGGGTTTCTTTTCTCAGTTTAAAGACAGAATGAGGGTGCTTTCTAGAAAGTGAGCTCATTTGCATAGCGAGGACAGCATATGTCTGTTTCTTCCCATGCAGTAAATTCTTGACCGTGTTAATTATTTCCAAAATATGAAGCAATTGGTAAGGAGTGCCAAAGATTCCTACAGCAAGGGGAAGCCTGGTGAATAATCTGCTCTTTTTTATTTCAAGTTGGGTGCTCTCATTGAGCCTAGTGAGGCCTGCCAGCACGGCACTCAGACGACAGGTGAAATATTGGTCATGCTCTGGTTTCTCTTCAGAACGCACAAATCTTTTGCCTTTTACTAAAGATTTCCGTGGAGAGGAGCAAAACTGAGTTTTGTCTCAATTTTTGTGTGCCCCAGCTTAATGGGGTTTCTTTTCTCAGTTTAAAGACAGAATGAGGGTGCTTTCTAGAAAGTGAGCTCATTTGCATAGCGAGGACAGCATATGTCTGTTTCTTCCCATGCAGTAAATTCTTGACCGTGTTAATTATTTCCAAAATATGAAGCAATTGGTAAGGAGTGCCAAAGATTCCTACAGCAAGGGGAAGCCTGGTGAACAATCTGCTCTTTTTCATTTCAAGTTGGGTGCTCTCATTGAGCTGAGTGAGGCCTGCCAGCACGGCACTCAGACGACAGGTGAAATCTTGGTCATGCTCTGGTTTCTCTTCAGAACGCACAAATCTTTTGCCTTTTACTAAAGATTTCCGTGGAGAGGAGCAAAACTGAGTTTTGTCTCAATTTTTGTGTGCCCCAGCTTAATGGGGTTTCTTTTCTCAGTTTAAAGACAGAATGAGGGTGCTTTCTAGAAAGTGAGCTCATTTGCATAGCGAGGACAGCATATGTCTGTTTCTTCCCATGCAGTAAATTCTTGACCGTGTTAATTATTTCCAAAATATGAAGCAATTGGTAAGGAGTGCCAAAGATTCCTACAGCAAGAGGAAGCTTGGTGAACAATCTGCTCTTTTTTATTTCAAGTTGGGTGCTCTCATTGAGCTGAGTGAGGCCTGCCAGCACGGCACTCAGACGACAGGTGAAATCTTGGTCATGCTCTGGTTTCTCTTCAGAACGCACAAATCTTTCGCCTTTTACTAAAGATTTCCGTGGAGAGGAGCAAAACTGAGTTTTGTCTCAATTTTTGTGTGCCCCAGCTTAATGGGGTTTCTTTTCTCAGTTTAAAGACAGAATGAGGGTGCTTTCTAGAAAGTGAGCTCATTTGCATAGCGAGGACAGCATATGTCTGTTTCTTCCCATGCAGTAAATTCTTGACCGTGTTAATTATTTAAAAAATATGAAGCAATTGGTAAGGAGTGACAAAGATTCCTACAGCAAGGGGAAGCCTGGTGAACAATCTGCTCTTTTTTATTTCAAGTTGGGTGCTCTCATTGAGCCTAGTGAGGCCTGCCAGCACGGCACTCAGACGACAGGTGAAATCTTGGTCATGCTCTGGTTTCTCTTCAGAACGCACAAATCTTTCGCCTTTTACTAAAGATTTCCGTGGAGAGGAGCAAAACTGAGTTTTGTCTCAATTTTTGTGTGCCCCGGATTAATGGGGTTTCTTTTCTCAGTTTAAAGACAGAATGAGGGTGCTTTCTAGAAAGTGAGCTCCTTTGCATAGCGAGGACAGCATATGTCTGTTTCTTCCCATGCAGTAAATTCTTGACCGTGTTAATAATTTCCAAAATATGAAGCAATTGGTAAAGAGTGCCAAAGATTCCTACAGCAAGGGGAAGCCTGGTGAACAATCTGCTCTTTTTTATTTCAAGTTGGGTGCTCTCATTGAGCTGAGTGAGGCCTGCCAGCACGGCACTCAGACGACAGGTGAAATCTTGGTCATGCTTTGGTTTCTCTTCAGAACGCACAAATCTTTCGCCTTTTACTAAAGATTTCCGTGGAGAGGAGCAAAACTGAGTTTTGTCTCAATTTTTGTGTGCCCCAGCTTTATGGGGTTTCTTTTCTCAGTTTAAAGACAGAATGAGGGTGCTTTCTAGAAAGTGAGCTCATTTGCATAGCGAGGACAGCATATGTCTGTTTCTTCCCATGCAGTAAATTCTTGACCGTGTTAATTATTTCCAAAATATGAAGCAATTGGTAAGGAGTGCCAAAGATTCCTACAGCAAGGGGAAGCCTGGTAAACAATCTGCTCTTTTTTATTTCAAGTTGGGTGCTCTCATTGAGCTGAGTGAGGCCTGCCAGCACGGCACTCAGACGACAGGTGAAATCTTGGTCATGCTCTGGTTTCTCTTCAGAACGCACAAATCTTTCGCCTTTTACTAAAGATTTCCGTGGAGAGGAGCAAAACTGAGTTTTGTCTCAATTTTTGTGTGCCCCAGCTTAATGGGGTTTCTTTTCTCAGTTTAAAGACAGAATGAGGGTGCTTTTTTAGAAAGTGAGCTCATTTGCATAGCGAGGACAGCATATGTCTGTTTCTTCCCATGCAGTAAATTCTTGACCGTGTTAATTATTTCCAAAATATGAAGCAATTGGTAAGGAGTGCCAAAGATTCCTACAGCAAGAGGAAGCTTGGTGAACAATCTGCTCTTTTTTATTTCAAGTTGGGTGCTCTCATTGAGCCTAGTGAGGCCTGCCAGCACGGCACTCAGACGACAGGTGAAATATTGGTCATGCTCTGGTTTCTCTTCAGAACGCACAAATCTTTCGCCTTTTACTAAAGATTTCCGTGGAGAGGAGCAAAACTGAGTTTTGTCTCAATTTTTGTGTGCCCCAGCTTAATGGGGTTTCTTTTCTCAGTTTAAAGACAGAATGAGGGTGCTTTCTAGAAAGTGAGCTCATTTGCATAGCGAGGACAGCATATGTCTGTTTCTTCCCATGCAGTAAATTCTTGACCGTGTTAATTATTTCCAAAATATGAAGCAATTGGTAAGGAGTGCCAAAGATTCCTACAGCAAGGGGAAGCCTGGTGAACAATCTGCTCTTTTTTATTTCAAGTTGGGTGCTCTCATTGAGCTGAGTGAGGCCTGCCAGCACAGCACTCAGATGACAGGTGAAATCTTGGTCATGCTCTGGTTTCTCTTCAGAACGCACAAATCTTTCGCCTTTTACTAAAGATTTCCGTGGAGAGGAGCAAAACTGAGTTTTGTCTCAATTTTTGTGTGCCCCAGCTTAATGGGGTTTCTTTTCTCAGTTTAAAGACAGAATGAGGGTGCTTTCTAGAAAGTGAGCTCATTTGCATAGTGAGGACAGCATATGTCTGTTTCTTCCCATGCAGTAACTTCTTGACCGTGTTAATTATTTCCAAAATATGAAGCAATTGGTAAGGAGTGACAAAGATTCCTACAGCAAGGGGAAGCCTGGTGAACAATCTGCTCTTTTTTATTTCATGTTGGGTGCTCTCATTGAGCTGAGTGAGGCCTGCCAGCACGGCACTCAGACGACAGGTGAAATCTTGGTCATGCTCTGGTTTCTCTTCAGAACGCACAAATCTTTCGCCTTTTACTAAAGATTTCCGTGGAGAGGAGCAAAACTAAGTTTTGTCTCAATTTTTGTGTGCCCCAGCTTAATAGGGTTTCTTTTCTCAGTTTAAAGACAGAATGAGGGTGCTTTCTAGAAAGTGAGCTCATTTGCATAGCGAGGACAGCATATGTCTGTTTCTTACCATGCAGTAAATTCTTGACTGTGTTAATTATTTCCAAAATATGAAGCAATTGGTAAGGAGTGCCAAAGATTCCTACAGCAAGGGGAAGCCTGGTGAACAATCTGCTCTTTTTTATTTCAAGTTGGGTGCTCTCATTGAGCTGAGTGAGGCCTGCCAGCACGGCACTCAGACGACAGGTGAAATCTTGGTCATGCTCTGGTTTCTCTTCAGAACGCACAAATCTTTCGCCTTTTACTAAAGATTTCCGTGGAGAGGAGCAAAACTGAGTTTTGTCTCAATTTTTGTGTGCCCCAGCTTAATGGGGTTTCTTTTCTCAGTTTAAAGACAGAATGAGGGTGCTTTCTAGAAAGTGAGCTCATTTGCATAGCGAGGACAGCATATGTCTGTTTCTTCCCATGCAGTAAATTCTTGACCGTGTTAATTATTTCCAAAATATGAAGCAATTGGTAAGGAGTGCCAAAGATTCCTACAGCAAGGGGAAGCCTGGTGAATAATCTGCTCTTTTTTATTTCAAGTTGGGTGCTCTCATTGAGCCTAGTGAGGCCTGCCAGCACGGCACTCAGACGACAGGTGAAATATTGGTCATGCTCTGGTTTCTCTTCAGAACGCACAAATCTTTTGCCTTTTACTAAAGATTTCCGTGGAGAGGAGCAAAACTGAGTTTTGTCTCAATTTTTGTGTGCCCCAGCTTAATGGGGTTTCTTTTCTCAGTTTAAAGACAGAATGAGGGTGCTTTCTAGAAAGTGAGCTCATTTGCATAGCGAGGACAGCATATGTCTGTTTCTTCCCATGCAGTAAATTCTTGACCGTGTTAATTATTTCCAAAATATGAAGCAATTGGTAAGGAGTGCCAAAGATTCCTACAGCAAGGGGAAGCCTGGTGAACAATCTGCTCTTTTTCATTTCAAGTTGGGTGCTCTCATTGAGCTGAGTGAGGCCTGCCAGCACGGCACTCAGACGACAGGTGAAATCTTGGTCATGCTCTGGTTTCTCTTCAGAACGCACAAATCTTTCGCCTTTTACTAAAGATTTCCGTGGAGAGGGGCAAAACTGAGTTTTGTCTCAATTTTTGTGTGCCCCAGCTTAATGGGGTTTCTTTTCTCAGTTTAAAGACAGAATGAGGGTGCTTTCTAGAAAGTGAGCTCATTTGCATAGCGAGGACAGCATATGTCTGTTTCTTCCCATGCAGTAAATTCTTGACCGTGTTAATTATTTCCAAAATATGAAGCAATTGGTAAGGAGTGCCAAAGATTCCTACAGCAAGAGGAAGCTTGGTGAACAATCTGCTCTTTTTTATTTCAAGTTGGGTGCTCTCATTGAGCTGAGTGAGGCCTGCCAGCACGGCACTCAGACGACAGGTGAAATCTTGGTCATGCTCTGGTTTCTCTTCAGAACGCACAAATCTTTCGCCTTTTACTAAAGATTTCCGTGGAGAGGAGCAAAACTGAGTTTTGTCTCAATTTTTGTGTGCCCCAGCTTAATGGGGTTTCTTTTCTCAGTTTAAAGACAGAATGAGGGTGCTTTCAAGAAAGTGAGCTCATTTGCATAGCGAGGACAGCATATGTCTGTTTCTTCCCATGCAGTAAATTCTTGACCGTGTTAATTATTTCCAAAATATGAAGCAATTGGTAAGGAGTGCCAAAGATTCCTACAGCAAGGGGAAGCCTGGTGACCAATCTGCTCTGTTTTATTTCAAGTTGGGTGCTCTCATTGAGCTGAGTGAGGCCTGCCATCACAGCACTCAGATGACAGGTGAAATCTTGGTCATGCTCTGGTTTCTCTTCAGAACGCACAAATCTTTCGCCTTTTACTAAAGATTTCCGTGGAGAGGAGCAAAACTGAGTTTTGTCTCAATTTTTGTGTGCCCCAGCTTAATGGGGTTTCTTTTCTCAGTTTAAAGACAGAATGAGGGTGCTTTCTAGAAAGTGAGCTCATTTGCATAGTGAGGACAGCATATGTCTGTTTCTTCCCATGCAGTAACTTCTTGACCGTGTTAATTATTTCCAAAATATGAAGCAATTGGTAAGGAGTGACAAAGATTCCTACAGCAAGGGGAAGCCTGGTGAACAATCTTCTCTTTTTTATTTCATGTTGGGTGCTCTCATTGAGCTGAGTGAGGCCTGCCAGCACGGCACTCAGACGACAGGTGAAATCTTGGTCATGCTCTGGTTTCTCTTCAGAACGCACAAATCTTTCGCCTTTTACTAAAGATTTTCGTGGAGAGGAGCAAAACTGAGTTTTGTCTCAATTTTTGTGTGCCCCAGCTTAATGGGGTTTCTTTTCTCAGTTTAAAGACAGAATGAGGGTGCTTTCTAGAAAGTGAGCTCATTTGCATAGCGAGGACAGCATATGTCTGTTTCTTCCCATGCAGTAAATTCTTGACCGTGTTAATTATTTCCAAAATATGAAGCAATTGGTAAGGAGTGCCAAAGATTCCTACAGCAAGGGGAAGCCTGGTGAACAATCTGCTCTTTTTTATTTCAAGTTTGGTGCTCTCATTGAGCTGAGTGAGGCCTGCCAGCATGGCACTCAGACGACAGGTGAAATCTTGGTCATGCTCTGGTTTCTCTTCAGAACGCACAAATCTTTCGCCTTTTACTAAAGATTTCCGTGGAGAGGAGCAAAACTGAGTTTTGTCTCAATTTTTGTGTGCCCCAGCTTAATGGGGTTTCTTTTCTCAGTTTAAAGACAGAATGAGGGTGCTTTCTAGAAAGTGAGCTCATTTGCATAGCGAGGACAGCATATGTCTGTTTCTTCCCATGCAGTAAATTCTTGACCGTGTTAATTATTTCCAAAATATGAAGCAATTGGTAAGGAGTGCCAAAGATTCCTACAGCAAGGGGAAGCCTGGTGAACAATCTGCTGTTTTTTATTTCAAGTTGGGTGCTCTCATTGAGCTGAGTGAGGCCTGCCAGCACAGCACTCAGATGACAGGTGAAATCTTGGTCATGCTCTGGTTTCTCTTCAGAACGCACAAATCTTTCGCCTTTTACTAAAGATTTCCGTGGAGAGGAGCAAAACTGAGTTTTGTCTCAATTTTTGTGTGCCCCAGCTTAATGGGGTTTCTTTTCTCAGTTTAAAGACAGAATGAGGGTGCTTTCTAGAAAGTGAGCTCATTTGCATAGTGAGGACAGCATATGTCTGTTTCTTCCCATGCAGTAACTTCTTGACCGTGTTAATTATTTCCAAAATATGAAGCAATTGGTAAGGAGTGACAAAGATTCCTACAGCAAGGGGAAGCCTGGTGAACAATCTGCTCTTTTTTATTTCATGTTGGGTGCTCTCATTGAGCTGAGTGAGGCCTGCCAGCACGGCACTCAGACGACAGGTGAAATCTTGGTCATGCTCTGGTTTCTCTTCAGAACGCACAAATCTTTCGCCTTTTACTAAAGATTTCTGTGGAGAGGAGCAGAACTGAGTTTTGTCTCAATTTTTGTGTGCCCCAGCTTAATGGGGTTTCTTTTCTCAGTTTAAAGACAGAATGAGGGTGCTTTCTAGAAAGTGAGCTCATTTGCATAGCGAGGACAGCATATGTCTGTTTCTTCCCATGCAGTAAATTCTTGACCGTGTTAATTATTTCCAAAATATGAAGCAATTGGTAAGGAGTGCCAAAGATTCCTACAGCAAGAGGAAGCTTGGTGAACAATCTGCTCTTTTTTATTTCAAGTTGGGTGCTCTCATTGAGCTGAGTGAGGCCTGCCAGCACGGCACTCAGACGACAGGTGAAATCTTGGTCATGCTCTGGTTTCTCTTCAGAACGCACAAATCTTTCGCCTTTTACTAAAGATTTCCGTGGAGAGGAGCAAAACTGAGTTTTGTCTCAATTTTTGTGTGCCCCAGCTTAATGGGGTTTCTTTTCTCAGTTTAAAGACAGAATGAGGGTGCTTTCAAGAAAGTGAGCTCATTTGCATAGCGAGGACAGCATATGTCTGTTTCTTCCCATGCAGTAAATTCTTGACCGTGTTAATTATTTCCAAAATATGAAGCAATTGGTAAGGAGTGCCAAAGATTCCTACAGCAAGGGGAAGCCTGGTGAACAATCTGCTCTTTTTCATTTCAAGTTGGGTGCTCTCATTGAGCTGAGTGAGGCCTGCCAGCACGGCACTCAGACGACAGGTGAAATCTTGGTCATGCTCTGGTTTCTCTTCAGAACGCACAAATCTTTCGCCTTTTACTAAAGATTTCCGTGGAGAGGAGCAAAACTGAGTTTTGTCTCAATTTTTGTGTGCCCCAGCTTAATGGGGTTTCTTTTCTCAGTTTAAAGACAGAATGAGGGTGCTTTCTAGAAAGTGAGCTCATTTGCATAGCGAGGACAGCATATGTCTGTTTCTTCCCATGCAGTAAATTCTTGACCGTGTTAATTATTTCCAAAATATGAAGCAATTGGTAAGGAGTGCCAAAGATTCCTACAGCAAGAGGAAGCTTGGTGAACAATCTGCTCTTTTTTATTTCAAGTTGGGTGCTCTCATTGAGCTGAGTGAGGCCTGCCAGCACGGCACTCAGACGACAGGTGAAATCTTGGTCATGCTCTGGTTTCTCTTCAGAACGCACAAATCTTTCGCCTTTTACTAAAGATTTCCGTGGAGAGGAGCAAAACTGAGTTTTGTCTCAATTTTTGTGTGCCCCAGCTTAATGGGGTTTCTTTTCTCAGTTTAAAGACAGAATGAGGGTGCTTTCAAGAAAGTGAGCTCATTTGCATAGCGAGGACAGCATATGTCTGTTTCTTCCCATGCAGTAAATTCTTGACCGTGTTAATTATTTCCAAAATATGAAGCAATTGGTAAGGAGTGCCAAAGATTCCTACAGCAAGGGGAAGCCTGGTGACCAATCTGCTCTGTTTTATTTCAAGTTGGGTGCTCTCATTGAGCTGAGTGAGGCCTGCCAGCACAGCACTCAGATGACAGGTGAAATCTTGGTCATGCTCTGGTTTCTCTTCAGAACGCACAAATCTTTCGCCTTTTACTAAAGATTTCCGTGGAGAGGAGCAAAACTGAGTTTTGTCTCAATTTTTGTGTGCCCCAGCTTAATGGGGTTTCTTTTCTCAGTTTAAAGACAGAATGAGGGTGCTTTCTAGAAAGTGAGCTCATTTGCATAGTGAGGACAGCATATGTCTGTTTCTTCCCATGCAGTAACTTCTTGACCGTGTTAATTATTTCCAAAATATGAAGCAATTGGTAAGGAGTGACAAAGATTCCTACAGCAAGGGGAAGCCTGGTGAACAATCTTCTCTTTTTTATTTCATGTTGGGTGCTCTCATTGAGCTGAGTGAGGCCTGCCAGCACGGCACTCAGACGACAGGTGAAATCTTGGTCATGCTCTGGTTTCTCTTCAGAACGCACAAATCTTTCGCCTTTTACTAAAGATTTTCGTGGAGAGGAGCAAAACTGAGTTTTGTCTCAATTTTTGTGTGCCCCAGCTTAATGGGGTTTCTTTTCTCAGTTTAAAGACAGAATGAGGGTGCTTTCTAGAAAGTGAGCTCATTTGCATAGCGAGGACAGCATATGTCTGTTTCTTCCCATGCAGTAAATTCTTGACCGTGTTAATTATTTCCAAAATATGAAGCAATTGGTAAGGAGTGCCAAAGATTCCTACAGCAAGGGGAAGCCTGGTGAACAATCTGCTCTTTTTTATTTCAAGTTGGGTGCTCTCATTGAGCTGAGTGAGGCCTGCCAGCACGGCACTCAGACGACAGGTGAAATCTTGGTCATGCTCTGGTTTCTCTTCAGAACGCACAAATCTTTCGCCTTTTACTAAAGATTTCCGTGGAGAGGAGCAGAACTGAGTTTTGTCTCAATTTTTGTGTGCCCCAGCTTAATGGGGTTTCTTTTCTCAGTTTAAAGACAGAATGAGGGTGCTTTCTAGAAAGTGAGCTCATTTGCATAGCGAGGACAGCATATGTCTGTTTCTTCCCATGCAGTAAATTCTTGACCGTGTTAATTATTTCCAAAATATGAAGCAATTGGTAAGGAGTGCCAAAGATTCCTACAGCAAGGGGAAGCCTGGTGAACAATCTGCTCTTTTTTATTTCAAGTTTGGTGCTCTCATTGAGCTGAGTGAGGCCTGCCAGCATGGCACTCAGACGACAGGTGAAATCTTGGTCATGCTCTGGTTTCTCTTCAGAACGCACAAATCTTTCGCCTTTTACTAAAGATTTCCGTGGAGAGGAGCAAAACTGAGTTTTGTCTCAATTTTTGTGTGCCCCAGCTTAATGGGGTTTCTTTTCTCAGTTTAAAGACAGAATGAGGGTGCTTTCTAGAAAGTGAGCTCATTTGCATAGCGAGGACAGCATATGTCTGTTTCTTCCCATGCAGTAAATTCTTGACCGTGTTAATTATTTCCAAAATATGAAGCAATTGGTAAGGAGTGCCAAAGATTCCTACAGCAAGGGGAAGCCTGGTGAACAATCTGCTGTTTTTTATTTCAAGTTGGGTGCTCTCATTGAGCTGAGTGAGGCCTGCCAGCACAGCACTCAGATGACAGGTGAAATCTTGGTCATGCTCTGGTTTCTCTTCAGAACGCACAAATCTTTCGCCTTTTACTAAAGATTTCCGTGGAGAGGAGCAAAACTGAGTTTTGTCTCAATTTTTGTGTGCCCCAGCTTAATGGGGTTTCTTTTCTCAGTTTAAAGACAGAATGAGGGTGCTTTCTAGAAAGTGAGCTCATTTGCATAGTGAGGACAGCATATGTCTGTTTCTTCCCATGCAGTAACTTCTTGACCGTGTTAATTATTTCCAAAATATGAAGCAATTGGTAAGGAGTGACAAAGATTCCTACAGCAAGGGGAAGCCTGGTGAACAATCTGCTCTTTTTTATTTCATGTTGGGTGCTCTCATTGAGCTGAGTGAGGCCTGCCAGCACGGCACTCAGACGACAGGTGAAATCTTGGTCATGCTCTGGTTTCTCTTCAGAACGCACAAATCTTTCGCCTTTTACTAAAGATTTCTGTGGAGAGGAGCAGAACTGAGTTTTGTCTCAATTTTTGTGTGCCCCAGCTTAATGGGGTTTCTTTTCTCAGTTTAAAGACAGAATGAGGGTGCTTTCTAGAAAGTGAGCTCATTTGCATAGCGAGGACAGCATATGTCTGTTTCTTCCCATGCAGTAAATTCTTGACCGTGTTAATTATTTCCAAAATATGAAGCAATTGGTAAGGAGTGCCAAAGATTCCTACAGCAAGAGGAAGCTTGGTGAACAATCTGCTCTTTTTTATTTCAAGTTGGGTGCTCTCATTGAGCTGAGTGAGGCCTGCCAGCACGGCACTCAGACGACAGGTGAAATCTTGGTCATGCTCTGGTTTCTCTTCAGAACGCACAAATCTTTCGCCTTTTACTAAAGATTTCCGTGGAGAGGAGCAAAACTGAGTTTTGTCTCAATTTTTGTGTGCCCCAGCTTAATGGGGTTTCTTTTCTCAGTTTAAAGACAGAATGAGGGTGCTTTCAAGAAAGTGAGCTCATTTGCATAGCGAGGACAGCATATGTCTGTTTCTTCCCATGCAGTAAATTCTTGACCGTGTTAATTATTTCCAAAATATGAAGCAATTGGTAAGGAGTGCCAAAGATTCCTACAGCAAGGGGAAGCCTTGTGACCAATCTGCTCTGTTTTATTTCAAGTTGGGTGCTCTCATTGAGCTGAGTGAGGCCTGCCAGCACAGCACTCAGATGACAGGTGAAATCTTGGTCATGCTCTGGTTTCTCTTCAGAACGCACAAATCTTTCGCCTTTTACTAAAGATTTCCGTGGAGAGGAGCAAAACTGAGTTTTGTCTCAATTTTTGTGTGCCCCAGCTTAATGGGGTTTCTTTTCTAAATTTAAAGACAGAATGAGGGTGCTTTCTAGAAAGTGAGCTCATTTGCATAGTGAGGACAGCATATGTCTGTTTCTTCCCATGCAGTAACTTCTTGACCGTGTTAATTATTTCCAAAATATGAAGCAATTGGTAAGGAGTGACAAAGATTCCTACAGCAAGGGGAAGCCTGGTGAACAATCTTCTCTTTTTTATTTCATGTTGGGTGCTCTCATTGAGCTGAGTGAGGCCTGCCAGCACGGCACTCAGACGACAGGTGAAATCTTGGTCATGCTCTGGTTTCTCTTCAGAACGCACAAATCTTTCGCCTTTTACTAAAGATTTTCGTGGAGAGGAGCAAAACTGAGTTTTGTCTCAATTTTTGTGTGCCCCAGCTTAATGGGGTTTCTTTTCTCAGTTTAAAGACAGAATGAGGGTGCTTTCTAGAAAGTGAGCTCATTTGCATAGCGAGGACAGCATATGTCTGTTTCTTCCCATGCAGTAAATTCTTGACCGTGTTAATTATTTCCAAAATATGAAGCAATTGGTAAGGAGTGCCAAAGATTCCTACAGCAAGGGGAAGCCTGGTGAACAATCTGCTCTTTTTTATTTCAAGTTGGGTGCTCTCATTGAGCTGAGTGAGGCCTGCCAGCACGGCACTCAGACGACAGGTGAAATCTTGGTCATGCTCTGGTTTCTCTTCAGAACGCACAAATCTTTCGCCTTTTACTAAAGATTTCCGTGGAGAGGAGCAGAACTGAGTTTTGTCTCAATTTTTGTGTGCCCCAGCTTAATGGGGTTTCTTTTCTCAGTTTAAAGACAGAATGAGGGTGCTTTCTAGAAAGTGAGCTCATTTGCATAGCGAGGACAGCATATGTCTGTTTCTTCCCATGCAGTAAATTCTTGACCGTGTTAATTATTTCCAAAATATGAAGCAATTGGTAAGGAGTGCCAAAGATTCCTACAGCAAGGGGAAGCCTGGTGAACAATCTGCTCTTTTTTATTTCATGTTGGGTGCTCTCATTGAGCTGAGTGAGGCCTGCCAGCACAGCACTCAGATGACAGGTGAAATCTTGGTCATGCTCTGGTTTCTCTTCAGAACGCACAAATCTTTCGCCTTTTACTAAAGATTTCCGTGGAGAGGAGCAAAACTGAGTTTTGTCTCAATTTTTGTGTGCCCCAGCTTAATGGGGTTTCTTTTCTCAGTTTAAAGACAGAATGAGGGTGCTTTCTAGAAAGTGAGCTCATTTGCATAGTGAGGACAGCATATGTCTGTTTCTTCCCATGCAGTAACTTCTTGACCGTGTTAATTATTTCCAAAATATGAAGCAATTGGTAAGGAGTGACAAAGATTCCTACAGCAAGGGGAAGCCTGGTGAACAATCTGCTCTTTTTTATTTCATGTTGGGTGCTCTCATTGAGCTGAGTGAGGCCTGCCAGCACGGCACTCAGACGACAGGTGAAATCTTGGTCATGCTCTGGTTTCTCTTCAGAACGCACAAATCTTTCGCCTTTTACTAAAGATTTCCGTGGAGAGGAGCAAAACTGAGTTTTGTCTCAATTTTTGTGTGCCCCAGCTTAATGGGGTTTCTTTTCTCAGTTTAAAGACAGAATGAGGGTGCTTTCTAGAAAGTGAGCTCATTTGCATAGCGAGGACAGCATATGTCTGTTTCTTCCCATGCAGTAAATCCTTGACCGTGTTAATTATTTCCAAAATATGAAGCAATTGGTAAGGAGTGCCAAAGATTCCTACAGCAAGGGGAAGCCTGGTGAACAATCTGCTCTTTTTTATTTCAAGTTTGGTGCTCTCATTGAGCTGAGTGAGGCCTGCCAGCATGGCACTCAGACGACAGGTGAAATCTTGGTCATGCTCTGGTTTCTCTTCAGAACGCACAAATCTTTCGCCTTTTACTAAAGATTTCCGTGGAGAGGAGCAAAACTGAGTTTTGTCTCAATTCTTGTGTGCCCCAGCTTAATGGGGTTTCTTTTCTCAGTTTAAAGACAGAATGAGGGTGCTTTCTAGAAAGTGAGCTCATTTGCATAGCGAGGACAGCATATGTCTGTTTCTTCCCATGCAGTAAATTCTTGACCGTGTTAATTATTTCCAAAATATGAAGCAATTGGTAAGGAGTGCCAAAGATTCCTACAGCAAGGGGAAGCCTGGTGAACAATCTGCTGTTTTTTATTTCAAGTTGGGTGCTCTCATTGAGCTGAGTGAGGCCTGCCAGCACAGCACTCAGATGACAGGTGAAATCTTGGTCATGCTCTGGTTTCTCTTCAGAACGCTCAAATCTTTCGCCTTTTACTAAAGATTTCCGTGGAGAGGAGCAAAACTGAGTTTTGTCTCAATTTTTGTGTGCCCCAGCTTAATGGGGTTTCTTTTCTCAGTTTAAAGACAGAATGAGGGTGCTTTCTAGAAAGTGAGCTCATTTGCATAGCGAGGACAGCATATGTCTGTTTCTTCCCATGCAGTAAATTCTTGACCGTGTTAATTATTTCCAAAATATGAAGCAATTGGTAAGGAGTGCCAAAGATTCCTACAGCAAGGGGAAGCCTGGTGAACAATCTGCTCTTTTTTATTTCAAGTTGGGTGCTCTCATTGAGCTGAGTGAGGCCTGCCAGCACGGCACTCAGACGACAGGTGAAATCTTGGTCATGCTCTGGTTTCTCTTCAGAACGCACAAATCTTTCGCCTTTTACTAAAGATTTCCGTGGAGAGGAGCAAAACTGAGTTTTGTCTCAATTTTTGTGTGCCCCAGCTTAATGGGGTTTCTTTTCTCAGTTTAAAGACAGAATGAGGGTGCTTTCTAGAAAGTGAGCTCATTTGCATAGCGAGGACAGCATATGTCTGTTTCTTCCCATGCAGTAAATTCTTGACCGTGTTAATTATTTCCAAAATATGAAGCAATTGGTAAGGAGTGCCAAAGATTCCTACAGCAAGGGGAAGCCTGGTGAACAATCTGCTCTTTTTTATTTCAAGTTGGGTGCTCTCATTGAGCTGAGTGAGGCCTGCCAGCACGGCACTCAGACGACAGGTGAAATCTTGGTCATGCTCTGGTTTCTCTTCAGAACGCACAAATCTTTCGCCTTTTACTAAAGATTTCCGTGGAGAGGAGCAGAACTGAGTTTTGTCTCAATTTTTGTGTGCCCCAGCTTAATGGGGTTTCTTTTCTCAGTTTAAAGACAGAATGAGGGTGCTTTCTAGAAAGTGAGCTCATTTGCATAGCGAGGACAGCATATGTCTGTTTCTTCCCATGCAGTAAATTCTTGACCGTGTTAATTATTTCCAAAATATGAAGCAATTGGTAAGGAGTGCCAAAGATTCCTACAGCAAGGGGAAGCCTGGTGAACAATCTGCTCTTTTTTATTTCAAGTTTGGTGCTCTCATTGAGCTGAGTGAGGCCTGCCAGCATGGCACTCAGACGACAGGTGAAATCTTGGTCATGCTCTGGTTTCTCTTCAGAACGCACAAATCTTTCGCCTTTTACTAAAGATTTCCGTGGAGAGGAGCAGAACTGAGTTTTGTCTCAATTTTTGTGTGCCCCAGCTTAATGGGGTTTCTTTTCTCAGTTTAAAGACAGAATGAGGGTGCTTTCTAGAAAGTGAGCTCATTTGCATAGCGAGGACAGCATATGTCTGTTTCTTCCCATGCAGTAAATTCTTGACCGTGTTAATTATTTCCAAAATATGAAGCAATTGGTAAGGAGTGCCAAAGATTCCTACAGCAAGGGGAAGCCTGGTGAACAATCTGCTGTTTTTTATTTCAAGTTGGGTGCTCTCATTGAGCTGAGTGAGGCCTGCCAGCACAGCACTCAGATGACAGGTGAAATCTTGGTCATGCTCTGGTTTCTCTTCAGAACGCACAAATCTTTCGCCTTTTACTAAAGATTTCCGTGGAGAGGAGCAAAACTGAGTTTTGTCTCAATTTTTGTGTGCCCCAGCTTAATGGGGTTTCTTTTCTCAGTTTAAAGACAGAATGAGGGTGCTTTCTAGAAAGTGAGCTCATTTGCATAGTGAGGACAGCATATGTCTGTTTCTTCCCATGCAGTAACTTCTTGACCGTGTTAATTATTTCCAAAATATGAAGCAATTGGTAAGGAGTGACAAAGATTCCTACAGCAAGGGGAAGCCTGGTGAACAATCTGCTCTTTTTTATTTCATGTTGGGTGCTCTCATTGAGCTGAGTGAGGCCTGCCAGCACGGCACTCAGACGACAGGTGAAATCTTGGTCATGCTCTGGTTTCTCTTCAGAACGCACAAATCTTTCGCCTTTTACTAAAGATTTCTGTGGAGAGGAGCAGAACTGAGTTTTGTCTCAATTTTTGTGTGCCCCAGCTTAATGGGGTTTCTTTTCTCAGTTTAAAGACAGAATGAGGGTGCTTTCTAGAAAGTGAGCTCATTTGCATAGCGAGGACAGCATATGTCTGTTTCTTCCCATGCAGTAAATTCTTGACCGTGTTAATTATTTCCAAAATATGAAGCAATTGGTAAGGAGTGCCAAAGATTCCTACAGCAAGGGGAAGCCTGGTGAACAATCTGCTCTTTTTTATTTCAAGTTGGGTGCTCTCATTGAGCTGAGTGAGGCCTGCCAGCACGGCACTCAGACGACAGGTGAAATCTTGGTCATGCTCTGGTTTCTCTTCAGAACGCACAAATCTTTCGCCTTTTACTAAAGATTTCCGTGGAGAGGAGCAAAACTGAGTTTTGTCTCAATTTTTGTGTGCCCCAGCTTAATGGGGTTTCTTTTCTCAGTTTAAAGACAGAATGAGGGTGCTTTCTAGAAAGTGAGCTCATTTGCATAGCGAGGACAGCATATGTCTGTTTCTTCCCATGCAGTAAATTCTTGACCGTGTTAATTATTTCCAAAATATGAAGCAATTGGTAAGGAGTGCCAAAGATTCCTACAGCAAGGGGAAGCCTGGTGAACAATCTGCTCTTTTTTATTTCAAGTTGGGTGCTCTCATTGAGCTGAGTGAGGCCTGCCAGCACGGCACTCAGACGACAGGTGAAATCTTGGTCATGCTCTGGTTTCTCTTCAGAACGCACAAATCTTTCGCCTTTTACTAAAGATTTCCGTGGAGAGGAGCAGAACTGAGTTTTGTCTCAATTTTTGTGTGCCCCAGCTTAATGGGGTTTCTTTTCTCAGTTTAAAGACAGAATGAGGGTGCTTTCTAGAAAGTGAGCTCATTTGCATAGCGAGGACAGCATATGTCTGTTTCTTCCCATGCAGTAAATTCTTGACCGTGTTAATTATTTCCAAAATATGAAGCAATTGGTAAGGAGTGCCAAAGATTCCTACAGCAAGGGGAAGCCTGGTGAACAATCTGCTCTTTTTTATTTCAAGTTTGGTGCTCTCATTGAGCTGAGTGAGGCCTGCCAGCATGGCACTCAGACGACAGGTGAAATCTTGGTCATGCTCTGGTTTCTCTTCAGAACGCACAAATCTTTCGCCTTTTACTAAAGATTTCCGTGGAGAGGAGCAAAACTGAGTTTTGTCTCAATTTTTGTGTGCCCCAGCTTAATGGGGTTTCTTTTCTCAGTTTAAAGACAGAATGAGGGTGCTTTCTAGAAAGTGAGCTCATTTGCATAGCGAGGACAGCATATGTCTGTTTCTTCCCATGCAGTAAATTCTTGACCGTGTTAATTATTTCCAAAATATGAAGCAATTGGTAAGGAGTGCCAAAGATTCCTACAGCAAGGGGAAGCCTGGTGAACAATCTGCTGTTTTTTATTTCAAGTTGGGTGCTCTCATTGAGCTGAGTGAGGCCTGCCAGCACAGCACTCAGATGACAGGTGAAATCTTGGTCATGCTCTGGTTTCTCTTCAGAACGCACAAATCTTTCGCCTTTTACTAAAGATTTCCGTGGAGAGGAGCAAAACTGAGTTTTGTCTCAATTTTTGTGTGCCCCAGCTTAATGGGGTTTCTTTTCTCAGTTTAAAGACAGAATGAGGGTGCTTTCTAGAAAGTGAGCTCATTTGCATAGTGAGGACAGCATATGTCTGTTTCTTCCCATGCAGTAACTTCTTGACCGTGTTAATTATTTCCAAAATATGAAGCAATTGGTAAGGAGTGACAAAGATTCCTACAGCAAGGGGAAGCCTGGTGAACAATCTGCTCTTTTTTATTTCATGTTGGGTGCTCTCATTGAGCTGAGTGAGGCCTGCCAGCACGGCACTCAGACGACAGGTGAAATCTTGGTCATGCTCTGGTTTCTCTTCAGAACGCACAAATCTTTCGCCTTTTACTAAAGATTTCCGTGGAGAGGAGCAGAACTGAGTTTTGTCTCAATTTTTGTGTGCCCCAGCTTAATGGGGTTTCTTTTCTCAGTTTAAAGACAGAATGAGGGTGCTTTCTAGAAAGTGAGCTCATTTGCATAGCGAGGACAGCATATGTCTGTTTCTTCCCATGCAGTAAATTCTTGACCGTGTTAATTATTTCCAAAATATGAAGCAATTGGTAAGGAGTGCCAAAGATTCCTACAGCAAGGGGAAGCCTGGTGAACAATCTGCTCTTTTTTATTTCAAGTTGGGTGCTCTCATTGAGCTGAGTGAGGCCTGCCAGCACGGCACTCAGACGACAGGTGAAATCTTGGTCATGCTCTGGTTTCTCTTCAGAACGCACAAATCTTTCGCCTTTTACTAAAGATTTCCGTGGAGAGGAGCAAAACTGAGTTTTGTCTAAATTTTTGTGTGCCCCAGCTTAATGGGGTTTCTTTTCTCAGTTTAAAGACAGAATGAGGGTGCTTTCTAGAAAGTGAGCTCATTTGCATAGCGAGGACAGCATATGTCTGTTTCTTCCCATGCAGTAAATTCTTGACCGTGTTAATTATTTCCAAAATATGAAGCAATTGGTAAGGAGTGCCAAAGATTCCTACAGCAAGGGGAAGCCTGGTGAACAATCTGCTCTTTTTTATTTCAAGTTGGGTGCTCTCATTGAGCTGAGTGAGGCCTGCCAGCACGGCACTCAGACGACAGGTGAAATCTTGGTCATGCTCTGGTTTCTCTTCAGAACGCACAAATCTTTCGCCTTTTACTAAAGATTTCCGTGGAGAGGAGCAGAACTGAGTTTTGTCTCAATTTTTGTGTGCCCCAGCTTAATGGGGTTTCTTTTCTCAGTTTAAAGACAGAATGAGGGTGCTTTCTAGAAAGTGAGCTCATTTGCATAGTGAGGACAGCATATGTCTGTTTCTTCCCATGCAGTAAATTCTTGACCGTGTTAATTATTTCCAAAATATGAAGCAATTGGTAAGGAGTGCCAAAGATTCCTACAGCAAGGGGAAGCCTGGTGAACAATCTGCTCTGTTTTATTTCAAGTTGGGTGCTCTCATTGAGCTGAGTGAGGCCTGCCAGCACAGCACTCAGATGACAGGTGAAATCTTGGTCATGCTCTGGTTTCTCTTCAGAACGCACAAATCTTTCGCCTTTTACTAAAGATTTCCGTGGAGAGGAGCAAAACTGAGTTTTGTCTCAATTTTTGTGTGCCCCAGCTTAATGGGGTTTCTTTTCTCAGTTTAAAGACAGAATGAGGGTGCTTTCTAGAAAGTGAGCTCATTTGCATAGTGAGGACAGCATATGTCTGTTTCTTCCCATGCAGTAACTTCTTGACCGTGTTAATTATTTCCAAAATATGAAGCAATTGGTAAGGAGTGACAAAGATTCCTACAGCAAGGGGAAGCCTGGTGAACAATCTGCTCTTTTTTATTTCATGTTGGGTGCTCTCATTGAGCTGAGTGAGGCCTGCCAGCACGGCACTCAGAAGACATGTGAAATCTTGGTCATGCTCTGGTTTCTCTTCAGAACGCACAAATCTTTCGCCTTTTACTAAAGATTTCCGTGGAGAGAAGCAGAACTGAGTTTTGTCTCAATTTTTGTGTGCCCCAGCTTAATGGGGTTTCTTTTCTCAGTTTAAAGACAGAATGAGGGTGCTTTCTAGAAAGTGAGC
The DNA here is from genome assembly GCF_055691185.1 of Crinia signifera. Classification (NCBI taxonomy): domain Eukaryota; kingdom Metazoa; phylum Chordata; class Amphibia; order Anura; family Myobatrachidae; genus Crinia; species Crinia signifera. Next base: position 80,448,108 of record NC_139219.1, on the reverse strand, counting down.
TCATTTGCATAGCGAGGACAGCATATGTCTGTTTCTTCCCATGCAGTAAATTCTTGACCGTGTTAATTATTTCCAAAATATGAAGCAATTGGTAAGGAGTGCCAAAGATTCCTACAGCAAGGGGAAGCCTGGTGAACAATCTGCTCTTTTTTATTTCAAGTTGGGTGCTCTCATTGAGCTGAGTGAGGCCTGCCAGCACAGCACTCAGATGACAGGTGAAATCTTGGTCATGCTCTGGTTTCTCTTCAGAACGCACAAATCTTTCGCCTTTTACTAAAGATTTCCGTGGAGAGGAGCAAAACTGAGTTTTGTCTCAATTTTTGTGTGCCCCAGCTTAATGGGGTTTCTTTTCTCAGTTTAAAGACAGAATGAGGGTGCTTTCTAGAAAGTGAGCTCATTTGCATAGTGAGGACAGCATATGTCTGTTTCTTCCCATGCAGTAACTTCTTGACCGTGTTAATTATTTCCAAAATATGAAGCAATTGGTAAGGAGTGACAAAGATTCCTACAGCAAGGGGAAGCCTGGTGAACAATCTGCTCTTTTTTATTTCATGTTGGGTGCTCTCATTGAGCTGAGTGAGGCCTGCCAGCACGGCACTCAGACGACAGGTGAAATCTTGGTCATGCTCTGGTTTCTCTTCAGAACGCACAAATATTTCGCCTTTTACTAAAGATTTCCGTGGAGAGGAGCAAAACTGAGTTTTGTCTCAATTTTTGTGTGCCCCAGCTTAATGGGGTTTCTTTTCTCAGTTTAAAGACAGAATGAGGGTGCTTTCTAGAAAGTGAGCTCATTTGCATAGCGAGGACAGCATATGTCTGTTTCTTCCCATGCAGTAAATTCTTGACCGTGTTAATTATTTCCAAAATATGAAGCAATTGGTAAGGAGTGCCAAAGATTCCTACAGCAAGGGGAAGCCTGGTGAACAATCTGCTCTTTTTTATTTCAAGTTGGGTGCTCTCATTGAGCCTAGTGAGGCCTGCCAGCACGGCACTCAGACGACAGGTGAAATATTGGTCATGCTCTGGTTTCTCTTCAGAACGCACAAATCTTTCGCCTTTTACTAAAGATTTCCGTGGAGAGGAGCAAAACTGAGTTTTGTCTCAATTTTTGTGTGCCCCAGCTTAATGGGGTTTCTTTTCTCAGTTTAAAGACAGAATGAGGGTGCTTTCTAGAAAGTGAGCTCATTTGCATAGCGAGGACAGCATATGTCTGTTTCTTCCCATGCAGTAAATTCTTGACCGTGTTAATTATTTCCAAAATATGAAGCAATTGGTAAGGAGTGCCAAAGATTCCTACAGCAAGGGGAAGCCTGGTGAACAATCTGCTCTTTTTTATTTCAAGTTTGGTGCTCTCATTGAGCTGAGTGAGGCCTGCCAGCATGGCAATCAGACGACAGGTGAAATCTTGGTCATGCTCTGGTTTCTCTTCAGAACGCACAAATCTTTCGCCTTTTACTAAAGATTTCCGAGGAGAGGAGCAAAACTGAGTTGTGTCTCAATTTTTGTGTGCCCCAGCTTAATGGGGTTTCTTTTCTCAGTTTAAAGACAGAATGAGGGTGCTTTCTAGAAAGTGAGCTCATTTGCATAGCGAGGACAGCATATGTCTGTTTCTTCCCATGCAGTAAATTCTTGACCGTGTTAATTATTTCCAAAATATGAAGCAATTGGTAAGGAGTGCCAAAGATTCCTACAGCAAGGGGAAGCCTGGTGAACAATCTGCTCTTTTTTATTTCAAGTTGGGTGCTCTCATTGAGCTGAGTGAGGCCTGCCAGCACGGCACTCAGACGACAGGTGAAATCTTGGTCATGCTCTGGTTTCTCTTCAGAACGCACAAATCTTTCGCCTTTTACTAAAGATTTCCGTGGAGAGGAGCAGAACTGAGTTTTGTCTCAATTTTTGTGTGCCCCAGCTTAATGGGGTTTCTTTTCTCAGTTTAAAGACAGAATGAGGGTGCTTTCTAGAAAGTGAGCTCATTTGCATAGCGAGGACAGCATATGTCTGTTTCTTCCCATGCAGTAAATTCTTGACCGTGTTAATTATTTCCAAAATATGAAGCAATTGGTAAGGAGTGCCAAAGATTCCTACAGCAAGGGGAAGCCTGGTGAACAATCTGCTCTTTTTTATTTCAAGTTGGGTGCTCTCATTGAGCTGAGTGAGGCCTGCCAGCACGGCACTCAGACGACAGGTGAAATCTTGGTTATGCTCTGGTTTCTCTTCAGAACACACAAATCTTTCGCCTTTTACTAAAGATTTCCGTGGAGAGGAGCAAAACTGAGTTTTGTCTCAATTTTTGTGTACCCCAGCTTAATGGGGTTTCTTTTCTCAGTTTAAAGACAGAATGAGGGTGCTTTCTAGAAAGTGAGCTCATTTGCATAGCGAGGACAGCATATGTCTGTTTCTTCCCATGCAGTAAATTCTTGACCGTGTTAATTATTTCCAAAATATGAAGCAATTGGTAAGGAGTGCCAAAGATTCCTACAGCAAGGGGAAGCCTGGTGAACAATCTGCTCTTTTTTATTTCAAGTTGGGTGCTCTCATTGAGCTGAGTGAGGCCTGCCAGCACGGCACTCAGACGACAGGTGAAATTTTGGTCATGCTCTGGTTTCTCTTCAGAACGCACAAATCTTTCGCCTTTTACTAAAGATTTCCGTGGAGAGGAGCAAAACTGAGTTTTGTCTCAATTTTTGTGTGCCCCAGCTTAATGGGGTTTCTTTTCTCAGTTTAAAGACAGAATGAGGGTGCTTTCTAGAAAGTGAGCTCATTTGCATAGCGAGGACAGCATATGTCTGTTTCTTCCCATGCAGTAAATTCTTGACCGTGTTAATTATTTCCAAAATATGAAGCAATTGGTAAGGAGTGCCAAAGATTCCTACAGCAAGGGGAAGCCTGGTGAACAATCTGCTCTTTTTTATTTCAAGTTGGGTGCTCTCATTGAGCTGAGTGAGGCCTGCCAGCACGGCACTCAGACGACAGGTGAAATCTTGGTCATGCTCTGGTTTCTCTTCAGAACGCACAAATCTTTCGCCTTTTACTAAAGATTTCCGTGGAGAGGAGCAAAACTGAGTTTTGTCTCAATTTTTGTGTGCCCCAGCTTAATGGGGTTTCTTTTCTCAGTTTAAAGACAGAATGAGGGTGCTTTCTAGAAAGTGAGCTCATTTGCATAGCGAGGACAGCATATGTCTGTTTCTTCCCATGCAGTAAATTCTTGACCGTGTTAATTATTTCCAAAATATGAAGCAATTGGTAAGGAGTGCCAAAGATTCCTACAGCAAGGGGAAGCCTGGTGAACAATCTGCTCTTTTTTATTTCAAGTTGGGTGCTCTCATTGAGCTGAGTGAGGCCTGCCAGCACGGCACTCAGACGACAGGTGAAATCTTGGACATGCTCTGGTTTCTCTTCAGAACGCACAAATCTTTCGCCTTTTACTAAAGATTTCCGTGGAGAGGAGCAAAACTGAGTTTTGTCTCAATTTTTGTGTGCCCCAGCTTAATGGGGTTTCTTTTCTCAGTTTAAAGACAGAATGAGGGTGCTTTCTAGAAAGTGAGCTCATTTGCATAGCGAGGACAGCATATGTCTGTTTCTTCCCATGCAGTAAATTCTTGACCGTGTTAATTATTTCCAAAATATGAAGCAATTGGTAAGGAGTGCCAAAGATTCCTACAGCAAGGGGAAGCCTGGTGAACAATCTGCTCTTTTTTATTTCAAGTTGGGTGCTCTCATTCAGCCTAGTGAGGCCTGCCAGCACGGCACTCAGACGACAGGTGAAATATTGGTCATGCTCTGGTTTCTCTTCAGAACGCACAGATCTTTCGCCTTTTACTAAAGATTTCCGTGGAGAGGAGCAAAACTGAGTTTTGTCTCAATTTTTGTGTGGCCCAGCTTAATGGGGTTTCTTTTCTCAGTTTAAAGACAGAATGAGGGTGCTTTCTAGAAAGTGAGCTCATTTGCATAGCGAGGACAGCATATGTCTGTTTCTTCCCATGCAGTAAATTCTTGACCGTGTTAATTATTTCCAAAATATGAAGCAATTGGTAAGGAGTGCCAAAGATTCCTACAGCAAGGGGAAGCCTGGTTAACAATCTGCTCTTTTTTATTTCAAGTTGGGTGCTCTCATTGAGCTGAGTGAGGCCTGCCAGCACAGCACTCAGATGACAGGTGAAATCTTGGTCATGCTCTGGTTTCTCTTCAGAACGCACAAATCTTTCGCCTTTTACTAAAGATTTCCGTGGAGAGGAGCAAAACTGAGTTTTGTCTCAATTTTTGTGTGCCCCAGCTTAATGGGGTTTCTTTTCTCAGTTTAAAGACAGAATGAGGGTGCTTTCTAGAAAGTGAGCTCATTTGCATAGTGAGGACAGCATATGTCTGTTTCTTCCCATGCAGTAACTTCTTGACCGTGTTAATTATTTCCAAAATATGAAGCAATTGGTAAGGAGTGACAAAGATTCCTACAGCAAGGGGAAGCCTGGTGAACAATCTGCTCTTTTTTATTTCATGTTGGGTGCTCTCATTGAGCTGAGTGAGGCCTGCCAGCACGGCACTCAGACGACAGGTGAAATCTTGGTCATGCTCTGGTTTCTCTTCAGAACGCACAAATCTTTCGCCTTTTACTAAAGATTTCCGTGGAGAGGAGCAAAACTGAGTTTTGTCTCAATTTTTGTGTGCCCCAGCTTAATGGGGTTTCTTTTCTCAGTTTAAAGACAGAATGAGGGTGCTTTCTAGAAAGTGAGCTCATTTGCATAGCGAGGACAGCATATGTCTGTTTCTTACCATGCAGTAAATTCTTGACTGTGTTAATTATTTCCAAAATATGAAGCAATTGGTAAGGAGTGCCAAAGATTCCTACAGCAAGGGGAAGCCTGGTGAACAATCTGCTCTTTTTTATTTCAAGTTGGGTGCTCTCATTGAGCTGAGTGAGGCCTGCCAGCACGGCACTCAGACGACAGGTGAAATCTTGGTCATGCTCTGGTTTCTCTTCAGATTGCACAAATCTTTCGCCTTTTACTAAAGATTTCCGTGGAGAGGAGCAAAACTGAGTTTTGTCTCAATTTTTGTGTGCCCCAGCTTAATGGGGTTTCTTTTCTCAGTTTAAAGACAGAATGAGGGTGCTTTCTAGAAAGTGAGCTCATTTGCATAGCGAGGACAGCATATGTCTGTTTCTTCCCATGCAGTAAATTCTTGACCGTGTTAATTATTTCCAAAATATGAAGCAATTGGTAAGTAGTGCCAAAGATTCCTACAGCAAGGGGAAGCCTGGTGAACAATCTGCTTTTTTTTATTTCAAGTTGGGTGCTCTCATTGAGCTGAGTGAGGCCTGCCAGCACAGCACTCAGATGACAGGTGAAATCTTGGTCATGCTCTGGTTTCTCTTCAGAACGCACAAATCTTTCGCCTTTTACTAAAGATTTCCGTGGAGAGGAGCAAAACTGAGTTTTGTCTCAATTTTTGTGTGCCCCAGCTTAATGGGGTTTCTTTTCTCAGTTTAAAGACAGAATGAGGGTGCTTTCTAGAAAGTGAGCTCATTTGCATAGTGAGGACAGCATATGTCTGTTTCTTCCCATGCAGTAACTTCTTGACCGTGTTAATTATTTCCAAAATATGAAGCAATTGGTAAGGAGTGACAAAGATTCCTACAGCAAGGGGAAGCCTGGTGAACAATCTGCTCTTTTTTATTTCATGTTGGGTGCTCTCATTGAGCTGAGTGAGGCCTGCCAGCACGGCACTCAGACGACAGGTGAAATCTTGGTCATGCTCTGGTTTCTCTTCAGAACGCACAAATCTTTCGCCTTTTACTAAAGATTTCCGTGGAGAGGAGCAAAACTGAGTTTTGTCTCAATTTTTGTGTGCCCCAGCTTAATGGGGTTTCTTTTCTCAGTTTAAAGACAGAATGAGGGTGCTTTCTAGAAAGTGAGCTCATTTGCATAGCGAGGACAGCATATGTCTGTTTCTTACCATGCAGTAAATTCTTGACTGTGTTAATTATTTCCAAAATATGAAGCAATTGGTAAGGAGTGCCAAAGATTCCTACAGCAAGGGGAAGCCTGGTGAACAATCTGCTCTTTTTTATTTCAAGTTGGGTGCTCTCATTGAGCTGAGTGAGGCCTGCCAGCACGGCACTCAGACGACAGGTGAAATCTTGGTCATGCTCTGGTTTCTCTTCAGAACGCACAAATCTTTCGCCTTTTACTAAAGATTTCCGTGGAGAGGAGCAAAACTGAGTTTTGTCTCAATTTTTGTGTGCCCCAGCTTAATGGGGTTTCTTTTCTCAGTTTAAAGACAGAATGAGGGTGCTTTCTAGAAAGTGAGCTCATTTGCATAGCGAGGACAGCATATGTCTGTTTCTTCCCATGCAGTAAATTCTTGACCGTGTTAATTATTTCCAAAATATGAAGCAATTGGTAAGTAGTGCCAAAGATTCCTACAGCAAGGGGAAGCCTGGTAAATAATCTGCTCTTTTTTATTTCAAGTTGGGTGCTCTCATTGAGCCTAGTGAGGCCTGCCAGCACGGCACTCAGACGACAGGTGAAATATTGGTCATGCTCTGGTTTCTCTTCAGAACGCACAAATCTTTTGCCTTTTACTAAAGATTTCCGTGGAGAGGAGCAAAACTGAGTTTTGTCTCAATTTTTGTGTGCCCCAGCTTAATGGGGTTTCTTTTCTCAGTTTAAAGACAGAATGAGGGTGCTTTCTAGAAAGTGAGCTCATTTGCATAGCGAGGACAGCATATGTCTGTTTCTTCCCATGCAGTAAATTCTTGACCGTGTTAATTATTTCCAAAATATGAAGCAATTGGTAAGGAGTGCCAAAGATTCCTACAGCAAGGGGAAGCCTGGTGAACAATCTGCTCTTTTTTATTTCAAGTTGGGTGCTCTCATTGAGCTGAGTGAGGCCTGCCAGCACGGCACTCAGATGACAGGTGAAATCTTGGTCATGCTTTGGTTTCTCTTCAGAACGCACAAATCTTTCGCCTTTTACTAAAGATTTCCGTGGAGAGGAGCAGAACTGAGTTTTGTCTCAATTTTTGTGTGCCCCAGCTTAATGGGGTTTCTTTTCTCAGTTTAAAGACAGAATGAGGGTGCTTTCTAGAAAGTGAGCTCATTTGCATAGCGAGGACAGCATATGTCTGTTTCTTCTCATGCAGTAAATTCTTGACCGTGTTAATTATTTCCAAAATATGAAGCAATTGGTAAAGAGTGCCAAAGATTCCTACAGCAAGGGGAAGCCTGGTGAACAATCTGCTCTTTTTTATTTCAAGTTGGGTGCTCTCATTGAGCTGAGTGAGGCCTGCCAGCACGGCACTCAGACGACAGGTGAAATCTTGATTATGCTCTGGTTTCTCTTCAGAACGCACAAATCTTTCGCCTTTTACTAAAGATTTCCGTGGAGAGGAGCAAAACTGAGTTTTGTCTCAATTTTTGTGTGCCCCAGCTTAATGGGGTTTCTTTTCTCAGTTTAAAGACAGAATGAGGGTGCTTTCTAGAAAGTGAGCTCATTTGCATAGCGAGGACAGCATATGTCTGTTTCTTCCCATGCAGTAAATTCTTGACCGTGTTAATTATTTCCAAAATATGAAGCAATTGGTAAGGAGTGCCAAAGATTCCTACAGCAAGGGGAAGCCTGGTGAACAATCTGCTCTTTTTTATTTCAAGTTGGGTGCTCTCGTTGAGCTGAGTGAGGCCTGCCAGCACGGCACTCAGACGACAGGTGAAATCTTGGTCATGCTCTGGTTTCTCTTCAGAACGCACAAATCTTTCGCCTTTTACTAAAGATTTCCGTGGAGAGGAGCAAAACTGAGTTTTGTCTCAATTTTTGTGTGCCCCAGCTTAATGGGGTTTCTTTTCTCAGTTTAAAGACAGAATGAGGGTGCTTTCTAGAAAGTGAGCTCATTTGCATAGCGAGGACAGCATATGTCTGTTTCTTCCCATGCAGTAAATTCTTGACCGTGTTAATTATTTCCAAAATATGAAGCAATTGGTAAGGAGTGCCAAAGATTCCTACAGCAAGGGGAAGCCTGGTGAACAATCTGCTCTTTTTTTATTTCAAGTTGGGTGCTCTCATTGAGCTGAGTGAGGCCTGCCAGCACGGCACTCAGACGACAGGTGAAATCTTGGTTATGCTCTGGTTTCTCTTCAGAACGCACAAATCTTTCGCCTTTTACTAAAGATTTCCGTGGAGAGGAGCAAAACTGAGTTTTGTCTCAATTTTTGTGTGCCCCAGCTTAATGGGGTTTCTTTTCTCAGTTTAAAGACAGAATGAGGGTGCTTTCTAGAAAGTGAGCTCATTTGCATAGCGAGGACAGCATATGTCTGTTTCTTCCCATGCAGTAAATTCTTGACCGTGTTAATTATTTCCAAAATATGAAGCAATTGGTAAGGAGTGCCAAAGATTCCTACAGCAAGGGGAAGCCTGGTGAACAATCTGCTCTTTTTTTATTTCAAGTTGGGTGCTCTCATTGAGCTGAGTGAGGCCTGCCAGCACGGCACTCAGACGACAGGTGAAATCTTGGTCATGCTCTGGTTTCTCTACAGAACGCACAAATCTTTCGCCTTTTACTAAAGATTTCCGTGGAGAGGAGCAAAACTGAGTTTTGTCTCAATTTTTGTGTGCCCCAGCTTAATGGGGTTTCTTTTCTCAGTTTAAAGACAGAATGAGGGTGCTTTCTAGAAAGTGAGCTCATTTGCATAGCGAGAACAGCATATGTCTGTTTCTTCCCATGCAGTAAATTCTTGACCGTGTTAATTATTTCCAAAATATGAAGCAATTGGTAAGGAGTGCCAAAGATTCCTACAGCAAGGGGAAGCCTGGTGAACAATCTGCTCTTTTTTATTTCAAGTTGGGTGCTCTCATTGAGCTGAGTGAGGCCTGCCAGCACGGCACTCAGACGACAGGTGAAATCTTGGTTATGCTCTGGTTTCTCTTCAGAACGCACAAATCTTTCGCCTTTTACTAAAGATTTCCGTGGAGAGGAGCAAAACTGAGTTTTGTCTCAATTTTTGTGTGCCCCAGCTTAATGGGGTTTCTTTTCTCAGTTTAAAGACAGAATGAGGGTGCTTTCTAGAAAGTGAGCTCATTTGCATAGCGAGGACAGCATATGTCTGTTTCTTCCCATGCAGTAAATTCTTGACCGTGTTAATTATTTCCAAAATATGAAGCAATTGGTAAGGAGTGCCAAAGATTCCTACAGCAAGGGGAAGCCTGGTGAACAATCTGCTCTTTTTTTATTTCAAGTTGGGTGCTCTCATTGAGCTGAGTGAGGCCTGCCAGCACGGCACTCAGACGACAGGTGAAATCTTGGTCATGCTCTGGTTTCTCTTCAGAACGCACAAATCTTTCGCCTTTTACTAAAGATTTCCGTGGAGAGGAGCAAAACTGAGTCTTGTCTCAATTTTTGTGTGCCCCAGCTTAATGGGGTTTCTTTTCTCAGTTTAAAGACAGAATGAGGGTGCTTTCGAGAAAGTGAGCTCATTTGCATAGCGAGGACAGCATATGTCTGTTTCTTCCCATGCAGTAAATTCTTGACCGTGTTAATTATTTCCAAAATATGAAGCAATTGGTAAGGAGTGCCAAAGATTCCTACAGCAAGGGGAAGCCTGGTGAACAATCTGCTCTTTTTTATTTCAAGTTGGGTGCTCTCATTGAGCCTAGTGAGGCCTGCCAGCACGGCACTCAGATGACAGGTGAAATCTTGGTCATGCTCTGCTTTCTCTTCAGAATGCACAAATCTTTTGCCTTTTACTAAAGATTTCCGTGGAGAGGAGCAAAACTGAGTTTTGTCTCAATTTTTGTGTGCCCCAGCTTAATGGGGTTTCTTTTCTCAGTTTAAAGACAGAATGAGGGTGCTTTCTAGAAAGTGAGCTCATTTGCATAGCGAGGACAGCATATGTCTGTTTCTTCCCATGCAGTAAATTCTTGACCGTGTTAATTATTTCCAAAATATGAAGCAATTGGTAAGGAGTGCCAAAGATTCCTACAGCAAGGGGAAGCCTGGTGAACAATCTGCTCTTTTTTATTTCAAGTTGGGTGCTCTCATTGAGCTGAGTGAGGCCTGCCAGCACGGCACTCAGACGACAGGTGAAATCTTGGTCATGCTCTGGTTTCTCTTCAGAACGCACAAATCTTTCGCCTTTTACTAAAGATTTCCGTGGAGAGGAGCAAAACTGAGTTTTGTCTCAATTTTTGTGTGCCCCAGCTTAATGGGGTTTCTTTTCTCAGTTTAAAGACAGAATGAGGGTGCTTTCTAGAAAGTGAGCTCATTTGCATAGCGAGGACAGCATATGTCTGTTTCTTCCCATGCAGTAAATTCTTGACCGTGTTAATTATTTCCAAAATATGAAGCAATTGGTAAGGAGTGCCAAAGATTCCTACAGCAAGGGGAAGCCTGGTGAACAATCTGCTCTTTTTTATTTCAAGTTGGGTGCTCTCATTGAGCTGAGTGAGGCCTGCCAGCACGGCACTCAGACGACAGGTGAAATCTTGGTTATGCTCTGGTTTCTCTTCAGAACGCACAAATCTTTTGCTTTTACTAAAGATTTCCGTGGAGAGGAGCAAAACTGAGTTTTGTCTCAATTTTTGTGTGCCCCAGCTTAATGGGGTTTCTTTTCTCAGTTTAAAGACAGAATGAGGGTGCTTTCTAGAAAGTGAGCTCATTTGCATAGCGAGGACAGCATATGTCTGTTTCTTCCCATGCAGTAAATTCTTGACCGTGTTAATTATTTCCAAAATATGAAGCAATTGGTAAGGAGTGCCAAAGATTCCTACAGCAAGGGGAAGCCTGGTGAACAATCTGCTCTTTTTTATTTCAAGTTGGGTGCTCTCATTGAGCTGAGTGAGGCCTGCCAGCACGGCACTCAGACGACAGGTGAAATCTTGGTCATGCTCTGGTTTCTCTTCAGAACGCACAAATCTTTCGCCTTTTACTAAAGATTTCCGTGGAGAGGAGCAAAACTGAGTTTTGTCTCAATTTTTGTGTGCCCCAGCTTAATGGGGTTTCTTTTCTCAGTTTAAAGACAGAATGAGGGTGCTTTCTAGAAAGTGAGCTCATTTGCATAGCGAGGACAGCATATGTCTGTTTCTTCCCATGCAGTAAATTCTTGACCGTGTTAATTTTTTCCAAAATATGAAGCAATTGGTAAGGAGTGCCAAAGATTCCTACAGCAAGGGGAAGCCTGGTGAACAATCTGCTCTTTTTTTATTTCAAGTTGGGTGCTCTCATTGAGCTGAGTGAGGCCTGCCAGCACGGCACTCAGACGACAGGTGAAATCTTGGTCATGCTCTGGTTTCTCTTCAGAACGCACAAATCTTTCGCCTTTTACTAAAGATTTCCGTGGAGAGGAGCAAAACTGAGTTTTGTCTCAATTTGTGTGTGCCCCAGCTTAATGGGGTTTCTTTTCTTAGTTTAAAGACAGAATGAGGGTGCTTGCTAGAAAGTGAGCTCATTTGCATAGCGAGGACAGCATATGTCTGTTTCTTCCCATGCAGTAAATTCTTGACCGTGTTAATTATTTCCAAAATATGAAGCAATTGGTAAGGAGTGCCAAAGATTCCTACAGCAAGGGGAAGCCTGGTGAACAATCTGCTCTTTTTTATTTCAAGTTGGGTGCTCTCATTGAGCTGAGTGAGGCCTGCCAGCACGGCACTCAGACGACAGGTGAAATCTTGGTTATGCTCTGGTTTCTCTTCAGAACGCACAAATCTTTCGCCTTTTACTAAAGATTTCCGTGGAGAGGAGCAAAACTGAGTTTTGTCTCAATTTTTGTGTGCCCCAGCTTAATGGGGTTTCTTTTCTCAGTTTAAAGACAGAATGAGGGTGCTTTCTAGAAAGTGAGCTCATTTGCATAGCGAGGACAGCATATGTCTGTTTCTTCCCATGCAGTAAATTCTTGACCGTGTTAATTATTTCCAAAATATGAAGCAATTGGTAAGGAGTGCCAAAGATTCCTACAGCAAGGGGAAGCCTGGTGAACAATCTGCTCTTTTTTATTTCAAGTTGGGTGCTCTCATTGAGCTGAGTGAGGCCTGCCAGCACGGCACTCAGACGACAGGTGAAATCTTGGTCATGCTCTGGTTTCTCTTCAGAACGCACAAATCTTTCGCCTTTTACTAAAGATTTCCGTGGAGAGGAGCAAAACTGAGTTTTGTCTCAATTTTTGTGTGCCCCAGCTTAATGGGGTTTCTTTTCTCAGTTTAAAGACAGAATGAGGGTGCTTTCTAGAAAGTGAGCTCATTTGCATAGCGAGGACAGCATATGTCTGTTTCTTCCCATGCAGTAAATTCTTGACCGTGTTAATTATTTCCAAAATATGAAGCAATTGGTAAGGAGTGCCAAAGATTCCTACAGCAAGGGGAAGCCTGGTGAACAATCTGCTCTTTTTTATTTCAAGTTGGGTGCTCTCATTGAGCTGAGTGAGGCCTGCCAGCACGGCACTCAGACGACAGGTGAAATCTTGGTCATGCTCTGGTTTCTCTTTAGAACGCACAAATCTTTCGCCTTTTACTAAAGATTTCCGTGGAGAGGAGCAAAACTGAGTTTTGTCTCAATTTTTGTGTGCCCCAGCTTAATGGGGTTTCTTTTCTCAGTTTAAAGACAGAATGAGGGTGCTTTCTAGAAAGTGAGCTCATTTGCATAGCGAGGACAGCATATGTCTGTTTCTTCCCATGCAGTAAATTCTTGACCGTGTTAATTATTTCCAAAATATGAAGCAATTGGTAAGGAGTGCCAAAGATTCCTACAGCAAGGGGAAGCCTGGTGAACAATCTGCTCTTTTTTATTTCAAGTTGGGTGCTCTCATTGAGCTGAGTGAGGCCTGCCAGCACGGCACTCAGACGACAGGTGAAATCTTGGTCATGCTCTGGTTTCTCTACAGAACGCACAAATCTTTCGCCTTTTACTAAAGATTTCCGTGGAGAGGAGCAAAACTGAGTTTTGTCTCAATTTTTGTGTGCCCCAGCTTAATGGGGTTTCTTTTCTCAGTTTAAAGACAGAATGAGGGTGCTTTCTAGAAAGTGAGCTCATTTGCATAGCGAGGACAGCATATGTCTGTTTCTTCCCATGCAGTAAATTCTTGACCGTGTTAATTATTTCCAAAATATGAAGCAATTGGTAAGGAGTGCCAAAGATTCCTACAGCAAGGGGAAGCCTGGTGAACAATCTGCTCTTTTTTTATTTCAAGTTGGGTGCTCTCATTGAGCTGAGTGAGGCCTGCCAGCACGGCACTCAGACGACAGGTGAAATCTTGGTCATGCTCTGGTTTCTCTTCAGAACGCACAAATCTTTCGCCTTTTACTAAAGATTTCCGTGGAGAGGAGCAAAACTGAGTTTTGTCTCAATTTTTGTGTGCCCCAGCTTAATGGGGTTTCTTTTCTCAGTTTAAAGACAGAATGAGGGTGCTTTCTAGAAAGTGAGCTCATTTGCATAGCAAGGACAGCATATGTCTGTTTCTTCCCATGCAGTAAATTCTTGACCGTGTTAATTATTTCCAAAATATGAAGCAATTGGTAAGGAGTGCCAAAGATTCCTACAGCAAGGGGAAGCCTGGTGAACAATCTGCTCTTTTTTATTTCAAGTTGGGTGCTCTCATTGAGCTGAGTGAGGCCTGCCAGCACGGCACTCAGACGACAGGTGAAATCTTGGTCATGCTCTGGTTTCTCTTCAGAACGCACAAATCTTTCGCCTTTTACTAAAGATTTCCGTGGAGAGGAGCAAAACTGAGTTTTGTCTCAATTTTTGTGTGCCCCAGCTTAATGGGGTTTCTTTTCTCAGTTTAAAGACAGAATGAGGGTGCTTTCTAGAAAGTGAGCTCATTTGCATAGCGAGGACAGCATATGTCTGTTTCTTCCCATGCAGTAACTTCTTGACCGTGTTAATTATTTCCAAAATATGAAGCAATTGGTAAGGAGTGACAAAGATTCCTACAGCAAGGGGAAGCCTGGTGAACAATCTGCTCTTTTTTATTTCATGTTGGGTGCTCTCATTGAGCTGAGTGAGGCCTGCGAGCACGGCACTCAGACGACAGGTGAAATCTTGGTCATGCTCTGGTTTCTCTTCAGAACGCACAAATCTTTCGCCTTTTACTAAAGATTTCCGTGGAGAGGAGCAAAACTGAGTTTTGTCTCAATTTTTGTGTGCCCCAGCTTAATGGGGTTTCTTTTCTCAGTTTAAAGACAGAATGAGGGTGCTTTCTAGAAAGTGAGCTCATTTGCATAGCGAGGACAGCATATGTCTGTTTCTTACCATGCAGTAAATTCTTGACTGTGTTAATTATTTCCAAAATATGAAGCAATTGGTAAGGAGTGCCAAAGATTCCTACAGCAAGGGGAAGCCTGGTGAACAATCTGCTCTTTTTTATTTCAAGTTGGGTGCTCTCATTGAGCTGAGTGAGGCCTGCCAGCACGGCACTCAGACGACAGGTGAAATCTTGGTCATGCTCTGGTTTCTTTTCAGAACGCACAAATCTTTCGCCTTTTACTAAAGATTTCCGTGGAGAGGAGCAAAACTGAGTTTTGTCTCAATTTTTGTGTGCCCCAGCTTAATGGGGTTTCTTTTCTCAGTTTAAAGACAGAATGAGGGTGCTTTCTAGAAAGTGAGCTCATTTGCATAGCGAGGACAGCATATGTCTGTTTCTTACCATGCAGTAAATTCTTGACTGTGTTAATTATTTCCAAAATATGAAGCAATTGTTAAGGAGTGCCAAAGATTCCTACAGCAAGGGGAAGCCTGGTGAACAATCTGCTCTTTTTTATTTCAAGTTGGGTGCTCTCATTGAGCTGAGTGAGGCCTGCCAGCACGGCACTCAGACGACAGGTGAAATCTTGGTCATGCTCTGGTTTCTCTTCAGAACGCACAAATCTTTCGCCTTTTACTAAAGATTTCCGTGGAGAGGAGCAAAACTGAGTTTTGTCTCAATTTTTGTGTGCCCCAGCTTAATGGGGTTTCTTTTCTCAGTTTAAAGACAGAATGAGGGTGCTTTCTAGAAAGTGAGCTCATTTGCATAGCGAGGACAGCATATGTCTGTTTCTTCCCATGCAGTAAATTCTTGACCGTGTTAATTATTTCCAAAATATGAAGCAATTGGTAAGTAGTGCCAAAGATTCCTACAGCAAGGGGAAGCCTGGTAAATAATCTGCTCTTTTTTATTTCAAGTTGGGTGCTCTCATTGAGCCTAGTGAGGCCTGCCAGCACGGCACTCAGACGACAGGTGAAATATTGGTCATGCTCTGGTTTCTCTTCAGAACGCACAAATCTTTTGCCTTTTACTAAAGATTTCCGTGGAGAGGAGCAAAACTGAGTTTTGTCTCAATTTTTGTGTGCCCCAGCTTAATGGGGTTTCTTTTCTCAGTTTAAAGACAGAATGAGGGTGCTTTCTAGAAAGTGAGCTCATTTGCATAGCGAGGACAGCATATGTCTGTTTCTTCCCATGCAGTAAATTCTTGACCGTGTTAATTATTTCCAAAATATGAAGCAATTGGTAAGGAGTGCCAAAGATTCCTACAGCAAGGGGAAGCCTGGTGAACAATCTGCTCTTTTTTATTTCAAGTTGGGTGCTCTCATTGAGCTGAGTGAGGCCTGCCAGCACGGCACTCAGACGACAGGTGAAATCTTGGTCATGCTCTGGTTTCTCTTCAGAACGCACAAATCTTTCGCCTTTTACTAAAGATTTCCGTGGAGAGGAGCAAAACTGAGTTTTGTCTCAATTTGTGTGTGCCCCAGCTTAATGGGGTTTCTTTTCTTAGTTTAAAGACAGAATGAGGGTGCTTGCTAGAAAGTGAGCTCATTTGCATAGCGAGGACAGCATATGTCTGTTTCTTCCCATGCAGTAAATTCTTGACCGTGTTAATTATTTCCAAAATATGAAGCAATTGGTAAGGAGTGCCAAAGATTCCTACAGCAAGGGGAAGCCTGGTGAACAATCTGCTCTTTTTTATTTCAAGTTGGGTGCTCTCATTGAGCTGAGTGAGGCCTGCCAGCACGGCACTCAGACGACAGGTGAAATCTTGGTTATGCTCTGGTTTCTCTTCAGAACGCACAAATCTTTCGCCTTTTACTAAAGATTTCCGTGGAGAGGAGCAAAACTGAGTTTTGTCTCAATTTTTGTGTGCCCCAGCTTAATGGGGTTTCTTTTCTCAGTTTAAAGACAGAATGAGGGTGCTTTCTAGAAAGTGAGCTCATTTGCATAGCGAGGACAGCATATGTCTGTTTCTTCCCATGCAGTAAATTCTTGACCGTGTTAATTATTTCCAAAATATGAAGCAATTGGTAAGGAGTGCCAAAGATTCCTACAGCAAGGGGAAGCCTGGTGAACAATCTGCTCTTTTTTATTTCAAGTTGGGTGCTCTCATTGAACTGAGGGAGGCCTGCCAGCACGGCACTCAGACGACAGGTGAAATCTTGGTCATGCTCTGGTTTCTCTTCAGAACGCACAAATCTTTCGCCTTTTACTAAAGATTTCCGTGGAGAGGAGCAAAACTGAGTTTTGTCTCAATTTTTGTGTGCCCCAGCTTAATGGGGTTTCTTTTCTCAGTTTAAAGACAGAATGAGGGTGCTTTCTAGAAAGTGAGCTCATTTGCATAGCGAGGACAGCATATGTCTGTTTCTTCCCATGCAGTAAATTCTTGACCGTGTTAATTATTTCCAAAATATGAAGCAATTGGTAAGGAGTGCCAAAGATTCCTACAGCAAGGGGAAGCCTGGTGAACAATCTGCTCTTTTTTTATTTCAAGTTGGGTGCTCTCATTGAGCTGAGTGAGGCCTGCCAGCACGGCACTCAGACGACAGGTGAAATCTTGGTCATGCTCTGGTTTCTCTACAGAACGCACAAATCTTTCGCCTTTTACTAAAGATTTCCGTGGAGAGGAGCAAAACTGAGTTTTGTCTCAATTTTTGTGTGCCCCAGCTTAATGGGGTTTCTTTTCTCAGTTTAAAGACAGAATGAGGGTGCTTTCTAGAAAGTGAGCTCATTTGCATAGCGAGGACAGCATATGTCTGTTTCTTCCCATGCAGTAAATTCTTGACCGTGTTAATTATTTCCAAAATATGAAGCAATTGGTAAGGAGTGCCAAAGATTCCTACAGCAAGGGGAAGCCTGGTGAACAATCTGCTCTTTTTTATTTCAAGTTGGGTGCTCTCATTGAGCTGAGTGAGGCCTGCCAGCACGGCACTCAGACGACAGGTGAAATCTTGGTTATGCTCTGGTTTCTCTTCAGAACGCACAAATCTTTCGCCTTTTACTAAAGATTTCCGTGGAGAGGAGCAAAACTGAGTTTTGTCTCAATTTTTGTGTGCCCCAGCTTAATGGGGTTTCTTTTCTCAGTTTAAAGACAGAATGAGGGTGCTTTCTAGAAAGTGAGCTCATTTGCATAGCGAGGACAGCATATGTCTGTTTCTTCCCATGCAGTAAATTCTTGACCGTGTTAATTATTTCCAAAATATGAAGCAATTGGTAAGGAGTGCCAAAGATTCCTACAGCAAGGGGAAGCCTGGTGAACAATCTGCTCTTTTTTTATTTCAAGTTGGGTGCTCTCATTGAGCTGAGTGAGGCCTGCCAGCACGGCACTCAGACGACAGGTGAAATCTTGGTCATGCTCTGGTTTCTCTTCAGAACGCACAAATCTTTCGCCTTTTACTAAAGATTTCCGTGGAGAGGAGCAAAACTGAGTTTTGTCTCAATTTTTGTGTGCCCCAGCTTAATGGGGTTTCTTTTCTCAGTTTAAAGACAGAATGAGGGTGCTTTCTAGAAAGTGAGCTCATTTGCATAGCAAGGACAGCATATGTCTGTTTCTTCCCATGCAGTAAATTCTTGACCGTGTTAATTATTTCCAAAATATGAAGCAATTGGTAAGGAGTGCCAAAGATTCCTACAGCAAGGGGAAGCCTGGTGAACAATCTGCTCTTTTTTTATTTCAAGTTGGGTGCTCTCATTGAGCTGAGTGAGGCCTGCCAGCACGGCACTCAGACGACAGGTGAAATCTTGGTCATGCTCTGGTTTCTCTTCAGAACGCACAAATCTTTCGCCTTTTACTAAAGATTTCCGTGGAGAGGAGCAAAACTGAGTTTTGTCTCAATTTTTGTGTGCCCCAGCTTAATGGGGTTTCTTTTCTCAGTTTAAAGACAGAATGAGGGTGCTTTCTAGAAAGTGAGCTCATTTGCATAGCGAGGACAGCATATGTCTGTTTCTTCCCATGCAGTAAATTCTTGACCGTGTTAATTATTTCCAAAATATGAAGCAATTGGTAAGGAGTGCCAAAGATTCCTACAGCAAGGGGAAGCCTGGTGAACAATCTGCTCTTTTTTATTTCAAGTTGGGTGCTCTCATTGAGCTGAGTGAGGCCTGCCAGCACGGCACTCAGACGACAGGTGAAATCTTGGTTATGCTCTGGTTTCTCTTCAGAACGCACAAATCTTTCGCCTTTTACTAAAGATTTCCGTGGAGAGGAGCAAAACTGAGTTTTGTCTCAATTTTTGTGTGCCCCAGCTTAATGGGGTTTCTTTTCTCAGTTTAAAGACAGAATGAGGGTGCTTTCTAGAAAGTGAGCTCATTTGCATAGCGAGGACAGCATATGTCTGTTTCTTCCCATGCAGTAAATTCTTGACCGTGTTAATTATTTCCAAAATATGAAGCAATTGGTAAGGAGTGCCAAAGATTCCTACAGCAAGGGGAAGCCTGGTGAACAATCTGCTCTTTTTTATTTCAAGTTGGGTGCTCTCATTGAGCCTAGTGAGGCCTGCCAGCACGGCACTCAGACGACAGGTGAAATCTTGGTCATGCTCTGGTTTCTCTTCAGAACGCACAAATCTTTCGCCTTTTACTAAAGATTTCCGTGGAGAGGAGCAAAACTGAGTTTTGTCTCAATTTTTGTGTGCCCCAGCTTAATGGGGTTTCTTTTCTCAGTTTAAAGACAGAATGAGGGTGCTTTCTAGAAAGTGAGCTCATTTGCATAGCGAGGACAGCATATGTCTGTTTCTTCCCATGCAGTAAATTCTTGACCGTGTTAATTATTTCCAAAATATGAAGCAATTGGTAAGGAGTGCCAAAGATTCCTACAGCAAGGGGAAGCCTGGTGAACAATCTGCTCTTTTTTTATTTCAAGTTGGGTGCTCTCATTGAGCTGAGTGAGGCCTGCCAGCACGGCACTCAGACGACAGGTGAAATCTTGGTCATGCTCTGGTTTCTCTACAGAACGCACAAATCTTTCGCCTTTTACTAAAGATTTCCGTGGAGAGGAGCAAAACTGAGTTTTGTCTCAATTTTTGTGTGCCCCAGCTTAATGGGGTTTCTTTTCTCAGTTTAAAGACAGAATGAGGGTGCTTTCTAGAAAGTGAGCTCATTTGCATAGCGAGGACAGCATATGTCTGTTTCTTCCCATGCAGTAAATTCTTGACCGTGTTAATTATTTCCAAAATATGAAGCAATTGGTAAGGAGTGCCAAAGATTCCTACAGCAAGGGGAAGCCTGGTGAACAATCTGCTCTTTTTTATTTCAAGTTGGGTGCTCTCATTGAGCTGAGTGAGGCCTGCCAGCACGGCACTCAGACGACAGGTGAAATCTTGGTCATGCTCACAAAAGCTGGGGCACACAAAAATTGAGACAAAACTCAGTTTTGCTCCTCTCCACGGAAATCTTTAGTAAAAGGCGAAAGATTTGTGCGTTCTGAAGAGAAACCAGAGCATGACCAAGATTTCACCTGTCATCTGAGTGCTGTGCTGGCAGGCCTCACTCAGCTCAATGAGAGCACCCAACTTGAAATAAAACAGAGCAGATTGGTCACCAGGCTTCCCCTTGCTGTAGGAATCTTTGGCACTCCTTACCAATTGCTTCATATTTTGGAAATAATTAACACGGTCAAGAATTTACTGCATGGGAAGAAACAGACATATTCTGTCCTCGCTATGCAAATGAGCTCACTTTCTAGAAAGCACCCTCATTCTGTCTTTAAACTGAGAAAAGAAACCCCATTAAGCTGGGGCACACAAAAATTGAGACAAAACTCAGTTTTGCTCCACTCCACGGAAATCTTTAGTAAAAGGCGAAAGATTTGTGCGTTCTGAAGAGAAACCAGAGCATGACCAAGATTTCACCTGTCGTCTGAGTGCCGTGCTGGCAGGCCTCACTCAGCTCAATGAGAGCACCCAACTTGAAATAAAAAAGAGCAGATTGTTCACCAGGCTTCCCCTAGCTGTAGGAATCTTTGGCACTCCTTACCAATTGCTTCATATTTTGGAAATAATTAACACGGTCAAGAATTTACTGCATGGGAAGAAACAGACATATGCTGTCCTCGCTATGCAAATGAGCTCACTTTCTAGAAAGCACCCTCATTCTGTCTTTAAACTGAGAAAAGAAACCCCATTAAGCTGGGGCACACAAAAATTGAGACAAAACTCAGTTTTGCTCCTCTCCACGGAAATCTTTAGTAAAAGGCGAAAGATTTGTGCGTTCTGAAGAGAAACCAGAGCATGACCAAGATTTCACCTGTCGTCTGAGTGCCGTGCTGGCAGGCCTCACTCAGCTCAATGAGAGCACCCAACTTGAAATAAAAAAGAGCAGATTGTTCACCAGGCTTCCCCTTGCTGTAGGAATTTTTGGCACTCCTTACCAATTGCTTCATATTTTGGAAATAATTAACACGGTCAAGAATTTACTGCATGGAAAGAAACAGACATATTCTGTCCTCGCTATGCAAATGAGCTCACTTTCTAGAAAGCACACTCATTCTGTCTTTAAACTGAGAAAAGAAACCCCATTAAGCTGGGGCACACAAAAATTGAGACAAAACTCAGTTTTGCTCCTCTCCACGGAAATCTTTAGTAAAAGGCGAAAGATTTGTGCGTTCTGAAGAGAAACCAGAGCATGACCAAGATTTCACCTGTCGTCTGAGTGCCGTGCTGGCAGGCCTCACTCAGCTCAATGAGAGCACCCAACTTGAAATAAAAAAGAGCAGATTGTTCACCAGGCTTCCCCTTGCTGTAGGAATCTTTGGCACTCCTTACCAATTGCTTCATATTTTGGAAATAATTAACACGGTCAAGAATTTACTGCATGGGAAGAAACAGACATATGCTGTCCTCGCTATGCAAATGAGCTCACTTTCTAGAAAGCACCCTCATTCTGTCTTTAAACTGAGAAAAGAAACCCCATTAAGCTGGGGCACACAAAAATTGAGACAAAACTCAGTTTTGCTCCTCTCCACGGAAATCTTTAGTAAAAGGCGAAAGATTTGTGCGTTCTGAAGAGAAACCAGAGCATGACCAAGATTTCACCTGTCGTCTGAGTGCTGTGCTGGCAGGCCTCACTCAGCTCAATGAGAGCACCCAACTTGAAATAAAAAAGAGCAGATTGTTCACCAAGCTTCCCCTTGCTGTAGGAATCTTTGGCACTCCTTACCAATTGCTTCATATTTTGGAAATAATTAACACGGTCAAGAATTTACTGCATGGGAAGAAACAGACATATGCTGTCCTCGCTATGCAAATGAGCTCACTTTCTAGAAAGCACCCTCATTCTGTCTTTAAACTGAGAAAAGAAACCCCATTAAGCTGGGGCACACAAACATTGAGACAAAACTCAGTTTTGCTCCTCTCCACGGAAATCTTTAGTAAAAGGCGAAAGATTTGTGCGTTCTGAAGAGAAACCAGAGCATGACCAAGATTTCACCTGTCGTCTGAGTGCCGTGCTGGCAGGCCTCACTCAGCTCAATGAGAGCACCCAACTTGAAATAAAAAAGAGCAGATTGTTCACCAGGCTTCCCCTTGCTGTAGGAATCTTTGGCACTCCTTACCAATTGCTTCATATTTTGGAAATAATTAACACGGTCAAGAATTTACTGCATGGAAAGAAACAAACATATTCTGTACTCGCTATGCAAATGAGCTCACTTTCTAGAAAGCACCCTCATTCTGTCTTTAAACTGAGAAAAGAAACCCCATTAAGCTGGGGCACACAAAAATTGAGACAAAACTCAGTTTTGCTCCTCTCCACGGAAATCTTTAGTAAAAGGCGAAAGATTTGTGCGTTCTGAAGAGAAACCAGAGCATGACCAAGATTTCACCTGTCGTCTGAGTGCCGTGCTGGCAGGCCTCACTCAGCTCAATGAGAGCACCCAACTTGAAATAAAAAAGAGCAGATTGTTCACCAGGCTTCCCCTTGCTGTAGGAATCTTTGGCACTCCTTACCAATTGCTTCATATTTTGGAAATAATTAACACGGTCAAGAATTTACTGCATGGGAAGAAACAGACATATGCTGTCCTCGCTATGCAAATGAGCACACTTTCTAGAAAGCACCCTCATTCTGTCTTTAAACTGAGAAAAGAAACCCCATTAAGCTGGGGCACACAAAAATTGAGACAAAACTCAGTTTTGCTCCTCTCCACGGAAATCTTTAGTAAAAGGCGAAAGATTTGTGCGTTCTGAAGAGAAACCAGAGCATGACCAAGATTTCACCTGTCGTCTGAGTGCCGTGCTGGCAGGCCTCACTCAGCTCAATGAGAGCACCCAACTTGAAATAAAAAAGAGCAGATTGTTCACCAGGCTTCCCCTTACCAATTGCTTCATATTTTGGAAATAATTAACACGGTCAAGAATTTACTGCATGGGAAGAAACAGACATATGCTGTCCTCGCTATGCAAATGAGCTCACTTTCTAGAAAGCACCCTCATTCTGTCTTTAAACTGAGAAAAGAAACCCCATTAAGCTGGGGCACACAAAAATTGAGACAAAACTAAGTTTTGCTCCTCTCCACGGAAATCTTTAGTAAAAGGCGAAAGATTTGTGCGTTCTGAAGAGAAACCAGAGCATGACCAAGATTTCAC
This sequence comes from Crinia signifera, assembly GCF_055691185.1. Classification (NCBI taxonomy): domain Eukaryota; kingdom Metazoa; phylum Chordata; class Amphibia; order Anura; family Myobatrachidae; genus Crinia; species Crinia signifera. The sequence goes on along the minus strand of NC_139219.1, from coordinate 80,425,307 downwards.
CTGTCGTCTGAGTGGCGTGCTGGCAGGCCTCACTCAGCTCAATGAGAGCACCCAACTTGAAATAAAACAGAGCAGATTGGTCACCAGTCTTCCCCTTGCTGTAGGAATCTTTGGCACTCCTTACCAATTGCTTCATATTTTGGAAATAATTAACACGGTCAAGAATTTACTGCATGGGAAGAAACAGACATATGCTGTCCTCGCTATGCAAATGAGCTCACTTTCTAGAAAGCACCCTCATTCTGTCTTTAAACTGAGAAAAGAAACCCCATTAAGCTGGGGCACACAAAAATTGAGACAAAACTCAGTTTTGCTCCTCTCCACGGAAATCTTTAGTAAAAGACGAAAGATTTGTGCGTTCTGAAGAGAAACCAGAGCATGACCAAGATTTCACCTGTCATCTGAGTGCTGTGCTGGCAGGCCTCACTCAGCTCAATGAGAGCACCCAGCTTGAAATAAAAAAGAGCAGATTGTTCACCAAGCTTCCCCTTGCTGTAGGAATCTTTGGCACTCCTTACCAATTGCTTCATATTTTGGAAATAATTAACACGGTCAAGAATTTACTGCATGGGAAGAAACAGACATATGCTGTCCTCGCTATGCAAATGAGCTCACTTTCTAGAAAGCACCCTCATTCTGTCTTTAAACTGAGAAAAGAAACCCCATTAAGCTGGGGCACACAAAAATTGAGACAAAACTCAGTTTTGCTCCTCTCCACGGAAATCTTTAGTAAAAGGCGAAAGATTTGTGCGTTCTGAAGAGAAACCAGAGCATGACCAAGATTTCACCTGTCGTCTGAGTGCCGTGCTGGCAGGCCTCACTCAGCTCAATGAGAGCACCCAACTTGAAATAAAAAAGAGCAGATTGTTCACCAGGCTTCCCCTTGCTGTAGGAATCTCTGGCACTCCTTACCAATTGCTTCATATTTTGGAAATAATTAACACGGTCAAGAATTTACTGCATGGGAAGAAACAGACATATGCTGTTCTCGCTATGCAAATGAGCTCACTTTCTAGAAAGCACCCTCATTCTGTCTTTAAACTGAGAAAAGAAACCCCATTAAGCTGGGGCACACAAAAATTGAGACAAAACTCAGTTTTGCTCCTCTCCACGGAAATCTTTAGTAAAAGGCGAAAGATTTGTGCGTTCTGAAGAGAAACCAGAGCATGACCAAGATTTCACCTGTCGTCTGAGTGCCGTGCTGGCAGGCCTCACTCAGCTCAATGAGAGCACCCAACTTGAAATAAAAAAGAGCAGATTGTTCACCAGGCTTCCCCTTGCTGTAGGAATCTCTGGCACTCCTTACCAATTGCTTCATATTTTGGAAATAATTAACACGGTCAAGAATTTACTGCATGGGAAGAAACAGACATATGCTGTTCTCGCTATGCAAATGAGCTCACTTTCTAGAAAGCACCCTCATTCTGTCTTTAAACTGAGAAAAGAAACCCCATTAAGCTGGGGCACACAAAAATTGAGACAAAACTCAGTTTTGCTCCTCTCCACGGAAATCTTTAGTAAAAGGCGAAAGATTTGTGCGTTCTGAAGAGAAACCAGAGCATGACCAAGATTTCACCTGTCGTCTGAGTGCCGTGCTGGCAGGCCTCACTCAGCTCAATGAGAGCACCCAACTTGAAATAAAAAAGAGCAGATTGTTCACCAGGCTTCCCCTTGCTGTAGGAATCTTTGGCACTCCTTACCAATTGCTTCATATTTTGGAAATAATTAACACTGTCAAGAATTTACTGCATGGGAAGAAACAGACATATGCTGTCCTCGCTATGCAAATGAGCTCACTTTCTAGAAAGCACCCTCATTCTGTCTTTAAACTGAGAAAAGAAACCCCATTAAGCTGGGGCACACAAAAATTGAGACAAAACTCAGTTTTGCTCCTCTCCACGGAAATCTTTAGTAAAAGGCGAAAGATTTGTGCGTTCTGAAGAGAAACCAGAGCATGACCAAGATTTCACCTGTCGTCTGAGTGCCGTGCTGGCAGGCCTCACTCAGCTCAATGAGAGCACCCAACTTGAAATAAAAAAGAGCAGATTGTTCACCAGGCTTCCCCTTGCTGTAGGAATCTTTGGCACTCCTTACCAATTGCTTCATATTTTGGAAATAATTAACACGGTCAAGAATTTACTGCATGGGAAGAAACAGACATATGCTGTCCTCGCTATGCAAATGAGCTCACTTTCTAGAAAGCACCCTCATTCTTTCTTTAAACTGAGAAAAGAAACCCCATTAAGCTGGGGCACACAAAAATTGAGACAAAACTCAGTTTTGCTCCTCTCCACGGAAATCTTTAGTAAAAGGCGAAAGATTTGTGCGTTCTGAAGAGAAACCAGAGCATGACCAAGATTTCACCTGTCGTCTGAGTGCCGTGCTGGCAGGCCTCACTCAGCTCAATGAGAGCACCCAACTTGAAATAAAAAAGAGCAGATTGTTCACCAGGCTTCCCCTTGCTGTAGGAATCTTTGGCACTCCTTACCAATTGCTTCATATTTTGGAAATAATTAACACGGTCAAGAATTTACTGCATGGGAAGAAACAGACATATGCTGTCCTCGCTATGCAAATGAGCTCACTTTCTAGAAAGCACCCTCATTCTGTCTTTAAACTGAGAAAAGAAACCCCATTAAGCTGGGGCACACAAAAATTGAGACAAAACTCAGTTTTGCTCCTCTCCACGGAAATCTTTAGTAAAAGGCGAAAGATTTGTGCGTTCTGAAGAGAAACCAGAGCATGACCAAGATTTCACCTGTCTGAGTGCCGTGCTGGCAGGCCTCACTCAGCTCAATGAGAGCACCCAACTTGAAATAAAAAAGAGCAGATTGTTCACCAGGCTTCCCCTTGCTGTAGGAATCTTTGGCACTCCTTACCAATTGCTTCATATTTTGGAAATAATTAACACGGTCAAGAATTTACTGCATGGGAAGAAACAGACATATGCTGTCCTCGCTATGCAAATGAGCTCACTTTCTAGAAAGCACCCTCATTCTTTCTTTAAACTGAGAAAAGAAACCCCATTAAGCTGGGGCACACAAAAATTGAGACAAAACTCAGTTTTGCTCCTCTCCACGGAAATCTTTAGTAAAAGGCGAAAGATTTGTGCGTTCTGAAGAGAAACCAGAGCATGACCAAGATTTCACCTGTCGTCTGAGTGCCGTGCTGGCAGGCCTCACTCAGCTCAATGAGAGCACCCAACTTGAAATAAAAAAGAGCAGATTGTTCACCAGGCTTCCCCTTGCTGTAGGAATCTTTGGCACTCCTTACCAATTGCTTCATATTTTGGAAATAATTAACACGGTCAAGAATTTACTGCATGGGAAGAAACAGACATATGCTGTCCTCGCTATGCAAATGAGCTCACTTTCTAGAAAGCACCCTCATTCTGTCTTTAAACTGAGAAAAGAAACCCCATTAAGCTGGGGCACACAAAAATTGAGACAAAACTCAGTTTTGCTCCTCTCCACGGAAATCTTTAGTAAAAGGCGAAAGATTTGTGCGTTCTGAAGAGAAACCAGAGCATGACCAAGATTTCACCTGTCTGAGTGCCGTGCTGGCAGGCCTCACTCAGCTCAATGAGAGCACCCAACTTGAAATAAAAAAGAGCAGATTGTTCACCAGGCTTCCCCTTGCTGTAGGAATCTTTGGCACTCCTTACCAATTGCTTCATATTTTGGAAATAATTAAAACGGTCAAGAATTTACTGCATGGGAAGAAACAGACATATGCTGTCCTCGCTATGCAAATGAGCTCACTTTCTAGAAAGCTCCCTCCTTCTGTCTTTAAACTGAGAAAAGAAACCCCATTAAGCTGGGGCACACAAAAATTGAGACAAAACTCAGTTTTGCTCCTCTCCACGGAAATCTTTAGTAAAAGGCGAAAGATTTGTGCGTTCTGAAGAGAAACCAGAGCATGACCAAAATTTCACCTGTCGTCTGAGTGCCGTGCTGGCAGGCCTCACTCAGCTCAATGAGAGCACCCAACTTGAAATAAAAAAGAGCAGATTGTTCACCAGGCTTCCCCTTGCTGTAGGAATCTTTGGCACTCCTTACCAATTGCTTCATATTTTGGAAATAATTAACACGGTCAAGAATTTACTGCATGGGAAGAAACAGACATATGCTGTCCTCGCTATGCAAATGAGCTCACTTTCTAGAAAGCAACCTCATTCTGTCTTTAAACTGAGAAAAGAAACCCCATTAAGCTGGGGCACACAAAAATTGAGACAAAACTCAGTTTTGCTCCTCTCCACGGAAATCTTTAGTAAAAGGCGAAAGATTTGTGCGTTCTGAAGAGAAACCAGAGCATGACCAAGATTTCACCTGTCGTCTGAGTGCCGTGCTGGCAGGCCTCACTCAGCTCAATGAGAGCACTTAACATGAAATAAAAAAGAGCAGATTGTTCACCAGGCTTCCCCTTGCTGTAGGAATCTTTGGCACTCCTTACCAATTGCTTCATATTTTGGAAATAATTAACACGGTCAAGAATTTACTGCATGGGAAGAAACAGACATATGCTGTCCTCGCTATGCAAATGAGCTCACTTTCTAGAAAGCACCCTCATTCTGTCTTTAAACTGAGAAAAGAAACCCCATTAAGCTGGGGCACACAAAAATTGAGACAAAACTCAGTTTTGCTCCTCTCCACGGAAATCTTTAGTAAAAGGCGAAAGATTTGTGCGTTCTGAAGAGAAACCAGAGCATGACCAAGATTTCACCTGTCGTCTGAGTGCCATGCTGGCAGGCCTCACTCAGCTCAATGAGAGCACCCAACTTGAAATAAAAAAGAGCAGATTGTTCACCAGGCTTCCCCTTGCTGTAGGAATCTTTGGCACTCCTTACCAATTGCTTCATATTTTGGAAATAATTAACACGGTCAAGAATTTACTGCATGGGAAGAAACAGACATATGCTGTCCTCGCTATGCAAATGAGCTCACTTTCTAGAAAGCACCCTCATTCTGTCTTTAAACTGAGAAAAGAAACCCCATTAAGCTGGGGCACACAAAAATTGAGACAAAACTCAGTTTTGCTCCTCTCCACGGAAATCTTTAGTAAAAGGCGAAAGATTTGTGCGTTCTGAAGAGAAACCAGAGCATGACCAAGATTTCACCTGTCGTCTGAGTGCCGTGCTGGCAGGCCTCACTCAGCTCAATGAGAGCACCCAACTTGAAATAAAAAAGAGCAGATTGTTCACCAGGCTTCCCCTTGCTGTAGGAATCTTTGGCACTCCTTACCAATTGCTTCATATTTTGGAAATAATTAACACGGTCAAGAATTTACTGCATGGGAAGAAACAGACATATGCTGTCCTCGCTATGCAAATGAGCTCACTTTCTAGAAAGCACCCTCATTCTGTCTTTAAACTAAGAAAAGAAACCCCATTAAGCTGGGGCACACAAAAATTGAGACAAAACTCAGTTTTGCTCCTCTCCACGGAAATCTTTAGTAAAAGGCGAAAGATTTGTGCGTTCTGAAGAAAAATCAGAGCATGACCAAGATTTCACCTGTCGTCTGAGTGCCGTGCTGGCAGGCCTCACTCAGCTCAATGAGAGCACTTAACATGAAATAAAAAAGAGCAGATTGTTCACCAGGCTTCCCCTTGCTGTAGGAATCTTTGGCACTCCTTACCAATTGCTTCATATTTTGGAAATAATTAACACGGTCAAGAATTTACTGCATGGGAAGAAACAGACATATGCTGTCCTCGCTATGCAAATGAGCTCACTTTCTAGAAAGCACCCTCATTCTGTCTTTAAACTGAGAAAAGAAACCCCATTAAGCTGGGGCACACAAAAATTGAGACAAAACTCAGTTTTGCTCCTCTCCACGGAAATCTTTAGTAAAAGGCGAAAGATTTGTGCGTTCTGAAGAGAAACCAGAGCTTGACCAAGATTTCACCTGTCGTCTGAGTGCCGTGCTGGCAGGCCTCACTCAGCTCAATGAGAGCACCCAACTTGAAATAAAAAAGAGCAGATTGTTCACCAGGCTTCCCCTTGCTGTAGGAATCTTTGGCACTCCTTACCAATTGCTTCATATTTTGGAAATAATTAACACGGTCAAGAATTTACTGCATGGGAAGAAACAGACATATGCTGTCCTCGCTATGCAAATGAGCTCACTTTCTAGAAAGCACCCTCATTCTGTCTTTAAACTGAGAAAAGAAACCCCATTAAGCTGGGGCACACAAAAATTGAGACAAAACTCAGTTTTGCTCCTCTCCACGGAAATCTTTAGTAAAAGGCGAAAGATTTGTGCGTTCTGAAGAGAAACCAGAGCATGACCAAGATTTCACCTGTCGTCTGAGTGCCGTGCTGGCAGGCCTCACTCAGCTCAATGAGAGCACCCAACTTGAAATAAAAAAGAGCAGATTGTTCACCAGGCTTCCCCTTGCTGTAGGAATCTTTGGCACTCCTTACCAATTGCTTCATATTTTGGAAATAATTAAAACGGTCAAGAATTTACTGCATGGGAAGAAACAGACATATGCTGTCCTCGCTATGCAAATGAGCTCACTTTCTAGAAAGCTCCCTCCTTCTGTCTTTAAACTGAGAAAAGAAACCCCATTAAGCTGGGGCACACAAAAATTGAGACAAAACTCAGTTTTGCTCCTCTCCACGGAAATCTTTAGTAAAAGGCGAAAGATTTGTGCGTTCTGAAGAGAAACCAGAGCATGACCAAAATTTCACCTGTCGTCTGAGTGCCGTGCTGGCAGGCCTCACTCAGCTCAATGAGAGCACCCAACTTGAAATAAAAAAGAGCAGATTGTTCACAAGGCTTCCCCTTGCTGTAGGAATCTTTGGCACTCCTTACCAATTGCTTCATATTTTGGAAATAATTAACACGGTCAAGAATTTACTGCATGGGAAGAAACAGACATATGCTGTCCTCGCTATGCAAATGAGCTCACTTTCTAGAAAGCAACCTCATTCTGTCTTTAAACTGAGAAAAGAAACCCCATTAAGCTGGGGCACACAAAAATTGAGACAAAACTCAGTTTTGCTCCTCTCCACGGAAATCTTTAGTAAAAGGCGAAAGATTTGTGCGTTCTGAAGAGAAACCAGAGCTTGACCAAGATTTCACCTGTCGTCTGAGTGCCGTGCTGGCAGGCCTCACTCAGCTCAATGAGAGCACCCAACTTGAAATAAAAAAGAGCAGATTGTTCACCAGGCTTCCCCTTGCTGTAGGAATCTTTGGCACTCCTTACCAATTGCTTCATATTTTGGAAATAATTAACACGGTCAAGAATTTACTGCATGGGAAGAAACAGACATATGCTGTCCTCGCTATGCAAATGAGCTCACTTTCTAGAAAGCACCCTCATTCTGTCTTTAAACTGAGAAAAGAAACCCCATTAAGCTGGGGCACACAAAAATTGAGACAAAACTCAGTTTTGCTCCTCTCCAAGGAAATCTTTAGTAAAAGGCGAAAGATTTGTGCGTTCTGAAGAGAAACCAGAGCATGACCAAGATTTCACCTGTCGTCTGAGTGCCGTGCTGGCAGGCCTCACTCAGCTCAATGAGAGCACCCAACTTGAAATAAAAAAGAGCAGATTGTTCACCAGGCTTCCCCTTGCTGTAGGAATCTTTGGCACTCCTTACCAATTGCTTCATATTTTGGAAATAATTAACACGGTCAAGAATTTACTGCATGGGAAGAAACAGACATATGCTGTCCTCGCTATGCAAATGAGCTCACTTTCTAGAAAGCACCCTCATTCTGTCTTTAAACTGAGAAAAAAAACCCCATTAAGCTGGGGCACACAAAAATTGAGACAAAACTCAGTTTTGCTCCTCTCCACGGAAATCTTTAGTAAAAGGCGAAAGATTTGTGCGTTCTGAAGAGAAACCAGAGCATGACCAAGATTTCACCTGTCATCTGAGTGCTGTGCTGGCAGGCCTCACTCAGCTCAATGAGAGCACCCAACTTGAAATAAAAAAGAGCAGATTGTTAACCAGGCTTCCCCTTGCTGTAGGAATCTTTGGCACTCCTTACCAATTGCTTCATATTTTGGAAATAATTAACACGGTCAAGAATTTACTGCATGGGAAGAAACAGACATATGCTGTCCTCGCTATGCAAATGAGCTCACTTTCTAGAAAGCACCCTCATTCTGTCTTTAAACTGAGAAAAGAAACCCCATTAAGCTGGGCCACACAAAAATTGAGACAAAACTCAGTTTTGCTCCTCTCCACGGAAATCTTTAGTAAAAGGCGAAAGATTTGTGCGTTCTGAAGAGAAACCAGAGCATGACCAATATTTCACCTGTCGTCTGAGTGCCGTGCTGGCAGGCCTCACTAGGCTGAATGAGAGCACCCAACTTGAAATAAAAAAGAGCAGATTGTTCACCAGGCTTCCCCTTGCTGTAGGAATCTTTGGCACTCCTTACCAATTGCTTCATATTTTGGAAATAATTAACACGGTCAAGAATTTACTGCATGGGAAGAAACAGACATATGCTGTCCTCGCTATGCAAATGAGCTCACTTTCTAGAAAGCACCCTCATTCTGTCTTTAAACTGAGAAAAGAAACCCCATTAAGCTTTTTTTGTGTGCCCCAGCTTAATGGGGTTTCTTTTTTCAGTTTAAAGACAGAATGAGGGTGCTTTCTAGAAAGTGAGCTCATTTGCATAGCGAGGACAGCATATGTCTGTTTCTTCCCATGCTGTAAATTCTTGACCGTGTTAATTATTTCCAAAATATGAAGCAATTGGTAAGGAGTGCCAAAGATTCCTACAGCAAGGGGAAGCCTGGTGACCAATCTGCTCTGTTTTATTTCAAGTTGGGTGCTCTCATTGAGCTGAGTGAGGCCTGCCAGCACGGCACTCAGACGACAGGTGAAATCTTGGTCATGCTCTGGTTTCTCTTCAGAACGCACAAATCTTTCGCCTTTTACTAAAGATTTCCGTGGACAGGAGCAAAACTGAGTTTTGTCTCAATTTTTGTGTGCCCCAGCTTAATGGGGTTTCTTTTCTCAGTTTAAAGACAGAATGAGGGTGCTTTCTAGAAAGTGAGCTAATTTGCATAGCGAGGACAGCATATGTCTGTTTCTTCCCATGCAGTAAATTCTTGACCGTGTTAATTATTTCCAAAATATGAAGCAATTGGTAAGGAGTGCCAAAGATTCCTACTGCAAGGGGAAGCCTGGTGAACAATCTGCTCTTTTTTATTTCAAGTTGGGTGCTCTCATTGAGCTGAGTGAGGCCTGCCAGCACGGCACTCAGACGACAGGTGAAATCTTGGTCATGCTCTGGTTTCTCTTCAGAACGCACAAATCTTTCGCCTTTTACTAAAGATTTCCGTGGAGAGGAGCAAAACTGAGTTTTGTCTCAATTTTTGTGTGCCCCAGCTTAATGGGGTTTCTTTTCTCAGTTTAAAGACAGAATGAGGGTGCTTTCTAGAAAGTGAGCTCATTTGCATAGCGAGGACAGCATATGTCTGTTTCTTCCCATGCAGTAAATTCTTGACCGTGTTCATTATTTCCAAAATATGAAGCAATTGGTAAGGAGTGCCAAAGATTCCTACAGCAAGGGGAAGCCTGGTGACCAATCTGCTCTGTTTTATTTCAAGTTGGGTGCTCTCATTGAGCTGAGTGAGGCCTGCCAGCACGGCACTCAGACGACAGGTGAAATCTTGGTCATGCTCTGGTTTCTCTTCTGAACGCACAAATCTTTCGCCTTTTACTAAAGATTTCCGTGGAGAGGAGCAAAACTGAGTTTTGTCTCAATTTTTGTGTGCCCCAGCTTAATGGGGTTTCTTTTCTCAGTTTAAAGAAAGAATGAGGGTGCTTTCTAGAAAGTGAGCTCATTTGCATAGCGAGGACAGCATATGTCTGTTTCTTCCCATGCAGTAAATTCTTGACCGTGTTAATTATTTCCAAAATATGAAGCAATTGGTAAGGAGTGCCAAAGATTCCTACAGCAAGGGGAAGCCTGGTGAACAATCTGCTCTTTTTTATTTCAAGTTGGGTGCTCTCATTGAGCTGAGTGAGGCCTGCCAGCACGGCACTCAGACGACAGGTGAAATCTTGGTCATGCTCTGGTTTCTCTTCAGAACGCACAAATCTTTCGCCTTTTACTAAAGATTTCCGTGGAGAGGAGCAAAACTGAGTTTACATAGAAACATAGAAACATAGAATTTGACGGCAGATAAGAACCACTTGGCCCATCTAGTCTGCCCCTTTTTTTAAACATGTTACCTCAAACCATATTTGATCCTTATTTTTTTGTAAGGATATCAATATGCTTATCCCAAGCATGTTTAAATTGTACTACTGTATTTGCGTCTACCACCTCTGTTGGGAGGCTATTCCACTTATCTACTACTCTTTCTGTGAAAAAATTCTTCCTCGCATTTCCCCTGAATCTTCCTCCCTCTAGTTTCAGTGCATGTCCTCGTGTTCTGTTGCTCCTCTTCCTGTGAAGAATGTCTCCCACCTGTACCTTGTTAAAGCCCTTGATATATTTGAAAGTTTCTATCATGTCCCCCCTTTCCCTTCTCTGCTCTAAAGTATACATATTAAGATCTTTTAGTCTTTCCTGGTACGTTTTGTGATGTAGGCCATGCACCATTTTAGTTGCTCTTCTTTGTACAGTCTCTAATGTATTTATATCCTTCTGGAGATATGGCCTCCAGAACTGAACACAATACTCTAGGTGAGGTCGTACCAATGACCTATACAGTGGCATTATTACTTCTTTCTTTCTACTGCTGATACCTCTCCCTATGCAACCAAGCATCTGACTTGCCTTCTTCATTGCTTTGTTACATTGCCTACCTGCTTTTAAGTCCCCTGAAATGGTGACACCTAGATCCCTCTCTTCCTCAGTAGTTTCCATTATAGTGCCATTTATACTATATTGAGTCTTTGGATTTCTGAGACCCAAGTGCATGATTTTGCATTTTTTGGCATTAAACTGTAGTTGCCATTCTCTTGACCATTTCTCTAATCTGCCTAGATCCTCAATCATTTGTTTTACCCCTCCTGGTGTGTCTACCCTGTTGCATACCTTTGTGTCATCTGCAAAAAGGCACATTTTACCCTCAATTCCATTAGCAATATCACCAATAAAGATATTAAAAAGCACCGGTCCAAGTACAGATCTTTTTTGTGTGCCCCAGCTTAATGGGGTTTCTTTTCTCAGTTTAAAGACAGTATGAGGGTGCTTTCTAGAAAGTGAGCTCATTTGCATAGCGAGGACAGCATATGTCTGTTTCTTCCCATGCAGTAAATTCTTGACCGTGTTAATTATTTCCAAAATATGAAGCAATTGGTAAGGAGTGCCAAAGATTCCTACAGCAAGGGGAAGCCTGGTGACCAATCTGCTCTGTTTTATTTCAAGTTGGGTGCTCTCATTGAGCTGAGTGAGGCCTGCCAGCACGGCACTCAGACGACAGGTGAAATCTTGGTCATGCTCTGGTTTCTCTTCAGAATGCACAAATCTTTCGCCTTTTACTAAAGATTTCCGTGGAGAGGAGCAAAACTGAGTTTTGTCTCAATTTTTGTGTGCCCCAGCTTAATGGGGTTGCTTTCTAGAAAGTGAGCTCATTTGCATAGCGAGGACAGCATATGTCTGTTTCTTCCCATGTAGTAAATTCTTGACCGTGTTAATTATTTCCAAAATAAGAAGCAATTGGTAAGGAGTGCCAAAGATTCCTACAGCAAGGGGAAGCCTGGTGAACAATCTGCTCTTTTTTATTTCAAGTTGGGTGCTCTCATTGAGCTGAGTGAGGCCTGCCAGCACAGCACTCAGATGACAGGTGAAATCTTGGTCATGCTCTGGTTTCTCTTCAGAACGCACAAATCTTTCGCCTTTTACTAAAGATTTCCGTGGAGAGGAGCAAAACTGAGTTTTGTCTCAATTTTTGTGTGCCCCAGCTTAATGGGGTTTCGTTTCTCAGTTTAAAGACAGAATGAGGGTGCTTTCTAGAAAGTGAGCTCATTTGCATAGTGAGGACAGCATATGTCTGTTTCTTCCCATGCAGTAACTTCTTGACCGTGTTAATTATTTCCAAAATATGAAGCAATTGGTAAGGAGTGACAAAGATTCCTACAGCAAGGGGAAGCCTGGTGAACAATCTGCTCTGTTTTATTTCAAGTTGGGTGCTCTCATTGAGCTGAGTGAGGCCTGCCAGCACGGCACTCAGACGACAGGTGAAATCTTGGTCATGCTCTGGTTTCTCTTCAGAACGCACAAATCTTTCGCCTTTTACTAAAGATTTCCGTGGACAGGAGCAAAACTGAGTTTTGTCTCAATTTTTGTGTGCCCCAGCTTAATGGGGTTTCTTTTCTCAGTTTAAAGACAGAATGAGGGTGCTTTCTAGAAAGTGAGCTAATTTGCATAGCGAGGACAGCATATGTCTGTTTCTTCCCATGCAGTAAATTCTTGACCGTGTTAATTATTTCCAAAATATGAAGCAATTGGTAAGGAGTGCCAAAGATTCCTACTGCAAGGGGAAGCCTGGTGAACAATCTGCTCTTTTTTATTTCAAGTTGGGTGCTCTCATTGAGCTGAGTGAGGCCTGCCAGCACGGCACTCAGACGACAGGTGAAATCTTGGTCATGCTCTGGTTTCTCTTCAGAACGCACAAATCTTTCGCCTTTTACTAAAGATTTCCGTGGAGAGGAGCAAAACTGAGTTTTGTCTCAATTTTTGTGTGCCCCAGCTTAATGGGGTTTCTTTTCTCAGTTTAAAGACAGAATGAGGGTGCTTTCTAGAAAGTGAGCTCATTTGCATAGCGAGGACAGCATATGTCTGTTTCTTCCCATGCAGTAAATTCTTGACCGTGTTCATTATTTCCAAAATATGAAGCAATTGGTAAGGAGTGCCAAAGATTCCTACAGCAAGGGGAAGCCTGGTGACCAATCTGCTCTGTTTTATTTCAAGTTGGGTGCTCTCATTGAGCTGAGTGAGGCCTGCCAGCACGGCACTCAGACGACAGGTGAAATCTTGGTCATGCTCTGGTTTCTCTTCTGAACGCACAAATCTTTCGCCTTTTACTAAAGATTTCCGTGGAGAGGAGCAAAACTGAGTTTTGTCTCAATTTTTGTGTGCCCCAGCTTAATGGGGTTTCTTTTCTCAGTTTAAAGAAAGAATGAGGGTGCTTTCTAGAAAGTGAGCTCATTTGCATAGCGAGGACAGCATATGTCTGTTTCTTCCCATGCAGTAAATTCTTGACCGTGTTAATTATTTCCAAAATATGAAGCAATTGGTAAGGAGTGCCAAAGATTCCTACAGCAAGGGGAAGCCTGGTGAACAATCTGCTCTTTTTTATTTCAAGTTGGGTGCTCTCATTGAGCTGAGTGAGGCCTGCCAGCACGGCATTCAGACGACAGGTGAAATCTTGGTCATGCTCTGGTTTCTCTTCAGAACGCACAAATCTTTCGCCTTTTACTAAAGATTTCCGTGGAGAGGAGCAAAACTGAGTTTTGTCTCTATTTTTGTGTGCCCCAGCTTAATGGGGTTTCTTTTCTCAGTTTAAAGACAGTATGAGGGTGCTTTCTAGAAAGTGAGCTCATTTGCATAGCGAGGACAGCATATGTCTGTTTCTTCCCATGCAGTAAATTCTTGACCGTGTTAATTATTTCCAAAATATGAAGCAATTGGTAAGGAGTGCCAAAGATTCCTACAGCAAGGGGAAGCCTGGTGACCAATCTGCTCTGTTTTATTTCAAGTTGGGTGCTCTCATTGAGCTGAGTGAGGCCTGCCAGCACGGCACTCAGACGACAGGTGAAATCTTGGTCATGCTCTGGTTTCTCTTCAGAATGCACAAATCTTTCGCCTTTTACTAAAGATTTCCGTGGAGAGGAGCAAAACTGAGTTTTGTCTCAATTTTTGTGTGCCCCAGCTTAATGGGGTTGCTTTCTAGAAAGTGAGCTCATTTGCATAGCGAGGACAGCATATGTCTGTTTCTTCCCATGTAGTAAATTCTTGACCGTGTTAATTATTTCCAAAATAAGAAGCAATTGGTAAGGAGTGCCAAAGATTCCTACAGCAAGGGGAAGCCTGGTGAACAATCTGCTCTTTTTTATTTCAAGTTGGGTGCTCTCATTGAGCTGAGTGAGGCCTGCCAGCATGGCACTCAGACAACAGGTGAAATCTTGGTCATGCTCTGGTTTCTCTTCAGAACGCACAAATCTTTCGCCTTTTACTAAAGATTTCCGTGGACAGGAGCAAAACTGAGTTTTGTCTCAATTTTTGTGTGCCCCAGCTTAATGGGGTTTCTTTTCTCAGTTTAAAGACAGAATGAGGGTGCTTTCTAGAAAGTGAGCTCATTTGCATAGCGAGGACAGCATATGTCTGTTTCTTCCCATGCAGTAAATTCTTGACCGTGTTAATTATTTCCAAAATATGAAGCAATTGGTAAGGAGTGCCAAAGATTCCTACAGCAAGGGGAAGCCTGGTGACCAATCTGCTCTGTTTTATTTCAAGTTGGGTGCTCTCATTGAGCTGAGTGAGGCCTGCCAGCACGGCACTCAGACGACAGGTAAAATCTTGGTCATGCTCTGGTTTCTCTTCAGAACGCACAAATCTTTCGCCTTTTACTAAAGATTTCCGTGGAGAGGAGCAAAACTGAGTTTTGTCTCAATTTTTGTGTGCCCCAGCTTAATGGGGTTTCTTTTCTCAGTTTAAAGAAAGAATGAGGGTGCTTTCTAGAAAGTGAGCTCATTTGCATAGCGAGGACAGCATATGTCTGTTTCTTCCCATGTAGTAAATTCTTGACCGTGTTAATTATTTCCAAAATAAGAAGCAATTGGTAAGGAGTGCCAAAGATTCCTACAGCAAGGGGAAGCCTGGTGAACAATCTGCTCTTTTTTATTTCAAGTTGGGTGCTCTCATTGAGCTGAGTGAGGCCTGCCAGCACGGCACTCAGACAACAGGTGAAATCTTGGTCATGCTCTGGTTTCTCTTCAGAACGCACAAATCTTTTGCCTTTTACTAAAGATTTCCGTGGAGAGGAGCAAAACTGAGTTTTGACTCAATTTTTGTGTGCCCCAGCTTAATAGGTTTTCTTTTCTCAGTTTAAAGACAGAATGAGGGTGCTTTCTAGAAAGTGAGCTCATTTGCATAGCGAGGACAGCATATGTCTGTTTCTTCCCATGCAGTAAATTCTTGACCGTGTTAATTATTTCCAAAATATGAAGCAATTGGTAAGGAGTGCCAAAGATTCCTACAGCAAGGGGTAGCCTGGTGAACAATCTGCTCTTTTTTATTTCAAGTTGGGTGCTCTCATTGAGCTGAGTGAGGCCTGCCAGCACGGCACTCAGACAACAGGTGAAATCTTGGTCATGCTCTGGTTTCTCTTCAGAACGCACAAATCTTTCGCCTTTTACTAAAGATTTCCGTGGAGAGGAGCAAAACTGAGTTTTGTCTCAATTTTTGAGTGCCCCAGCTTAATGGGGTTTCTTTTTTCAGTTTAAAGACAGAATGAGAGTGCTTTCTAGAAACTGAGCTCATTTGCATAGCGAGGACAGCATATGTCTGTTTCTTCCCATGCTGTAAATTCTTGACCGTGTTAATTATTTCCAAAATATGAAGCAATTGGTAAGGAGTGCCAAAGATTCCTACAGCAAGGGGAAGCCTGGTGACCAATCTGCTCTGTTTTATTTCAAGTTGGGTGCTCTCATTGAGCTGAGTGAGGCCTGCCAGCACGGCACTCAGACGACAAATGAAATCTTGGTCATGCTCTGGTTTCTCTTCAGAACGCACAAATCTTTCGCCTTTTACTAAAGATTTCTGTGGAGAGGAGCAAAACTGAGTTTTGTCTCAATTTTTGTGTGCCCCAGCTTAATGGGGTTTCTTTTCTCAGTTTAAAGACAGAATGAGGGTGCTTTCTAGAAAGTGAGCTCATTTGCATAGCGAGGACAGCATATGTCTGTTTCTTCCCATGCAGTAAATTCTTGACCGTGTTAATTATTTCCAAAATATGAAGCAATTGGTAAGGAGTGCCAAAGATTCCTACAGCAAGGGGAAGCCTGGTGAACAATCTGCTCTTTTTTTTTTCAAGTTGGGTGCTCTCATTGAGCTGAGTGAGGCCTGCCAGCACGGCACTCAGACGACAGGTGAAATCTTGGTCATGCTCTGGTTTCTCTTCAGAATGCACAAATCTTTCGCCTTTTACTAAAGATTTCCGTGGAGAGGAGCAAAACTGAGTTTTGACTCAATTTTTGTGTGCCCCAGCTTAATAGGGTTTCTTTTCTCAGTTTAAAGACAGAATGAGGGTGCTTTCTAGAAAGTGAGCTCATTTGCATAGCGAGGACAGCATATATCTGTTTCTTCCCATGCAGTAAATTCTTGACCGTGTTAATTATTTCCAAAATATGAAGCAATTGGTAAGGAGTGCCAAAGATTCCTACAGCAAGGGGTAGCCTGGTGAACAATCTGCTCTTTTTTATTTCAAGTTGGGTGCTCTCATTGAGCTGAGTGAGGCCTGCCAGCACGGCACTCAGACAACAGGTGAAATCTTGGTCATGCTCTGGTTTCTCTTCAGAACGCACAAATCTTTCGCCTTTTACTAAAGATTTCCGTGGAGAGGAGCAAAACTGAGTTTTGTCTCAATTTTTGTGTGCCCCAGCTTAATGGGGTTTCTTTTTTCAGTTTAAAGACAGAATGAGAGTGCTTTCTAGAAAGTGAGCTCATTTGCATAGCGAGGACAGCATATGTCTGTTTCTTCCCATGCTGTAAATTCTTGACCGTGTTAATTATTTCCAAAATATGAAGCAATTGGTAAGGAGTGCCAAAGATTCCTACAGCAAGGGGAAGCCTGGTGACCAATCTGCTCTGTTTTATTTCAAGTTGGGTGCTCTCATTGAGCTGAGTGAGGCCTGCCAGCACGGCACTCAGACGACAAATGAAATCTTGGTCATGCTCTGGTTTCTCTTCAGAACGCACAAATCTTTCGCCTTTTACTAAAGATTTCCGTGGAGAGGAGCAAAACTGAGTTTTGTCTCTATTTTTGTGTGCCCCAGCTTAATGGGGTTTCTTTTCTCAGTTTAAAGACAGAATGAGGGTGCTTTCTAGAAAGTGAGCTCATTTGCATAGCGAGGACAGCATATGTCTGTTTCTTCCCATGCAGTAAATTCTTGACCGTGTTAATTATTTCCAAAATATGAAGCAATTGGTAAGGAGTGCCAAAGATTCCTACAGCAAGGGGAAGCCTGGTGACCAATCTGCTCTGTTTTATTTCAAGTTGGGTGCTCTCATTGAGCTGAGTGAGGCCTGCCAGCACGGCACTCAGACGACAGGTGAAATCTTGGTCATGCTCTGGTTTCTCTTCAGAACGCACAAATCTTTTGCCTTTTACTAAAGATTTCCGTGGAGAGGAGCAAAACTGAGTTTTGACTCAATTTTTGTGTGCCCCAGCTTAATGGGGTTTCTTTTCTCAGTTTAAAGACAGAATGAGGGTGCTTTCTAGAAAGTGAGCTCATTTGCATAGCGAGGACAGCATATGTCTGTTTCTTCCCATGCAGTAAATTCTTGACCGTGTTAATTATTTCCAAAATATGAAGCAATTGGTAAGGAGTGCCAAAGATTCCTACAGCAAGGGGAAGCCTGGTGAACAATCTGCTCTTTTTTATTTCAAGTTGGGTGCTCTCATTGAGCTGAGTGAGGCCTGCCAGCACGGCACTCAGACGACAGGTGTAATCTTGGTCATGCTCTGGTTTCTCTTCAGAACGCACAAATCTTTCGCCTTTTACTAGAGATTTCCGTGGAGAGGAGCAAAACTGAGTTTTGTCTCAATTTTTGTGTGCCCCAGCTTAATGGGGTTTCTTTTCTCAGTTTAAAGACAGAATGAGGGTGCTTTCTAGAAAGTGAGCTCATTTGCATAGCGAGGACAGCATATGTCTGTTTCTTCCCATGCAGTAAATTCTTGACCGTGTTCATTATTTCCAAAATATGAAGCAATTGGTAAGGAGTGCCAAAGATTCCTACAGCAAGGGGAAGCCTGGTGACCAATCTGCTCTGTTTTATTTCAAGTTGGGTGCTCTCATTGAGCTGAGTGAGGCCTGCCAGCACGGCACTCAGACGACAGGTGAAATCTTGGTCATGCTCTGGTTTCTCTTCAGAACGCACAAATCTTTCGCCTTTTACTAAAGATTTCCGTGGAGAGGAGCAAAACTGAGTTTTGTCTCAATTTTTGTGTGCCCCAGCTTAATGGGGTTTCTTTTCTCAGTTTAAAGAAAGAATGAGGGTGCTTTCTAGAAAGTGAGCTCATTTGCATAGCGAGGACAGCATATGTCTGTTTCTTCCCATGCAGTAAATTCTTGACCGTGTTCATTATTTCCAAAATATGAAGCAATTGGTAAGGAGTGCCAAAGATTCCTACAGCAAGGGGAAGCCTGGTGACCAATCTGCTCTTTTTTATTTCAAGTTGGGTGCTCTCATTGAGCTGAGTGAGGCCTGCCAGCACGGCACTCAGACGACAGGTGAAATCTTGGTCATGCTCTGGTTTCTCTTCAGAACGCACAAATCTTTCGCCTTTTACTAAAGATTTCCGTGGAGAGGAGCAAAACTGAGTTTTGTCTCAATTTTTGTGTGCCCCAGCTTAATGGGGTTTCTTTTCTCAGTTTAAAGAAAGAATGAGGGTGCTTTCTAGAAAGTGAGCTCATTTGCATAGCGAGGACAGCATATGTCTGTTTCTTCCCATGTAGTAAATTCTTGACCGTGTTAATTATTTCCAAAATAAGAAGCAATTGGTAAGGAGTGCCAAAGATTCCTACAGCAAGGGGAAGCCTGGTGAACAATCTGCTCTTTTTTATTTCAAGTTGGGTGCTCTCATTGAGCTGAGTGAGGCCTGCCAGCACGGCACTCAGACAACAGGTGAAATCTTGGTCATGCTCTGGTTTCTCTTCAGAACACACAAATCTTTCGCCTTTTACTAAAGATTTCCGTGGACAGGAGCAAAACTGAGTTTTGTCTCAATTTTTGTGTGCCCCAGCTTAATGGGGTTTCTTTTCTCAGTTTAAAGACAGAATGAGGGTGCTTTCTAGAAAGTGAGCTAATTTGCATAGCGAGGACAGCATATGTCTGTTTCTTCCCATGCAGTAAATTCTTGACCGTGTTAATTATTTCCAAAATATGAAGCAATTGGTAAGGAGTGCCAAAGATTCCTACAGCAAGGGGAAGCCTGGTGAACAATCTGCTCTTTTTTATTTCAAGTTGGGTGCTCTCATTGAGCTGAGTGAGGCCTGCCAGCACGGCACTCAGACGACAGGTGAAATCTTGGTCATGCTCTGGTTTCTCTTCAGAACGCACAAATCTTTCGCCTTTTACTAAAGATTTCCGTGGAGAGGAGCAAAACTGAGTTTTGACTCAATTTTTGTGTGCCCCAGCTTAATGGGGTTTCTTTTCTCAGTTTAAAGACAGAATGAGGGTGCTTTCTAGAAAGTGAGCTCATTTGCATAGCGAGGACAGCATATGTCTGTTTCTTCCCATGCAGTAAATTCTTGACCGTGTTAATTATTTCCAAAATATGAAGCAATTGGTAAGGAGTGCCAAAGATTCCTACAGCAAGGGGAAGCCTGGTGAACAATCTGCTCTTTTTTATTTCAAGTTGGGTGCTCTCATTGAGCTGAGTGAGGCCTGCCAGCACGGCACTCAGACGACAGGTGAAATCTTGGTCATGCTCTGGTTTCTCTTCAGAACGCACAAATCTTTTGCCTTTTACTAAAGATTTCCGTGGAGAGGAGCAAAACTGAGTTTTGTCTCAATTTTTGTGTGCCCCAGCTTAATGGGGTTTCTTTTCTCAGTTTAAAGACAGAATGAGGGTGCTTTCTAGAAAGTGAGCTCATTTGCATAGCGAGGACAGCATATGTCTGTTTCTTCCCATGCAGTAAATTCTTGACCGTGTTAATTATTTCCAAAATATGAAGCAATTGGTAAGGAGTGCCAAAGATTCCTACAGCAAGGGGAAGCCTGGTGACCAATCTGCTCTGTTTTATTTCAAGTTGGGTGCTCTCATTGAGCTGAGTGAGGCCTGCCAGCACGGCACTCAGACGACAGGTGAAATCTTGGTCATGCTCTGGTTTCTCTTCAGAATGCACAAATCTTTCGCCTTTTACTAAAGATTTCCGTGGAGAGGAGCAAAACTGAGTTTTGTCTCAATTTTTGTGTGCCCCAGCTTAATGGGGTTTCTTTTCTCAGTTTAAAGAAAGAAAGAATGAGGGTGCTTTCTAGAAAGTGAGCTCATTTGCATAGCGAGGACAGCATATGTCTGTTTCTTCCCATGTAGTAAATTCTTGACCGTGTTAATTATTTCCAAAATAAGAAGCAATTGGTAAGGAGTGCCAAAGATTCCTACAGCAAGGGGAAGCCTGGTGAACAATCTGCTCTTTTTTATTTCAAGTTGGGTGCTCTCATTGAGCTGAGTGAGGCCTGCCAGCACGGCACTCAGACAACAGGTGAAATCTTGGTCATGCTCTGGTTTCTCTTCAGAATGCACAAATCTTTCGCCTTTTACTAAAGATTTCCGTGGACAGGAGCAAAACTGAGTTTTGTCTCAATTTTTGTGTGCCCCAGCTTAATGGGGTTTCTTTTCTCAGTTTAAAGACAGAATGAGGGTGCTTTCTAGAAAGTGAGCTAATTTGCATAGCGAGGACAGCATATGTCTGTTTCTTCCCATGCAGTAAATTCTTGACCGTGTTAATTATTTCCAAAATATGAAGCAATTGGTAAGGAGTGCCAAAGATTCCTACAGCAAGGGGAAGCCTGGTGACCAATCTGCTCTGTTTTATTTCAAGTTGGGTGCTCTCATTGAGCTGAGTGAGGCCTGCCAGCACGGCACTCAGACGACAGGTGAAATCTTGGTCATGCTCTGGTTTCTCTTCAGAACGCACAAATCTTTCGCCTTTTACTAAAGATTTCTGTGGAGAGGAGCAAAACTGAGTTTTGTCTCAATTTTTGTGTGCCCCAGCTTAATGGGGTTTCTTTTCTCAGTTTAAAGAAAGAATGAGGGTGCTTTCTAGAAAGTGAGCTCATTTGCATAGCGAGGACAGCATATGTCTGTTTCTTCCCATGTAGTAAATTCTTGACCGTGTTAATTATTTCCAAAATAAGAAGCAATTGGTAAGGAGTGCCAAAGATTCCTACAGCAAGGGGAAGCCTGGTGAACAATCTGCTCTTTTTTATTTAAAGTTGGGTGCTTTCATTGAGCTGAGTGAGGCCTGCCAGCACGGCACTCAGACAACAGGTGAAATCTTGGTCATGCTCTGGTTTCTCTTCAGAACGCACAAATCTTTCGCCTTTTACTAAAGATTTCCGTGGACAGGAGCAAAACTGAGTTTTGTCTCAATTTTTGTGTGCCCCAGCTTAATGGGGTTTCTTTTCTCAGTTTAAAGACAGAATGAGGGTGCTTTCTAGAAAGTGAGCTAATTTGCATAGCGAGGACAGCATATGTCTGTTTCTTCCCATGCAGTAAATTCTTGACCGTGTTAATTATTTCCAAAATATGAAGCAATTGTTAAGGAGTGCCAAAGATTCCTACAGCAAGGGGAAGCCTGGTGAACAATCTGCTCTTTTTTATTTAAAGTTGGGTGCTTTCATTGAGCTGAGTGAGGCCTGCCAGCACGGCACTCAGACAACAGGTGAAATCTTGGTCATGCTCTGGTTTCTCTTCAGAACGCACAAATCTTTCGCCTTTTACTAAAGATTTCCGTGGACAGGAGCAAAACTGAGTTTTGTCTCAATTTTTGTGTGCCCCAGCTTAATGGGGTTTCTTTTCTCAGTTTAAAGACAGAATGAGGGTGCTTTCTAGAAAGTGAGCTAATTTGCATAGCGAGGACAGCATATGTCTGTTTCTTCCCATGCAGTAAATTCTTGACCGTGTTAATTATTTCCAAAATATGAAGCAATTGTTAAGGAGTGCCAAAGATTCCTACAGCAAGGGGAAGCCTGGTGAACAATCTGCTCTTTTTTATTTCAAGTTGGGTGCTCTCATTGAGCTGAGTGAGGCCTGCCAGCACGGCACTCAGACGACAGGTGAAATCTTGGTCATGCTCTGGTTTCTCTTCAGAACGCACAAATCTTTCGCCTTTTACTAAAGATTTCCGTGGAGAGGAGCAAAACTGAGTTTTGACTCAATTTTTGTGTGCCCCAGCTTAATGGGGTTTCTTTTCTCAGTTTAAAGACAGAATGAGGGTGCTTTCTAGAAAGTGAGCTCATTTGCATAGCGAGGACAGCATATGTCTGTTTCTTCCCATGCAGTAAATTTTTGACCGTGTTAATTATTTCCAAAATATGAAGCAATTGGTAAGGAGTGCCAAAGATTCCTACAGCAAGGGGAAGCCTGGTGACCAATCTGCTCTGTTTTATTTCAAGTTGGGTGCTCTCATTGAGCTGTGAGGCCTGCCAGCACGGCACTCAGACGACAGGTGAAATCTTGGTCATGCTCTGGTTTCTCTTCAGAATGCACAAATCTTTTGCCTTTTACTAAAGATTTCCGTGGAGAGGAGCAAAACTGAGTTTTGTCTCAATTTTTGTGTTCCCCAGCTTAATGGGGTTTCTTTTCTCAGTTTAAAGAAAGAATGAGGGTGCTTTCTAGAAAGTGAGCTCATTTGCATAGCGAGGACAGCATATGTCTGTTTCTTCCCATGTAGTAAATTCTTGACCGTGTTAATTATTTCCAAAATAAGAAGCAATTGGTAAGGAGTGCCAAAGATTCCTACAGCAAGGGGAAGCCTGGTGAACAATCTGCTCTTTTTTATTTCAAGTTGGGTGCTCTCATTGAGCTGAGTGAGGCCTGCCAGCACGGCACTCAGACAACAGGTGAAATCTTGGTCATGCTCTGGTTTCTCTTCAGAACGCACAAATCTTTCGCCTTTTACTAAAGATTTCCGTGGACAGGAGCAAAACTGAGTTTTGTCTCAATTTTTGTGTGCCCCAGCTTAATGGGGTTTCTTTTCTCAGTTTAAAGACAGAATGAGGGTGCTTTCTAGAAAGTGAGCTAATTTGCATAGCGAGGACAGCATATGTCTGTTTCTTCCCATGCAGTAAATTCTTGACCGTGTTAATTATTTCCAAAATATGAAGCAATTGGTAAGGAGTGCCAAAGATTCCTACAGCAAGGGTAAGCCTGGTGAACAATCTGCTCTTTTTTATTTCAAGTTGGGTGCTCTCATTGAGCTGAGTGAGGCCTGCCAGCACGGCACTCAGACGACAGGTGAAATCTTGGTCATGCTCTGGTTTCTCTTCAGAACGCACAAATCTTTCGCCTTTTACTAAAGATTTCCGTGGAGAGGAGCAAAACTGAGTTTTGTCTCAATTTTTGTGTGCCCCAGCTTAATGGGTTTTCTTTTCTCAGTTTAAAGACAGAATGAGGGTGCTTTCTAGAAAGTGAGCTCATTTGCATAGCGAGGACAGCATATGTCTGTTTCTTCCCATGCAGTAAATTCTTGACCGTGTTAATTATTTCCAAAATATGAACAATTGGTAAGGAGTGCCAAAGATTCCTACAGCAAGGGGAAGCCTGGTGACCAATCTGCTCTGTTTTATTTCAAGTTGGGTGCTCTCATTGAGCTGAGTGAGGCCTGCCAGCACGGCACTCAGACGACAGGTAAAATCTTGGTCATGCTCTGGTTTCTCTTCAGAACGCACAAATCTTTCGCCTTTTACTAAAGATTTCCGTGGAGAGGAGCAAAACTGAGTTTTGTCTCAATTTTTGTGTGCCCCAGCTTAATGGGGTTTCTTTTCTCAGTTTAAAGACAGAATGAGGGTGCTTTCTAGAAAGTGAGCTCATTTGCATAGCGAGGACAGCATATGTCTGTTTCTTCCCATGCAGTAAATTCTTGACCGTGTTAATTATTTCCAAAATATGAAGCAATTGGTAAGGAGTGCCAAAGATTCCTACAGCAAGGGGAAGCCTGGTGAACAATCTGCTCTTTTTTATTTCAAGTTGGGTGCTCTCATTGAGCTGAGTGAGGCCTGCCAGCACGGCACTCAGACGACAGGTGAAATCTTGGTCATGCTCTGGTTTCTCTTCAGAACGCACAAATCTTTTGCCTTTTACTAAAGATTTCCGTGGAGAGGAGCAAAACTGAGTTTTGTCTCAATTTTTGTGTGCCCCAGCTTAATGGGGTTTCTTTTCTCAGTTTAAAGACAGAATGAGGGTGCTTTCTAGAAAGTGAGCTCATTTGCATAGCGAGGACAGCATATGTCTGTTTCTTCCCATGCAGTAAATTCTTGACCGTGTTAATTATTTCCAAAATATGAAGCAATTGGTAAGGAGTGCCAAAGATTCCTACAGCAAGGGGAAGCCTGGTGACCAATCTGCTCTGTTTTATTTCAAGTTGGGTGCTCTCATTGAGCTGAGTGAGGCCTGCCAGCACGGCACTCAGACGACAGGTGAAATCTTGGTCATGCTCTGGTTTCTCTTCAGAATGCACAAATCTTTCGCCTTTTACTAAAGATTTCCGTGGAGAGGAGCAAAACTGAGTTTTGTCTCAATTTTTGTGTGCCCCAGCTTAATGGGGTTTCTTTTCTCAGTTTAAAGACAGAATGAGGGTGCTTTCTAGAAAGTGAGCTAATTTGCATAGCGAGGACAGCATATGTCTGTTTCTTCCCATGCAGTAAATTCTTGACCGTGTTAATTATTTCCAAAATATGAAGCAATTGGTAAGGAGTGCCAAAGATTCCTACAGCAAGGGGAAGCCTGGTGAACAATCTGCTCTTTTTTATTTCAAGTTGGGTGCTCTCATTGAGCTGAGTGAGGCCTGCCAGCACGGCACTCAGACGACAGGTGAAATCTTGGTCATGCTCTGGTTTCTCTTCAGAACGCACAAATCTTTCGCCTTTTACTAAAGATTTCCGTGGAGAGGAGCAAAACTGAGTTTTGACTCAATTTTTGTGTGCCCCAGCTTAATGGGGTTTCTTTTCTCAGTTTAAAGACAGAATGAGGGTGCTTTCTAGAAAGTGAGCTCATTTGCATAGCGAGGACAGCATATGTCTGTTTCTTCCCATGCAGTAAATTCTTGACCGTGTTAATTATTTCCAAAATATGAAGCAATTGGTAAGGAGTGCCAAAGATTCCTACAGCAAGGGGAAGCCTGGTGAACAATCTGCTCTTTTTTATTTCAAGTTGGGTGCTCTCATTGAGCTGAGTGAGGCCTGCCAGCACGGCACTCAGACGACAGGTGAAATCTTGGTCATGCTCTGGTTTCTCTTCAGAACGCACAAATCTTTCGCCTTTTACTAAAGATTTCCGTGGAGAGGAGCAAAACTGAGTTTTGTCTCAATTTTTGTGTGCCCCAGCTTAATGGGGTTTCTTTTCTCAGTTTAAAGACAGAATGAGGGTGCTTTCTAGAAAGTGAGCTCATTTGCATAGCGAGGACAGCATATGTCTGTTTCTTCCCATGCTTTAAATTCTTGACCGTGTTAATTATTTCCAAAATATGAAGCAATTGGTAAGAAGTGCCAAAGATTCCTACAGCAAGGGGAAGCCTGGTGACCATTCTGCTCTGTTTTATTTCAAGTTGGGTGCTCTCATTGAGCTGAGTGAGGCCTGCCAGCACGGCACTCAGACGACAGGTGAAATCTTGGTCATGCTCTGGTTTCTCTTCAGAACGAACAAATCTTTTGCCTTTTACTAAAGATTTCCGTGGAGAGGAGCAAAACTGAGTTTTGTCTCAATTTTTGTGTGCCCCAGCTTAATGGGGTTTCTTTTCTCAGTTTAAAGACAGAATGAGGGTGCTTTCTAGAAAGTGAGCTCATTTGCATAGCGAGGACAGCATATGTCTGTTTCTTCCCATGCAGTAAATTCTTGACCGTGTTAATTATTTCCAAAATATGAAGCAATTGGTAAGGAGTGCCAAAGATTCCTACAGCAATCTGCTCTGTTTTATTTCAAGTTGGGTGCTCTCATTGAGCTGAGTGAGGCCTGCCAGCACGGCACTCAGACAACAGGTGAAATCTTGGTCATGCTCTGGTTTCTCTTCAGAACGCACAAATCTTTCGCCTTTTACTAAAGATTTCCGTGGACAGGAGCAAAACTGAGTTTTGTCTCAATTTTTGTGTGCCCCAGCTTAATGGGGTTTCTTTTCTCAGTTTAAAGACAGAATGAGGGTGCTTTCTAGAAAGTGAGCTAATTTGCATAGCGAGGACAGCATATGTCTGTTTCTTCCCATGCAGTAAACTCTTGACCGTGTTAATTATTTCCAAAATATGAAGCAATTGGTAAGGAGTGCCAAAGATTCCTACAGCAAGGGGAAGCCTGGTGAACAATCTGCTCTTTTTTATTTCAAGTTGGGTGCTCTCATTGAGCTGAGTGAGGCCTGCCAGCACGGCACTCAGACGACAGGTGAAATCTTGGTCATGCTCTGGTTTCTCTTCAGAACGCACAAATCTTTCGCCTTTTACTAAAGATTTCCGTGGAGAGGAGCAAAACTGAGTTTTGTCTCAATTTTTGTGTGCCCCAGCTTAATGGGGTTTCTTTTCTCAGTTTAAAGAAAGAATGAGGGTGCTTTCTAGAAAGTGAGCTCATTTGCATAGCGAGGACAGCATATGTCTGTTTCTTCCCATGTAGTAAATTCTTGACCGTGTTAATTATTTCCAAAATAAGAAGCAATTGGTAAGGAGTGCCAAAGATTCCTACAGCAAGGGGAAGCCTGGTGAACAATCTGCTCTTTTTTATTTCAAGTTGGGTGCTCTCATTGAGCTGAGTGAGGCCTGCCAGCACGGCACTCAGACAACAGGTGAAATCTTGGTCATGCTCTGGTTTCTCTTCAGAACGCACAAATCTTTCGCCTTTTACTAAAGATTTCCGTGGAGAGGAGCAAAACTGAGTTTTGTCTCAATTTTTGTGTGCCCCAGCTTAATGGGGTTTCTTTTCTCAGTTTAAAGACAGAATGAGGGTGCTTTCTAGAAAGTGAGCTCATTTGCATAGCGAGGACAGCATATGTCTGTTTCTTCCCATGCAGTAAATTCTTGACCGTGTTCATTATTTCCAAAATATGAAGCAATTGGTAAGGAGTGCCAAAGATTCCTACAGCAAGGGGTAGCCTGGTGAACAATCTGCTCTTTTTTATTTCAAGTTGGGTGCTCTCATTGAGCTGAGTGAGGCCTGCCAGCACGGCACTCAGACAACAGGTGAAATCTTGGTCATGCTCTGGTTTCTCTTCAGAACGCACAAATCTTTCGCCTTTTACTAAAGATTTCCGTGGAGAGGAGCAAAACTGAGTTTTGTCTCAATTTTTGAGTGCCCCAGCTTAATGGGGTTTCTTTTTTCAGTTTAAAGACAGAATGAGAGTGCTTTCTAGAAACTGAGCTCATTTGCATAGCGAGGACAGCATATGTCTGTTTCTTCCCATGCTGTAAATTCTTGACCGTGTTAATTATTTCCAAAATATGAAGCAATTGGTAAGGAGTGCCAAAGATTCCTACAGCAAGGGGAAGCCTGGTGACCAATCTGCTCTGTTTTATTTCAAGTTGGGTGCTCTCATTGAGCTGAGTGAGGCCTGCCAGCACGGCACTCAGACGACAAATGAAATCTTGGTCATGCTCTGGTTTCTCTTCAGAACGCACAAATCTTTCGCCTTTTACTAAAGATTTCCGTGGAGAGGAGCAAAACTGAGTTTTGTCTCAATTTTTGTGTGCCCCAGCTTAATGGGGTTTCTTTTCTCAGTTTAAAGACAGAATGAGGGTGCTTTCTAGAAAGTGAGCTCATTTGCATAGCGAGGACAGCATATGTCTGTTTCTTCCCATGCAGTAAATTCTTGACCGTGTTAATTATTTCCAAAATATGAAGCAATTGGTAAGGAGTGCCAAAGATTCCTACAGCAAGGGGAAGCCTGGTGAACAATCTGCTCTTTTTTTTTTCAAGTTGGGTGCTCTCATTGAGCTGAGTGAGGCCTGCCAGCACGGCACTCAGACGACAGGTGAAATCTTGGTCATGCTCTGGTTTCTCTTCAGAACGCACAAATCTTTCGCCTTTTACTAAAGATTTCCGTGGAGAGGAGCAAAACTGAGTTTTGACTCAATTTTTGTGTGCCCCAGCTTAATAGGGTTTCTTTTCTCAGTTTAAAGACAGAATGAGGGTGCTTTCTAGAAAGTGAGCTCATTTGCATAGCGAGGACAGCATATATCTGTTTCTTCCCATGCAGTAAATTCTTGACCGTGTTAATTATTTCCAAAATATGAAGCAATTGGTAAGGAGTGCCAAAGATTCCTACAGCAAGGGGTAGCCTGGTGAACAATCTGCTCTTTTTTATTTCAAGTTGGGTGCTCTCATTGAGCTGAGTGAGGCCTGCCAGCACGGCACTCAGACAACAGGTGAAATCTTGGTCATGCTCTGGTTTCTCTTCAGAACGCACAAATCTTTCGCCTTTTACTAAAGATTTCCGTGGAGAGGAGCAAAACTGAGTTTTGTCTCAATTTTTGTGTGCCCCAGCTTAATGGGGTTTCTTTTTTCAGTTTAAAGACAGAATGAGAGTGCTTTCTAGAAAGTGAGCTCATTTGCATAGCGAGGACAGCATATGTCTGTTTCTTCCCATGCTGTAAATTCTTGACCGTGTTAATTATTTCCAAAATATGAAGCAATTGGTAAGGAGTGCCAAAGATTCCTACAGCAAGGGGAAGCCTGGTGACCAATCTGCTCTGTTTTATTTCAAGTTGGGTGCTCTCATTGAGCTGAGTGAGGCCTGCCAGCACGGCACTCAGACGACAAATGAAATCTTGGTCATGCTCTGGTTTCTCTTCAGAACGCACAAATCTTTCGCCTTTTACTAAAGATTTCCGTGGAGAGGAGCAAAACTGAGTTTTGTCTCTATTTTTGTGTGCCCCAGCTTAATGGGGTTTCTTTTCTCAGTTTAAAGACAGAATGAGGGTGCTTTCTAGAAAGTGAGCTCATTTGCATAGCGAGGACAGCATATGTCTGTTTCTTCCCATGCAGTAAATTCTTGACCGTGTTAATTATTTCCAAAATATGAAGCAATTGGTAAGGAGTGCCAAAGATTCCTACAGCAAGGGGAAGCCTGGTGACCAATCTGCTCTGTTTTATTTCAAGTTGGGTGCTCTCATTGAGCTGAGTGAGGCCTGCCAGCACGGCACTCAGACGACAGGTGAAATCTTGGTCATGCTCTGGTTTCTCTTCAGAACGCACAAATCTTTTGCCTTTTACTAAAGATTTCCGTGGAGAGGAGCAAAACTGAGTTTTGACTCAATTTTTGTGTGCCCCAGCTTAATGGGGTTTCTTTTCTCAGTTTAAAGACAGAATGAGGGTGCTTTCTAGAAAGTGAGCTCATTTGCATAGCGAGGACAGCATATGTCTGTTTCTTCCCATGCAGTAAATTCTTGACCGTGTTAATTATTTCCAAAATATGAAGCAATTGGTAAGGAGTGCCAAAGATTCCTACAGCAAGGGGAAGCCTGGTGAACAATCTGCTCTTTTTTATTTCAAGTTGGGTGCTCTCAATGAGCTGAGTGAGGCCTGCCAGCACGGCACTCAGACGACAGGTGTAATCTTGGTCATGCTCTTGTTTCTCTTCAGAACGCACAAATCTTTCGCCTTTTACTAGAGATTTCCGTGGAGAGGAGCAAAACTGAGTTTTGTCTCAATTTTTGTGTGCCCCAGCTTAATGGGGTTTCTTTTCTCAGTTTAAAGACAGAATGAGGGTGCTTTCTAGAAAGTGAGCTCATTTGCATAGCGAGGACAGCATATGTCTGTTTCTTCCCATGCAGTAAATTTTTGACCGTGTTAATTATTTCCAAAATATGAAGCAATTGGTAAGGAGTGCCAAAGATTCCTACAGCAAGGGGAAGCCTGGTGACCAATCTGCTCTGTTTTATTTCAAGTTGGGTGCTCTCATTGAGCTGAGTGAGGCCTGCCAGCACGGCACTCAGACAACAGGTGAAATCTTGGTCATGCTCTGGTTTCTCTTCAGAACGCACAAATCTTTCGCCTTTTACTAAAGATTTCCGTGGACAAGAGCAAAACTGAGTTTTGTCTCAATTTTTGTGTGCCCCAGCTTAATGGGGTTTCTTTTCTCAGTTTAAAGACAGAATGAGGGTGCTTTCTAGAAAGTGAGCTAATTTGCATAGCGAGGACAGCATATGTCTGTTTCTTCCCATGCAGTAAATTCTTGACCGTGTTAATTATTTCCAAAATATGAAGCAATTGGTAAGGAGTGCCAAAGATTCCTACAGCAAGGGTAAGCCTGGTGAACAATCTGCTCTTTTTTATTTCAAGTTGGGTGCTCTCATTGAGCTGAGTGAGGCCTGCCAGCATGGCACTCAGACGACAGGTGAAATCTTGGTCATGCTCTGGTTTCTCTTCAGAACGCACAAATCTTTCGCCTTTTACTAAAGATTTCCGTGGAGAGGAGCAAAACTGAGTTTTGTCTCAATTTTTGTGTGCCCCAGCTTAATGGGTTTTCTTTTCTCAGTTTAAAGACAGAATGAGGGTGCTTTCTAGAAAGTGAGCTCATTTGCATAGCGAGGACAGCATATGTCTGTTTCTTCCCATGCAGTAAATTCTTGACCGTGTTAATTATTTCCAAAATATGAGCAATTGGTAAGGAGTGCCAAAGATTCCTACAGCAAGGGGAAGCCTGGTGACCAATCTGCTCTGTTTTATTTCAAGTTGGGTGCTCTCATTGAGCTGAGTGAGGCCTGCCAGCACGGCACTCAGACGACAGGTAAAATCTTGGTCATGCTCTGGTTTCTCTTCAGAACGCACAAATCTTTCGCCTTTTACTAAAGATTTCCATGGAGAGGAGCAAAACTGAGTTTTGTCTCAATTTTTGTGTGCCCCAGCTTAATGGGGTTTCTTTTCTCAGTTTAAAGACAGAATGAGGGTGCTTTCTAGAAAGTGAGCTCATTTGCATAGCGAGGACAGCATATGTCTGTTTCTTCCCATGCAGTAAATTCTTGACCGTGTTAATTATTTCCAAAATATGAAGCAATTGGTAAGGAGTGCCAAAGATTCCTACAGCAAGGGGAAGCCTGGTGAACAATCTGCTCTTTTTTATTTCAAGTTGGGTGCTCTCATTGAGCTGAGTGAGGCCTGCCAGCACGGCACTCAGACGACAGGTGAAATCTTGGTCATGCTCTGGTTTCTCTTCAGAACGCACAAATCTTTTGCCTTTTACTAAAGATTTCCGTGGAGAGGAGCAAAACTGAGTTTTGTCTCAATTTTTGTGTGCCCCAGCTTAATGGGGTTTCTTTTCTCAGTTTAAAGACAGAATGAGGGTGCTTTCTAGAAAGTGAGCTCATTTGCATAGCGAGGACAGCATATGTCTGTTTCTTCCCATGCAGTAAATTCTTGACCGTGTTAATTATTTCCAAAATATGAAGCAATTGGTAAGGAGTGCCAAAGATTCCTACAGCAAGGGGAAGCCTGGTGACCAATCTGCTCTGTTTTATTTCAAGTTGGGTGCTCTCATTGAGCTGAGTGAGGCCTGCCAGCACGGCACTCAGACGACAGGTGAAATCTTGGTCATGCTCTGGTTTCTCTTCAGAATGCACAAATCTTTCGCCTTTTACTAAAGATTTCCGTGGAGAGGAGCAAAACTGAGTTTTGTCTCAATTTTTGTGTGCCCCAGCTTAATGGGGTTTCTTTTCTCAGTTTAAAGACAGAATGAGGGTGCTTTCTAGAAAGTGAGCTAATTTGCATAGCGAGGACAGCATATGTCTGTTTCTTCCCATGCAGTAAATTCTTGACCGTGTTAATTATTTCCAAAATATGAAGCAATTGGTAAGGAGTGCCAAAGATTCCTACAGCAAGGGGAAGCCTGGTGAACAATCTGCTCTTTTTTATTTCAAGTTGGGTGCTCTCATTGAGCTGAGTGAGGCCTGCCAGCACGGCACTCAGACGACAGGTGAAATCTTGGTCATGCTCTGGTTTCTCTTCAGAACGCACAAATCTTTCGCCTTTTACTAAAGATTTCCGTGGAGAGGAGCAAAACTGAGTTTTGACTCAATTTTTGTGTGCCCCAGCTTAATGGGGTTTCTTTTCTCAGTTTAAAGACAGAATGAGGGTGCTTTCTAGAAAGTGAGCTCATTTGCATAGCGAGGACAGCATATGTCTGTTTCTTCCCATGCAGTAAATTCTTGACCGTGTTAATTATTTCCAAAATATGAAGCAATTGGTAAGGAGTGCCAAAGATTCCTACAGCAAGGGGAAGCCTGGTGAACAATCTGCTCTTTTTTATTTCAAGTTGGGTGCTCTCATTGAGCTGAGTGAGGCCTGCCAGCACGGCACTCAGACGACAGGTGAAATCTTGGTCATGCTCTGGTTTCTCTTCAGAACGCACAAATCTTTCGCCTTTTACTAAAGATTTCCGTGGAGAGGAGCAAAACTGAGTTTTGTCTCAATTTTTGTGTGCCCCAGCTTAATGGGGTTTCTTTTCTCAGTTTAAAGACAGAATGAGGGTGCTTTCTAGAAAGTGAGCTCATTTGCATAGCGAGGACAGCATATGTCTGTTTCTTCCCATGCTTTAAATTCTTGACCGTGTTAATTATTTCCAAAATATTAAGCAATTGGTAAGAAGTGCCAAAGATTCCTACAGCAAGGGGAAGCCTGGTGACCATTCTGCTCTGTTTTATTTCAAGTTGGGTGCTCTCATTGAGCTGAGTGAGGCCTGCCAGCACGGCACTCAGACGACAGGTGAAATCTTGGTCATGCTCTGGTTTCTCTTCAGAACGAACAAATCTTTTGCCTTTTACTAAAGATTTCCGTGGAGAGGAGCAAAACTGAGTTTTGTCTCAATTTTTGTGTGCCCCAGCTTAATGGGGTTTCTTTTCTCAGTTTAAAGACAGAATGAGGGTGCTTTCTAGAAAGTGAGCTCATTTGCATAGCGAGGACAGCATATGTCTGTTTCTTCCCAGGCAGTAAATTCTTGACCGTGTTAATTATTTCCAAAATATGAAGCAATTGGTAAGGAGTGCCAAAGATTCCTACAGCAAGGGGAAGCCTGGTGACCAATCTGCTCTGTTTTATTTCAAGTTGGGTGCTCTCATTGAGCTGAGTGAGGCCTGCCAGCACGGCACTCAGACAACAGGTGAAATCTTGGTCATGCTCTGGTTTCTCTTCAGAACGCACAAATCTTTCGCCTTTTACTAAAGATTTCCGTGGACAGGAGCAAAACTGAGTTTTGTCTCAATTTTTGTGTGCCCCAGCTTAATGGGGTTTCTTTTCTCAGTTTAAAGACAGAATGAGGGTGCTTTCTAGAAAGTGAGCTAATTTGCATAGCGAGGACAGCATATGTCTGTTTCTTCCCATGCAGTAAACTCTTGACCGTGTTAATTATTTCCAAAATATGAAGCAATTGGTAAGGAGTGCCAAAGATTCCTACAGCAAGGGGAAGCCTGGTGAACAATCTGCTCTTTTTTATTTCAAGTTGGGTGCTCTCATTGAGCTGAGTGAGGCCTGCCAGCACGGCACTCAGACGACAGGTGAAATCTTGGTCATGCTCTGGTTTCTCTTCAGAACGCACAAATCTTTCGCCTTTTACTAAAGATTTCCGTGGAGAGGAGCAAAACTGAGTTTTGTCTCAATTTTTGTGTGCCCCAGCTTAATGGGGTTTCTTTTCTCAGTTTAAAGAAAGAATGAGGGTGCTTTCTAGAAAGTGAGCTCATTTGCATACCGAGGACAGCATATGTCTGTTTCTTCCCATGTAGTAAATTCTTGACCGTGTTAATTATTTCCAAAATAAGAAGCAATTGGTAAGGAGTGCCAAAGATTCCTACAGCAAGGGGAAGCCTGGTGAACAATCTGCTCTTTTTTATTTCAAGTTGGGTGCTCTCATTGAGCTGAGTGAGGCCTGCCAGCACGGCACTCAGACAACAGGTGAAATCTTGGTCATGCTCTGGTTTCTCTTCAGAACGCACAAATCTTTCGCCTTTTACTAAAGATTTCCGTGGAGAGGAGCAAAACTGAGTTTTGTCTCAATTTTTGTGTGCCCCAGCTTAATGGGGTTTCTTTTCTCAGTTTAAAGACAGAATGAGGGTGCTTTCTAGAAAGTGAGCTCATTTGCATAGCGAGGACAGCATATGTCTGTTTCTTCCCATGCAGTAAATTCTTGACCGTGTTCATTATTTCCAAAATATGAAGCAATTGGTAAGGAGTGCCAAAGATTCCTACAGCAAGGGGTAGCCTGGTGAACAATCTGCTCTTTTTTATTTCAAGTTGGGTGCTCTCATTGAGCTGAGTGAGGCCTGCCAGCACGGCACTCAGACAACAGGTGAAATCTTGGTCATGCTCTGGTTTCTCTTCAGAACGCACAAATCTTTCGCCTTTTACTAAAGATTTCCGTGGAGAGGAGCAAAACTGAGTTTTGTCTCAATTTTTGAGTGCCCCAGCTTAATGGGGTTTCTTTTTTCAGTTTAAAGACAGAATGAGAGTGCTTTCTAGAAACTGAGCTCATTTGCATAGCGAGGACAGCATATGTCTGTTTCTTCCCATGCTGTAAATTCTTGACCGTGTTAATTATTTCCAAAATATGAAGCAATTGGTAAGGAGTGCCAAAGATTCCTACAGCAAGGGGAAGCCTGGTGACCAATCTGCTCTGTTTTATTTCAAGTTGGGTGCTCTCATTGAGCTGAGTGAGGCCTGCCAGCACGGCACTCAGACGACAAATGAAATCTTGGTCATGCTCTGGTTTCTCTTCAGAACGCACAAATCTTTCGCCTTTTACTAAAGATTTCCGTGGAGAGGAGCAAAACTGAGTTTTGTCTCAATTTTTGTGTGCCCCAGCTTAATGGGGTTTCTTTTCTCAGTTTAAAGACAGAATGAGGGTGCTTTCTAGAAAGTGAGCTCATTTGCATAGCGAGGA
This sequence comes from Crinia signifera, assembly GCF_055691185.1. NCBI lineage: Eukaryota > Metazoa > Chordata > Amphibia > Anura > Myobatrachidae > Crinia > Crinia signifera. The sequence goes on along the minus strand of NC_139219.1, from coordinate 80,390,546 downwards.
CAGCATATGTCTGTTTCTTCCCATGCAGTAAATTCTTGACCGTGTTAATTATTTCCAAAATATGAAGCAATTGGTAAGGAGTGCCAAAGATTCCTACAGCAAGGGGAAGCCTGGTGAACAATCTGCTCTTTTTTTTTTCAAGTTGGGTGCTCTCATTGAGCTGAGTGAGGCCTGCCAGCACGGCACTCAGACGACAGGTGAAATCTTGGTCATGCTCTGGTTTCTCTTCAGAACGCACAAATCTTTCGCCTTTTACTAAAGATTTCCGTGGAGAGGAGCAAAACTGAGTTTTGACTCAATTTTTGTGTGCCCCAGCTTAATAGGGTTTCTTTTCTCAGTTTAAAGACAGAATGAGGGTGCTTTCTAGAAAGTGAGCTCATTTGCATAGCGAGGACAGCATATATCTGTTTCTTCCCATGCAGTAAATTCTTGACCGTGTTAATTATTTCCAAAATATGAAGCAATTGGTAAGGAGTGCCAAAGATTCCTACAGCAAGGGGTAGCCTGGTGAACAATCTGCTCTTTTTTATTTCAAGTTGGGTGCTCTCATTGAGCTGAGTGAGGCCTGCCAGCACGGCACTCAGACAACAGGTGAAATCTTGGTCATGCTCTGGTTTCTCTTCAGAACGCACAAATCTTTCGCCTTTTACTAAAGATTTCCGTGGAGAGGAGCAAAACTGAGTTTTGTCTCAATTTTTGTGTGCCCCAGCTTAATGGGGTTTCTTTTTTCAGTTTAAAGACAGAATGAGAGTGCTTTCTAGAAAGTGAGCTCATTTGCATAGCGAGGACAGCATATGTCTGTTTCTTCCCATGCTGTAAATTCTTGACCGTGTTAATTATTTCCAAAATATGAAGCAATTGGTAAGGAGTGCCAAAGATTCCTACAGCAAGGGGAAGCCTGGTGACCAATCTGCTCTGTTTTATTTCAAGTTGGGTGCTCTCATTGAGCTGAGTGAGGCCTGCCAGCACGGCACTCAGACGACAAATGAAATCTTGGTCATGCTCTGGTTTCTCTTCAGAACGCACAAATCTTTCGCCTTTTACTAAAGATTTCCGTGGAGAGGAGCAAAACTGAGTTTTGTCTCTATTTTTGTGTGCCCCAGCTTAATGGGGTTTCTTTTCTCAGTTTAAAGACAGAATGAGGGTGCTTTCTAGAAAGTGAGCTCATTTGCATAGCGAGGACAGCATATGTCTGTTTCTTCCCATGCAGTAAATTCTTGACCGTGTTAATTATTTCCAAAATATGAAGCAATTGGTAAGGAGTGCCAAAGATTCCTACAGCAAGGGGAAGCCTGGTGAACAATCTGCTCTTTTTTATTTCAAGTTGGGTGCTCTCATTGAGCTGAGTGAGGCCTGCCAGCACGGCACTCAGACGACAGGTGAAATCTTGGTCATGCTCTGGTTTCTCTTCAGAACGCACAAATCTTTCGCCTTTTACTAAAGATTTCCGTGGAGAGGAGCAAAACTGAGTTTTGACTCAATTTTTGTGTGCCCCAGCTTAATGGGGTTTCTTTTCTCAGTTTAAAGACAGAATGAGGGTGCTTTCTAGAAAGTGAGCTCATTTGCATAGCGAGGACAGCATATGTCTGTTTCTTCCCATGCAGTAAATTCTTGACCGTGTTAATTATTTCCAAAATATGAAGCAATTGGTAAGGAGTGCCAAAGATTCCTACAGCAAGGGGAAGCCTGGTGAACAATCTGCTCTTTTTTATTTCAAGTTGGGTGCTCTCATTGAGCTGAGTGAGGCCTGCCAGCACGGCACTCAGACGACAGGTGAAATCTTGGTCATGCTCTGGTTTCTCTTCAGAACGCACAAATCTTTCGCCTTTTACTAAAGATTTCCGTGGAGAGGAGCAAAACTGAGTTTTGTCTCTATTTTTGTGTGCCCCAGCTTAATGGGGTTTCTTTTCTCAGTTTAAAGACAGAATGAGGGTGCTTTCTAGAAAGTGAGCTCATTTGCATAGCGAGGACAGCATATGTCTGTTTCTTCCCATGCTGTAAATTCTTGACCGTGTTAATTATTTCCAAAATATGAAGCAATTGGTAAGGAGTGCCAAAGATTCCTACAGCAAGGGGAAGCCTGGTGACCAATCTGCTCTGTTTTATTTCAAGTTGGGTGCTCTCATTGAGCTGAGTGAGGCCTGCCAGCACGGCACTCAGACGACAGGTGAAATCTTGGTCATGCTCTGGTTTCTCTTCAGAACGCACAAATCTTTTGCCTTTTACTAAAGATTTCCGTGGAGAGGAGCAAAACTGAGTTTTGTCTCAATTTTTGTGTGCCCCAGCTTAATGGGGTTTCTTTTCTCAGTTTAAAGACAGAATGAGGGTGCTTTCTAGAAAGTGAGCTCATTTGCATAGCGAGGACAGCATATGTCTGTTTCTTCCCATGCAGTAAATTCTTGACCGTGTTAATTATTTCCAAAATATGAAGCAATTGGTAAGGAGTGCCAAAGATTCCTACAGCAAGGGGAAGCCTGGTGACCAATCTGCTCTGTTTTATTTCAAGTTGGGTGCTCTCATTGAGCTGAGTGAGGCCTGACAGCACGGCACTCAGACGACAGGTGAAATCTTGGTCATGCTCTGGTTTCTCTTCAGAATGCACAAATCTTTCGCCTTTTACTAAATATTTCCGTGGAGAGGAGCAAAACTGAGTTTTGTCTCAATTTTTGTGTGCCCCAGCTTAATGGGGTTTCTTTTCTCAGTTTAAAGAAAGAATGAGGGTGCTTTCTAGAAAGTGAGCTCATTTGCATAGCGAGGACAGCATCTGTTTCTTCCCATGTAGTAAATTCTTGACCGTGTTAATTATTTCCAAAATAAGAAGCAATTGGTAAGGAGTGCCAAAGATTCCTACAGCAAGGGGAAGCCTGGTGAACAATCTGCTCTTTTTTATTTCAAGTTGGGTGCTCTCATTGAGCTGAGTGAGGCCTGCCAGCACGGCACTCAGACAACAGGTGAAATCTTGGTCATGCTCTGGTTTCTCTTCAGAACGCACAAATCTTTCGCCTTTTACTAAAGATTTCCGTGGACAGGAGCAAAACTGAGTTTTGTCTCAATTTTTGTGTGCCCCAGCTTAATGGGGTTTCTTTTCTCAGTTTAAAGACAGAATGAGGGTGCTTTCTAGAAAGTGAGCTAATTTGCATAGCGAGGACAGCATATGTCTGTTTCTTCCCATGCAGTAAATTCTTGACCGTGTTAATTATTTCCAAAATATGAAGCAATTGGTAAGGAGTGCCAAAGATTCCTACAGCAAGGGGAAGCCTGGTGAACAATCTGCTCTTTTTTATTTCAAGTTGGGTGCTCTCATTGAGCTGAGTGAGGCCTGCCAGCACGGCACTCAGACGACAGGTGAAATCTTGGTCATGCTCTGGTTTCTCTTCAGAACGCACAAATCTTTCGCCTTTTACTAAAGATTTCCGTGGAGAGGAGCAAAACTGAGTTTTGTCTCAATTTTTGTGTGCCCCAGCTTAATGGGTTTTCTTTTCTCAGTTTAAAGACAGAATGAGGGTGCTTTCTAGAAAGTGAGCTCATTTGCATAGCGAGGACAGCATATGTCTGTTTCTTCCCATGCAGTAAATTCTTGACCGTGTTAATTATTTCCAAAATATGAAGCAATTGGTAAGGAGTGCCAAAGATTCCTACAGCAAGGGGAAGCCTGGTGACCAATCTGCTCTGTTTTATTTCAAGTTGGGTGCTCTCATTGAGCTGAGTGAGGCCTGCCAGCACGGCACTCAGACGACAGGTAAAATCTTGGTCATGCTCTGGTTTCTCTTCAGAACACACAAATCTTTCGCCTTTTACTAAAGATTTCCGTGGAGAGGAGCAAAACTGAGTTTTGTCTCAATTTTTGTGTGCCCCAGCTTAATGGGGTTTCTTTTCTCAGTTTAAAGAAAGAATGAGGGTGCTTTCTAGAAAGTGAGCTCATTTGCATAGCGAGGACAGCATATGTCTGTTTCTTCCCATGTAGTAAATTCTTGACCGTGTTAATTATTTCCAAAATAAGAAGCAATTGGTAAGGAGTGCCAAAGATTCCTACAGCAAGGGGAAGCCTGGTGAACAATCTGCTCTTTTTTATTTCAAGTTGGGTGCTCTCATTGAGCTGAGTGAGGCCTGCCAGCACGGCACTCAGACAACAGGTGAAATCTTGGTCATGCTCTGGTTTCTCTTCAGAACGCACAAATCTTTCGCCTTTTACTAAAGATTTCCGTGGACAGGAGCAAAACTGAGTTTTGTCTCAATTTTTGTGTGCCCCAGCTTAATGGGGTTTCTTTTCTCAGTTTAAAGACAGAATGAGGGTGCTTTCTAGAAAGTGAGCTAATTTGCATAGCGAGGACAGCATATGTCTGTTTCTTCCCATGCAGTAAATTCTTGACCGTGTTAATTATTTCCAAAATATGAAGCAATTGGTAAGGAGTGCCAAAGATTCCTACAGCAAGGGGAAGCCTGGTGAATAATCTGCTCTTTTTTATTTCAAGTTGGGTGCTCTCATTGAGCTGAGTGAGGCCTGCCAGCACGGCACTCAGACGACAGGTGAAATCTTGGTCATGCTCTGGTTTCTCTTCAGAACGCACACATCTTTCGCCTTTTACTAAAGATTTCCGTGGAGAGGAGCAAAACTGAGTTTTGACTCAATTTTTGTGTGCCCCAGCTTAATGGGGTTTCTTTTCTCAGTTTAAAGACAGAATGAGGGTGCTTTCTAGAAAGTGAGCTCATTTGCATAGCGAGGACAGCATATGTCTGTTTCTTCCCATGCAGTAAATTCTTGACCGTGTTAATTATTTCCAAAATATGAAGCAATTGGTAAGGAGTGCCAAAGATTCCTACAGCAAGGGGAAGCCTGGTGAACAATCTGCTCTTTTTTTTTATTTCAAGTTGGGTGCTCTCATTGAGCTGAGTGAGGCCTGCCAGCACGGCACTCAGACGACAGGTGAAATCTTGGTCATGCTCTGGTTTCTCTTCAGAACGCACAAATCTTTCGCCTTTTACTAAAGATTTCCGTGGAGAGGAGCAAAACTGAGTTTTGTCTCAATTTTTGTGTGCCCCAGCTTAATGGGGTTTCTTTTCTCAGTTTAAAGAAAGAATGAGGGTGCTTTCTAGAAAGTGAGCTCATTTGCATAGCGAGGACAGCATATGTCTGTTTCTTCCCATGTAGTAAATTCTTGACCGTGTTAATTATTTCCAAAATAAGAAGCAATTGGTAAGGAGTGCCAAAGATTCCTACAGCAAGGGGAAGCCTGGTGAACAATCTGCTCTTTTTTATTTCAAGTTGGGTGCTCTCATTGAGCTGAGTGAGGCCTGCCAGCACGGCACTCAGACAACAGGTGAAATCTTGGTCATGCTCTGGTTTCTCTTCAGAACGCACAAATCTTTCGCCTTTTACTAAAGATTTCCGTGGACAGGAGCAAAACTGAGTTTTGTCTCAATTTTTGTGTGCCCCAGCTTAATGGGGTTTCTTTTCTCAGTTTAAAGACAGAATGAGGGTGCTTTCTAGAAAGTGAGCTAATTTGCATAGCGAGGACAGCATATGTCTGTTTCTTCCCATGCAGTAAATTCTTGACCGTGTTAATTATTTCCAAAATATGAAGCAATTGGTAAGGAGTGCCAAAGATTCCTACAGCAAGGGGAAGCCTGGTGAACAATCTGCTCTTTTTTATTTCAAGTTGGGTGCTCTCATTGAGCTGAGTGAGGCCTGCCAGCACGGCACTCAGACGACAGGTGAAATCTTGGTCATGCTCTGGTTTCTCTTCAGAACGCACAAATCTTTCGCCTTTTACTAAAGATTTCCGTGGAGAGGAGCAAAACTGAGTTTTGACTCAATTTTTGTGTGCCCCAGCTTAATGGGGTTTCTTTTCTCAGTTTAAAGACAGAATGAGGGTGCTTTCTAGAAAGTGAGCTCATTTGCATAGCGAGGACAGCATATGTCTGTTTCTTCCCATGCAGTAAATTCTTGACCGTGTTAATTATTTCCAAAATATGAAGCAATTGGTAAGGAGTGCCAAAGATTCCTACAGCAAGGGGAAGCCTGGTGAACAATCTGCTCTTTTTTTTTATTTCAAGTTGGGTGCTCTCATTGAGCTGAGTGAGGCCTGCCAGCACGGCACTCAGACGACAGGTGAAATCTTGGTCATGCTCTGGTTTCTCTTCAGAACGCACAAATCTTTCGCCTTTTACTAAAGATTTCCGTGGAGAGGAGCAAAACTGAGTTTTGTCTCAATTTTTGTGTGCCCCAGCTTAATGGGTTTTCTTTTCTCAGTTTAAAGACAGAATGAGGGTGCTTTCTAGAAAGTGAGCTCATTTGCATAGCGAGGACAGCATATGTCTGTTTCTTCCCATGCAGTAAATTCTTGACCGTGTTAATTATTTCCAAAATATGAAGCAATTGGTAAGGAGTGCCAAAGATTCCTACAGCAAGGGGAAGCCTGGTGACCAATCTGCTCTGTTTTATTTCAAGTTGGGTGCTCTCATTGAGCTGAGTGAGGCCTGCCAGCACGGCACTCAGACGACAGGTAAAATCTTGGTCATGCTCTGGTTTCTCTTCAGAACGCACAAATCTTTCGCCTTTTACTAAAGATTTCCGTGGAGAGGAGCAAAACTGAGTTTTGTCTCAATTTTTGTGTGCCCCAGCTTAATAGGGTTTCTTTTCTCAGTTTAAAGAAAGAATGAGGGTGCTTTCTAGAAAGTGAGCTCATTTGCATAGCGAGGACAGCATATGTCTGTTTCTTCCCATGTAGTAAATTCTTGACCGTGTTAATTATTTCCAAAATATGAAGCAATTGGTAAGGAGTGCCAAAGATTCCTACAGCAAGGAGAAGCCTGGTGAACAATCTGCTCTTTTTTATTTCAAGTTGGGTGCTCTCATTGAGCTGAGTGAGGCCTGCCAGCACGGCACTCAGACAACAGGTGAAATCTTGGTCATGCTCTGGTTTCTCTTCAGAACGCACAAATCTTTCGCCTTTTACTAAAGATTTCCGTGGACAGGAGCAAAACTGAGTTTTGTCTCAATTTTTGTGTGCCCCAGCTTAATGGGGTTTCTTTTCTCAGTTTAAAGACAGAATGAGGGTGCTTTCTAGAAAGTGAGCTCATTTGCATAGCGAGGACAGCATATGTCTGTTTCTTCCCATGCAGTAAATTCTTGACCGTGTTAATTATTTCCAAAATATGAAGCAATTGGTAAGGAGTGCCAAAGATTCCTACAGCAAGGGGAAGCCTGGTGAACAATCTGCTCTTTTTTATTTCAAGTTGGGTGCTCTCATTGAGCTGAGTGAGGCCTGCCAGCACGGCACTCAGACGACAGGTGAAATCTTGGTCATGCTCTGGTTTCTCTTCAGAACGCACAAATCTTTTGCCTTTTACTAAAGATTTCCGTGGAGAGGAGCAAAACTGAGTTTTGACTCAATTTTTGTGTGCCCCAGCTTAATGGGGTTTCTTTTCTCAGTTTAAAGACAGAATGAGGGTGCTTTCTAGAAAGTGATCTCATTTGCATAGCGAGGACAGCATATGTCCGTTTCTTCCCATGCAGTAAATTCTTGACCGTGTTAATTATTTCCAAAATATGAAGCAATTGGTAAGGAGTGCCAAAGATTCCTACAGCAAGGGGAAGCCTGGTGAACAATCTGCTCTTTTTTTTATTTCAAGTTGGGTGCTCTCATTGAGCTGAGTGAGGCTTGCCAGCACGGCACTCAGACGACAGGTGAAATCTTGGTCATGCTCTGGTTTCTCTTCAGAACGCACAAATCTTTCACCTTTTACTAAAGATTTCCGTGGAGAGGAGCAAAACTGAGTTTTGTCTCAATTTTTGTGTGCCCCAGCTTAATGGGGTTTCTTTTCTCAGTTTAAAGACAGAATGAGGGTGCTTTCTAGAAAGTGAGCTCATTTGCATAGCGAGGACAGCATATGTCTGTTTCTTCCCATGCAGTAAATTCTTGACCGTGTTAATTATTTCCAAAATATGAAGCAATTGGTAAGGAGTGCCAAAGATTCCTACAGCAAGGGGAAGCCTGGTGAACAATCTGCTCTTTTTTATTTCAAGTTGGGTGCTCTCATTGAGCTGAGTGAGGCCTGCCAGCACGGCACTCAGACGACAGGTGAAATCTTGGTCATGCTCTGGTTTCTCTTCAGAACGCACAAATCTTTCGCCTTTTACTAAAGATTTCCGTGGAGAGGAGCAAAACTGAGTTTTGTCTCAATTTTTGTGTGCCCCAGCTTAATGGGGTTTCTTTTCTCAGTTTAAAGACAGAATGAGGGTGCTTTCTAGAAAGTGAGCTCATTTGCATAGCGAGGACAGCATATGTCTGTTTCTTCCCATGCAGTAAATTCTTGACCGTGTTAATTATTTCCAAAATATGAAGCAATTGGTAAGGAGTGCCAAAGATTCCTACAGCAAGGGGAAGCCTGGTGACCAATCTGCTCTGTTTTATTTCAAGTTGGGTGCTCTCATTGAGCTGAGTGAGGCCTGCCAGCACGGCACTCAGACGACAGGTGAAATCTTGGTCATGCTCTGGTTTCTCTTCAGAACGCACAAATCTTTCGCCTTTTACTAAAGATTTCCTTGGAGAGGAGCAAAACTGAGTTTTGTCTCAATTTTTGTGTGCCCCAGCTTAATGGGGTTTCTTTTCTCAGTTTAAAGACAGAATGAGGGTGCTTTCTAGAAAGTGAGCTCATTTGCATAGCGAGGACAGCATATGTCTGTTTCTTCCCATGCAGTAAATTCTTGACCGTGTTAATTATTTCCAAAATATGAAGCAATTGGTAAGGAGTGCCAAAGATTCCTACAGCAAGGGGAAGCCTGGTGACCAATCTGCTCTGTTTTATTTCAAGTTGGGTGCTCTCATTGAGCTGAGTGAGGCCTGCCAGCACAGCACTCAGACGACAGGTGAAATCTTGGTCATGCTCTGGTTTCTCTTCAGAACGCACAAATCTTTCGCCTTTTACTAAAGATTTCCGTGGAGAGGAGCAAAACTGAGTTTTGTCTCAATTTTTGTGTGCCCCAGCTTAATGGGGTTTCTTTTCTCAGTTTAAAGACAGAATGAGGGTGCTTTCTAGAAAGTGAGCTCATTTGCATAGCGAGGACAGCATATGTCTGTTTCTTCCCATGCAGTAAATTCTTGACCGTGTTAATTATTTCCAAAATATGAAGCAATTGGTAAGGAGTGCCAAAGATTCCTACAGCAAGGGGAAGCCTGGTGAACAATCTGCTCTTTTTTATTTCAAGTTGGGTGCTCTCATTGAGCTGAGTGAGGCCTGCCAGCACGGCACTCAGACGGCGTAGCAAGGGCAGTGCCGGCGGAGCACGAGCTCCAGACGCAAGAAGATAACAGGGCGCCGGAGCCGCCAACTTGCCTGCTCCTCTGCCCACTCCCAGCTCCCCGCAGTGTCCAGGAGACGTGCTGCTATTTTCAATTCACGTCTCCCGCTGGACCACTAGCCAATAGGCGCTTGTGGTCCAGCAGCCAATCAACTGGTGGCTGCTGGACTGCGAGTGCCTATTGGCTAGCGGTCCAGTGGGAGACGTGAGTTGAAAATAGCAGCACGTCTCCCCGGGACCGATACAGAGGGGGGGAATGGTGTGGTCGCCCCCCCACCCCCCCCCCCCTATGGACCCATGCTCTCCTCCCCCCATGTCCGGGATCGGTCGGCTCCCAATCCTGTGTGCACGGAGCACAGGGGCCACTGTCAGAACCCCGGAGCCTGAGGGACACAGAGTAAGTTGAACCCAGGCTGCCTCTGAGTGAGAGCCGGGGGAGTGGAGGGGTGGGGAGCTTTCTGAAGCGCAAGTGCTCAGTGAACGCCTGCCCTGCCAGAGCTGTCACTTATCCATTGGTTGTAGCCGCAGCTGTGGACAGCCTCATTCCTCCCTGTTCCTGGCGACTGTCCCAGCTGTCTCCTCCAGGAGCCCAGCAACCTTCTCTGAGGCCTGGGCTGGGGGGCGGCGGGGGCTGCTGCTACATGCAGCCGGGAGGCACTTGGGGCACAGGAGCTACCAATGCAAACACTGTATGGCCGTTGGCTGCTTGTTGGTGACTGAACTCAGATCCCTTCTGTCTGCTTTAACTTTTTTTTTAAATAAAATGTCCTACTGAGTGTACATTTAATGTGTGGTTTTGCATAAGCACATTAAATTCCTTTAAAAATGGGAAGGGGAGGGGTCGGGACTGGCGGGGGAGGGTCAAGATGAAACAGTAAACTGCCCCCCTAGAAGAAAAGTCTTGATCCACCACAGGGGAGCTGGCGGTGCATTGAATTGAAAATAGCGGTGGGGATTGGGCTGCTGCACAGTTCTGTCCCCCTTGGCAACAAGCAATTTCAGTCCCCCTTGGCATGGAGCATGAAGCCCCTGGTATCAAGCATGTAGGTAAGTGGCACTTATGTGTCAAATGTGTATTTGTCATTACAGTGTGATATATAGTATGTAATGGGCATTACGGTGTGATATATAGTATGTAATGGGCATTATGGTGTGGGGATGCGGTTAATTTCCCGGCGGTCGGGATCCCGGCGGTCGGAATCCCGACACTGGAATCCCGACCGCCGAAATCCCGAAACTTTCTCCCTCCGTGGGTGTCCACGACACCCATAGAGGGAGAATATAATAGCGTGCCGAGCGTAGCGAGGCACCGGGCCCGCTGCGTGGCGAGCGCAGCGAGCCCGCAAGGGGGGGCGATCCATGTCCCCCCCTTGTCGGGATTTCGGCGGTCGGGATTCCAGTGTCGGGATTCCGACCGCCGGGATCCCGACCGCCGGGATATCATATCGGATCCATGGTGTGTTATATAGTATGTAATGGGCATCACGGTGTATTATATAGTATGTAATGGGCATCACGGTGTGTTATATAGTATGTAATGGGCATTACGTTTTGTTATATAGTATGTAATGGGCATCACGGTGTGTTATATAGTATGTAATGGGCATCACGGTGTGTTATATAGTATGTAATGGGCACTACGGTTTGTTATATAGTATGTAATGGGCATCACGGTGTGTTATATAGTATGTAATGGGCATTACGGTTTGTTATATAGTATGTGATGGGCATCACGGTGTGTTATATAGTATGCAATGGGCATTATGGTTTGTTATATAGTATGTAATGGGCATTATGGTTTGTTATATAGTATGTAATGGGCATTATGGTTTGTTATATAGTATGCAATGGGCATTACGGTTTGTTATATAGTATGTAATGGGCATCATGTGTGGCTTTATGTGTAATTGGCATTACGGCATGTGGCTTTATGTGTAATTGGTATTACAAAGTTTGCTAAAATGTGCAATGGGCATCACGGTGTGGTAGGAGCCTCACCTACTACAAATTGGGGGGGAGGGGGGCGTGGCCTGGCAGCCAAAGGAGAAGGACGCTACTCAGATTAGCTCCCGGTGCCCTGAGCCTTTATGCCCTTCTAAAAACTATTTCGTGGCTGAAAACCACCTCTCCTCCTACCCTGCCCAGTCACCGTCGGGTAGAGGCTCCAGCAGGTGACAGACTTGGGAGACGGAGCAGCCGGCGGTGTCAGTGGTGCCAGCTCACAGCTCGCGGCCTACACGCCTTCCGGGATCCGCAGCCGCGGCCTCGCCATGCCTCCTCATACCGACGAAACAACATCCCCCGCAGCCTCCCCGTGCCCTCCGGTCCCAAGCGGCACCGAAATCGTGGGGCAGCAGAGTCGGGGCAACTGGCCGGGGCCACCTGTGAATTGCGGCCTACACGTATACCGGGAGCCGCGGCCTCAATTTCTGGAGCGGGCCGCCCAGGGCACAGCAGCACGAGGTCCGGCAGTAGCGCTGCCGGCGGATCCTCACAACTTCACAGCCCAACACTTGAACGGGAATCCAAGCACCTTTCGCCTAACATCTCCACCAGGTACCGTTCCGGAGGGGAGTGAGGGGGAAGGCCTATAATACCGGCACCCACCTAAAGCCTCACAGGTGCACAGGCAGCTTACCTGACACAACGTGGGCCTCACAGTGATCGCTGTTATAAGGACTTGGTCTAATACTCCCTGTGGAGCGCCCATACCCCTAGTTCTAAAAACTTGACCCACACTACAGGAGGTTGCCCCCAAACAGACCCCCTTCCCCCAGCGCGTACCACCTGTGCTGCAAGAGGAAACACAGGACCAGCTACAGAAATTCCCTGGTCGGGTGCCTCTCACCCCTCACCCTGCACACCACCTCCCCCTGTGAATTCCAAGATCCAAACTCCTGCCCCCCGTCCCCCCTTGTGGACACCCTGATCAGAGGCCTTTCACCCCACGCACCCTCTCTCTCCTTGAAAGCTCCTGCTCTTTATCCCCACCTGTGGACCCCCTAAGATCCTATATCTAGCATACTGAAAGGGAAAAGCCCCATCTACAAGCTCTTACTAAATGGTGTAGAAACACTGGGTGCAACTTATGCGCTTAGCTCTCATCTGGGCACCCGTGTAGAAACACTGGGTGCAACTTATGCACTTAGCTCTCATCTGGGCACCCGCCCCGGATTGTTACCTGTCTAACCAATACAGCATAAATGCCTGCCTAAACTTGCTCTAGGTCCGGAGTCTCACCTCCGCTATCCAGAAGTCATCAGGAGTGCTCTACCTATAAACAGTAGCTTTGGCCGCAGCTTAGTTCTTCCATCCCCCATCCAGCCAGCCGCAACCTCCTCATCATGCCTAAAGGTCACCGCAAACATGACAACCCGGAACCCTCCCAGACTCTCAGCAGATTTGCTTTCTCTGCGGAGAAACCACAAAAAAACCCCTTAAGCTCAACCCAGGACAACTCCGATTCAGACGAATCTGACAACTCCCCGCTGACGAGAGGTGACCTCCGCTCCCTACTCCGAGAGATTCAAGAGACAAGACGGTCAGTCCAAGCTGTCCAATCCGAAGTTAGGGAAGCAGTCAACACTCTTAAGGCAGATATCAATGACCTTGGCAACAGAACAAACCAACTGGAATCTAAAGTAGACGATATTGTCACATTTCAGAACGACCTATCCTCTGACCTACAAAATCTCAAAAGTGAGATGCGTGACCTCCAAGACCGTCAAGAAGACCAAGAGAACAGGGCAAGACGTAACAACTTACGGATAAGAGGCATCCCTGAGGAAATAGATGCTTCTACTCTTGACGACTACCTTAAGAAACTCTTCTCCCACCTTTCGCCAACAACCCCAGAGGATCACCTGCTCCTTGACAGAGCCCATAGGGCACTCCGCCCCAAATCATTAGACCCTTCCCAACCTCGTGACGTCATCCTCCGATGTCACTACTTTCAGGCAAAAGAGGACATTGTCAGAGAATCGAGAAAACTATCAAAAGTGACATTTCAAGGCCACAACCTACAAATCTTTCAAGATATCGCCCCGGCAACCCTAGCCAAACGCAGGGAGTTTAAACCCATCACATCCCTCCTCAGCGAGAAGAACATTAGATACAGATGGGGCTTCCCATTCCGCATTCTCATATGGCATCAAAACAAGTTCACTCCAGCAAGAACTACGGAAGAAGCCTAGAAAATTCTATCTGCGATGGGCCTCTCCATACCTTCCTCCACAAGTGCAGCAACTCCAATAGCACAAGCCACCCCAACCTCAGCAAACGTCAACACCCCCAGAAGATTTTTAAACCGTGACTGGTCCCAAGTCCCCTCCGCCAGGAACGCAGTGCCGCCTGACCACCCTCCTTGAATCGACGTTTGATGGTGATGTAGCTCGACTTATTTACCTACGTTCACATTAGTGAACTTTTTTGGACTGCTGCACATGTCTATAAAGTCAGTTTATCTACTAGTTTTATTCACACCTGAACTTTAGTTAGCACATTGCCTCAAGTTGCTTAACTAATATAATAACATTATCTGATTTGTAACGATGATAGTCAGGTCAACATAGCTATTAATGTTCAATGTTGATACTGCGGTTAATCTGTTAGTCATACCCCTTAGTTTAGTTTTGTTGAAATGTACTCCTGTTATGCTTGTACTAACTACATTTGTGTTAGACTCCGGACCTATCCTGGCCTCACCAAGACCCAACCAGTACCATGCCCTGGGTAACCCCAGGCCACGACCCCCCCTTGGGGCCTCCAGCCCCAGACCGGCCCAGGTCGCACCCCGACCTCTTCTTTTTTCCCTCTGGCCGGCACCTCAGACCGGAACTAGCCCCTCCTGGTCTTCCACCTCCCTGTACTCCCATGGCTGTTGCCAACTTTTTTTTTGAATCCCACCCTCCACTCCTTCCCCCGAAGGGTAGAATTGTTTTAACTCTATTACCTAGAAAAGCAAGCTGTAGAACCATAACCTCCTCCCTGGGACTCAACCTGTGTCATGTAATTAACTTATGCCCGATATGCCCGGATATCTCATTTAACCCACACAATGGCCCTTAGAATCTACTCCCACAACGTCAAGGGCCTGAACAGCCCCACTAAGAGAACTAAGTTGTTCCTAACACTCAAGAACACTAAAAGTGACCTGGTGTTCCTCCAGGAAACCCACTTTAAAAATCCCTCCCACCCCGACCTGAAGTCTAAACTATTTCCCCTCACATTTCATGCATGCGATGCCAACCAAAAAAAAAAGAGGGATATCCATCCTCTTCGCCTCCCACCTCACGTTTGCACTAGAAAACATTTATGCTGATAAGGAAGGTAGATGGCTCATATTGGTCGGGAAACTAAACCAAACCCTGTGTACCCTGGTCAACATATATGCCCCAAACCAACACCAGGCCCGTTTCTTCAATAAAATCAATTCTCTCTTAGACAATTATGCCAAAGGCTCCGTCATAATGGCGGGCGACTTCAACGAGGTGTTGGATGTTAAACTAGATCGCTCCTCAACTTCTTCCCCCTCACCGAGCTCTCCCACGCCTGGTTCAAGGTCCCTACTATCACTTCTTAAGAAACACCTACTGTATGACTCATTCAGGCTCATAGACCCCTCTGCCAGGGACTACACTTACTTCTCACCAGCTCACAATACTTACTCGAGAATTGACATGATTCTCCTTAGCAAAACCCTCTCGTCTAGCATTATAGCAGCAGATATACACCCCATGATCTGGTCAGACCATAACCCGATCTCAGCTGACCTAGTCACAATTGCCACCCGCCCCCCTTCCACACCCTGGCGTCTGAATGACTCGCTCCTACACAATCCCACGTATGTTAATCAAATTAAGGACCGCCTAGAAGAATACTTCCAACTCAACTCCTCCCCGGAAACAACCCCGCAAATTCTCTGGGAAGCACACAAAGCGGTTATACGAGGCCACCTCATCAACATCGCCTCCAGACACAAAAAGACACTAGAACAACAACTGAACACACTTACGACTAAACTCCACTATCTAGAAATACAACACAAACTCACCCCAACACCTCACCTAGCAGAACAACTAGCTGAAGCGAAACAGGAGGTGTCCACCTTCATGTCGGAGCGCACAGCGAAAGCTCTCCAAAAGCTGAACCAATTATATTATGAGAAAGGAGATAAGGCAGATAAGATCCTAGCATCTAGACTCAAAGCCAAAAATTCGCGTAACAACATACTAGCTATCAGAAATAGGGCTGGAGTCCTATCGTACTCCGCAGACTCAATTAGCAACGAATTTGAAAAATACTATTCCAATCTCTACAATATCCACAGCAATAGCCCAACCAGCACCCCACCAGACACCGCAATTGAAGACTTTCTAAGAAAAGCCAACCTCCCATCCCTCCCAGACCACCTATCCACGCAGCTATGCCGAGATATCTCGGAGGATGAAATCATGCACGCCCTGAAATCTTTTAAAGTATCGAAGGCCCCAGGACCAGATGGCTTTTTGGCCGCCTACTACAAAAAGTTCTCCCACATACTCCTGCCCCACCTCAAACCATTACTTAACGCAGCCCTACACGGTTCCCACTTCCCCCCATCAATGCTTGAAGCCAGAATAATCTTAATTCACAAAGAAGGAAAGGACCCACACGATTGTTCAAGTTATAGACCTATTTCTCTCCTTAATATAGATATTAAAATCCATGCTAAAATTCTGGCCAATCGCCTTAACACAGACTTGGCTTCCCTGATACACTACGACCAAGTCGGGTTTATCCCGGGTAGACAAGCAAGGGATAATACCAGGCGCACAATAGACATCATACAAATCCTGAACCATAGAAAAACCCCGTCTCTGATATTAGCTCTTGACGCCGAAAAGGCATTCGACCGCATCTCATGGTCTTTTCTATTTAAATCCCTGCAAGCCTTCGGCATAAAAGATGAATTCTTATTAGCAATCTCAGCCCTATATTCCTCCCCAACAGCAAGAGTTATGACAAATGGTATTCTTTCTAATCCATTCTCTTTATCTAATGGTACTCGCCAGGGTTGCCCCCTATCCCCTCTTGTTTTTGCACTGGTGATCGAGTCCCTGGCCTCTAGGATTAGAAACTCGCCCGACATCAGAGGGGTAAGAGTAGGGTCGCTCGAACCAAAACTCTCGCTGTTTGCGGACGACGTCTTATTAACAATCACTCAACCCCAAACATCCCTACCTGCATTATTTGAGCTCATAGAGGAATATGGTCATTTATCTGGATACAAAATCAACTACACCAAATCCGAAGCCTTATCTCTCCACATTCCTCACGACCTCAAAGCCTCCCTCGCCTCCACTTTCCACTTTAAATGGCAACCCCGTAAAATTAAATATCTAGGCATCTACATTACCTCCAGTTACAACTCTCTTTACGCCGAAAACTTCCCCCGACTTATAGACAAACTCACCAAAGACCTCTACACTTGGAAATCACTTATTATCTCATGGCTGGGAAGAATAATAGCGGTCAAAATGTCAGTGCTTCCCCAGCTGCTATACCTTTTCCAAACCCTCCCAGTAAAAGTCCCTGACAGAGTATTACGCACGGTCCAGTCCTCCATCACCAAATTTATCTGGAACGACAAACCGCCCAGACTAGCTCTTAGCACCCTTAGACTCCCCAGGGCAAAAGGGGGCAGAGGCCTACCGGATGTTAGATGTTACTACTTAGCCAGCCAGCTAGGACAAGTGGTGGCGTCTTTCGTGCCAAAGGGCAGCCTGGCATGGATATATCTCGAATACTCAGCACTGGGGATCAGTTCCCTTTCCTCGATTTGGCCTATGCCTAATAAGCCCAATACATCCAAACTCAGTACTCTTGTTGCTTTCCCCTCTCTCAAATTCCATATAACCTTATGGAAACACTCTAACTCTAAATTTAGCTTCACCTCTAATTCCTCTCCTCTTACCTCTATATGGGATAATCCTAACTTCCCCTTGGGATGCTCCCCCAACAATTTTAAGTCCTGGAAGAGTGCAGGTATCAAATACACCGCAGACCTACTGATTGAGGGGCAGCTAGCCTCTCTTGACGGTATTAAAAATAAATTCCCCTCTCTAACCCCCTATTTTTTTGAATATTTCCAAATTCGCCACTTCGTCAATTCACACATATGCACCACTACCCTGCAACCTTACACCACATTGGAACGGGTATGCCTGGAGAACCCCCTGCAACGAGGCATAATCTCACAAGTATACTCACTCTTGATAGACTCACTCGCTCCCTCTTCCCCTCGCCATGAAGTAGAATGGGAACGTGACCTAGGACCCCCCCTGACCAAACAAGCTGGGAGGAAATTAGGGAAAGCATCGCCAAGAGCTCAATTTCCACTCGCATAAAGGAGACCTCGTACAAACTATACTTTAGACCCCAATATGAGTAAACTCCTCTCCCACATTTTAGTAGCAGCTAAATCTTTAATAGCTAAGAATTGGAAGTCCCCAGCCTCACCCTCTATGAATGCTCTCCACAACCAAATCAACTTTATCGCCAACATGGAAAAAATATCCTACTACTTACACGACTGCCCTCAGAAATTTGACCGCATTTGGCACCCCTGGCTCTCAGTAGCTCTTCGCCCTCCAATTGCACTCACAATGTAGCGGTTAGCCCACACACTCATCTTAGTTCCCCAAGCATGCGCCCCCACGCCTAATATCCCCCCTTGCATACCTAGGGCACCTCCCTTCTCTAACGATATACTAAAAAGTCCCGCAGGAGACCTCTCTGTAGCCCTTCTCAAGGTATTCCCACAGTCACCACCTGCAAAATATTATGAGCCGACTCTCTACAAGTGTTCACCCACTGCCCTACCACCTTCACCCCCCCCCAACCCCCCTCTCTTCCCCCCATTTACTTTTGCGTTTTGTTCCCCCCCCCCCCTCAGCTATGATACAAGGTTACTTACTGTTCTTGTTTTGTCTTTATTTCTATATGATTGTTCTACGTATATTGCCGACTACATGTATTGACCTCATGACACTGCCTGCCTTGTGGCAGATTCAACTGTTGTAACCTCAAAATGTTCAAATAAATAAAAAAATGCCCTTGCTCCGGGCGCTGTGGCACCTAGCTACACCACTGACTGTACCATATTCCATCTTGAATAGAGTGTAAATGGCTAGGACATGCATATACTGCCACTGTAAACTGTCCTACTTAGTAAATATGTATGCATAATAAAAAATAAAAATGACACAATTAGTGGCTTCTTTATTTATTTATTTATCCATTAAGCCATTGGCTTTTATCAAATGAGGACTTATAAGTAATCAATAAAAATAATACAATTAGGCAGATGGGCAGCCTTTATTGTTGTGCCTAAGGGCCGCCTCTCCACTAAATCTGCCCCAGCTCAGATTAGAGCGTCCATGCTGACATGTTCTCTTTCCTTATTTTTTTACATTGATTGCAAGCAGTATAGTTCTCTGTTGTCTGTGGAGAACTGAGAAAATACTTTTTTTTCTAAGCTTATGATGCAAATTTTAGCTCTGGACCTATTTACTTCCGGTCCATCAATATTTTACTGAACATTTGCTTTATAAGGCTTGTTTAATTCTTAATACAAGAAACCAGCCAGAAAATCCATGGTACACTTTATAATGGTTTTCCAATGTTCCTGGGACCTTCGATCAATATTGAGTTTAAAAATAACAAATGTATTGATTGCAATGAAGAAAAAGCAGATGCTTGTCCCAACCATGCATACAGTATCACACGTGTAGCTCTGTTTTACAGTTTTCTATTGTGAACACAACAAAGCTGAACACAGCGGCATAGATTCTTTTTAGCTACATTAGACTGCAAATGTACATAGAAAAAAATAATAATAATAATGTTACCATAGATATGAAAGTTGTGTTTTGGTAAGTCTCTATTTATATTATGAAAAACAACTTATTGTGCTTTGGACTTTTTGTGGTTTGTTATTAAAGTAATAGAAGGAAATATCAATGCTCGGTATAATAAATAAATAATGCAACTCAGTTTATCCCCATTTAAAAAGATAAGGGGCACATGTAATAGGATGCAATTTTTTTTTTTTTTTGCAAATCTCTCACAGAGATTTTGAGCCAGATGTACTAAGCTTCAAAAGTGATAAAATGAAGAGTGATAAACAGCCAGCCAATCAGCTCCTACCTGCCATGTCACAGGCTGGGTTTGAAAAATTAAAGGTAAGAGCTGATTGGCTGGCTGTTTATCACTCTCCATGTTATCACTTTTGAAGCTTGATACATCTGGCCCTTTGACACATATTTTGCACATCTCTCACAGAGATGTTGGCCCTTTTTAGCAGATATTTTGCGCATCTCTGACAGAGATGTTGGCCCTCAAAGGGTTACATTTCAACTTTGAACCCAAGGGTGATGCTTTGAACGGTGGGGCATGTATAAAAAGTCTCCTCTGGCTGTGGCATTAATCTGCTGGCTGTTAGAGCCTGGTGCTGGATCCAAAATATGAGGAACCCCTACACCTTTTGTTCCCTGGATTTTTGGAACCAGGACCAGTCCATGAGCCCGGTGCTGGTTTTAGAAATACGGGGAAATCCTAATCTTTGTCCCCCCATATATCCGGAACCAGGACCAGCTCAAAGAGCCCAGTGCTGGTTATGCTCATGGCAGGGGGGACCTTATGTTGTTTTTTAGGTTTACCTTTATACACTTTTCCTGAGAGAAGCATGCACAGATCTCACTGTCAGAAGCAGGTCTATTTTTGGGCATTATTTTAGTCATGTAAGGTGAGTGATTTTAAAATTTGCACCCAAATACATTTGCAATTTTGTATGTTTTCAATGTGAAAGCATCTGGATGCGATTAATGAAGTGTGATTGTATTAGTCACTGCAACTCAGATGATTTTCACAGCAAATAGCACCCTATTACATGTGCAATTATCGGAAAACCACACATTTTGCCATTTTAGACCCAACAAAATCAGATGCATAAGGAAATTGCATCCTAGTACATGTGCCCCTTGTATCTAAGTTGCACCCTTTCAAATATAATTTGTTGTGTGGATGCAGTTATGATTTGCAAAAATATTATTTTTATTACATTGGTTGATAGTGCTTGTGATGACAGAAAAGCTGGGTACATACTAGATGATATTCATAACAATTTTCCACATTCCCACAATTCGGAATTGTAAAATTAAAATATTGTCCGGTGTGTATGCTCAATGTCAGTGACAGCCCCCATGCAGGGCCGTATCATTAAGCAGCTTTAGGCAGCTGCCTAGGAGCTTCATAATATGGGGCACCCCTGAATCTGACTATCACAAACAATAAGAGAAACATAGGGGTAGGTAAAAGGGCCTTGTTCTTCTAACTGGCGCTGATGTTGAATGGCCTACCAATGCTGCACTTCTCTTCTCGAGGCTATACCTCTAGAATAGGCAACAGATTTTAGTGGAAAAAAAAGGGGTGTAAGAAGGGATTGTGCGCAAAGGGTTTTAACTATTTGAAAGGAATTTAAAGAGAAAGTAGTATGGAAACATGGGAATATGAACCATACTTCCCTTTGATATTTATCTTTACCCTTGGTGGGTCACCAGTTGTAAATTATATGAAAAGATATAAAAGATATGATGGTATAGTACGTTCACAACCAATTTATTTATCTTAAAACACACTTGTACAAAATTAATTACTCATACAAAATGGGATCCCAGAGAATGAGGGATTCCCCGTTGATGTCATTCACCAGGTACTCCCTCAGCCAATCAGGTGCGGGCTCCGGGGGAGCTCTGTGTGGCTCCATAGAACCCAGTTTAAATTCACAACAATGGCTCCTATGGAGCCGTGCAGAGCCAATCAGGCTCGGAGCTCCCCCTAGAGCCCGCTCCTGATTTGCTGATAGAGGACCCAGTGAATTAAGTCACTGGGGAATCCCTCATTCCCAGGGAGGAGTTGCAAGTGTAAACACACTTGTAGCTCCTCAGTTTGGTGGAAACAGGCTACTCAGTTTATTTTTTTTACAATCGGCTACAAGGGATGAAGAGGACGCAATCTCCACAGGAGGGGGTGATGAGTATAATTTATTTTCACAGGTACCCCTATGGATTACTACTGGAGAGGAAGATAGGCCTACTGGGGACCCTATAGGTAAGTATGTACTGTATGTGTGAATGTACTATGTATTAAACTTATACTTTATTTGTGTGTTTGTGTGTTTTACTTAGGTATTGGTTATGTTTTGGAACTACAAAAACCGCCTGGCCATTAATGCCCCACATGCTGGGACTTGTGGTTCTCCAAGTCGCTGCATGTGGGGGAGACTTGCTGGGACTTGTAGTTTCATAAAACAACTGAATACTTTTGTTCTTAATTTTACACTTTTCAACCCAATCAACCCACCACCTATAGCCCAAGGGTGGCAGGGACAGCCCTGAGCTTCAGCCCAGGCCGAGGTTCCTCTGGAAGTGGGGCTTTATTGGGGAATCCCCATAGTCCTTGGGACCTGGACTGGGCTGACCAGCAAGGGTAATAATTTTTTGGCCAGGGGAGCTTATGTAAAAAGTGTCCCTCGGTTGTGACACGACACTGCTGGCTGTTTGAGCCCAGTGATGGTTTCCTACTCCTTTTGTCCACCGTATTTTGGAAACCAGACTTCCTATCTTCTGAGGAAACCAGAGACATGTATCAGATGAAACTTGTGCAGAGAGATTTGGGTGGGGTTTGTACTTCAAACTGATATCTATATTGCAGTGTAAAAATAAAGCAGTATTTACCCTGCACAGAAACAATAAAACACCCAAATCTAACACTCTCTCTGTACATGTTACATCAGCCCCACCTGCAGTGCCCATGGTTTTGTCCATTAGAGAGTGATTGTGCCTTTGTGAGTGAACCAGAGTAACCCCATATGTGTGTAATCAAACATAAGGACCTAAAGAAACCCAGATATATTACATGCTGTTTGCTTCATGTAAGCCAGTGTGAGCACATGTTTTTCACTGTAAGAAGCTCCGATCCACATGGTTTACATTTAGAGTATCCCTTCACCAAAGATACCTTTATTGGCTTTAATGCACTTCTTTCTGAGTAAGCAATATGTAAGCACGTTTGCTGAATACCACTTTTATTATATACATTATCGGAGAGTAAAGTCTGTCTCCTCGGATAGACCATCACCTAAAGGGGTTAATACTACAAACCCCTACATGTGACGTCACAGATCATATTTGAAATCCCCTTCTTTTGAGAACATTGTAACATGTATGAGGAATTAAGAACATAAACCTTCTCTGAAGACAAAGGAGAAGTATTCATTGTTAATTCCTGCACCAGACATCGCTTACTTATTTTTGTTTTGTTTGATAAACTTAGTAAATCTGTTGTATTTTCCATTTGTATTTTTGTGCCAATTACGGCCGATTGCGGTTGTACCTGTTCGTACTGCGGATCGCCCATAGTCGGCAATCTTAGCAAATTTCCCCTGTGCCTTTTGTTTATTATGGTTGAAAGTCTTTGCATGTCATCCAGCATATGTGTTATATTCTCCCAACTTGTGGAGGAAGGGCACTAAAGTGACGTATTGATAAGTTACACAGGGCCAAATGGGTATGGGTCATTGGGTCGACCAGAGGAAGGTCGACAACTGAAGGTCGACATGGACTGAGACACCTGAAATGTTGACATGGGCTTAGGTTGACAGGGTCATTAGGCCGACATAAGCTTTAGGTCAACATGGGGAAGGTCAAGACTCAAAAGTTTTACATGGGTTTTTCACATTTTTTTCCCTGAATGCCGACACAGTAGACATGGACACTGTATTGGTGCAGTGTCCCCTCGCATGGCTCTCCACGCTCACCATGCTTCAGCCACAGTGCCTTGCTACACTCGGCACACTATTTTATTCTCCCACCATGCCCTAGTGGATGGTAGGGCACGGCATACCGCCTGTAGACACATGTTGGCTCAAAAAACATGAAAAACCTATGTTGATATTTTGACCTTCCCCAATGTCAACCTAATACTTGTGTTGACTTAATGATGCTGTCGACCTAAGCCCATTTCGACCTTTTCCATTGTCGACCTAAGGCCACGTCGACCTTCAGTGGTCAACCCAATGCATGTTGACCGTAGGTGTGTTGACCTAATGACCATATAGCGGCAGATGTATCAAGCTTCAAAAAGTGATAAAGTGAAGAATGATAAACAACCAGCCAATCAGCTTCTTCATGTCATTTTTTTTTTAAACCCAGACTATAACATCAGTTAGGACCTGATTGGCTGGTGGTGTATTACTCTCCATTGTATCACTTTTTATATATGACTTTTATATATGGTAACTTTCAATTATTTAACTATATTTTTTATATGAAGCAACAAGTAAATATAAAAGTATAAAGCTTACTATATGTTTACATGGTTTATGTGTGCTAATTATGATAAACTTTGTTCGGCAAGTACAATACTACCTGCTATTGTAATATTCCCAATATTCAAAGCAGGTCCCAGCATGTTGATTGATTAGGAGATGTTAGTGAGCAGCTATTACCTTGCAGACAATAGCCCACTGGTGTGAACAAAACACTGTTGCTATGACAACACTTGCAATATTATTTTTTAATCCACATTCCAAGAAGACTACAATATTAAATTCAACATCATATTTTCATTCATTTTTAACACCTTCACCACTGATGTCTTACAGTACAAACATAAAAATTAACCGGTTTAACTGTTTTTGTCAGTTGCTGTATTTTCCACACATCTCATATGTACTATTTCTACTTAGCCCATCAGTTTGCCATTATGAGCAACATCAATCATTTTAAAATATTATGGCGATGATTTAGTTTACAAGAAACGTAATGTTTCATGTGTACATTATGTTAGCCAAGTTCTAGAAATAATTTTTCAATGCTTGTTGAGCATTAGCTTTTGTTATTCAGTAGAATTATTATTTGCTCTCACTTTTTCTATACCTGTAACAAGAAAATCACTGCTGAGCATTTTGGGTATAAAATATCGTATTTTCCCCCTTTCTACAACGGAAATTGTTTTTAAAAAATTGTATCTGGTGCAAAAGATATACAAGATTCTTACGTTTTGTGTGACTGCAAATCTGCTTTTCAAATAACATTCAAAATGGGTAAAATATATTTAGAATACGAATTTGCTTGTGTCATATTCTGAATACCACTGAATACGATGTTATCAGTGGAGTATTTTATTTACACATTCGTATTCCGGAGCATGATTTATAAAGGTGCCGTATTTTTGAGATTCATCATTTTTTATGTCATATGGAGTCGTATACGAATTTGGCGGCCATATATACAACCCCTAAATACAAATGGCATGGGAATCCCACTCCCACACAGCCATAATCAGCCCCAGGCTCAAAGAGCTGGTACAGGTCTTAAAAAATCACAGGTGAAATGATATAGGGGATCCCCAGATTTTTTTATAACCAGCACCAGGCTCAAGGATCAGTTCTGGTTCCTAAAATACGGGGGACAAAATGAGTAGGGGTCCCCTGTATTTTGAGAACCAGCACCAGGCCCAACCAACCAGCAGGTTAATGCTACAGCCAGGGGACGCTTATTATATAATGTCCCGCGGTTGAAGCATTATACCCCTTGACCGGTAAGCCCAGGTAGGGACTCTGGGGTAGTGGGGACACCCCAAAAAAGGGGTCCCCCTCTCCAGGATTAACCCTGCCCGGGCTGAAGCTTGGAGCTGTCCATGGCACCCCTGTGCGATGGGCACTGGGCTTATAGCCAGTGTGTAAAAATAAAGAATGATGAATTATTGGCTTCTGCTGCGGATTATGAGTCCCAGCAAGCCTAGTCCACATACTGGGACTTGGAGAACTACAGGACTCAGTATATGCCCCATTAATGGGCATGCTGGGACACTTAGTTCCACAGCAGGAACAATAGCCAAATAAAAAAACACATACACAGCAGAACAATACAACTTTATTACACACATAGCCCACTCATACTATACTCACCTACACTATCTTGTCACGGAGGACCGGTCCCCTTGTTCTGTTGAATCCATTTGTGTTCCTGTGGAAAGAAGTCATACTCACCAGCCGTCTTCTGTGCTTCTGCAGCCCCATCCACATGCTGTACACACAATTTCCACTGTGTTTACATCTGTGGGGTCTGCCCGCCAACCAGGGGTTAAGACTGCCCACCATCCAATCATGAGCGGAGAATTCCCGATGTCTCATGATTGGCTGGTAGGCAGGCCTAACCTCCTGTCTGTGGGCTATGTCAACACAGTGGAAATTGAGGGTGATTCTTTAATGGACAAAACCATGGCCCTTATTCAAGTTCACTCTTTTGGATGCGCGTTAGTTCGTAAATGACCGAACGCAATGGACGTCGGACCTTCGAAGAACACACACCTACATTTCGTCCGCATCCGGTCGGACGGACTTTCAAAGAAGAGGGAGTGTCTTCGGACTGCATCCACACGTCCGGGTGTGGTCGGAAATCAAAGATTCAGCACGGTCCTACTGCGTCCGAACGGATGGGAAGCTGACCGTACGCACCGAGTTGGCATTTTTGCGCCCACCTCACAAATCTATTCGGAAATCATGCTTCACCCATATTAAACACTTATCCAATTATGGTACCTCCTAACATATATATTATTTTTAATTGTAATCAATTACTTCCTAATTGACACTTAAACACATTACTTCCTATTGAGATTAACCCTTACATCATGTTACGTTTTATTAGTTCATTGTTGCACCTTTACCTGTCTTAGTGGTTCCAATTGAACCTGTGGAAAGTGTTAAATTAATCACTAATGACCAGAGGACTGGATTGTATTGTGCTCAGCTTCGAGTATTTAAGGTGTGGGCATACTAATTGGGTGATCCGAATACCTAGCGCATGAACCATTGCCCTCCGAGAAGTGAAAGCTGCTTGTTTTCACCGAAGATTTCTGCCATGTTGGTTCGCTTGCGCTTGGTGTCCGGTCCGAATGCACGCCTACCACTGTTCGTACACTCCCATGTCTACACCCAGATTTACACCCAGTTTCACTCACTTTGAAACCGCGCCCTTATACACGCCCACATGACGCCCATATTACGCCCATATTTCCCAAGGGTGTTCGGTGGACATTTTTAGACGGTATTGCTGAGAACGAGTGCGAAGACACTGCGTTGCACATGCGCATTGCATTGCTTACGCATGCGCAGTTAGCTAAAAGTCGCCGTCCGAAAGAATTCGGAACGGTCCTCCTCAACCAAAATAAGGCCCCATGTGCACTGCAGGCAGGGCTGATGTAACATGTGCAAATAGAGTTATATTTGGGTGAGTTATTTTGTTTCTGTGCAGAGTAAATACTGGCTGCTTTATTTTTACAGTATACTGCAATTTACATTTCAATTTGAACACACTCAACCCAAATGTAACTCTTTCTCTGCACATGTTACATCTGCCCCACCTGCAGTACACATGGTTTTATCCATTAAAGGAGTCTGCTTTTGCAAACCAACCAGAATCACCCCATATATTACGCCCATATTTCCCAAGGGTGTTCGGTGGACATTTTTAGATGGTATTGCTGAGAACGAGTGCGAAGACACTGCGTTGCACATGCGCAACGATGCGCAATGATGATCATCATCATCATCACCACATACACACACACACAAAACATATTTATTTAGAGATCATGAGGCTACACACATCATGAGGCCATGAACTGTTCACATGTTTGAGCTGTTTGTGTGGTTGAGGGATATTCCTTTGGAATGTGATATATCAGAGTTGGATGCAGCGCTCTTTAGTCTCTGTACACTGCAAAACTCTCTTCCTGCATGGCCCAGAGAGGAGAAGGAGCCAGTAGCTGTAAGGAAACCAGGCACAGTTTAAACTGAGCGGGCCACTAGTGATCACTTACTGGACTTTATTTTGGCCTGTTCGCTAGGCTGTGTGTAATTGCAGCCAAGTGAAAAGGCAAATACCTGGCCAAGCACCTCCCCCCTTTCCAGGGGCCACCCACCATGAGCAGACATTGCCACACCTGCATTCTCATTAGAACGCCCAATGTTTTTATGGGGGAGGCCATAAAATACTGGGTGATCCAATCCTTCTGCCCCCTGACAACCACCGTCCCTCCGTTCCTGGATTGAACGGCTTGGTTAGTGTGAAACCCCGTACAATAAAAAATGATTTGTGAAAAGGTGCGCAAAACACACATGCAGCTTATCCACAGTTTAGGGTGACATCCAATAATCAGCCAATAGAGACATATGGCAAAAACAAAAAAACTGAAGAATTAGCGCTTGTGGTGTTCTTATAAATGAAACTCAGTTCATGTGAAGATAATCACAAAGAGTAAATGTCACCAGATGTAGGTATCCAAGCATAAATGGGATTATTGCTAGTAGGGTCCTCAAATAGTCAGGTCCTCAATGGTGGTATATAATATGAAATGACACAATAAAAGAAAAATAGTGCAAACCTTCTTAAACAAATAAATTTAATAAAGATGTGCACTTACAATTTAAATGCTTCATATAAGCATGTAGATAAAAGTCGCTCAAGGCAAGACTGCGATCCAACAGATGGTTCAGGGGCACAGAACTCACACCAGGTCCGGATACTGGGAGAAGTTGAAACCCAAGAATAGCCACAGCCAAGTCCGTTTGCAGCGATTATACAGTGAGACACGCCAAATGCATTTCGGACCCAACAGGTCCTTCCTCAGCAGCGTTTTTCTTTTATTGTGTCATTTCATATTATATACCACCATTGAGGACCTGACTATTTGAGGACCCTACTAGCAATAATCCCATTTATGCTTGGATACCTACATTTGGTGACATTTACTCTTTGTGATTATCTTCACATGAACTGAGTTTCATTTATAAGAACACCACAAGCGCTAATTCTTCAGTTTTTTTGTTTTTGCCATAGTGTGAAACCCCACCTGTACAGACACGAGAGGAGCGGCCAAGCCTGGTCAGCCTGCCTGTTATGGGAGGTGGAGCTTCACTGGCTTACGGGGGAGGATGGCGAGGACAAGGCTGATTCTGCTGCCTGCCATGCCTGGCTAGTATTACATGACAGCACAGCAGCCCACTACAGGCTGACAGGCATTTGGTGCGGACCCAAATGGTATAAAATGTACTGGCCTGGAGGGCAGATGGCACCCTCCTACCCTGCCCATCCAAGCACTGGGCACAATCATAAGCAAGTACAGTAGCTCATGTTCTTTAAATAGCAAATACAAATAGAGGGCTGGACCAACAGCTTAGTAGAACACTGCCGAGTTAAGAATGCATCGGGCATCTCCACATGATGGGCAACACCTGGCTAGAGCATCCATTGGACACTACTGGCAGCTCAGCAGTAGCAATACTGGCTGCAGGCTGCTGTTTTAGGCATCTGGCAAGCCACATGTCATCCCATGGGGCAGTGACAGTGTTTCCTCCATGGCCCTGTGTATTGGCAATTGGGCACTGTACTGTGTATATGTATATGGAGTACTAGTGAGCTTGATTTGATAAATCACAAGATATTTGGGTACTTGTTTCTTATCACGGCCACAATCGCGGGCACACGCCTTAACTTTAAGGCACACGATGCGACGCGATGCCCACGATTTCCCCATAGGCTTCAATGTTAAAATATTTAACATTGAAGCCTATGCGATGGACCCGATTTGTCGTGTGCCTTAACTTTAAGGCACACGATGCGACGCGATGCCCACGATTTCCCCATAGGCTTCAATGTTAAAATATTTAACATTGAAGCCTATGCGATGGACCCGATTTGTCCATAGGCTTCAATGTTAAATTATTTTAACATTGAAACTGAGTCCATTTAACATAGTAAAAAATGGGAAAAGGCAGAATAAGGGCCATTTCTCATTGGCTATGGCCCCGTCATGTGTGTAAAAAATAATGGCCCCCCATTGTGGCCGCCACCCCCACGATTAACGCGAACCCGAAGTGTGGCGAGCGCAGCGAGCCCGCGAGGGGCGGCGGTGCGCGTCCTCTGACCTTTTCATTCCCCTACTATTCACGTTGGCGTGGAGTTGAGAATAGATTAGTGTGGCGAGCGCAGCGAGCCACCGAGCCCAAAGCGTGGCGAGCGCAGCGAGCCCCGCGAGGGGACGCTGATACCTGTGAAGCCCGCGAGGGGACGCAGGGATCTGTGAAGGTATCAGCGTCCCCTCGTGGGGCTCGCTGCGATCGCCACGCTTCGGGCTCGGTGTCTCGCTGCGCTCGCCACACTAATCTATTCTCAACTAGTAGGGGGATGAAAAGGTTGGAGGACGCGCACCGCCGCCCCTCGCGGGCTCGCTGCGCTCGCCACGCTTCGGGTTCGCGTCAATCGTGGGGGTGGCGGCCACAATGGGGGGCCATTATTTTTTACACACATGACGGGGCCATACCCAATGAGAAATGGCCCATATTGGCCCTTTTACCATTTTTTACTATGTTAAATGGACTCAGTTTCAATGTTAAAAAAATTTAACATTGAAGCCTATGGACACGATGGACCCGATTTCTCCATAGGCTTCAATGTTAAAATAATTTAACATTGAAGCCTATGGACACGATGTACCCGATTTCTCCATAGGCTTCAATGTTAAATTATTTTAACATTGAAGCCTATGGAGAAATCGGGTACATCGCGTCGGTCGCGTCGTGTGCGTTTTGGTATGCACCCGACGCGACCGGCACGATTTTTTCCGACACGACCACCACGATAGAAATCGTGGTGGCCGTGCTAGGAAACAAGTACCGATATTTGTTTTAAAGGCAGCCTTCTTATTCTGTTTGAGCACCACCTGTGTCACATTTGATGGGTGCATGGTAAAGGCATTACAGAAGTCATTATTTGTAAATGCATATAGTTTAATTTGAAGGCCATATATTTGTGTAACCTTCTTTCTTACACACTGGACACACTGTATAACAGTTAAGATATTAAAGTTTTCATAGACTTTTTCTTTATTGTGTGTTTAGAATCACCACTTATCTTTGTAAAGCACAATTGACTTTATCCTTCAAACCAGTGGATTTCTTATCCAATGTTTTAAAGGGTTAAAACCTAATCGTATGCTGTACAAGCCAAACCGCATGAGACCAAGGCCTTTCTTAAGGTCAATGCATATAATAGCTTATAACAATACCTATTAGAGGTGCCAAATATGTTGGGGGTACGTCTAAGTTATGTTTACTCTGTGATTGTTTCATATTTGATAACGACAACAGCATTATTTTCTGTGGTGCTTGGCTGCTGTCCCAGAGAGAACAGAGCTACATTATTGTCATTGTTATCTAGAATAAGCAGCAAGCAATGGAATGTTCACCATGGAATCTTTCTTCCTGCTCAGAAAGTATCATGCTATGTTAAATGGAACTGCTGACGGAAAGCTTGATAGACAACATGGTTGCCATAAACAAGGTGTTACAATCAAATTCCATTTTCTGAAGAATGCTTTTATTAGATTAAACACTTAACTGATTAAAGCCTATTGTGAACTGAAATTGTCTCTGGAAAGTCTGTTTGTGAAAGATATTATTGGAGAGTGATGGCAATGCTGAATTTTCTCACATATACGGTTTTACTTTATACTGTAGAGGGTGTTATTCACAAAGGTAAATCAAACATTGTCTATCTTTGCTATAAATAGCTGCAATATTTTATCATGATGAGTAACATTAAAGACACAAGGAAAGTAAATAGCAATTATAATTAAGGATTGCACAGATAGGTTACTAGCACCATATTGTAGTCCTTTATTTTATATGTCATGAAATTGATGTTGTTTTTTAATGTTTTTTTTATTATCCTGGATTCACTTTCCTGCATTTCACACTACACAGCATTTTTATATGCATATGTATAACTGCATGAGCACAGAAACGTAAATTAGGTTCTAATAATAAAAGCTAACTGTATGCGTGAAATCTGCACCATACCTCCCATCTGTCCCGATTTTCATGGGACAGTTCTGTTTTGGGGCACTGTTCCGCTGTCCTGCTGTCCCACCCATGAACACAGGGCCGGATTAACAGTGGGGCTGATGGAGCTACAGCTCCAGGCCCATTCTCCAAATAGGCCCATTAGCTGAGGGCCAGAGCTTTCCAACGAGCCCAGCCCCGTGTCGGTAGCCCCCCGGGAACCGTAGATACCGACAGGCAAACCTGGAACGTTTTCCCCATAGGATAACATGGGACCAGCTAATTCCGACCTACACCCGGTTCCAACGGCTGCCAGTTCCCCCTCCGGCATCACAGAAGCTTGAGGTTGATCTCAGTCTAACCCAAATCGCTGGGCCTTCAATCTGATACCTGGTCCATATGGGTTCATTGGTTCTAGAGATATTGCGGGTTAACCAATTTTTTTTCATTTCTAAAATGTAATTTCATGGCTGTTCATGTTGTTTGAGGACAGATTTCTCTGGAACCAAATGTCCCATTTTCACGGGACCAAAATCATTTGAAGCCTACATGTAAATCGGTCAGTTGGTTCCGAAGATGTAGCTGGTTGTTTAAAGGGGGGCGGGGGTTGTTTTCTCTCCCCCTCACACAAAAAAATGCAGGGACTAGGCTGGTGTAAAACGGTCCAGTCCGGGAATGTCCCTGCATGATCTTGGGGCCATATTCCCGGGTAAATCCCTGCATTTTCTGGTGTGAATGGGGTATTATTTCAAATAGCCGGGACATGCAGCAGTGCTCTGAATACAGCCAGGCAGCCCCCTGCTCTCTGCCCAGCTGTCAATGGCTGTCATTTCTGCCCGGCGGCGGCTATCCCCCAGTTACCGCAAGCATGTATTCCCCCTTGGCAATGAGCATGTAATCCCACGTGGCAATAAGCATGGAACCCCTGGCAATGAACATTTTGGTAAGCAACACTTAAGTAGCATCATTTTTCATAGGCATTATGGTGTTTGGCATAATACGTAATGGAGAATATGGTGTTTGGCTTAACATGTAATGGGCATTATGGTGTAAATTTTTAATGCGCGCCTTCAGCGCGCAATGCCCCTATTTATGAAGCATATTGTGCTTTATTGCTCAATCTGTTTGGTATAATAATGTGTATTTTGGCTCAATCCATGTGGCAAAATGTGTATTTTGCCTTAATCTGTGTGCCATAGTGTGAATTTTGGCTCATTCCATGTGGCACAATGTGTAAGAGGCAAGTACAGTATAAGGGGGTTACTATTGTGTTGCATGATTTGTATAAGGGGTATATGGTGTGGTAAATTTAGGTGACCACATAAAAGGTGCTGAAATGTTGTCTACCAAGTTTCGGCTTTCAGTATTTTTTTTATGACTGGAATGTTGCCTCACCCTGCAAGTATCTTAGGACATCGGCGTGATGCGGGTGCACCTTTGGAGGGCACCCGCCAATATATCTCCCTGCATTTTTCTTATGCCAGCCCCCTGCCTTTTCTAGGCATATATAATTAGTTGAAAGTATTTACACAAATACAGACACACCCATGAGCAGACCACCCAAACAGAACACTGGTCACGCCCCCCACATTATTAGGTGCTGGCCACAACCCCTATTATTGTGCATAATAGGCCATTGATAATTTTCAGCTCCAGGCCCATTTAGACCTTAATCTGGCTCTGCATGAACAGCAGTGTGTGTGTGTGTGTGTGTGAGTGTGGGGCAGAGACTGAGGTATTATGCACCCTATAATCTGTCATGATGCCTTCTAATAGTAATAGTAAAGTAATATGCAGTATAGACATGATGATTGCACTCACAAAATTGTTTATCACCCTGAAATAAAGTCTATATACATATATACACACACACACACATACACACACACACACACACACACACACACACAGATCCCCTTACAACCTGTCATTTTTAGGCTGTCAGGGCCTAATTTTAGCAGGGGAACATACACAATGCTAATGGTAGAGTGAGTGTGAGGCTGAGGTGCAATGTAAATGTTTTTTAGAATGCAGTCGGACATGGACCCTGTGCGTGCACCATAGAGAGATGGGGCAGCATGAAGAGCATAAGAACTAGCAGGAGTGGTAAAGTTTGTGATGTGTGTGTATCGTGTGGGCGGGGACTGGAGAATCTCTCTCTTGCAAGGTCAGTGCCTCTGCAGACAGCGACACAGCCTGCATGTCATGCAAGAAGCCCAGATGAAGTGCTTGAGCGCCAGCTGCATCTCAATCAGCGGCAGAGAGCAACACCAGGGTGAGAGTTAGACTGCGATAATCCATCACAGCGTAGTGCCATACGCGCCTGCGTATGATGCCTAATTGACTGGCCAGATCTGGCCTCAGTTCCCCCTAGCCCTGGATTCAGCCAGCTTGCAAGCACATCAGTCTCTGAATTAGATGAGTCAGCAACATAACTGACAGCTTCTCCGTCTCTGGGAAGAAAATAATACACTAGAGATCGAAACATTTAATATCAATTCCCAGGTGTACTGTACAAGTAAACCTATTTTTAGAAAAAAAGTCTACATTTTTTCCACTGGAACAAAAAATTCCAGCCATTACCCTCTTCTATAATAAAACATTGGATGAATTGAAAAAACTATGCAATCAAAACAACAAGAAAATAAATAAACTCTGCTCCCCCTATAAAGACAACCTTAGCACCGCCGAACGATTAGCACTAAAAAATCTGAAGAAGGATCTGTCTTTAGTAATTAAACAGGCAGACAAGGGGGGAGGAAAAGTTCTAATGGATAGACAAATGTATTTGACAGAAGCATATAATCAATTAAGTGATGTTCAATATTACTTACAGTTACCGTCAAATCCCACCTCTCTCTACAAAGAACAATTTAAAGACATGTTGGATGAAGCAGTGATGAAGAGCGCGATATCTAAGGATGAACTTAATTTTCTTTATTCACCATACCCAGTCACCCCCACATTTTCTTTTTTTACCCAAAATACACAAAAGTCTCACTGCACCTCCTGGGAGACCAGTTATTTCAGGTGTTGTGTCCCTCATGTCTAATTTATCCCACTTTGTTGATATTCACCTCCAAAAATGTGTTACTGCACTACCTTCACATATTAAGGACACCATACACATTATAAATCAAACTCAGGATATTGCTTGGACAGAGGGGTGGGCATGCCTCACCCTTGACGTCCAAGCCCTATATACTAATATCCCCCATGAGGAGGGGATTAAAGCCACTAAGCACTTTTTGGACTCTGACAAAGATCTTTCATTTCAAAGAATTTTTTTATTCTGGATGCAATTCTTTTTATTTTAACCCATAACTATTTCCTATTTGACGACAAATATTATTTACAACAACTTGGAACGGCCATGGGGACCAGATTTGCACCTAGTTTTGCAAACCTTTATATGGGCTGCCTCAAGGAACAACT
Organism: Crinia signifera; assembly: GCF_055691185.1. Classification (NCBI taxonomy): domain Eukaryota; kingdom Metazoa; phylum Chordata; class Amphibia; order Anura; family Myobatrachidae; genus Crinia; species Crinia signifera. Next base: position 80,355,861 of record NC_139219.1, on the reverse strand, counting down.
TATTTGGGGTGGCCCGTATAGAGAGAATCTGGTCCTCTATGGCCGTTTCATTGACGACCTCTTCATTATTTGGAGGGGAGGTCAAGAATTAGCACAAGACTTCATCAGTTTCCTCAACACCAATTCATTTAACCTCACATTTACCCACACTTTTAGATATACATCTGTCAACTTCCTATCATATCGCGTTCTCCATCCAAGATGGCTTTCTGATTTCATCCAATTATGTGAAACCAGTGGGTACCAACAACTACCTCCACTATGAGAGTAGCCACTATAAGCCCTGGACTCGTAATATTCCTAGAAACCAAATGCTGAGATTAAGACGTAACTGTACAACAGATCTAGATTTCAATTCACAAACAAATTCAATGATAAAAAACTTTAAAAGACGTGGTTACCCAAACAAATTATTAACTGATGCCTTGAAATCTGTTGAAGCGGTGCAAAGAAGCATTTTATTTATTAAATTCTAGAGCAACCCCCCAAAAAAATCAACAGTGCCTCGATGTAAAATAATCTGTTATTTTTATCCCAAAATTTAACACGGAATCTCATAATATAAGAAAAATCATTCAGAACAACTTTGAGATCCTCAAGCATGATAAAATCCTTAATGGGGTTCTTGATAAACCAAAAATAATCTTCAGAAGAAATAAAAATATCAGAAATCATATAGTACCAAGCCTTCTACCAACCGAACCCTCTACTTCTTATTCCACCTGGCTCCCGGTTAAACCAGTAGGAAGTTATAAATGTAACAAATCCATCTGTTTGACATGCAATTATATAAGCAATAGGAAAAATACAGTGGCCTCTTGTTCTAACAACAAAAACTTTTCTTTGAGGGATTTCATGAACTGCGAAACAACCTATTGCATATATGTTTTACAATGTCCCTGCAAGCTACAGTATGTAGGGAGGACAACCCGGAGTATTAAGAGTCATTTTAGAGAACATCTAAATAATATTCTAAAAAAATCAATGCATCATACTATTTCCCGTCATTTCAATTCCTTCCATGACATTACTATGTGTTTGATGTCATGGGCATCGAACACATAGCGACCACCAAAAGAGGGGGTGACCGTTTCAGAAAATTGTGTATTGCTGAAACTAGCTGGATCTTTAAATTAGAAACACTCAATCCACAGGGGCTAAATGAAGCCCTGGATTTCACGTGTATTGACTAAACAACAGATAAGTCATTGGGGTTTATTTTGTCCAAATCATGAACTTAACTTCTAGTACCTGTATATGTGTAATGTTAAAACCTATAGCCTATTTTATCTGTCAGTTACGATGTAACTGGAAGGGTCATAGATCTGCTGAAAATCTTTTTCCCTACCTTCCGAACAATGACCTAAATTATTATTATTATTATTATTATTATTATTATTAGTATCCTCATCTATTACTCTTTTTTTTTTAATTCAATAATTTTTATTGACATTTTCTCATACAACAAAAATTACAACACCCCTTACATATAGGAGGACAATTAGGGCAACAACATAATATTTGAAGGCAGACAGGAGAAAATATAGCATGAGTAAGTGGTCTTATGTGAGTGAGCAGAATACGTATAATGCATGGATACAGGATAATTCCAGTAAGCATTCATGGTAGTTCATTCCCCCGAAGGCGCCATTCGGGGACGACCAGGCACGCACAATATAAAACATATAGTAAAATAATAATTGCAGACTGGGGTAGTCATCGTCCTCCCTCTTACTATATTCGCTTACTATATTAAGCAATGACCAAGTGAACTTAGAATACCTGATATATGCCCAACTACCCAAAATAATAAATAAAATGATTCCCAAAGCAAACCTACCCCAAAACCCCCCACCCTGTATAACCTATCCCCAATTTAGGCATACCTGGAGCCCCTAAACCATCTAACCCCTACCCCACTATCTATACTATGTCTAAACTATACTACCCTAATTGGTCCCCTCCCTCCCCGATATAAAAGGCAGTAGCTAGTGGTCATCAACCAGACTAATAGGATTCCTACCTATCCATCAGGAGAGAACGTCTACGTCTTGGCTAATCTACGCCAATCTAATTACCCCTTCTAGCCCCCCCCCCCCCCCAGTTGAAGGATATTAGCAGAATGGACTAACTGGGGCGGTAATGAGTAGGGCAAACATCCACACATTATAAACAGGATTTCAATCTAATTTTGCCCTAATGTTCACAGATATAAATGCAGACACAAGAGCAGGATTAGAAGAATAAGTACATAAGTAAGAAATGCGTATCAGTCAGGTTCCCGGAAACAACAGAGCCAAACAACATATACTCCCCTAGTCCGGCCAGTATTCAGTATCATTAAAGGAAAGAATCATTAATTGAGGGGCAGATTTATTAAGCTTGGAGAAGAGATAAACTGGATAAGGCGGAGAAAAGGTAAAAGGAGATAAAGCACTGCCAATCAGCTGTGTTTGAAAAAGACAGTTGGGAGTTTATTGGCTGGTGCTTTATCTCCTTTTACCTTTTCTCCGCTTTATCTTCAGTTTATCTCTTCTCCAAGCTTAATAAATCTGCCCCTCAGTATCAGTCTCGATCCAATTGCAGGGTTGGGAGTGGTTTTGACTAATAGGTCCCTCAGGTTTGGCCCTCTGCGGTACGCAAATCTTGGGGGTGCTGTAATTTATTTTGAAAGAACCGGATCACTAGTAAGCAGGTGCCAGTGTTCATTCACCTTGTCTCTAATATGTTTAGAGGCCACTGTGTATGTGCTCACAAAGTTGAGTCTGCTCTCTCTCATTGTGTTCTCCGGCCTTTTTGGTTGGAGGAGGTCTTCTCTATTTAGTTCCATCACTCTTTCGATCGCCTTCTCCACCTCATGTATATCATAGCCCCTTTCAAGAAATTTCTCCTTCATTGTAGAGATAGCTGTTTTGGTGAGCTCAGGGTCTGATGTTATCCTGATCACTCTAAGTAATTGAGAATAGGGCAGCCCACGTTTGAGCGGCTCAGGAAGGAAGCTGGTGGCCAAACCTGAGGGACCTATTAGTCAAAACCACTCCCAACCCTGCAATTGGATCGAGACAAACATGGCTCACATGTAAAAAAGGAACTTTCAAATGTGGTGGATGTGTGAACTGCCAGTATCTCCTGACTGGCCCAAGATTTGTTAACCCCCTCAATGACGAGAGCTTTAATATCAAGTACCACCTCGACTGCAACAGCAGATTTATTGTATATGCTTTACAATGCCCTTGCCACAAAATCTATGTGGGCAAGACGACGTGCACCTTCAAGGAGAGATTTAACCAGCACAGATCCTCAATTAAAAAGAGCATCAACCCCATGACGACCCAGAGCAACCTCAAGAACCTGCCTGTCGCAAGACATTTTCTGGAACTGAGGCACAAGATGATCGATTTAAAGTGTACTATACTAGACCACGTTCCACCGCTTAAATACGGAGGCGACAGGGAAAAACTCCTCCTGCAAAGGGAACTTTCTTGGATATTCAGGCTCAAAAGTCTGGCACCACTGGGTTTAAATGAGGATTTTAAGTTGGGTGTCTTTTTATGATACCTATACCCTAATAACCTGCCTGTCCCCTAGACACCGCCGAGTGTCTGGGGTGCTATATTCACCTGCTGGTCCCCTGAACACCGCCGAGTGTCCAGGGTTACATGTACACGCCGCTGAGCGTGCATTTTTATAATTATACATTTTTTCCTGTTGCAGTAAGTTTTACTACCACCTCCAACCTACACTGCCGTGTGTGGGCACAGTCTCACCATCATTCTATTTATTTTCCGTATTAAGTCCGGGATCGACACGGCCCTGTGTGGACTGGACATGCACTGGTTGCCTACTGGTATCCTGATAGTGGATTGACTCATGATTGGAATTGAGTAGTATACCTAGCATGTTGTTGTTTATATTTGGATAAGTCTATGTCGCATTCAAGATCGACACACACTAGTGTCGGCAGTTTGTGAATATGTCCAATACATGCTGTGACTCCGGACTTAGTCCTTAACCACTGGATACTGGCGATCATAATGTGCCGTACTGAACCCTGACCACCTTGATTATCGATGCTTTGATTGTGATGATTTCCTTTGCTTTATGACAGCTTTGCAACAGGCTGCTTATGCACTTGGTCTTTACACTTATTTCCCCGCATGCTGAAGCTGATTGTATTTATATGTGTATTTATATGTAGGCAATCAGACCTCCGTTCCCGCACCCCGTCTCCCCACTGTCCTCACCAGACTGTAACAGCATCGCAGCTGTACCCCCCTGCAGTCATCTGCTTTGAAGTCCCACGCATTACACAGGGTGATCCCGTTACCAGCACAGCGCTGACGTATCGGGAGATCCCTGATGACTCACCACGAGCCGCGCCCCCAGCAACCTAGCCCCGCTGTCACTCACTGTATGTGACGCTTGCTGACGTCACAGGAGGTCTGACTGGCCTCTCTCTGGTGCCAGATTTGGCGCAATGTTATGTTATTTAAACGGCTCAGTGTAATGCCTCTTCACCTCTGACGAAAACCACTAGGAAGTGGTTGAAACGGCTGTAAGGTTACAGCTGACTGTTTGTGCAAAATTATGCTTGTGCAATAAACTTCACTTTTTCTTCACCTAAAACTTGTGTGCCGGTTCCATCCTCGCCTGCAAAGGAAGGGGGTAAGTGCTCTCTCTCTCTCTCTCTCTCTCTCTCTCTCTCTCTCTCTATATATATATATATATATATATATATATATATATATATATATATATATATATATATATTTATATATATATATATATTTTTTTTTTGTGTATTTTATTTAATATTTTTCTACATATATGTCTTTTCTTACTTTATCTCTCCCTTATTTATCTCTCTCTCTGTTTATTTTTATATATATATTTTTTTTTTTTAATCTCTCTCTTTGCTGGACCATACTTAATGCGAATATAGATATAAATACCTATAGAACAATTGATTATATGATTGCACCGTGGAATTAAAATTGCATTAGTGACTTAAATATTGATTACTAATTTATGTAAATAGATCTCACTACCTTAAGGATGGTTCTAAAATGAACTAATATGATTGTCCTTAAAGATTATAATGAATGCAATTTATACATTGCGCTTTACTGCAAATTGATTGTTGCATTGTTTACTGTAATTCACCGGAATCACTGAATTTGATATGCATTTTATTACCTATATATATTATGCTTAATCTCGCAAAGCAAACTGTCTCTTTAAAATAATTAATCAATCAATTAAATAATGATGGGACCTTTAAATAGAGCCCCCAGGGGAAGTCACAGCATGTCTTGAGAAAGTCTCCTGTTTCCCTGGAGACGAAACGCGTTGACGACTTCCAGTATCAGACCTCACAGCCGGTCCTTGAGGTCCATGCACTGAAGCCCTCCTTACGCTAATCGGCTACAGCTGCCGGGATTTTGCCCCAACACAGAGCGAGCACCATACCTCTGTCCCAGCGGCACACAGCACTTCTACACTAAAGTGGCGAATTACTCCAGCCTTTACCAGCGTGCTGCTTTCATGCCAGCTACATACTGTCGCAACCCATTCCCTGAAACCAGCTACAAGCGAGGTGACTATCCAACTGTTCACTCTACCCTATTAAGGCACTGCTATCACAACCTATGCTTATCTGCATCGACCCTATATGGGGATCTAAAGCTGGCAAACTAACTTTTCCATTAACACAGCGGGTGTGTGGATAACAAACTTTGTGTTTAATCAATATAACAACACAGTGAACTAACAAATTACACCTGCCTATTAACCCCTCATCTGCTGCCTAACTGAACTGTGGTTCGTGCGTGTTTGCTCACATGCTAATACAGCAAAGAAGGGGACTAGAAGTGCTAAATCCTATCTTTACAGGCAAATATATTATTATTGGAGGCAATAAGTATGACTATTTGATATCAGTGGAAATCTTGTGCATTGGATGTGAACTTTTAAATTGAAATTTAAACTTATAAGTGTTAATTGATTGTATGTGTTCTTAACATATAAAATTTGTTGATTATTTTGTTGCATATATAAAGCTATTATACTAAAATTTGAACAGTGAGTGCGGTTTCTTTGTGCACAGCAATTGCCATTAAATTATTTGCAGCGCAACGTATTTGTATGAGTAGCTTCTCCGTCTCCCCTCCAAAAATAAAAACAAAATATACTGTAGGTGATGGAAACGCAACAGGGGGATTTCTAGGTACACAGACCCCCTCACCCTCTTTGTGCACTAGTGGGGTGGCATTGCTTAGCATGTGCACAGAGTCTATTAACAGGAGAGAAGGACTGGTTGCATATCCAGCGGCTCCTAGAGTGCTGGGCATGCCCTAACAGTGAGAGCAAATGGGAGGTGTGGCTCATGATAGTGGCATTCCTATGAAGCCACACCCCTTTTGCTGAGGCAACACCTCCTATTTGCATGCTTTCCTCATAGAAGAGTCCTGATGAGTAAATCTATAAAGTTTGGTGGTATTCTGCACTGTGGGAAACACCAGTTTATTCCATATATATGCTTATATTTCTGAGGAGCAGATGTTGGAATGGGCCAATGGGAGAAAGTATTTAGTTTAATGGGTCTGATTTTGAGTAGGGAATAAAGCACAAAGAGCAAGTGAACTTTGGCAAAACCATTCTGAATTGCAGGGCAGGTAGATCTAACATGTCCAGACATATTTGGATTTTAATTGGTTGTAGCCAAACTAAATCTAAATTTCTGCATGATAATAAAGCTGCCCAGAAGTTGTGGGCTACATGCAATATGACCCAATATTTACCAGCCCATGAAGCATGCATCATTATTATGTACTAAGAGAGATATTAGCTCCTTTGTAACAAGCTAAAATCTGCCTAAAAATGTACTTTATGTAATGCAGTACTTCCAACATATGGAGGCGCAATGATCATAGCAAAGGTGCCCATACATAAACAGGGGGAGACTGTCCAATTTGCAGAATTGCTGGAAACATGAACATCCCACAGGATGTGCCTATCGGTGAGCATCGATAATCAGTGATTCGTATTGGGGTAATGAAGCATCTTGAAAATGTCCCAATTCCGAAATCCCTGCTAAAACCGGGGATCAGGATTTTTAAACATGTTTTAAATCCCAATCCCTCAACATGACCATCAGGAGTTTGGCAGATCACCCCAATACATTGTAGATGTATGGGCACCTTAAGCCACTTTACCAGATTCTCTATCTGGTGAAATGGTACTTATATCCAAAGACACACATGCTTACAGCAGACTGAGAAGAAAAATCTGCTGCCACTGGGAATGACAAAGGCACAAAGGTTGTTACAAGCACAGGACCATCATTGAAATGTTTGAGGAAAAAGGAAGGAGGACCACCCAAAAAAATGTATATAGGTATTTTAATACTATTATGAGAAACCCGATTTTGGTGGGAGTTGTGCTACCACTAAGGCAATTTTTTTATTATAAGGATTGCAAGGAAGAGAAAGTTTGTCAACGGTGTGGTGCACTGAGGATTTTCAAATAAAATATAACTTTAATATTGTGATTCAGATTAAAAAACAAGCAAAATATGACAAACACACATACAACAATATGTGAAGACAGGGAAGGGTGTAGGTGTGTTAAATACGGTGGCTTACTGACAACGCACTATGCAATGGATATTAAATAATAAACAGACTGTTAACACAGGACACTGTATATTAAATTATTGGTTTCCAAATCAATGTATATCGGCTAAATAAATGAGGGTATGTCTCACAAATAAATATCAACTAATAAGAAGCAAGGATGTATCAGCACTTTTATATGATGTGGAAAATTATTCACCAGTATGTGTTTATAAGGTCACCCCTTTAGAGAGAATCTGATCTATTGGACACGTGTGGTCATTAAATCTTGTGAGCTTCACATTGGTACCGTGTAACTGAATACGGGAGGTAAAGATCTCATATGTACACACTTCACCACTTGTATAGAAAGATACAAATAAAACTATTTCTTTTTAACTGCATTCGTGAATCTGTTTTGTCACAAAGGGCCTTATTCTGGTTGATGCGGTCCGTTCCGAATTCTTTCGGAGGGCGATTTTTAGCTACCTGCGCATGCGCAAGCAACGCAATGCGCATGTGCAACGCAGTGTCTTAGCACTCGTTCTCAGCAATACCATCTACAAATGTGCACCGAACTCCCTCGGGAAATATGGGCGTAATATGGGCATCATGTGGGCAAAACTGGGCGTAAATCTGGGCGTACACGTGGAAGTACACGAACAGTGGTAGGCGTGCATTCGGACCGGACACCCAGTGCAAGTGAACCAACACGGTAGAAATCTTCGGCGTCCATAAGCAAGTTTCAGTTCTCGGAAGGCAATGGTTCATGCGCTAGGCATTCGGATCGCCCAATTAGTACACCCGCACCTTAAACACTCGCAGCTTAGCACAATACAATCCACTCCTCCACTCCTCACTCATTAGTGATTAATTACACTCTTTTCAGACGTTCAATTGGAAGCATTGCTGGCTAAATGGCCCATTACAAAATACTAGAACACAGGTAAAGGGGCAACAATGAAGTATTTCAACTTAACATGGTGTAAGGGTTAATCTAAAGTGCTAGTAATGTGTTTAAGTGTCATTTAGGAAGTAATTGATTTAATTACAAATAAATATATATGTTATGAGGTACCCTAATTGGATAAATGTGTCATGTCGCTGAAGCATGACTTCCGAATAGATTACTGAGGTTTGCGCAAATACACCAACAGTGTACGTTCAGATTCCCGTCCGTTCGGACGCAGTAAGACCGTGCAGATTAAAAATTTTGCGGCAGATGCGATGCGATGCGATGGCCCGGGGCTGAGAGAGCAGTGAATAAATTACATAGGAAAATCGCATCGCACATTGCATGGCCCTAAAATGGCCCATGCAATGCGATTTCACTACGCAGAATAGCCCACTAAGTAAATTGCTTAGTGGGCGCCGTGCTAGGAAACAAGTACCCAATGTTTTTTTTTATATCAGGCACAATGTTACAATTGTAGTTTAATATCATGAGTCAGTGAAGGATGCTATAAGGAGTGACATGAATTTCTCTTATATGAAAGACTTCTGTACTGGACAATGATGATAAAGATTTTATATTTATTCCAAGTTGGGTTGTCCACAGATTTTCAGTTTAACCACTTAAAAAAAGGGGGAAGCTGTTTTAATTGGCATGAAATAACAATGCCATACTTTATCATTGCTCTACAAAGCCATATGCATATAGCGACACTTGCGGTGAGTCACTATTATACTAGCGGGAGTCAGTATGCAGAATTAGTCATCTGCGTAATGGCCTCAGAATGTCCCTCTGTACAGATACCAGCACTATGGCTATAATAAAATAGCCCACTATCTCATGAGCCACTAACACCCAGTTTGCACAGGCTGTGGTGTTTGCTTCAGAGGATAGAGATAACGGCATGTGTATTGCTTTAAGAGTATATATAATATAAGCAATTGCTGTGTCTCAAATTGGAGGAGTCAGCAAGATCAACACCTTGCTCGCATAACCCCCATATATAGCACAACCTGTAAAAATTAAGACATAAATCAAAATACAATCCTAATCAAAGTGTGTGTCAATAAGCTTCACCGCTAGCTGGCGGGAATGTACAGAAGCTCCATTCTGCCCTTTTACTGCATGTAGTGGCTGTTGGCCAGACCGTTGGGTAGGGGGTTTCCATGCAAATAAAAACTCCCCTGTGCTTACCTATGCAACAAAATAAATGATTAAACTCTTGTATATTCTGCCCCTTTTTTAAACTTATGGCAACCTGAAACCTTTTTGAGTGGTTATATTACTCAGCAAGATTATTGCATTGAAAAAATACATTATTAGCATTGTAATTTTCTGTATGCAGGTATGCATGCCCCTTTCCATTCAGAAATAGGACATTAGTAAAGAACCAACATCAAGGTGGCAATATTGAAATGCAGGGGCATCTTAAAATAGGAGGCCCCTGCACAGCCTCCTGTGGCCATGCCCCCTCCTCTCTGCCTGGAGCAGTAGTAGGTCTGAGCACTAGAGCGATCAGACCCTACTGCGAAAACCTCCAGAAAAATGACTGCACTGCACTGTGGAGTGTGAGCACACTATAGCATTTATACTCCACTGCGCAGAACACCAGAAAAATGGCTGATTTTTGTATGGGATCTCAGAATCGCTTCAGCGACTGGAATATGGAGGGTAAGTATTGGAAAAATGGACACTGCAACTATTATAGATATGTCACTGTTGAAATGTCCTCTTATACGTTGAATGGGGTCTATAACTTATGGCTTGATCTATAGCAGAGTAGTACTACTAGTAGGTATACTCATGTCAATATAATTAAAAATAATTATTCAATGGCATAATATGGTATAAAAGTAGTTTAGAACCCCCTTACTCTCATGATTAATATAACTATGAAATATGTTTTAAATCTCAGTATTTTAGCAGGAACATTGTAAAGCATATAGATTTTCCGGTACTTATGTATTATCTGGACTCCCATGTTAAATGCACCCCATTTTTTCATACCCCTACTATCCAACTACGCATGGAGATGATTTTATATAGTGTGGCGAGCGCAGCGAGCCACCGTGCCCGAAGCGTGGCGAGCGCAGCGAGCCCTGCGAGGGGACACGGTCTCATAAGAAAACCGGGAGTCCAGATATTACATAAGTACCGATTTTCCTCCTCTTTGCACACCAAAATGGACTTCCAGTTTGCAAACTGAGATCAGAGAGGATATGTGTGCCTTGGAGTGCTTTGATTGGACCATTCAGGTACTGTACGCCAATGCAAACCCCATTTTTAGATTGCTGTCAGACCCAAGGAAGGAAAGACAGATCCAATAAAAGATCCAATAAAAGTTTGTTGCATAGTCTAAATATAGTCACTTAACTCACTGATAGGGATCCCTATGGGGAAATAAAGATCAATTATTGGTAAAGTTAACAGGTAATAATACACAGCAAAATTTTTAAATAATACTAAAGGTATTAGCAAAGAAAAAAAATGAACAACATGAGATTCTTTTAACATACTAAACAGCAGTAACTCACAATAACAACAGCAATAGCACAAACAAGAGTAGAGTATTCTGTTCCTTCACAACATTTAGAGTGACAATTACCCCCAATTATCATCTTCTGCTAAGATTGCACATTCAATGTTTTCAAAGACTCAGCCACACAGCCTGAAGAGAATTAAGGGTCACCTACAGTACATGTTAGAGGCGATATAGGAGAGGAAACATAAGGGATCCTTTGCAGAGCGGAGTGGTCGAGATGGGAGATATTTTGTGATAAGTAAAGTGATATATGCTGGTGCAGTATGGTTAATAGCTTTATTAACCATTATAAGAGCGGATCAGCAGACGACTTGCATCTTGCAAGGAAGATCAGCCTAGCAGCAGCATTTAAAATGGATTGCAGTGGTGAGAGTCTGTTCTTGGTATGACCAGTTAGGAGACTATTGCAATAATCAATGCAGGATATAATGAGTGCATGGATAAGAGATTTAGTAGTGTCTTGTGTGAGATACAGTTGTATTTTGGATATGTTTTTTTAGATACATGTAACATGATTTGGAGACAGATTGAATGTGGGGAAGAAAGGGCAGTTCAGTCGAGGATGACCCCAAGGCAACAAGCTTGTGGGGTAGGGTAGATTGTCGAGTTGTCAACAGTGATGGAGATATCAGGATGGTAACTGTTCTTGGCTGGTGTGAATATAAGTAATTCTGTTTTGGAAATAATGAGTTTGAGTTGACGAGAAGACATCCAAGATGAGATGGCAGACAGGCATTCAAAGACTCGGCCCAAAACCACTGGTGACAACTCTAGGGTTGATAGATAGATTTCAGTATCATCCGCATATAAGTGATACTGAAATCCGAAAGAGATGATTAGTTTGCCAAGAGAGGAAGTATAGATTGAGAAAAGCAGAGGACCTTAGACTGAGCCTTGCGGAACTTCGACTGACAGAGGTAGTAAAGAGGAGGTAGTCAGAGAAGCGAAGCGAACACTGAAAGAGCGATCAGATAGGTAAGATGAGATGAGAACCAGAAAAGACCTTGAGAGTGTAGTGTTTGTAAGAGAAGAGTGTGATCCACAGTGTCAAATCCAGCAGAAAGATCTAGAAGAATAAGTAGTGAGTAATGGCCTTTAGACTCTGCACAGAAATAAAATAACTCACCCAATTCTAACTCTCTTTGCACGTTACATCTGCCTCACCTGCGGTGCACATGGTTTCGTCCATTAAAGATGGAATTTGCTTTTGCAAACCAACCTGAATCACCCCCTTAGTCCTTTACACAGAAAATATCTTATTCAATGAGATGCAGTAGTGAGCACACTATTTTATTAAACCAATTGAGCTCCTGCTTATTTTCCCCCAAGTTACTTGACAAAATGCCATGCATACAAACTGCACTGTACTGTACTAAAGCTGGGTACACAGTATATGACATTTCTTAATGATATGCATGATATCGATATCATTAACAATATTATTGTGCATATAGTGTAGTGTCAATGCATAATGGCCCTTATTCAGATCTGATCGTAGTACAAATTTGTTCTCAAAATGGGCAAAACCATGTGCACTGCAGGTGGGGCAGATGTAACATGTGCAGAGATAGTTAGATTTGTGTGAGTTATTTTGTTTCTGTACAGGGTAAATACTGGCTGCATTATTTTAACACTGCAATTTAGATTTCAGTTTCAACACACCCTTCACAACTCTAACTCTCTCTGCACATGTTACATCTGCCCCACCTGCAGTGCACATGATTTTGCCCATTTTGAGAACAAATTTGTACTACGATCAGATCTGAATAAGGGCCATTATGCATTGACACTACACTATATGCACAATATTATTGTTAATGATAATGATCCTCTGTCATCTGAACTGCAGTTATTTAACTACATTATCAAAGACTGCGTGTTTTGAGCGGGGGGCCCAGTGAAGTCACTGAACAATATTGTTAATGATTTCATTCAGTGTGTATGTGCTAGATCATTTGAGCATTATCGTTAACTATATTGTTAACGATATCACTCATGGAGGAATAATATAGTGTGTACTCAATTTAAGACTACCTTGCCAAAAGTACCGGTATATTAGAACATATACTCTCAAGTCCATCAAAAAGCGTAAAAACCAAAAGAACAATACAATTAAATTAATAGCAGAAATATTAATGAAATAGGGGCCTAATTAAGCATCCGTAGATGTTTTCCTGAATTGTAGCAAAACTACAACTGATCCCTCTAACATAAGGTACCCTCCCCATAATGTGATTGCAAATATTTGCAATCACATCGCTATTATGCTATTAGTGCTTGCATGTTAAGGGTAGCCCCATTGCTACACAGTCAAGCTGCAAAGACAGTTGGCGGCCTGCAATTTTTCCCATCACATCGATTGCGTATGATGTCAAGTAACCACAGCGACCCATCCCGTAACCAGTCCTCCACCTTCAATGCCATCTAGACACTTCACAACACTGCGCTGATGCCCCATCTCCACTCCACAATGGCCATTAGACTGCATTCACTTTTTCCTTAATGTTTTAGTCCTCACACATTCACGTAGTTGCATGTGCTTACTTGGATTAGCGAAAATTACCTACAGTAATATGGATCTTTGCTAATCTATGGGCCCTAGATTTATAGGTAGATCTAAAGAGGGGTGGATTGGTAATAGGCACCACGGGGAAGATTTACGGAGGTCTTATGCACCTAAGGAACTGCTGCTCCTGGGAGAGGGTATAGAGTGTGAGACTGGTGGTGTGGGTGTGACCTATATCAAACTCAGTATGAAGCCATATGAGAATGGATCCCATCCCTTCAACAGACCCATAAAAGCTCCTTTCAGAAATTTCCTAGGCTGATTTTCCATCACAATTCACCCCTGTACCTAAAACATCAAATTTTGATAATTAAAAATGCTCACAATCTCCATGAAAGTAAACACATTGAATTTGAAATGTTAAAAAGATCAGACAAATGTATTTGTAAATTATTTCCAATAAATTACTCCAAGGGATTAAAGTAATGGGGGAGTAAGCTCCATCATCTGAAATGATAGGTGGAACCAATTCCACCTCCACCACGGACCTCCACAGCACCACCATCCCTATTAATAGATGATGCAGGTGGTTTTAGTGTCATTGACGAGGTGCAGCAACCCCCTTCTTCCTCAGATCTACACTGGCTACACTGATTAAAAGCCTGTCAAAATGATGGCTTCTGCATTGTGCTTTCACTTTGAGCCGTGACATTTCTTACTTTTACTTTGAGCTGTGACAGTCGAGTGGCTTCTAGTGGTCAGTACAGTACTTTACCCAATAGAGATAGATAGATAGATAGATAGATAGATAGATAGATAGATAGATAGATAGATAGATAGATAGATAGATAGATAGATAGATATCTTAGGTGTACAAATTGATTGAGATCTGCCACATTGTGAGTTTTACTGCAATTGTAATATTAATCTAATGTTCAACATACACATTCAAATCCTTTCCCTATGATAATTGCAACATGTATGGCAATAATACTGCAACATGTATGCCATGCAATAACTTTCATTGCAGAAATTCTGCACTATAACATTAACTTTAAATTTCATTAATATTAATATGAATTATATTGTTAAACATAAGTAGATATTTTAAGGTAAAGTGTTAGTACAATTGATTTGGTGTTATTTTTTTTTTACAATTAAATATTCGAGAGGTTTAAAATTAACAGTAAAACACATTGCCTAAAATGATGACATATTGTAGGTTTGATGCAAGAACACTGGTAAAAGAAATTGTATATCAGCAAAAAAAGAATAATGTGATTTATAGAGGATGGGAGAAATACATGTAATTGTAAGGATAATGTATTGCAATTTAAGAATGTCAAAGATTATGCAGTACCAATTTTACCCAGACTGTGGCACTGCAGAAGTCTTTCATTCTATACTTACAATCTTAAAGCGTAGGTCTATAATATATGCACACAATACACATTTTACAATGAAATTGTTACATGAGTTTTAAATTGCACTGTCCACATCATCATCTAACTGACACATACCAGGCTAAAGCTATCACTTAATGGTAATTAATCATTTTAATCATCCGCTCTATTGCAATGCAGGTGTTCCAGGTAGAATATTAATGAGTTTAGAACACATTTTGCTGCAAATGCTCTATAAGTATCAACATACATTAAACTTTACATGTCCTTTAAAAATAATATATTTTTAAACCTCAAATAAATACATACCTACCGTTTATTAATTATTTTTATGGCTTTTTTTTTTACTTTTTAGTAAAACAACAGGTACATTTGTATGGTTTATACCCAACTACAATCTATGAAATACAGAAATCTTAAAATCTTACATGGACAAAAGACATAGCTTATGTCAGTCTCAGTGTAGCTGACATATGGGTCCTCCTAGATGGAAACATTTTCCGTTAGGCTGAACAATAGCTATTTTCACACAAATGGTGATAGATAGGAATAACAACTGAATGCAAGATTAACCACCATTTGGTGGTACAATGCATTTATTTAATGTTTTAAATCGAAGAAGTTTTTCATATGGAGATTTAGCAGTAATTCATCTATCCAAAATCCTGTAAGTACGTTTAGTTGATGTAATTCTTCTCTTTAAGGATAAGTAAACTCAGAGTAAATTAAACAACTGATGGATAAGTGTTCCAGGCATTCTACAGACAGCAATTCATCAATAATAGTAGAGCATGACAGCCAATACTTGCAAAATCAAAGTCTCAGTCATACAATTAGGATGCAGTAAACTCATTGCTGACTTTATTACTAGATTAAGGTTACTGTGTGAAGGTGAAAACTAAATATATCATATAAAAATTCTTATATTTGTTCAATGCTTGCTATATACATTACATGTTAGTCCAACTAGCAGGTTCATTCAGCAGGCCCGTGTGCCCATAAACCATTTAGTAGTGAGATAGAGGGCATGATTCAATAGGGTTTGGTCACAGCGTATTCTCTCCGGGTACCGATGGTGCAGCTCTACACATGTTTATAAGTGAATATACACATGTGCAGGGCTGCTGTGCAAATGCCTTTGGAGACTATCGCAGTCACTGAGGTGTTCACACAGGTTAGGGAGGGAGGGGAGCCGGCAAGGGCCAGAGCAGGGGAATGCCCTGCAGGAAATACTGGGTGTTCCCCTGGGAATGCAGGCAGGCTGATGTCTGCAAGGGGCGGGCGAATGTCACATGACTTTAGCAGGTTGGGTCTCTTGCAGTATTTTGGTCGAATATGAAAGACAAAAAGGAAGAGAGCTCCACCCTTGTGTAATACTGATATATACGTGTCAATACAGTATGAACGTATCAGTATGATCGTATCAATGAAGCAAATCTGGTACTGTGGATCTGATGTATGCTGGTACTGCAATCGGGGGGTTTCCCCTGTCAGAATACTCACACTAATCAATTTTAATATGGCTTATCAATATCAGATGGATGGAAATCTTTATCCTACAGAAGTAGCCAAATAAAGTCGGGGATTCCCCCTTTCCAAGTACTCACTCTTTAGCGACTTGAATGTTGCGTATCACAAAGGATTCCCAAACTTCTTATTCCGTATAGTGACAACAGAAATCCGCCAGAATAAAAGTAGAATGGATCCTTTATTTATACAATGAATAAAAAAATAAACACATGAGCTAGGTTACTCATCTCAGGCAAACTGAAGCTCCAGAGGTCCAGATGGTGAGTAAAAAATGGGGGCCCTGTTTTTGGTCCCTCTGGTTACTTTCAGGCCGCCCAGATGAGGTTTGCTGCTCCTTAGAGGTCACCACCAAAGCGTTTCAAGAGAAGATCCTCTTTAGAGAAGATCCTCTCTAAAGGTTCTTCTCTAAAGGTTGAAATGCGTTGGTGGTGACCTCTAAGGAGCAGCAAATCTCATCTGGGCAGCCTGAGAGTAACCAGAGGGACCAAAAACGGGGCCCCGTTTTTTACTCACCATCTGGACCTCTGGAGCTTCAGTTTGCCTGAGATGAGTAACCTAGCTCATGTGTTTATTTTGAAATGGCCCTGACAGCCGTTTCAACTGCACCTCTAATGAAAACTGCCTGGGAGCAGTTGAAACGGCTGTCAGGTCTCTACAGCTGTCATTTTTTTGCAATGATGTATTTGCAATAAAAGTTATTTTGTTTTTTCACTTACATCGCTGAGTGCTGGCTTCAATTCCTTCTACACAGAGGGGGTAAGTGATTATATATATATATATATATATATATATACAGGTCGAGTATCCCGTATCCGAGTATCCGTTATCCGAATTATTCCGAAATACGGACATTCCAGAAAGTGAAAAAAAAATATTTTTTTGCTAAAAACTCACTGGGGACATTTGTAACAGCATCACTGGGGACATGATATGTAACTGGCACTATATATGTGCAAGACAATGATTGCTTGGCATTCAAATTCAGTGCTGAGATAGTACACACATTTTGTTTCACGTTTTGAAACCTTGTTTTTTGAACAATTAAAATATATTTGTGTGTATTTTATGTGGTAATAAAATATATTTGTGTGTATATTATGTGTTTATACAGCATACATGCAAGATACTTCAAAATACATCATTGAAATATTAAAATATTCCGAAATACGGAATAATCCGTTATCCAAAATTATCCTGGTCCCGAGCATTTTGGATACGGGATACTCAACCTGTATATATATATATATAACTGTCTTTAAAAACTACATTTGTATTTCGCTTTTAAGTGTTTTTACTGTTAATAAACCGGTTTCATAACATACAATGTGATTTTTATTTTGTTAATGGAATGATTTACCTTACAGTGGACATTGTTGCTGTAGCTAACCTCTGAAAAGAGGCATAGTAGAAGGGGCATGGTAGTAAGCAACTGAATATCATTGTTATACAATTAATTATTTATGTTTAGTGGAATACTTAAGTTTTACATTATTTCTGTAGGACATCTAATTAAAAATAGTGACAACCAGTGCTGCTCATTAATTACACTACACAAAGAGTTTATTCACAAATGTATGACATTGATTATTGAGATAGCATCACTAATCACTGAGCTATTATTCTCGATGGTAATTCCTATCTGCAAACTGTTTGTTTTCTATTGTTATTTCAACATAGTTATACCAGTAACGCTGCATTAAAGAAAACAGTTTATAAATAGATATTTTAATGCAGATAAAATATAGGACCTTTGTTTTTTCACATGAAAGATGTTCCTTGAGCCAAAATGCATTAGTATAATAACAAGCAGCTTAATATTTTGAAACCTGATTCATTCATTTTTAAACTTGATATCTATTCAATATTTATTGGTCTGCTACCTTGTGCTTGTTCCCTCCCACTAACCATTTACTTTATTACATGTCCATTTTTATGATCTGTATTCTGAAACCTCCTCCCTCCCACCAGCGTTGTTTGCATTCTACAGTGTCACTTATTAGAGACAGAGGTTGGCGAATATTGTAGTAGTTGCCTCCAAAGTGAAAAAACAAATTAGAATCAGGGCTCCACACACACTTTCTTTCTTTCCCGTTTGAGGCTGAGTACAGTATTTCAGTTATACACAAAATTGTTATGAAAAAGGATAAAAAATGAGAGAGATGTATGAAGATCAAGAGATAATAGGAAAGAAAAGCAGAGTTTAGTAACTACACCCCCTGGCCTGGCTGTAAGTCCAAGACCTTATCCAGTACATTTCATAGTAGGGATAGGGTACAAATAAGAGCCATAAGACTGCAAAGGAAGGAGAGGAAAGCAATAGGATAGCTAGGCAAAGGAATTTGGTAAGGGATAAAAGTATGAGTGGTGATAACCAGTGGCAGCTCCAGAGGTGAGACTGTAAAATTCAAATAGGGTAGACACAGCAACTACCACCATATGTCACTCCTAATTGACTCACTGGCAGTTGGGGGTAACAGAACTCCAAATGACTGCACATAGGCCATTATTCTGATCGCTTCGCTCGGACATGAATTTGGCCAGTGTTCCGATGTTGTGCGTATACAGTATGCTTGGAGTGAGTGAATTCAGCAAGAAGTCTGGACACCGAGGACACCGGTCACCGAGAAGTCTGGACACCGAGTGCTTGCTCCTTGCCTTCCTAGCAGGGGTGTAGAGGGGCATTGTGGGCTGATCAGAGTCATTATCAGAGTCATTACCATATGCGCTCCCATGAAAACATAGGGCGTGCGTATGGAAATGCGGTAATGACATGTGTTTGGGTGGACAGCTGCCCGCCCATATCCCTGCTTTTCTTCACTTATATGTATGAGTGGTCTAGACCACTCATGCATGGAAGAATGCTGACCATCGAATGATGGGGGATGTTCCTACAGGCATCCGAATCAATGTTCACATAAAACATCCGTTCGCATACCATCCGGCCGAATTCGAATGTGAATGTGAATGGGTGGTGCCGGCAATCCATTCGCTAGGCGGGGTTTGGTACATTCGCTTCAGCCCATGCACGTGTCTAAGCAAAGCGATCAGAATAAGGCCCATAGGGTACATCAAAACATCACATACCGTACACAGAAGAGGAATATGGTATTAAAAAGATAGTACAGTAATAGCAGTAATGACAATTAAATTATTTTTGTACATAATTAGAGTTTAGAAGCCTACTATATTGATATAAGCTTGTGTTTTTACTACAAGATATATGCTTCATTTTTAATTGTAATTTGTTAAGAATAATTTATTTTCAAAGTGATTTAAATTTTTAAATCTAAGTTACGAAGCATATCCCTTAAGGAAAAAAAAAATGGCTTTAGATTGTTCCATATACTGCAGACCTCAAGTTACAGTAAAATCTATTTCATCATGCTGTAACTCAACAGAAAGCAATTTATAGAACTGCTCTCTGTATATAGAATATACATTTCCAGCACACTGATTTCTGTTTATACCACTAGCTTAAAACATTATAATGTCATAGGTCAGTATTCAATGAGAAAAATTCGCCGTGTTTTATGGCAAGTTTGTGCTATTTTCGCGTTGGAAGGAGCATTTTGCTCTACAAAAGTGAACCACCCTATTCAATTTGATATTTTTGCCGTCTTTTTAAGTGATTTTCGCCATGTCTCTCCGTGTAGCAATTCTCCATCTTTTCATGGAGAACTGGAATGTGAACTTTTAAACTAAAAGGTTTTTTTTTTTTAATTTTGGTGTAAAAAAATCGGGATTTTTTTTTCTGTGAAGGGGCATGTTATTTTTATTCATGTGCTTATAGCACATGAATATATATTTAATAAAAAAAAAAATTTAATCTTTTTTTTTTACACAGAGCAGCCAGCAGGGGGCCGGAGCTCTCGCGCCGCTCATTAGATATTCATATATTCACTGCACCCGATCATTACATATGCACGATCGGGTGCAGTGAATACTGGGTCCCCCGCTGGCTATAGGGGGAGGCAGCTTGTGCTGCCTGGGTCCCGGAGAGCCCTCCTCCCCTCCACATATGTTCTGGGGCAGCCAGGGAGACTTTAATCTCCCTGGCTGCCACCGTCCCCCGGCTCCCTGCCAGCTCCCTGCCGCGGACGCTCGTCCACATTGAATAGTGGGAGCAGGAGTGGCAGCGAGCCCTCCGGAACAGGGCGAGTGCATGGCGAGAGAAAAAATCTCTCGCCATGCACAGAGAATTTTTCTTATTGAATACTGCCCATAGTGACAATGTTGTCCGGTGTTATAAAGTTGGTGATATCTGAAAGAATGGATACATACCGTTGAATATACTATTGTGCATAGGATATGCCTCGTGTTAAGAAAGGGGTCATTATATAACAAGTTTTATAAACATGAAGAATGGTAATACAGAAAAATAAATAATTTAGTATGTGCTGTGAAAACAGCAGCACATAGTGCATACAGGAGGTTATTCTGGTTGGTGCGTAAATTTCCGAATTATTTTGGAGCGGACCGCACGCCACGCTGTGCGGACATCGTACGAAGAAACGCCCACCGGTCCTCCGCATTCGGACGGACTCACACTTTAAGAAGAGGGTGTGTTTACGGACGACATCCAAACCTTGCGTGTGCGGTGGACACACACATATTCTGCATGGTCTTACAGCGTCTGCACGGTCTTACAGCGTCAGAACGGACGGGAACCTGCCCGTACGCACCGATGCGGTGTATTAACGCAAAACTCACAACTATTATCTGAACTGGCATGTGCCAAATAACATGCTCTTAAAATTTTATGTTTTCCCTAACTGTAATAATTTTTTCATTTGATCCCCAAATGTGTGCTGTTATTGGTGAATGCAAAAGTGACATGAATATTTTTATTAGTGATAGCAAGTTCTGTCCATTGCTTGCAGTGTAAATGTGTGTAAAAAATTCTGCCGTGCTTTCAGCATAGATTTGTGTGTTTTGTAATGGTCCATTTAAGCTGCAATGGTTCCAATTGAAGCAATGACAAGAGTGTAATTAATGAGTAATGAGTAGAGGAGTGGATTGCATTGTGTTCAGCTGACATTGGTTCAGGTGCGGGCGTACTAATTGGGCATTCCGAATGTCTAGCGCATGACCGAGTGGTGTCCGCCAAACAATACTTGCTTATGGAGACCGCATATTTTCTGCCTTTTGGTTCGTTTGCAGTCGGTGTTCAGTCCGAATGCACGCCTACCAGAATTAGTGCACTCCCTCGTGTACACCCATGTTTACGCCCAGTTTAGCCCACTTTGAAACTACGCCCCTGTGTACTTCTCAATGACACCCATATTACGCCCATATTTCCCGAGTGAATGCAGTGCACTTTTCTGTATGGTATTAGTGAGAACGAGTACGGAGACCGTGCGTGGCACATGCGCATAGCGTTGCCCACGCATGCGCAGACGGCTAAAAAACGCCATCTGAAAGAATTCAGAAAATTACGCATCGACCAGAATAAGGCCCACAGTATTCCACTAACATATGCAATCAGGTTGCAATATGCTAATAAAAAATATAACAGGTAAATGTAGCTCACATTAGCGTTAAACTTCTAAACTCTCTTACAACTGGAAAACATCAATACATTACTTATTAGAATAAGTAGAGAGAGCGCAAATTCTCATTAGATAAAGTAACACTTACATTAATTAAAAACAATGTTGCAATAGAAAGGTATAATAAAATTATTAGCTCACAATATAATATTGATATAAACATAACAGTCCAATTAATATACACTGGCTAATAGGTAATAACCTATTGAAGAGCTACGTTCAACCTCCATATTAAGGTTCACTGCAAGGGTAATTAACCCCTTCATGACAGAGCCAGTTTGTGCCTTCATGACAGAGCCCTTTTTTTCAAATCTGACATGTCTCACTTAAGTGGGGATAACTTTTTTTTGCTTTTACTTATCCCAGTGATTTTGAGATTGTTTTCTCGTGACACATGGTACTTCAAGTTAGTGGTAAATTTTGGTCGATACAGTCTGTGTTTTTTTGTGAAAAATACCAAAATGTCGTGAAAAAATGGAAAATTTTGCAATTTGCAAAATGTCACATTTTCTGCTTGTGAGACAAATAAACATACCACTCAAAATAGTTAATAACTAACAAAGACCATATGTCTACTTTATGTTGCAATCATTATTTCAACCTCCTTTTCATTTTTTTTGGACACTAGGAGGCTTCAAATATGAATAGCAAATTATCAAATTTTCAAGAAAATTTCAAACACTGATTTTTTTAGGGACCAGGTCAGTTATGATGTGACTTTGAGTGACTTGTATGTGAGACACCCCCATAAATGATGCCATTTCAAAAACTGCACCCCTCACAGTATTCAAAATAGCATTTTGGAAGTTTGTTAACCCTTTAGGTGTTTCACAGGAATTAAAACAAAGTGTAGGTGAAATTTCAAAATTTCATTTTTTTTGCAGATTTGCAATTTTAATACATTTTTCTAAGGAACACAGTAGATTTTACTAGAGAAATGTGACTAAAAATTGATTCCCCCAATTCTTTGGTTTTCATAAATATCCTATATGTGGCCCTAGTGTGCACGGTGACCAAACCACCGGCTTCATAATAGAAGGAGCACCTACTTGATTTTGGAGCCTCCTTTTTATGAGATTATTTTTTAGGCACCATGTAGGTTTCTAGGCACCATAAGATGCTAAAAGTTAGGAACCCCCCCACAAGTGACCCCATTTTGCAAACTACACCCTTCAGGGAATTCATCTAGGGGTATAGTGTACATTTCAAACCCCCAGGGGTTTCACCAATTGTGGTACAACTGGGCAGTGAAAATGAAAAAAATAAATTTTTCATTTTCACAGCTCAGTTGTATCAAAATTGGTGAAACCCCTGGGGGTTTGAAATGTACACTATACCCCTTGATGAATTCCCTGAAGGGTGTAGTTTGCAAAATGGGGTCACTTGTGGGGGGGTTCCACTGTATGGGTGCTTCGGGGGTCATTCAACCAGAATCTTTGCTGCAAAATCCAAATATCACTCCTTCCCTTCTGAGTCCTGCCATGCACCCAACTGGTATTTTTTGGTCACATGTGAGGCATTGCCGTACTCGGGAGAAATTGGGGCACAGATTTTGGGGTGCTTTGTCTCCTTCATTCCTTGTGAAAATGAAAAATTTTGAGCCAGAACTGCATTTTTGTGTAAAAAATTTAATTTTTCATTTTCACTGCCCAGTTGTACCACAATTGGTGAAACCCCTGAGGGTTTGAAATGTACACTATACCCCTAGTTGAATTCCCTGAGGGGTGTAGTTTGCAAAATGGGGTTACTTGTGGGGGGGTTCCACTGTATTGGTGCTTCGGGGGGTCTTGCTAATGCGACATAGCACCCACCAACATTCCACCAGAATCTTTGCTGCAAAATCCAAATATCACTCCTTCCCTTCTGAGTCCTGCCATGCACCCAACTGGTATTTTTTGGTCACATGTGAGGCATTGCCGTACTCGGGAGAAATTGGGGCACAGATTTTGGGGTGCTTTGTCTCCTTCATTCCTTGTGAAAATGAAAAATTTTGAGCCAGAACTGCATTTTTCTGTAAAAAATTTTTTTACAGAAAAATGCAGTTCTGGCTCAAAATTTTTCATTTTCACAAGGAATGAAGGAGACAAAGCACCCCAAAATCTGTGCCCCAATTTCTCCCGAGTACGGCAATGCCTCACATGTGACCAAAAAATACCAGTTGGGTGCATGGCAGGACTCAGAAGGGAAGGAGTGATATTTGGTGGTGGAATGAATGGTGGGTGCTATGTCGCATTAGCAAGACCCCCGAAGCACCAATACAGTGGAACCCCCCCACAAGTGACCCCATTTTAGTCACCAGCTTTGGGAGGGGGGCTGGCGCTGCGGCTGGCGGGGGGGTGGGAGGGGTGCTGGCGCTGCGGCAGCCGGGTGGGTGGGAGTGAGGGGGGCTGCCGGGTGGGAGGGGGGGGGGGCTGGCGATCGGTGGTAATCGGTGCGGTATATACACACACACACACACACACACATATATATATATATATATATATGTGTGTATATATATATATATATATATATATACACATATATATACACACACACACATATATATATATATATATATATATATATATATATATATATGTGTGTGTGTATATATATATATATATATATATATATATATAAATATATTTTTTCAGTGCATATATTTAATTTTTAACTTTTTCTGCAGCTTGATGCTGCTGCTGCTGCTGCGGGGGGGAGGGGGGAGGAGGGCAGCGCTGTGTGCGCTCCAGACGCTCCGGGGGAGCCGGGGGAGCTGCTGCTGCTGCCGGGTGAGTGCCCGGCGGGTTCGAGGGGGGGCTGCACATCGGTGGTGATCGGGGCTGTACTTGACAGCACCGATCACCACCGATCCCTGTGTTACCGAGCGGCTTAGCCGCCGGTAACACAGGAAACGCTGTGAATGGCTGTTCAGATTTGAACAGCCAATCACAGCGATCGCCGACCGGGGGAGGCATCCCTGCCCCCCCCGGGCGGCGAGGGGGGATGTCTGCTGTCTGGGACAGCAGACATCGTCCCTCTGTCACTGCGTCTCTAGACGCAGTGACAGTTTGAAGTCATGACGTATATATACGTCATGTGTCGGGAAGTACTTCCCGACCATGACGTATATATACGTCAAATGTCGTGAAGGGGTTAAGTAAAAAACACAGCATTCGAAGATGTGTTTATGGCCCTTATTCTAGTTCATTCTTTCTGACAAATTCCTTCTTAGATGGGCAAAACCATGTGCACTGCAGGTGGGGCAGATGTAACTTGAGCAGAGAGAAATCGATCTGGGTGGGGTTTTACTTCAAAGTGAGATCTATACTGCAGTGTAAAATAAAGCAGCCAGTATTTACCCTGCACAGAAACCAAATAACTCACCCAAATCTAATTCTCTCTGCACAAGATATATCTACCCCACCCGCAGTGCACATGGTTTTGTCCATCTAAGAAGGAATTTGTCAGAAAGAATGAACTAGAATAACCCCCTATGTGTGGTAATTTCCCTTTAATAAGATATATTGTATCCAGATTAAAAAGATAATTTCTTCGGAGATATAGCAGCAGAAGACTGAGCAGGTTGACAAACAATTGTCTATCTATTATATACTAGTCTACAGCTCAGGTAATACATCCGGTCACCTACTTCTGCAGTGCGACCAATAGACATTAGTCTGTCAACCTGCTCAATTTTCTACTGATATATATATATATATATATATATATATATATATATATATACACACACACACACACACAAATATGTGGTCCAGGCACTCAGACATAAAATAGCAAAGACTTAGGTGCCAATCAGTCCCCACAGGGAAAAAATACCAGACACACATAGAAACATAGATGGCACTCTAAAGATTTTCTAACTGCACGGCGGCAGTGATTATCAATAATGCAAAGGACACAAAGAAAGTGTGAGCCAATGTTTCGGGCGGGTAGTCCTGTGTCTTATAAAGGGCTACCCGCCCGAAATATTGGCTCACACTCCTTAGTGTCCTTTGCATTATTAATAATCACTGCCACCGTGCAGTTAGAAAATCTTTAGAGTGCCATTGATGTTTGTTTGGTATATATATATATATATATATATATATATATATATATATATATATATATATATATATATATATATATACATATATATATATATATATATATATATATATATATATATATATAGAGCCGGAGGATGTGGCACTCGTAGCTTGTATAATCAAAGACAGGAGCCAAATTGATAACAACGTTTCAAATTTAGTAATTTTTCATCAGGTTAATGAAGCTACGAGTGCCACATCCTCCGGCTCTATATTTATATTTCATGCTGGCACCGGCTGCAGCTCCCAACGTTATTTGGAGTGCCTGACCATCTACTTTCTATATATATATATATATATATATATATATTGCAAGTGGGTCTGGTAGTGGAGCGCTGACACCTGCTCTTAGTTATCCCTGTTCTGGGATTTTCTGCTCTCCAGGTAGCAGATTTCTATATCAGGCACTTGTCCTATTTTTGGACTGCTGCTCCCCGCTGTCTGAATGGTACCCTATCCAAAGTACCCAGGAATTTCTGGAAGAAAGGAAGAGGGACAGGGGGGCGCCCAATAGTGCAATATCACTTTTTATTTTTTTTAAATAGATTTAAAAATAGACGTTCAAAATGTATAACTCGTACCGAGTTTATCAGCTGGAGTGGGCTGGTTACCACTAGGTTTAACACAATCCCCTCTGGCAAACAGCATACACAAGATCTTTCCGTCACCGTTACAGTGTGGTTGTTAACTCACGAGACCTTTCTCAGCTTAGCAGGCTCGAGGGACGCCGGCGTCTCCGATCGCTGCAGGTCAAGCTGGCGGCGTGTGCTGGAAACCAGGAGCTTGAAGAATACGTCACGTTAGCCACGCCCCTACGCGTTTCGTCAGAGACTTCGTCAGTGGGGTGGCTACCGTGACGTTCAGCAGTATTCTTATTGAACCGCGGGACCAATCGGCTTCCCTGCATTCCGTTCTATCTACATATCATGCTGGTGCCGCCCTACTTGTTCATTTTATGAATGGGCTAGGATTTTGCCGGCTGGTGTAGTGATATTTCCAACCAGACGGTACGGTGTTACAAAAAACAATTATTGAACAATAAACAATATACAATATATATCTGACAATATTCATAAACCATATAGAATCGTTTAAAACAGTATCTTATAGATAAAAATCCATTAAACAAATATGATTTTATCACAGTAAAATTCATTTTAGATAGTATAAATTTGATAAAAAACTAGAATGGGGTAGATATCTGTTACCACTACATTTTTATACTAGAAATCATTACCTATAGTGGTTAAACTGGTAGTATAGATCTCAAGGCATTGAATTTTTTATTTTTTATACATATACGGAAAGGACCACCTATCGGATTGAATAGATATTTTAGGGTTTTAAAGTTTAGGTTTGAGATTTTAAAAAATTATTATGCATCTTGTATAAAGGGTGTAATCTCATAATTTTCGTTCAGGCCGTGGGGTAGCAGGGTGTTGAGTGTTATTATCCAGTATTTTTCTCGCTTGATCAGGTGTTTATCCCGGTCCCCTCCTCTTTTGTCGGCCGCTATGTGTTCGAGTCCTTTTATTCTTAGAAGGCTGGGATCACTATTATGATGTTTTAAAAAATGTCTCGGTAGACTATGATTTGTTACTTTGTTCTTGATATTTCTACCGTGTTCCAGCATTCTTATCTTAAGTGGACGTTTTGTCTTTCCTATATAGTTGAGTCCACATGGACACGTTGCCATGTAGACTATATAGGTCGACATGCAATTTATCATACTTTTAATTTTGTATGTTTTTCCTTCTTTGCCCTTAAAACTCTTTGCTCCTTTTTCCATTTGTGGACAAATTTTGCAATGTCCACATTGGAAGGAGCCCGTGAGTCCCCCGAACATCTGCATGGGGCGGTTTTCTGGGATTTTTTCCAGGCAGCTTCTAGAAATACGTGACTTTATTGTTGGAGCCTTTTTAAAGATAACATCTGGAATGTTTGGTAGATGCTCTGATAAGATCGGATCTAGCTGTAGGACATGGTAATGTTTATTCAGTATTTTCTTGATTTCTCTTTTTTCAGTATTGTACTTTGTTATGAAGGGACAGAAGATTTTATCATGTTGCTTCTGGGTTTTATCTTTATATTGTAGCAGTTGCTTTCTGTCAGTGGCTTCTGCTTTTCCTTTGGCCTCCAGTAGAAGGGCTTCTGGATATGAAGAGTTGTAGTGGCAATCAAATGGTTGTCACTGAGAAAGCGCAACTGCACTCCAATGATACATACTAATCAATTAATCAAGATGAAAATTTATTTAAAAAATACATATTATAACAATTCATGCATGAAATACAATTCATAATAAAAAACACACCCACAGACAAGACATACAACATGTAACATAAAGAGTCCTATTTCTAGGCACTTGATGAGGCTGATTTATAGTCTCTAGTGAGGCTTAATGAGGCTTTTTGTATGGCTTTACGATATGCAGATTGAGTGAGGCAAAGATCATTATAGTTACCAGTCCCAAACTCCGGCTAATTATGGATGTCTCCTCTGAATGATTTTGTCACCACAAACGTCCTTTTTCTGAGTTTGCTCTCTACCTCCACTGAGGGAGAGCACTCCAGGGATTGGGTGTTGAACCAGGTGCTTTACCCAGAATTACCGGCAGATGAATACCGCAGAGTATAGAGACTCCTTTTCAGATGGCCACGGGTACTGGAAAGATATTGGGGCTCCACATACGCGTTTCTCCGCCTTGGAACTGTATCAGCGGCTTCCTCAGATGAATCCCCATTCACACTGACGCTGTTTTTATAGCAGGCGTGTTCGCGGGCACTCGATCTCTGTTACTTCCGCGATTTGCGTTCCACGCCTCGTTATCGCCGCCTCTATATATAGACAGCGGCGGCCATATTTGCAAACAAATTCAAGCCTCATTCTCAGTCCACCAATCATCGATCTGTTGGCAGCCATTTTAACTTTTTAACCAAGCCTCGTTTTGCCTCTATGCCTCGTATCCATACATATTTAGATCTGTGTGTCTTCATAATTGTATCCAATCTTAGACACTGAGATTCTCATTAGTCATTACGACTTCCGCCCTCTTCTAATCCCGATCTCCATTTTTGAAAAGGGCATTGCCTCACTCATATAGCCAATACCTCATATGCCTCCTTCTCTTTATTTGTATATTTATTGTTTTGTTTGTTATTCTATTATTTTGCCTCAGGACTCGCTACAGTTTTGCACATATATTAGACATATACTAACAAGAATTATAATATAAAATTCCATATATTAAAAAAGAAAAAAAAAAGAAGAAAAAGATTTTCCTTTCCTAAAAATGCATAGATAAGAAACACACTGGATATCCCTTTTCTCTGAATCTGTCCTCATATATTTGAGACTGTTGGTTAAATATTTCTAAGCTGGAACAATTCCTCCTTAGTCTGGTATACTGGGAGGATGGAATATTTTGTTTCCAGCGTGACAAGTGACAGCTCATGTAGTCTAGATAGCTGTTGCTGTCTACTTTTTTAAAGAAAGTCAATGTTTCTATTTTCTTTATATCCTCAAAGTTTTCAGTAAAAATTTTCAGATCCAGAAATTCTATGGTGACATCGCTTAGTGTGTGGGTGAATCCTAAGTTGTAGTTGTTGATGTTAATGGTTTGAATGAAATATTCAAACTCTTCTTCTGTCCCATCCCACACAATGAGGATGTCATCTATGAAGCGCTTAAACATTTTACGCTTGTGCTTAAAGGGGCCCTCCAGGATGTCCTTTTCCCACTTCCCCATGTACAGATTGGCTAGGCTGGGGGCGCATATACTGCCCATCGCCGTCCCGCACCTTTGTATATAAAATTCTTCCAGGAAATTAAAGTAATTATACTTTAATACATATTTTAGACAGTCACATATAAATTGTGCCTTCGATGTAGATATGCTCTCATCTTGATCCAGTATTTCCCTTATCACCTCAATCCCTTTATCATGTGGGATTGATGTGTATAAGGATTGCACATCTGTCGTGCACCATTTATATTGTGTCGACCATTCAAGTTTGTCTAGTTCCTGTAGGATGTGGGTAGTGTCCTTTATATGTGTTCCCAGTAGTGGGACATATTTCTGGATATATTTGTCTACATATTTGGAGATCCTTGAACTTAAGGAACCTATACCGCTGATTATGGGACGACCGGGGGGAGGGGTTGTATTTTTATGGATCTTCGGGATATGGTAGAAGGTGGCGATTCTGGGTGTTGTATTATGTAGATAATTATATTCCTCCAGATCGATGTTTTTGTCTTTTAGTCCCTGCTTGAGAAGGTTTTCCAGATGCAATAGGAACATAGGAGTAGGATCTTTTTTTAATTTTTCATATGAGACTTGGTCATTTAGAAGTCTATTTGCCTCCATTATATAATCTTCCCTATCCATAATTACAACCCCACCCCCCTTGTCCGCACATTTGATCACAATGGTGTTATCTTCTGTTAGTCCCTTTAGAGCTTTATTTTCTGCATTAGTTAGATTTTTCTTCTTTGCAGGCTGGTTATTCATGCTCTCAATTTCCTTCTTCACTAGCTGTGAGAATAGTTCAATGTGCGGTCCCCTCGATTCTAGGGGGTAGAAGGTCGACTTACATTTCAGTCCTGAAGTTTGTGTCTGGTCCCTGTTCTCCCAGTTTTTTATTGGTGCATCCGACTTGCGTAAAAAGTGTCTCTTTAAGGTTAGTCGTCTCACATATAGATTTAGATCAATGTACATGTCGAATTTATCTACTCCACAAGTGGGGGCATATGACAAGCCTTTCTGTAGTACTTGTTTTTCAGCGGTTGTCAGGACTTTCTTTGATAAATTAAATATGCCTTTATCTAGATCTTTTACCGGATGGTTCTCAGTTTTGGTTCTCTTCTTACTGCCTCTTTTTCCTCTTTTTCTTCCTGGAACCTTCTCTTTCGTGTGCCCGGAGTGTAAGTTGTTATACTGCCTCCTGGATGTCGATACGTGTCGTCTGTTTGACGTGTCTCTAAAAAAGTCGGTACAAGACCGTACAAGAAGCAGATCATCCAGAAATTTCAGATCCTCTCAGAGGATGTACAACAGAAATGACAACAGAGATTGGCAATTTCCAAGAAAAACGTTTAATGGACCCAGACAACAAGTCCAACAACAGTCCTGGAGAAATTATGAAGCACCAAATAGATATAACAACCTAAGAAATCTAGAAGATCAGAAACGAGATCAACCAACGTTTTTTTGCTTTGATAAAGGGGGTCAAACCCCGAAACGTTAGCACTACCAATCAGTGTGTTTGGCTGGTTATTGCTCTAAGTGGAAGACCGAGGGAGTGCTTCTTCTATCTTGCCTATACATCATATTACCTGGACAAGCACCTCGGCAGCTGTTGCTATAGGACAGGAGTGCCGGTCCTACACAAGGACTTTATATATATAATATATATATATATATAATCTATATATATATATATATAAATATATATATATATATATATATATATATATATATATATATATATAGAGGTAGTATTGCGGCTTGGCACTCCAGCTCAATAGGACAAATTCCCAGGTGCCCTCAGGATACAATAGGTAGCCAGGTGGTATAGAGGTATACACAAACAGCGGCACTCAATGGGTTTTCAAACAGGTGTATTCAAATTGTCCAACGTTTCGGGGACTAGCCCCTTTGTCAAGGGGCTAGTCCCCGAAACGTTGGACAATTTGAATACACCTGTTTGAAAACCCATTGAGTGCCGCTGTTTGTGTATACCTCTATACCACCTGGCTATATATATATATATATATATATATATATATATATATATATATTCAGAGCAAGGGAAGAATGGCACTCACCAGGGCTTGATAAATTTGCAAGATATCCATCGCATTGCATACCACTAATTAAGGTATGCGATGGCATGCGATGGACCCGATTTCAGCCTTTTTTCCGGGCTGAGTATACAATTTTAAATCGGGTCACATCGCTATGCAATGTGATGCGATTTGCCATTGAGTCCCATGTTAAATGGCACCCCCAGACCCGATTTTAATTGTATACCCACCACTATCAACGCCAACCCGAAGCGTGGTGAGCGTAGAGAGATGCGAGGGGTGGCGGTGCGCTTCCTCCGACCTTTTCATACCCCCACTATCCACGTCGGTGTGGAGTTGAATTTATAAAGTGTGGCGAGCGTAGCGAGCCACCAAGCCCGAAGCGTTGCAAGCCCAGCGAGCCCTGCGAGGGGACGCGCATTACTTCACAGGTATACGCGTCCGCTCGCCACGCTTCGGGCTCGGTGGCTCGCTGCGCTCGCCACACTTTATAGAATCAACTCCACACCGACGTGGATAGTGGGGGTATGAAAAGGTCGGAGGACGTGTACCGCCGCCCCTCGCAGGCTCGCTGCGCTCGCCACGCTTCGGGTTGGCATTCATAGTGGGGTGGCGTTAACAATGGGGGGCATTTCACATACTTATGACCCATGAGGGTGAGTATACAATTAAAAATCGGGTCTGGGGGGGCATTTAACATGGTAATAAGGCATTTGGTTGCCTGTACAAATAAAAATCGATCATATTGCATGCAATGCGATGCGATGCGATTTTTCATCGTACAATGCCCTGTGATGGAAATCGGGGGCGCCGTAATAATACACAAGTACTGGATTTTTTAATCCATCAACATAGATTTACAGACAGGTCAGGTCGACGTTTCGGCCACAGAACGTGGCCTTACTCATGACCACATCTCCTTGAACAGGTCTGTCCAAGGGGTTGTGGTCATGAGTAAGGCCACGTTCTGTGGCCGAAACATCGACCTGACCAGTCTGTAAATCTATGTTGATGGATTAAAATATCCTATCTTGCAAATTTATCAAGCCCTGGTGAGTGCCGTTCTTCCTTTGCTCTGAATATATATGTGGTTTCTGTGTGGGACCACTGGAAGGCGACCCCAAGCAGATGCATTCTTGGAACTGAGTGCCGACCTACTCCAGAATATATATATATATATATATATATATATATATATACAGAGCAGTACGGATCATACAGCTTTTTGGGAGTGCCAGGCTGAACGTCTATATATATATATATATATATATATATATATATATATATATATATATATATATATATATATATATAGCCAGTCCACAGCAGTTTGTATTTTTGTGCAAGCACTTACTGGCTGATACCTGTGAGCTTTTATTCATGCTTATTAAACTCTGGTTTTACACTATGGAGCGCTCCTCCTTTGCTTTGTTTTTATAGATCCACTTTTGTTTCTGCAAATCCTGTGAAACCTTTTGGAGTGAGCTGCAGTCCAGAAAATAAAGAACTTGGTGTTTTATCACTCAGAGCATAGAACTTTGGGTTCTCATTTCTTCAACTCCAATTAGTGTTAATTTGATACAGCTTGTTTTACACACACACACACACACACACACACACACACACACACACACACAAACACACACATATATATATATATATATATATATATATATATATATATATATATATATATATATATATACAAACTAGAGATGTGCAGGTTCTGATTTTCTCTGATTTACTCTTATTTCAAAGAAGGATTATTGGCTATCCCAAATCACATGACAGTTGTTGACAGTTGATAGCCAATAAGATCCTGCTTTGAAATCAGAGTGAATCAGAGTAAATCAGAGCCTGCACATCTCTAATATACACAGTATATTCGGCTTCAAGAGCTGTGTTTTGGAGATAATTATCCTTGCAGTGAACCTTAATATGGAAGTTAAGCATATTGATTCAATATTTAATTTATTATTAGCCAGCATCTATTACTTTTAAGTTTATATGAATATCATATTGTGTGCTAATATTTTTAATATACCTCTCTATTGCAACATTGTTATTAATAAATGTAATTGTTATTAATAAATGTAAAAGTGTTACTTCTAATAATAATTGTGCTCTCTCTCTCTCTCTCTCTCTCTCTCTCTCTCTCTCTCTCTCTCTCTCTCTCTCTCTCTCTCTCTCTCTCTCTCTCTCTCTACTTATTCTAAAAAGTGATTTATTAAAGTTTTCCAGCATGGTAATACAAGTCATACCAATTAAGTAATGTTGTTTTCATACAATTAAGTTAATTAGTCTAATAAATTGTGTTTTGCATTACACATGACATCAATAAAGCTATAGAAAATCACATATTATTTAATGATATCGGAATTTAACTTATTCTTTATATTCTTAATAATATTTACTTCTATAGTAGGAAAACAGAAACAATTGCTGGTCAATGGATAAAATAACTCAAGTAAATCTGCTAATTGGGAACTTATAATGGGGACATTTTAAAACAGGGCTTTCGGGCCAATATCAGGATTAGCATGCATAATTAAAAACATTTTCTGTTTCACTGTCTTAATTGATGATATTCTAATTTAAAAATTCCTTAAATCTGTGTCAGCATAAACCTTCAAAGGGCTGTTAGGATTTTTAGCTAATAGAAGGTCGATGGAATGTCAGAAAAAAATTGTGAATTGTACTGTATATTTACATATATTTCTTTTCCCAGAAAGAATGTATTTATTTATATATATTTTTAATTATTTGAATTCATTTATGAAGACATTCCTTTTTCTTCTAATGGTGAAAAGTGCATCTATTAAAAACTCAACCCAGTTTTAATGTTTGGCCTTTTTATCATATAATTTGCTAATGTATTAATGTTTGAGTAAATCTTTATTCAATCATTTATTTTGCATTGCACATTAATGAGCTCATTTCCTACAGAGATATTTAAAAACATACAATTTTATGATAGTACTTTGCCCGAAGTCTTTTACACGAAAAGAGAGTAATACAACATAGACTTGCAAACTATTATTTTAACAATACACTCTGACATTACTTATTTACTTAAAATATAATGATGACAATTTTTTTTTTATTATAAATTAGTTTAAGCTAATGTAAGTTGTAAAAGGTAATGTAAGTTGTAAAACACGTGCATTGGAACTGACAACTTAGAACTTCAAAAATATTTCCCCCCCAAAAAAATATACAGTAATAGCATGTGTTTTAATTTTATTTTAGAGAAATTAAATAATTTCCCAACCTTAATTAGATGTTTTTCATGTCTGGTTAAGTTTGATAATTTACTGTGCTCATTTTTTTAAATTTAGTTTTACAGAAAACAATTACAGCGGAAAACAAATAAAATTAACATAAATTAAGAACAAAACAAGTCTCAATGACCAGAACTTTAATAGAACAGTGCTAATCAGGGCCATTGAATTAGCTATTTAAGAATGTTCAGTCTAGGCTGAACCATATGACCCGTGTCCGAATTAGTGTACACTAGATATTTAAAAATGGAAGATACAGTAGTAGCATAATTCTCTTCTAATTTATTGAAGTTTCTGCTTTATGAATAACTCAAGAAATTAGCTACTTAGGAACAAACATGACCCTAAATCATGTACTTTATTTTCTATGGTTAATAAAAATGACTGCAAAAAGTTTTGAGGATCTTTACAGGCAGTGACAGACTGGGGCTACTTTTCAGCCTAGCATAAGAGTTAGCACATTACAAGGGGCATGGCTACTGCTCCTTGGGTTATGCCACAAATGATGATCTGACCTCATGGTATGCTCCATATTTTTTGTAACCATAAATGCAGGGCTTCGGGAAGGATGGTGACTACGCAGGGCTGCCGCGGGGACACTATGTTGACTACGCTGACAACGTAGCGTAGCATGCCGCCGTAAAACTACACAGTACCGATATTACATTATTGTGGCTGCTGACTGGCTGAACTGGACCCAGAATGTACTGCATAAGCAAGTCTCCATCAAGCTCTGATTGCACTGCCATACCATTGTTATAAGAGTTTTAAGTATTATGCAGAGCATTGTAGAGGGAGGAAAAAACTTAAATGTGGGCCATGGTGAGTGCGGCTCCATCTGTAAGAAACTATAGGCCTGATTCTGGTTGACTCCATCCCTGGTGTATTTGCTCCAGAAACCAATGTTTTGGCTCTGCACATTTGTATATATAACCATGTGCAAGGCCGCTGTGCAAACATCTTCAGTGACTTTCACAATTGCCGAGGCATATGCACTGGGGGAGGCTGGATGGAGGACATCCAGCCTTTTCTGGACGATCCTACGAAAATGGTTGGTGCACTCAGCAAAATGCTGGACGAATCTTTGCTGCTTAGCGAGCCTTAATGAACTAGGCCCTAGATTTGCATTTTTGGATGATATCTGTATTATCCATGTGGAAAGTTGGAACCTCCGTGTTCATGCTTTTAATTCATGATGTAAGAATTGACTCAAATGCATTTATAATAATAAGTAGTGCAAGAGTTTTGACACATGAATAGTTTTCTATTCTATTCTAATGGTTTTCTATTATATGTTTAATAAAAACAAACAATTCTATATTTTTTCTCAGATAATTGAAAGCTGAATAAGGTGTTTGGAAATTTAAAGGAGAGAAAGGAGTGTGATGTTTATTAGAGTCAACCTATACTCCTTTCATACATAATTGAAATCCCACATTTTTGCACGTGAACATGCATCAGGCTTGCTGTAACTGGCACATGTCTGAAAACAGTGTTAATAAGAGGAAATTGGAGGAGATAACACCAAAGTTGGCATTAATTGTGTTTAAAACTGCAAACACATGGTGAGATTTTGGCTATGACCCTTATTCAGATCTGATCGCAGTACAAATTAGTTCTCAAAATGGGAAAAACCATGTGCACTGCAGGTGGAGCAGATGTAACATGTGCAGAGAGAGTTAAATTTGGATGGGGGTGTGAAAACTGAAATCTAAATTGCAGTGTAAAATTAATGCAGCCAGTATTTACTCTGCACAGAAACAAAATAACTCACACAAATCTAACTCTCTATACATGTTACATCTGCCCCACCTGCAGTACATTTGGTTTTGTCCATTTTGAGAACAAAATTGTACTGCGATCAGATCTGAATAAGGGCCTATGTATGATTTTGACTATGTGATTTCCCTTGAACACCCCAGAGCCTGGAAGCATACAATCTTGACTATATGTACTCAAGATTTTGACTATATTAACTTGAGATTTTGACTATGGCCGAATTTGACTATATTAGAACACATCCAGCTTCTGAGGAAGATGTGAGGTTTCCACATTGAAACGCATTGAGCCACACATCCATCCATCTAAAGCCTCGCACCAGCACCATTGGAGGAAGAGTTCACCACACCGTCTCCGTATATTTCAGCTTATGCAAAAACTTTTCATGAAAATGGACAAAAATTAAGCAGACCAACATTCCATTGGGTAAAACCTAACTCCTACTGAGACTTCATTCCTACTCGATTGCCAGTTCACATAGTTACCACTAATAGAATTGTGAACTTTGAAATACATTGAAACTACAATATAAAGCCACAGTTCCTTTACCCACATAATTGCTTTAAGGAGCTGAGCTCTTATATTATTCATTAAAGTACTAGTGTCTGGTTTTATTGGGCTGATCACTGAAGCATGGATGCTTTTATTTTATATTTTATTAATAAATTGTTATATTGTATCCTAATGTGCTGAATATCGATTCAGTGAAAATCAGTGCTGCTTCTATTCTTTTACTCTGTATATCCTTTGGGGAATTGACACGCCCCCTTGAACAGAAGCTTCTTGGTAGCGCCCTGTCATCTTTTTTCCTAAATTGGTACATTTATATTTGGCTTTACTAGGAGTTGTCATCACTTTGTGTATTGGAAGATGTTTTTTATTTGGGGAGTAAAGAAAGTGCTCCAGAAACCCTTGCACCTGATTTCTATGCTGACGGTTGATTCTAGTCAGTCTACGTAAAAAAATGGAAAGAGAATTTAATTGAAGTGTTCGATAGCATTGTAGCTTTCCAAAGATGTTGTTTTTACTATTATTTTCTACCAGAGGGTAATCTATCCACATAATAATAATACAATGCAATTGTAAAGCACAACGGACTCTGCTGTGCTGTATAAGAAACTGTAAATAAATAATAATAATAATAATTTTATTTATATAGTGTTATTTCTCCAATAGGACTACAGGTGCTTAACAGATAGAATGAATGTAATACAGTACAGGAACAATGAAGTATGGAAAGCTTTTCATAAACGATACTTAAGGGAACTACAGAAATTCTTGAGTAAACCGGAAAGTCTTGAGTCTGTTTTTGAAAGATTCTAGGGTGGGAGCCTCCTGAACTGTGTGGGGAAGTGAGTTCCAGAATTTGAGCCATGTGGCTAAAAGCTTGACACCCAAATGAATTACAGGATATTCTAGGTAGTGCTAAAAGTCCTTAATCTACAGATCTCAGTAATTAACTGAGACAATATTAAATTAGAAGCAGCTTCAGGTACCTTGGGCCTTAGTCATGTAGGGCTTTGAGACTTAGTATGTTAATCTTGAAGATGATTCACCATCTTAAAGGGCAGCCAGTGAGGGGAGTGGAGATTGGGAGTTATGATGGTGGTACGGGCAGTACGGATGGTGTAATGGTTAGCACAGCCCTGAGGTCATGGGTTCGATTGCCACCATGGCACAAAATGTGCAGACTGTATATTCTCCCCCTACTTGCGTGAGTTTCCTCCCGGTACTCCAGTTTCCTCCCACAATCCCAAAAATATACTGGTAGGCTAATTGGCTCTCAAAAAAAATGTTAACCCTAGAATGTCTGTGTGTGCATGTACATGTGGTAGGGAACATAGATTGTAAGTGCCACTGGGACAGGGACTGATGTGAATGTTCAAATATTCTCTGTAAAGCGCTGCGGAATATGTGTGCGCTATTTAAAAAACTGTTAATAAAAATATTAATTAGGCTAGAATGGGGCTGGTTGGTTAACAGCCTGGCAGCTCTGTTTTGTACCAGCTGTAGATGGTGCAATTCTTTTGCTAGGAGACCACGGTAGAGGGCATTGCAGTATTCTAATCAAGATTATACAAATGCATGTATGAGTTTTGTCAGATCTTCACAGGGAATTAAGTGTTTGCTTCGGGCTGTGTTCCTCAAGAACACAGATGAAAGAATTATAAATTGATTGTGGCTGATATCTGATGTCAAGCCACCATCCAGCACAATACCAAGATTACGCACATGATCAGGGTTTTGTAACTCTGTACCCCCAAGTGTCAGTCTAGTTGGATGACTTTGCTGCAGTATTGTCCTTTGATGATTAGGCCCTATCATAAAGACCTCTGTTTTATCAGGATTCAGGCTCAGGCAACTCCTGGAGCTCAGTCAGACAGCCATTTAGGGTTTTTATTGAGTTCTCATTGCCCAGAGCAAAAGACAAGTACAATTGTGTATCATCTGCATAGCAGTGGTAGGTAGACCAGGCCATGGGGCCTAATTATTTTACCCAGTGGCAGCATGTACATAGCAAAATATAGGGGGATAGTATAGAACCTTGTGGGACACCATATTGCAGTGGCATTGATGTGATGAGTATACTCCAGATGACACACTCTGTGACCTGCTCACACTTCTAACTGATCATTTTTATTTATTTTGAAAGAAAAAGAAAATGAAAATGTTTAATATGTATTGCTTATTTTCAATGTATAAAAATGGTCTACCATATTAAGTGTAGAGTGTCCTAAATTTGTAGTTGAAAATATTTAAGAAATAAAATATTTGTCTTTTCCCATAAGTATTAATAAAATAAAACCTTGACATTTTTTTTTTCCATTTCGCTACTTTCTTGAAATTGTTTAAAGAAAGCAAGTCAATGAAAGAAATACATTTGACTAGGTAGATATGAATACAGTTTATATACTTTCTTTATTCACACAGAGATTAAATTAGCAGACCTGAACACCGTAAAAACTGATGTTTCATAAAAAAAAAGGTAAGGCCTACCTCCCAGAGTTTTAATGTTAATAAGGTCTGGTTAATCACATTTTCATTTAATCTAATCTTGAAGTGAAATCTAGGTCAGCTGTTTCTGCATTACATGACTGCAGTGTAAGATTTTTTAGCAGTCAACCCTTTTCAATGATATGCTATGTTTTGTGGTTTAAAAAAAAAAGATTAACAATAATTCAGTAGCAATCCAAATGTGTGTCAGTTTTTATTGCAGATTTAATATGTCTATTTTACAGAATTTCCATCTCATTAGTGTGCCACTTCTGCCAAATAATCAACAATGAAGCAATTCTAGTCACTCTTTTGTGAAACAAAATGAACTCTGATCATTGCACAAGCTAGAAATCATGGCAAGTCAATCACCAGTATTGTAAAGCATTTGAACAAAGCAAGTCATTTTAGATTCAGGAGTCAATCTTGAAACAGATGGTAGGTAGAAATCATTTAGACAGCATAATTTTTCATTATGGTTTACATTACAATTGTTTAACGACAATACCCAAGAATAAAGATATTTTAGCATGTAGATTTTTTTACAATTTTTAAGATTCAAAAAACCAGACTGCAAACTAAATAGTACTATTAATGCTGGCTATACAGTAGATGCCGTGATATTCCTGGGAGAAACGGCAAATGTGGTCAAAATTCCATTGGTTAAAAATTATCTTGAATCTTGATAACAGTTAGAAGCAATAATTTTAGGTAAATGATGTTTGAACACAACATAAACATTAACATAGGTTCAGTATGTTGGCCTGTGTGTACATTCGCCTGCCAACCCCATACCATTAGGCCACTATATCATGCACAATCTCTCTCATTTTCCCAGAGTTGCACTTATAGTGCTGTTCTTCTATTAATGCCAAGAGGAAAGGATTTCTCTATTAAATGCCCCAGATGGTCATTTGTTTAGCTGGGCAGTTTAAGCACTTGAGTCATTGCTTATCAAGGCTGCTGTAGTTCACAGGCTGTCTGTAACAATTATGGAGATCCAGACTGCCATGTTGGTGTGCTATTGATATGCCAACATTCTGAAAGTTAATACTAGCTGAAGAACCCAATATTTCCCGGATTTCAATTTCCAACTTATTACAATATCAATGAGTTGGATGTAAATGTCAACATTTTAAAAATAAGTAGCAGTTAAGCAAATTTTTGGGATGTCGTCAGTATCCCTAATCCCCATTTTTCTTTTCTGTTCAGTTGTTGAAACCCTTTTACATTGCAAGATGGGTTTAACGTTTTCTTGCATTTATCAATGTTGCAATTGTAATGCTTTTGGGTACACAATATTTTTTGTCTTCCCACATCCATTTCTGCTACTTATAACATGTAATTGAATTGTTTTTTTTTTCTGTCAGTTACTACTGTTCATTAAATTTTTCATCCAAGTCCATCCAGTGGAAGGCACAGAACATGCTCCCTGTTTCAAAGTTCTGTATGGCGTGCACCAATGGGAGGTCTGGCCAGGAACTCAACCCTTTAGTATGCCTTATTGGTCTCAATGTCTCAATGTAATGTTTTAATCCAAGTCTATCCAGTGGAATGCTCAGAACAGACTCCCCTGATCAAGGTTTTACCCAGCTTATATCAAAGGGTGGTCTGACCGGAACCCAACACTTCCCACTAAACCTGGACAGGAATGACTGGCCTGCCTACCTGAACATCAATCAGTGCAGGCATGGCCAGATACATAATCAGACAGACACACAAAAAAACAGACCAAATGAATTTCCATGCTCAGGCACTTTCTGTATGGCTGTCTCACTGGATGTGAGTGGGGTGCAAGTGGCAGGTCATTCAAAAATAGCTGGACTTCCGGGATTGAGATCTTTTTTAATCACAAATCTAAATATGACCAATCAGGCAAATATGAACCCATACAGAAAATTACAGCTCATCACTTCTTTATTTCAAGTACAATTGCAAGTAAACAAATCTATAGAAGTGTCAGAATGGTAACAGTCAGCATAGAATGGCTATATCCACTAATTCACTTTACAACAGATTTTCATTACCTGAAACCCATTTTGATATAAGTACAGCAGGAGACATACAGTACAACAGTAGACTAATTATTTAGATCTCACTGCCTTTCTTATATGACCCTATTACAGTATACACAGTGATGTGCTATACATATTTTATATACATATATATATATATATATACATATATTTAGAAGAGAGGAAATACTACATTTTATATCAAGTATAAATACATACCAATGAGCATGTAATAATATATTGCAGTTTGATGCAATTGATAATTGACTTTGTTTTACTGACATGCTTCTCGCTTCTTGAGAAAGTTTGACAAAAAATATAAAATTAGTCACGATAACAATAAAAAACACCATAGGCGGGATGTAATGCCACCCATTTAGCGGCCACAAGTGTTGACAGACTATTTTTTAGGGGCAATCCCTTACAAGGCATGGTTTTGCCTTGTAAGGAATTGCCCCTTTAAAAAAGTATTAGTTCATCTGGCATCCTGCACAGTTGCTGATCTCGGAGCTCATCCCGCCCCATTTTCCTATGAAGTGGTCTGTAAAATCTAATTTTGGTAGTGTTAATTAATTTAAGATGCTTTTTTTAACACTACTGACAAAAGCTGAGACTCAAATAATAGGCTATCTTTAAAGAAAACAGTAATTTATCTGCATTAGTATTTTGAACTACTGTATACAAAGTAAAGTACAAATTACAACTTGATATTTTCCTGATTCTCAGCATACAAGTCTCTAGCTCTAAATTACATTAGATTAGTATTTAAAACACCAGTTCTGCTGGGATTATAAACAATTGCTGCCAAAATTTTAATGTCTGTCAAGTCCTATATTTTTCTTATGTTATACCTGTTTGTTGGGTGGCATTGTTTATTATCAGATTTAGTAAATTTCAGATAAGCAGACATTTGTCTTTTGTATTTTGATCATTGTAGTGCAAAGCAACCATAACTACTGAGGAGTAGGTAGCTTAAACATCAATCTTGGTCAGGAAAGAGTAAAGGGTTCAGATAAAGGTTAAGTGTATTTATTGAGGAACATGAGGGGGATTTTGCTCCATTAGGTACTGTCTGAGCCATCTCATAACTTTGAGAAGCAATTTTGATTTAAATTATATATATACTTTTGAGAAGCTAGTAAAGCAAATTGTGGATTACCCTTATTGCAGTATGATTGTACAGTGTATGAAAATCTGAATATTTTCTGAAAATTTTTAGTACTGATTGCTTACCGATATTATTCAAATTGTTGTCA
This sequence comes from Crinia signifera, assembly GCF_055691185.1. Lineage (NCBI taxonomy): Eukaryota > Metazoa > Chordata > Amphibia > Anura > Myobatrachidae > Crinia > Crinia signifera. Next base: position 80,312,542 of record NC_139219.1, on the reverse strand, counting down.
GATGTGCGGCATTTGAATATCTATGAATAGATATTATGTTTCTTTTACAGTGCAATCCACCTCCCTGTAACCTAAGAAAAGTTTATTCTAATATCTTTTAGAGGCAGCTGCTTGGTTGGTTAAGTATTGATATAAAGACAAATTCAGCAAAAATTCAATACACTTACTCAGACATGACTGCAAATTGTATGAAAAGAAGGTAGATTAGAAAGATTCATTGCAAACATAAAGGTCGGTGTTAAAAGTTAATATGCTGGAATGACCATTCATAGAACATAATGTTAACTTAGCCAAGTGTTATAAAACAGGCTGAAAATTCCAAGTTTTACCTCGAAAATCAAAGTAAAACTGTCACAAAAGAGTCTACAACTACAAAAATATCTGGAAACTTTATTCAGCCTTTTGGAGAAATCAGAATTTCATAACAACTTCATAACAACTTAAAAAAAATATTATTCCAAAAGATCTCTACAATATGATGACATGCATGCACTGTATATTGGCTAAATTAATAGTTTACAGACTCTTTTAGAACAAGTTCTGTTAAAAGTGAAACATCAAATTTAAAAAAAATATTTTTTTTGAAGTACAGTATTGTTTCTCAAAATGTAGTGTAGTAAAGTTTTTTTGTCTAATCTAAATTCATCATATGTACGTACAAATATTGGCCAAATATTTGAACTGCTAGCCAATTTGCAATAAATGTGCTCATATGCACTTTTTCAAATAAATGTCTAACCACCAGTTTAATGGTTCAATGTCGCATATGTAGCATAACTAGTATTTTGGACTCATCATTTGAAATGTTTGCTGAAGATTAAAAAAGTATTCAGAGTTAAAAGTGACTACACATGGGAAGGTTTGCTGAGCATTCTGAGCAATGCTATATCGCTCAGAACGCTCAGCAAGATCGCTCAGCACACAGTGATGTGTCAGCTTGAATCCAGCTTGAATCCACTGATGGAGTATAACATTTTGATAACTTCATAATTATATGCAGTCTTGCCTTTCCTTGACATGGTTGCATCTCATTCAACACATCACAGGAGCCTGCTGGAGGCTGTAGCTAATCTAAGAGCACCTGACTGACCCCTGCTACCCAGCCAAAGGGATCTTATGTAATCAGCCATATCAGTTCTTCCTCCCTGCAATAGGCAGTGACAGAGGATGACTGTGATAGGTAATCCTAAGAGGATCAACCATCAGAATGTGCTTACTTCAATGAAGAAGCCCCGCATCCATTTACTCTTTACCCCTTCCAGCCAGCTGTCAGTTATATACACCCCACTGCTCATGGCTGCTCTTCTACACACATATATATATATATATAGTCCAAAAGAGGCCGGCACTCAGGACTTAAAAGTGGATGCCCAGGGGTACTTGCTCCGGTGCCCTCACAAGAGGGGGTGGGTCCTCTGGGTATATGCAGGGTAGAAATAAGCGGCACTCGGAGGCTGGAGTAACAGGTGAGATAGCGTGGAAATTTATTCCATGTGCAATTAGAAAACGTTTCGGAGCTCGGGGGCTCCGTCGTCAGTTCAGGGAAAGCACGTGCTTTCCCTGAACTGACGACGGAGCCCCCGAGCTCCGAAACATTTTCTAATTACACATGGAATAAATTTCCACGCTAATTCACCTGTTACTCCAGCCTCCGAGTGCCGCTTATTTCTACCCTGCATATATATATATGTATATATATATATATATATATATATATATATATATATACTCCAAGTGTGACCCAGCACTCCAATATACCACTGCAAGGGTGCCCTGGTGCCTTCACTACGATGCCTGGTAGCAACAATATATCCAAGTATCCCGACAAGCGGTGGGAGGTGAGTGGCACTCAAGGGTCTGCAGTATTCAAAGAAATAAGCCGATGGCAAAAAGTAATCACGATCGTGATTACTACTTGCCATCGGCTTATTTCTTTGAATACTGCAGACCCTTGAGTGCCACTCACCTCCCCCCGCTTGTTGGGATACTTGGATATATATATATATATATATATATATATATATATATATATATATATAGCCAACAAAGAGGTCTGGCACTCCACTGCCCGTAGGGGGTGGCTGAGCTCTATTTGCCCGGGTGCTCATGTAAAAGCCACAGCGTGCTCCAACATATAAATAGAAGAACGTGTCACTCCAGGGACTTCACTTAATGTTTATTGGCGCATAACAAAGGCGTTTCGGGACATTTCCTTGCATCTCATTCAACACATCACAGGAGCCTGCTGGAGGCTGTAGCTAATCTAAGAGCACCTGACTGACCCCTGCTACCCAGCCAAAGGGATCTTATGTAATCAGCCATATCAGTTCTTCCTCCCTGCAATAGGCAGTGACAGAGGATGACTGTGATAGGTAATCCTAAGAGGATCAACCATCAGAATGTGCTTACTTCAATGAAGAAGCCCCGCATCCATTTACTCTTTACCCCTTCCAGCCAGCTGTCAGTTATATACACCCCACTGCTCATGGCTGCTCTTCTACACACATATATATATATATATAGTCCAAAAGAGGCCGGCACTCAGGACTTAAAAGTGGATGCCCAGGGGTACTTGCTCCGGTGCCCTCACAAGAGGGGGTGGGTCCTCTGGGTATATGCAGGGTAGAAATAAGCGGCACTCGGAGGCTGGAGTAACAGGTGAGATAGCGTGGAAATTTATTCCATGTGCAATTAGAAAACGTTTCGGAGCTCGGGGGCTCCGTCGTCAGTTCAGGGAAAGCACGTGCTTTCCCTGAACTGACGACGGAGCCCCCGAGCTCCGAAACATTTTCTAATTACACATGGAATAAATTTCCACGCTAATTCACCTGTTACTCCAGCCTCCGAGTGCCGCTTATTTCTACCCTGCATATATATATATATATGTATATATATATATATATATATATATATATATATATACTCCAAGTGTGACCCAGCACTCCAATATACCACTGCAAGGGTGCCCTGGTGCCTTCACTACGATGCCTGGTAGCAACAATATATCCAAGTATCCCGACAAGCGGGGGGAGGTGAGTGGCACTCAAGGGTCTGCAGTATTCAAAGAAATAAGCCGATGGCAAAAAGTAATCACGATCGTGATTACTACTTGCCATCGGCTTATTTCTTTGAATACTGCAGACCCTTGAGTGCCACTCACCTCCCCCCGCTTGTTGGGATACTTGGATATATATATATATATATATATATATATATATATATATATAGCCAACAAAGAGGTCTGGCACTCCACTGCCCGTAGGGGGTGGCTGAGCTCTATTTGCCCGGGTGCTCATGTAAAAGCCACAGCGTGATCCAACATATAAATAGAAGAACGTGTCACTCCAGGGACTTCACTTAATGTTTATTGGCGCATAACAAAGGCGTTTCGGGACATTTCCTGTCATCAGGATCCTAATGACGGGAAATGTCCCGAAACGCCGTTGATATGCGCCAATAAACATTAAGTTTGGTGAAGTCCCTGGAGTGACACGTTCTTCTATTTATATATATATATATATATATATATATATATATACATATACACCAACAATAGTGTCTTCAGCGCCCTTACACTGTGTGATGTCATACACAATAATAAATGGATAAAACCAATAAATGAAATTAAGAACAGAGAACACTTGTAGCTTCTTGTTTCTTGTGGAATAATTTTCTTTTTATTTTCACAGAGCTTTAAAACAGAACCCGACGCGTTTCGTCTCACTTGGATACTTCATCAGGGGTTTTTTCTCTATAAAATACATAGTATACAATTTTTTAGACATCACAGAGTATATAGAAAAAACAATTAAAAAATTTAAATATACAAAGTAATTTACACCCAATTCATATGCAATTCATGGGGTTTTCTTTTTTCAATTTTCAAAGGGGATAGGGGGAACAGATGATATACAATATGGAATTCAAAAAATGGAATTCAAAAAATGGGATGTTCAGTACATACCTTCTAAACATTAAATGCCCAATTAGGCTCTGAGAGATAGTTGTTTTTACTGGACGAGGAAGCGACTAAATTTAATCCTTTAGTGCTATTGTATGCCTATTAGGATCATAAAAAGAATATTGGTATTCCTTAATACAACACTGATCTTATGGTATTTTTTATTAATTTAAAGGGTGGAACATTCATAGATGTATAGACACACATACCTTGGTTTATAATAATAGGACAAGAACCGTCTTTGGGTGCTGCTGCACCTATATACTGAAGGATCTATATACTGTAAGGCTGTTCCAGTACCTAATTATAGAGGATTTTGATTTTAATTCACTGGAATATGGCCTTAATTCACATTAGAAACATAGTAGTGTGTAATTTGAATTTATTATAAATAATATTATAAATAATATATAAAGAGCACTTACTCAGAAATATTTATAGTCCCGAATAGGCACTCTGTTGATTTCCAACCAAATTCTTAGTAAATAAACTCAGCAAAAGCAGACAGAATTTAGGAGATATTCCTAATAGTCAAAAATTACAAAGTCACGTTTTTAGCCCAAGTCAACCTCAATAACCTCCACAAAGCAGTCATATTAAAATATAATGACTTACCCAATTGTAATCCTGAATGTGTGTGCTCTCTGAGGTCCAGCCAGCAAGTGAAAGAGTCTGGTGGCTGATCTCTATATATAGGGAGGTAGGTGTGATGTCATATCCTGTTTAATGTTAATTCCCAATTAAAGTGACAGTGTATTCACCATAGAGGAATTACCAATCAATATAAAGTGAATACAATTTACATATAAATAAATAAATAAATAAATAAATAAATAAATGAATAAATATTAAAGTGAATAATTAAAGTGAATAATTAATTAATTAGTTAATGTGGGACACTATTAAATGATATAATTTTATATTTTTATATTCAAATATTCCCTACTTTTAATATAGTTTAATTAATGTGTCATATGTAATAAGTGTGATTTATAAATATTAAATTTAACCGTGCGGTTGCAGAGATTGAATTGAACTTCACAATCAATTTTCACATATATAATTACATACCTACAATTAGACCAAAACCTCTTACATATATAAACAAACAATATGTCCCTGACAATTGATTCTATGTCTTATCTTGACAAAGTTGCCTCTATGGGTCAATTAAAATAGTCCCTAAATAGCAACTCTAATTCAAAGCTGATGGGGAAGTATCATTTAAGTATCTTGATGATAAAGACTAGTTTTAAACCTTTCCTCACTAGAGTGGGATCCACAAAGTAACCCTTTTTTCTAGAAATATCTTTCAGATAGAGTTTGATTAAAAGGATTCAGGAATATAGATCTAATATCCCTATAAGAAAGCTGTAATCTCAATGCTTTCGTTCAGACCTTTAGGGGTTAGTGAATCTAATGTGTATATCCAAAATGATTCACGCTTTGTCAGTGTGCGATCTCTATCGCCACCCCTAGGATCCTCCTTAATGTGTTCCAGTACCGAGAATTTAAGTGTATCAATATCAGAACCATGAACAGTCTCAAAATGTCTGGGGATACTATGAGTTTGAATTTTCTTTTTTATATTCCTTAAATGCTCCTGAATACGGATCTTGATACTTCTCTTTGTTTTCCCCACATAACGCAGATTACAGCCACAGGTTACCAAATAAACTATATATGAAGAGTTGCAAGTTACAATTTCATTTAGTTTACAATATTTTTTCATTTCGTCTGGAATGTTGGGGCCTCATTTATCTATATGCTTACAACATATGCATTTGTTGCAAGGGTACAGGCCTTTTCTTTCCATTAAAAATGAATTCTTGTTACCAGAGTTCTTAGGATGTGGTTCTAGACATTTTAATTTGCTAGGGGCTAGTATGCTCTTTAGGTTTTTCACCCTTTTGAACACTACATCAGGTCTATTAGGTAGGTGGGGACCTAAAATTGGGTCCATTTTGAGCAAGTGCCAATGTTTGTCTAGGCTCTTTTTTATCTTCTTGTGCTCTTGACTGTATTGAGTAATGAAAGGTCTTAACTTTTGGGTTGGACGATTAGTTTTTTCTTTCAATAACTCAGCTCTATTAAGATCAAAGGCTTTTTGTTGATCATACCGGAGGTTAGTTTCTTTATAACCTCTCTCTAAGAATCTTTCAACCAGGATTTCTGATTGTAGCCAGTACACATCTGCACTGTTGCAGTTTTTACGAATTCTTAGGAACTGGGCAAAAGGAACATTAGTTTTCCAGGTTTTCAAGTGGCAGCTGTCAGACGGGATAAAACTGTTTGCATCGGTTTGTTTAAAGAAGGTTTTTGTATTTATTGTTTTCTTTAAACAATCAACTTCCATAAAGATATCTAGAAAGTCCATCTCACTTGGATGTTCTTTAAATGTAAATTTAAGGTTATATTCATTCACCTGTAATGTTCCAACAAAATCCACAACACTGGTTTTGTCGCCGTCCCAGATCACAATCAAATCGTCGATATAACGTCTATAGAACCTGATGTTACTGTTCTTAAAATCTTCACCATCATACAATGTTTTCCTTTCCCAGCTATCCATGTAAATATTTGCATATGCTGGAGCAAATTTCGTGCCCATAGCAGTTCCCTGCTTTTGGACAAAATGAGTATTATCGAATTCGAAATGATTGTGATCTAGGACGAATTGTACACCATCACATAAAAATGTTCTTTCCTTTTCACTCATATTGACATCCCACAGGAGTATTTGTTTAATAGCCTCCAGACCTTTTGAGTGGGGTATAGACGTATATAACGCCTGGACATCGATGGTCATTAGTCTAAAGGTGGGTTTCCAAACGAAATATTCTAATTCTCTCAGTAATTGGGTGGAGTCTTTTAGATATGACCTTTGTGATTTCACATACGATTGGAGTTTAAGGTCTAAATAATGGGAGAGATTGGCTGTCAAGGAACCTACTCCTGCCACTATAGGTCTTCCTGGTGGAAGATCCTTATTTTTATGGACCTTTGGGATATGATAAAATATTGGGATTTTAGGTTTATCCACATACATATAGTCCATTTCTTTTTTGCAAATGACACCATCTTTGTTTGCTTTATTCAACAGGCTAAATAATTTTTCCTTATAGGACTCTAAGGGATTGCCATCAGATTTTTCATAGGTGTTCTGGTCATCGATCAAATTGTGGGCTTAAGCAAGATAGGCTGAGCGGTCTTGAACCACGACCGCTCCCCCCTTATCAGCTATTTTTATAACCAGGCTATCATCATTCTTAAGTTCTTTTAAAGCCTTTTTCTCCTGGGGGTTAAGATTGCTACATCTTTTGTTGTCCATTTTTAAGTTTTTAAGATCTTCCTTGACCAATTCGAAAAATATTTCTAAATGGCTTCCCTTAGATTCCACTGGATAGAATTTAGATGGAGGGGCCACTAGTGGTTTAGACACTGAATCATTATTGTATGGATTTTTTAAAAAGTGTCTTTCAAGTGTGAGGCGTCTCATATATCGATTAAGATCGATAAAAAGTTCGAATTTATCCGAATGTTGATCAGGTGCAAACTTCAAACCTTTGTTTAATATCTCCGTTTGTGGTCTGGAAAGTACCTTCTGGGAAAGATTGATGAGCCCTGTGTTGTCGGGTCTTTTTGAAAGTGTGCTATCTTTTTCTTTCTTGGGGAATTTTCTACCTCCTCTTTTTCCCCTTCTCCTCGGTATCTTTTCCTTCCTATGGGGGACTCTATTCCCAAATGTAGGGATTCTTTTACCTGTGTAGGAGGGAGGGATATTTTCCTCTCCTCTTCTAAAAAATGTCCCCTAGGGGGTGATCTTAGAACTTCAAATCTATTGGAATTCTCTGGGTAATAATTCCTCCTGGGAGAGGGATACCTTTTATTATAGTGTCTGTTTGGTTCTCTGTACAAAGGGGATCTAAAAGACCTTCTTCTATATTGTTTCTGGTAAGAGTTCCTTCTTTGAAAGGAATCTCTTCTATGAAAAGTGTCCCTCCTACCATGTTGGTAGTAGCCTCTCTTCTTTTCAAACACCTCATCCTCGTACTCATCTTCTCTATGATGGTTCCTTTCCCTTGTGATGATTGTATTCCCTGTATAATCAGGTGTGGCCCAGTTATGGACTTTACCACTCTCATAGTCTAGTCTATCTCGGAGGAATTTCTTTTGTTTCCTAACAATTATTTCTGTTTCTAAGGAATCAATTTTACCTTGCATGTCTAACACATCTTTTTTAAATTCATCGTCATCTTCAAATTTGGATAAGACGGACTCTAATTTTTTAAGATCATCATCATGTTTACTTAGTTCTTTTTTACGTTCACATGTAATGAGATTAATTAGTTTTAAAGAACAGTCATCAAGGATTTTGTTCCAATTAGACATAAATTCTACATTATTTTGTTCCATAGTGGGTTTTTTTATTATTCGAAGTCCCCTACACATTAAATGCCCAAGCCTAATTGGGCATTTAATGTTTAGAAGGTATGTACTGAACATCCCATTTTTTGAATTCCATTTTTTGAATTCCATATTGTATATCATCTGTTCCCCCTATCCCCTTTGAAAATTGAAAAAAGAAAACCCCATGAATTGCATATGAATTGGGTGTAAATTACTTTGTATATTTAAATTTTTTAATTGTTTTTTCTATATACTCTGTGATGTCTAAAAAATTGTATACTATGTATTTTATAGAGAAAAAACCCCTGATGAAGTCTCCAAGTGAGACGAAACGCTTCGGGTTCTGTTTTAAAGCTCTGTGAAAATAAAAAGAAAATTATTCCACAAGAAACAAGAAGCTACAAGTGTTCTCTGTTCTTAATTTCATTTATTGGTTTTATCCATTTATTATTGTGTATGACATCACACAGTGTAAGGGCGCTGAAGACACTATTGTTGGTGTGTTTGTGTAAAGTTAGTTCCTACTAGTGGGGAACTAAGTGTCTACAGCGACCATTTATTTTATTGTATTAGCGCATATTGGAGATTCTGCTTTGCAATATATATATATATATATATACAGTACAGGGGGTTGGCACTCTGGATAACAGAACGATGATTGATTGCCGCGGTGCCTTCCAGAAGAATAATATACAGTAGAATTTCTCCTAACACTGTGAGCCAAGGGCTGGCTGGTTGTGATGGGAAAAAAAGAGGCAGCACTCTGCGGGCTTTGTGAAATAAAGCCCGCAGAGTGCTGCCTCTTTTTTTCCCATCACAACCAGCCAGCCCTTGGCTCACAGTGTTAGGAGAAATTCTTCTATATATATATATATATATATATATATATATATATATATATATATATTTATAATAGGTAGGAGAGCAGCACGTCTGTACAGCGGTGCCAATAATTTTCAAAGGGTGCCTTCATATGGGGCGAGTCCAAAACATACAGCAGCGGTGTGGCGGCACTCCAAATAATGCAATGTCCCCCAGGTAGTAGACTACTACCTGCGTGTACATTGCATTATTTGGAGTGCCGCCACACCACTGCTATATATATATATATATATATATATATATAAGCTTGTAGGCCCGGCACTCAATCCTCGTAACAGCTACCGCGGTGCCTTCCAGGGAGAATACAGGTAGGTAAGTACCGGTTGGTACTATCGGGCGGCACTCCAACGGATTTAACTATACCAGTAATAGTACAGACTCACACCTGCACAGGAAACTTGTCTAGACAAGTTTCCTGTGCAGGTGTGAGTCTGTACTATTACTGGTATAGTTAAATCCGTTGGAGTGCCGCCCGATAGTACCAACCGGTACTTACCTACATATATATATATATATATATATATATATATATATATATATATATATATATATATGTGTGTGTGTATATATATATATATATATATATATATATATATATATATAAATAAAATGTAATCCGATTTGCGCTGATTTCATCTGATTCCGATGGATCGGGCTGAGAAATAAGCCCAAATCAGATGTATTTCACACCCCCTCTGCTGCAGGTTCAGTCTTTTGGATTGGACCCAGAGGTGGACATCACAGGTGCATTTTATCACCCACAATGTGTTGTCTGATCCTAGGTGTGTGCCAGTTGTGAAGCACCGCTGGCACACACCTATTTGCTGGCAGCGACAAGGTCCAGGCAGCTGGTATTTGGAAATATTTCTTTAAATTCAGCAGCTGCTTCACTCCCTGCTATGCAGCATAAGCAGCTACCAGCTCCCCGCAGCTACCAGCTGGCTGGACCCTGCTGCTAGCAGCTTCCCGAACCCCACTGCCTGCCCCCCACTGTTGCTGCAGCAGATCCACAGGAGTTACATGCAATAATACATGCATGTGATTTATTGCATGTAAAAATGGCAGATCAAGTGCCAAATCGCAAGTGAGCCTCTGAAAAAGCTGCCAGGGGAGCTCAAGGACAAATTAATCCAATTTGTCCTTAGTGTACTAATTTGGCACTGGGAATTATGACTGCGTTGATATATGTACGCTAAATATTGTTGAACTAATATTAGTATACTAGGTAACCAACATTTTACATTCCTGATCTGGACTGCAGAATACTACACCCCCTTTCCTAGATTGATTTGATATTGCCATAGGGACTTGATCATTCTGCTCACTGCTTTAGATATCAGAAAAGTGTTATTGACAAACTTAATTTTGCAAGTTAACTATAAAATCTCTACTGCCTCTGTGATGGAAGAAACTGTATATAATTCTTAAATGATACATGTTATCTTGGAATGCCATGATTGTTTATGTTAGCCACTTTTATTACTTCTCATTGTAGTAGGGGGTGGGGGCTGGGTGGTAGATTCCAATTAGACAGAGCACATGCAGTGTCTCTCACCATTTAAACATCATTGCAGAGGCTGTGGCCGGTTTAGGCTGTGTTCATGGTATAGCTATGTGCATAATATTTGAAGGGCATAATTTTAAAGGGAGGCTTCATTTAAACACAACTGCAGCGTTATACTAGAGTTCTACCGAAGTGAAACAGAAGGAGAAAGAGCAACCACAACTCTGAAAACCAAAGGACTACTTTGACTGAGTTCACTTTATCCAGACACCATAACTCCTGCCTGCATAATCTGGATGTTCTTCCATAATAATATCACCTTTTTGATATCAGCAAGAACATTTACTGTAACCATTAATGCTTGTATTTGCACTGTCAAACTAATGCATCCACCTGTCCTGCACTTCCACTGTCAGCAATTGTCTCCCAAGGTTCTGTTCTTGGTCCTCTTCTTTTCTCTCTCTATACGCCCTCTCTGTGTGAACTCCCTTTTATGTTGATAATTGTGTTATGTCTAGTTCTGTGTACCCTGTACTGTTCTACTGTGTTCTATATGTACGGTGCTGGCTGGTGCAATCACCATGTTGCGCTGCTGAATTGCTGCCGGGGTGCTGCACAGCTCAGTCATTATATGTTCCCCATGTCCGTGTCTCTCATTAGAGTACATCTAGTATATATATATATATATATATATATATAAACGAAGTTTGTAGGCAAATAAGGCGTCACTCAGGGATTTAGTGCAAAAAGATCAAGACGGCAATTTATTCTTCCGACATGTTTCGAGCACACAGGCTCGTCCTCAGGGAACAGCCTGTGTGCTCGAAACATGTCAAAAGAATAAATTGCCGTCTTGATCTTTTTGCACTAAATCCCTGAGTGACGCCTTATTTGCCTACAAACTTCATTTACATAGGGAATTTATTCCCAAGGAAGGCACCAGGGTAAGAAAAGCCAGCAGCAGTTTGGGGAGTGCCGGAGCTTGGACTGTATATATATATATATATATATATATATATATATATATATATCTGGCTGTGCAATCACCATGTGGCGCCACTGAATGGCTGCCTGGGTACTACACAGCTTGGTTAATATGTTCCCCATGTCCTTGTCCCTTATTAGAATGCGTCTAGTGCATATCTGTATGTGTGATGTATATCTGTACTGCCATTGTTGCTTGTTCCTTGTACTGATAACCCTTTGTATTACAGTATGTGCATTGTTGTTTTTAATGTCTGTAAAGCACCTTTAGTCCTGTTGGAGAAAGTGCGCTATATAAATAAAACTTACTTACTAGTATTACTAGTACTAATTCTAGTTGTGTTTGTACACTTTATTGATTTGGTACACTGATACATATTGTTTTTCGTATATATATTTGTAGGTGATATGGCACTTGTTTTTCATATTTATGGCTGTCTGCATGTCTTGACAAAGGCTCCAGTGTGAGCCAAAATGTTGATCTAAACTATGATTTGGAAGCGTTATTGATAGATAGATAGATAGATAGATAGATAGATAGATAGATAGATAGATAGTAAGAAAAGTACACATGGAGCTCATGAGAGCTTACATTCTAAGGCAGAGAGAGGCAGACATACAGGACTGACTAGGTTGAGAAGTGGCTGAGTTGAATGAAGAAGCATACTTGCCTACCTGACACTGTCTATGAGGGAGAAAAAGCTATGTTCCTTGATGTCCCTGTTAATGAATGATTGCCATCACCTGTGGTTATCTCGGTAATTGATAAGAAAGGTGTTTCACCACAGGTGCTGGCAATCATACATTACCAGAGAAGTCCAGGAACAGAGAATTTTCTCCCTCATGGAGATGGTCAGGTAGGCGAGTATGAAGAAGTAGTTCTTGAGTCCCTGTTTAAAGTTTTGTAGGGTGGTGGATCATCAAATCTGTACACACATACTGTATTTCCAAAAGGTATTGCCTTTTTTGTTCAATGTACATAGTCTTCTTCTTGTCTTTGTCAAAATCCTTGTACCAGAAAAGTCATAATTTGACTGCAAAGGTATTCTTTTGATGCTTTTCTTTTTGAGCTATTGAGCTAATGCAGTTTTTAACTGAACTCCAAACATATTTTTTCCTCTAGTCATTGAACATAAATTATCTTTCGATATCTGAGATGTTCCACATTATTGTATATGCCTCAACGGACATGGATATAATTTAGATTGTAATTCTTAAAACATTATGCATAAATAGGTCCACACATCTGTAAGAAAATAGATATACACTTTATCTGTCTCTTGTTTTCAAAATAATTCTGAAGTTTTAAATTCTCTGTTTCACATGTGATAATAGTTGTCAGCAAGGAGTAAAACGCCTCAAACAATTTACAGATTATCTGCAGAATCAATGTAGGTCACTTAAGCAATTTATTTTAGTTTTCAGTAATTCATTTTAGCAGATTGTACATATGATTACATTATTAAGAAATGCAATAATTTGAGAGCAGTTAATCCTGTTTGTGTGTTTTTTATATAACATATGATTTATTACAGGCACAATTGTCACAGCATGTGATATCAATTTTAGGCCTAAAATAAATTAAATATATGTAATAGCGGAGATACATTTTTGTTCATCGCGCCAAATTCCTTGATGTAATTATTTCTTAAAAAGCATTTATTAGAATTATATTTATTATTATATTTTAGATCACAATATATATTATGTACTTTTAAAAACATATGTTAAACATTTTCTCTAAGCCCTTCCAAAATCTCACTGAAAGCAGATTTAGATTTCTCAGCTGAACTATTTACTGGGGTGTGGTTCCTGCACTTAAAATGTTAAATGCTGTTAGGAAATAGGATCAATGTCGCCTGTGAAAATTTACTTAACATCAGAACAGAGCAGCAATATTGATCTCTGTCACTTACAGGAATGATTTCAAAGCAGAATGTACAAGAGCCAAACCTATTGGTAAAACCTCTTGATTTACTGTGTAATCGTTTAGCTCAAACAAAAGAGGCTGAAAACATTGCAGTGAAATAAAGAGAACATTTACATCAATATATAACTATATATAACTCTTTTGTGCAATGCATTGGCCCCCTATGAAATTAATCACTATACTTTTACCATGACGCAGACAGTTATGTTAAATCTGGCCAGACTATTAAAAGAGCAATGTTTATTAAAATAATTTTTTCATTGTTCTGGAAGAAATTAATTCTGTCAAGCAAAACAGGGCTAATATAGACAAATTGAGCAGGTTAATAAGATGTACTGTATGTTTTAACCTTGGTGCCAGTTGTGGTGCCTTCTTAGCATTTCCGCACTCACATAGGGTGGGATGTATTAAAATACATCACCGCCCTTCACCAGCTGTCCGCCGTGATGCCAGCGCATATGTACTAACATATGCGGCTGGCATCGAGGTGTGGTGATGGAGGCCCTACGCGATACCTGTACTGTGGTGTGCGGGGGGTCCCCGTCACCTTCCTGCCACCTCCTGCTCCCCTCACGCCGGGGACAGCTAAGCAGGCTGTCCCCGGTGCCTCCTCCTCCCCCTGCAGCCAGGAGGACCCTTCAGGAAGGTAAGCCAGAGGGGGGGTCGGCGAGGCGGCGGGTTTGAGTTGAAGGCGGTGGGCAGCGAAAAGAAGCCCATAGGCTTCTATAGGGTATCGCCACCCAAAGGTGGCGATACCCTTCAATGCGGTATCGGTTTTGATACATTGGAAAATGCGGTAAAACCGGGGCTTTACCGCATTTTTTGTTTGATACATCTCGCCCTTACTCTACTAACATTGGTAGTATAGCGAATTGATGGTGTCTAGATCAACAAGCAAGTGTTCAAACGCATCTAGTTGGACACCTAAAGATAGTCAACAGTGTCTAGATCTACAGCAACGTAAGTTAGATGCAAACGTAAGATCGATGGGAACGCAATCGACACTTACTCGGTCGACGCGAGTTTTACACTTTTATTATTGTCTATGTGAATATAGGTCAACATGGACACCAAATAACTGTACCATGTCCCTTTGCATGGCTCGCTACACTCGCCAGGCTTCGGGCACGATACCTCTGCTCGGCACACAATTAGAATCTAACTCTATGCCCACTTAAATGGTCAAGTAGGAATCAAGTAGGTCTAAAGCAAAAAATCATGACCTTGTAACTGTTGATCACATTCCCATTGGTCTAACGCTTGCATCTAAATTTCGTAACTCTCGATCTAGACACTGTTAGCTATCTTTAGGCATCTAACAAGACATGTTTGACCAAGAGAAGTAAACCACGTGATTGTTGCTCTAGACACCGTCGATCCATCGACCAGATATGGTAATAAACTATAGATTGCGTAAAATAAAATAAAACCTTTAGTGGGTGGTTCCCATCCAGGGGATGTCTCTTCTTCTATAAGGACTTCATGTGATGTGATATTCATATACAAATGGGAAAATAAAGAGACAATGTGTAGTGGGTACCATACAAATACATTGCTAATTCTCTGTAATTTCTGTAAAGGGTTTTAATTGAAATATGTCATACCAAAACTCACATAATCAAGTCTAAGTCTAAACACATAAAGTTTTCTTTAACACAATGGGGCGTACCCATCCTCATGATGTTTGGAGTACTGTTAATCTTGCAAAAGTTTATTTTCTCCTTTCGCACTGTGATGTGGAGACTGTTAGCACCTTTGTCCCTTCCCCAGGGTAAATGGTGACACAAAGGAGACCAGAAGAGCTGTGTGTGTGCAGAGGACACTAACGGGAACTGCATGGAGCAGGATGGTGGAAAGTAGAGGGTGGAGTGAACAGAGAGACTGGGTAAATGAGCAGGGGCTTGAGGGAGCCTGGAGCTACAGTGATGTCTGGTCAGTGCTGCAGATAAATGGCGCTTTTTATCAGTTGGAGCTCCATGTCAACAGCCACAGTTTGGTCTCTGATGTCAATTACAAGCCTGCAGGCTCCATGTTGGATTTGGTCACAATATGCACCCTGGTCATAGCTTACTTGTTTAAGATAGAGCTAATTTATTTACTGTGGACCAGCCCTAGGACCATTGGTTACCTACCTCCTTTTGCTATAACATTAGCCACATCATCAGCAAGCCAGTAGTTATAGTGAGGTATGGAAAAATGCCACAGTTCCCTGGTGGTACATTCAGGCAGAACTCTGTTCTCTTCATTACAAAGAGTCCTGACCCAGCCAGACCCAGCCACACCGTATTTTAATTAGCTATTCCCATTTTAAAAGTATTATTCTTTATTAAATTTTTCCAAACATACATTTCACAGAAAAAGAACAGGGTAATAAAAAAGCTATTCCCTTTTGGCAAAATCTTCCTAATGGAAGAAATCATTACTACAGTCCTCCTAACACAGGCTCTAGAACACATTTATTCCTACTTCAGTGACAACTGGAATTACACAGAATTCTCACAGAGACAATAGTGATTCAGTATCCGTAGCAATACAATATGCTTTCATTTGAAATAAGCACTCCTATATACATGGGGGTGTCTGCTCTGTTCCAAATAAAATAGTGTTGGTGGTCAGCATACAAATCAGACTGCAATAAAGTGGCAGCACGGAACATGTAATGGTTAGCATTACTGCCTCACAGCACTGAGGTCATGGGTTTGATTCTCACCAAGGCCCTAACTGTGCAGATTTTGTATATGCTCCATTGTTTGTGTGGGTTTCCTTCTGAAACTCCGGTTTCCTCCCACAATCCAAACAATATACTGGTAGGTTAATTGTCTCCCAACAAAAATGAATCCTATAATGAATACAGTTACATGGATTATTATGCTGGGTACGCGGTCATTGCCACACTGTGGGAGGCACTGCCATGCTGCATATTGAGAGTAACCAGATGTGATCCATTTGCTAGCAGCTCTTACCCTGGAGCATGAGGAACTGTCAGTTGGTGCAGGAATGGGGCTTCAGGTAATTACAGTGCTATGTCTGCTCTGTGTACATTATGTGTAAGTGTCAAAGCTACTGTGGCCATTATGTGTAAGGGGAACTACTACTATTTGTTTTATGTGTGTAAGCATTGTACAGTATGTGACATAGTAATTTAGTAACATAGTAATTAAGGCTCAAAAAAGATGTTCAAGTTCAACCTATCTAACTTGTAACTACTGACTTGAGTAAGTCATATCTATAGGATTCCCTTAATGGCCAAAAATGCATCCAGTTTTTATTTAAATTCATTAACAGCAGTTGCTGTAATCACCCCCACCGGCAATAAATTCCAGAATTTCACTGCTCTAACGTTGAAGAATCCTCTTCTTAAATCAGTCTGGAATTTTTTTTTTTCTCAAGCCTCAGTACATGCCAGCGTGTCCTACGTATAGGCCTGTTAGTGAACAAATCATCTCACAGTTCCATATGATTCCCAACCCTGTATTTGAACATACTAATCATATCACCTCTCAACCTCCGTTTCTCCAGTGAAAACATATTCAGCCTGGTTAACCTATCTTTGTATTCTAGTGATTCAAGACCTTTTACTAGCTTAGTCACCCTTCTCTGTACCTGTTCCAATTCATTTATGTCCTTTTTAACTGCAGTGCCCAGAACTGAACACAATATTCCAAGTGTGGTTTCACCAATGTCTTGTAAAGAGGCACTATCACATTGGCATCCCTTGAATCCATACCCCCTTTAATGCATACCAGTGTCCGGTTTGCTTTTGCTACTGCACTTGAGCAGTGTGCACTATTACCCAATTTTTCATCTATGATGACCCCAAGTCCTTCTCTACAGCAAAATTCCCTATAATTACTCCATTTAGCCAATGAGTAGCTTGTTCATTTTTGTTCCCATAATGAATTACTCTACATTTTGCAATGTTAAACTGCATTTTCCACCTTTCTGCCCACCTTTCCAGTTTATTTAAGTCACTTTGTAGCATTTCTACATCCTTACTCAATTTCGTGTCATCCGCAAATATTGCAATTTTACTCATTATTTCACTTAAAATATCATTAATGAATATATTAAACACGGTGGGTCCCAATACCTCGAGGGACTCCACTTTGGACCTTACCCCAGCTAGAATGTATGCAATTTACCACAATTCTCTGTCCCTGATTGTGCAACCAGTTTATAATCCAATTACACATTTTATCTCCTAACCCTAAATTACCTAGTTTCATTAATAACCTTTTATGAGGCACCATGTTAAAAGCTTTAGTAAAATCAAGCAGTATTACATCACCAGATTTCCCTAAGTCCAGCCCCCTATTCACTACCTCATAGAAGCTAATTAAATTAGTCTGACATGATTTATTTTTGGCAAACCAATGCTTAATTATCACTTTCTCCTGTTCTAAGAAATTTTGGATACTATCTCTTATTATTCCTTCTAATATTTTCCCCACAATGGATGTAAGGCTGACCGGTCTATAATTTTCTGGGTTAGTTTTTCTACCTTTCTTCCATATTGGTACTACGTTAACTATGCGCCTGTCCCTTAGTACCGTCCCCGAGTTTATTGATTCCTCGAATATCACATATAATGGTAGTGCTATGACAGAACTCAAATCTTTTAGTATCCTAGGGTGTATTTTATCTTGGCAAGGAGATTTGTTACTATTAAGGTTCTGTAATCTATTTTTGACTATTTTCTCACTCAATCATACAGTTTGGGAGTAATCAAGAGCCGAGCATTTAATCTGTAAGAGATATTCTGAAGATTATTCGTTGTGTATAATACCACGTTCCCATTGCCGCCCCTGCAAAAACCCGGGTTTTTATTGCCAGTCTTTTTTGCGGCAGTAAGAATGGGGTGTAGTTGACACAAGTTCTGTGGGTATTGTGATTCTGCTACTGTGTGAACATGACTCCTCCTGTACTGTACCTTTATAAAGTATAGGAGTAGCACCAAAATCTATATTCGTTTACCAAAAAATTAAACTCAGGTTCACCAGGCATAGACTGCATGTGTGAGCACACTAGATTGTACATTAGCAGCTAGACCAATTTCTGTATGACAGCAATCTCACTCCATAAGAGTACTGGATCTGCAAATAACCACAAGACATCATGGCATTCCATATCGTTACTGTGTAAGGAACACATCCCAATGGCAGTAAAGGTACACAGAGTTGGAGTATGTAAGTAGTGGAAGGCAGGTAAAGGATTGATTGATCGATGGATTGATCGATTTGATCATTTAAATGTTCTTTTTAATTATGAGAATTAGAAAAGGATAGATTTATTTGCAATTTGCAGCTCTTCTGCATTATTACATTTATTGGATTTTCTTCAAACCTTGTCAGGATTCTTAGGCTTTTAACATTGCTCTTTAACCCTTGTGAGGAATTCTTTAGTGTTACCATTGCTATTCAATACTCATCAGGAATCCTTAGCTATTAACATTGTTTTTAACCCTGTTATGAATCATTGGCTATGAACATTGTTCTACAACCCTTGTCAGGAATCCTTGGCTATTAATATTGCTATTCAAAAACTGCATGAATCCTTGGCTATAATAGTGCTTCTAAAGCTTGTCAATAAACATTGGCTGTTAAATTAACATTGTATTCTTTTCTCATTAAAAATATGTTGTGCACTCAATGCTGCTTCAGGATTCCAGATCCTTATTATGGAGCTGAAGACACTGCTTTGGAAGATGAGTAACTAAAGACTAATTACGCTAATTTGAATCTTCTAATTGTTTAATAAGTCCTCCAAGAAAATCAAACCAACCACCTCTCCAAATTATAAATAAAAAAACAATAAGACAAAGACTCTACAACCACAATATATTAAAAAATACTGCAATGTGAAAATCTTACATACTGCAAGTACAAATGTGAATAAAGTAGCCTCTAATGGTGGATGTAAAATAAACCCAAAGTATAGTATCTTAAATAAAACATAAGCACCATAGATAGAGTCATTTAGTACATGACATTTTCCAAAAGATACAACAAAAGTTGTTACTTGTCGCAGATATAGACTTTTAGCTGTCTCGTCAAAATTAGCTGATGGAAAAAACCTTGGATCTATGAAGTCCACAATTCCTACTTTATGGTGACACCTGAGTGCATTACTGTAGTTTTTTATCTGTTTCTAGCTATGTAAAGAAAGGTAAATTACCTTAGAATAGCATTGGTCTAACTCATCTGTTGAATCTTTAAGGCTACGGTATAAATCCCTCTGAAATAACGTAAAGAGTCTACACATACAGTCATAGATATATTCCCTTACCTAATGCAGGACTACTTATATCAGACCATAAAAAATGGGGTTTACCTTATTACCAAATGTATTCTGACAAATCCATTTATATGATAGGACTTTTTTTACCCATCATACTGAAGTTGTATATATTTCTTTCATATGCTCCTTACCCTTTTGCCATTCATATTGCCTTTAGTTTGTATGTTCAATAACACATTGTATACATTAAACAAGGTTGAGATATTGATTCTGAGTTGTGAGCAAAGCAAAAAGAACAAGAAACGTTGAGCCTGATTCATGCTTGATAGAACGGGGCCAAATTCATCCCCATTTCCGATAGTGGGTGTCTGCACATGTGTATGCGCAGATATGCACATGTGCAGACCCCCTGTGTGAACTCCTTTGGTGAGTATCACACTCACTGAGGCATTCGCAAAGGCAGCGAGTGTGATATTCATATGTGCCCCTTGCTCTTATTATACACCCTGGCCGCTATGTTTATATTTGCACAGGTCCTAAGATGTACTGAGTTCTTATTCTGATGTTCTGCCTATCTGTCTATGGGCCAGAGTCTCAATCACTGATTTGACTTTGCAATTCGGACGATTATTGAACAACTGCATGTCAGCCGCATGGTGCATGTGCCAGTGCAAATAGCAACAAAATTCTTAAACACTATGGACCTTATTCTGATTGAGTCAAACGGCGTGTGCAGTCGGACGGCCAATGTTTGGTGTTTTCGCATGTGCAGAGGCGTTTCTGCACATGTGCGAACGCCTCATGTGTCCGAACACGACGTGAGTTCTGTGCAGAAAACGATCGGTCGGATCCATCCGAGCAGGGGATGGAGAGTGGCGTGAAGGGATGTTTGGGCTCATTACCATATGCATACACCCTGCGTTTCATGGGCGTTCCCATGAAAACGCTGGGCGTACGTAAGGTAATCCGGCCATGACGCACGTGTGGGGGGCAGACATCTGACATTGCCAGATGATAGCTGGCCGCCCATATCCCTGCTTTCATACGGAAAAATTTCTGAGTGGTCTGGAGCACTCGGTGCTGCCTGGCTGCTCAGTCCATCATTCGATGGTCGGCGACCATCAGAGAATGGGGAGGTTCCCACAGATAGGGAGGTGTTCGCATGAAACATCCCCTTGTGGTCCATTTGCTCGGCGTCTTACCACAGTCGGACGGTGTGAACAATCCGTATAGTAGGAGGGGCTAAGAACACTCGGTGCCCTTCCCAAATACGCATCTGTCTGATTCAACTAGAATAAGGGCCTATGTGCTCATAGTTTGGTCCAGTTGTTGCAGTTTGACTTACAGGAATCTTGAGTTTCTGGGTAGAAACCTGACGTTTTCTGGGTGTGTTTAAAAAATGCAGACATGCCCAGGCTTTTTTTAAGATGATATTTTGTGACGCAATGACCATTTCCACCCTCTCTCAGAGTTGTGGAAGGGTCAGACTTACTGACATTTGCACAGACTGGAAAAATCAGTCGATGCTTCCTGAATTGGGACATGATTTGCAAGTGGATGGCGAATAGCAATCCATTTTAAATTCTGTAACAATTTAGCAAGGGATATCGTCTCTTTCAGACTGGGCTTTCTCCTCGCAGTCCTCTACAAATTGGCAGATCAGAAATCAGGTCTGAATTGGGTCCTATGTGCATATATATTTCCGGGACTCCAAACCCCAAAGACCCCCCTGTTGGCGGGTCTGCAGGCAAGTAACACACCCCACAGAGACTGACTGCACGGCAGAGCTGCGCGCAGCTTGGAAGAGTGCAATTAAATAGCTCCAAATTCTCTGGATGCCGAGCCTTTAAAGACTCTGCGTCTTGCGTTCAGCTGCGCTCGGGTTTCCAAGCTAAGCCGGAAACTCGCAATGACGGGGCTAGTGGTGGGCTCGATTGGCAGTATTCAGAGCGGTTCAGATTCCACAGAATCTGAACTGCTCATCTCTAATTTAAGGTCATCCTTCTACAGGTACCGACTGACCGAGCAACAGTCTGGATCCCGATGGTCAGTATACCGACATTGGAATCCTGACTGTAAAATGTCCAACAGTCAGGATCCAAAGTTTGGTATTGACTTTTAAGTTAGTTCGTGGTAATGACCCCAACCAATGTCACAGGAAAATTATTGTGATTAGGTGGTACAGTACAAGCAAAATGTGAAGACAAACAGGATTTTGATAATAAACAGCTGTATAAATTGTATACATTTGTATTTGTATGAAACAAATAAATAATGAATTCTAGACATGATAAATGTTGGCTTCTTAAACAAATTAATCAATTAATATATAACTTTTATAGTGCAATGCAATATTATGTTGTTATTGTATTTTACCATCAACTTTCTACAGTATGTAGGTTTTTATCTAAGTAAAAAAAAATTCATAAAGTTTCCTGCACAGTGGCTTTGGGTAAGCTCCAGCTGAAATGTCAGCCTGCAGTGGTATACAGTATGTAGAGATTTTGGGATGAAAAAAATGATATGTGCCTGTAAACAGCTTGAATATAAAGGGCATAAGCTGCAGCTGAGTCCCAAAAACATGCTGGTATCACTTGAATAATCCTTTTAATGAGCAAGCGTCACAAATTTTTTTATTGACAAATCCATGGTAACCTGGCAGATCATGGTTGATATTTATTTCTGCCAAATGTAATAGAATATAGTTACAGCATATAAAATGTTATCCAAAAACCAACAATACATTTTCTGTTGTTGGTCAAATGCGGTATTGTCCTTACAGACAATTTGATGTTTGCCATTATTAGAATTTGTCTCTGGTAAAAAGTTAATGTGTTTATCATTAAAAACAACATTTCAACACTATGGGACCCTTGTTAAAGATGTACTTACAGTACTTTATGCATTGTTAAGTGTTCTTTCTACTTCACTTGGTGTTGAGATTACATAGAATCCATAGATATAAGGATGACATAAGTTAGTTATACTACCTGCTCATACAGTACACCACCACCTGCAGATACAATTCAGTGATCCTAGCGTATCAGATGTAGTTACAAAACGCCTAAACAGTAGGAATTTCCCAAAATCAGAGTGGAGGATGATTTCCCATTTACTTTGGATTTCTTAAAATTGTTTAATACAGGAAAATGTCATCATCTGGCCGACACTGAAAAGACCCGCCACAGCCCACACAGCAAAGTTGGAGGGAGTCATTATTCACTAGAAGGGACGTCAAGGGGACAAATTCAGAATAGATAAAAGGAAGGCCTCAAAAAATGTTACAGGAAGAAAGGGTTGGAGTAATCTTTGGGGATGGAAAGTCGCATAGTGTAGCAGAAGCCATGGGAAAATCTCCAAGTATTGTTGCATGCACAACCTACTGCTTAACCCCTTCCTGACACAGCATGTTTTTGCCTTCCTGACAGAGCCCTTTTTTTCAAATCTGACATGTATCACTTAAGTGGGGATAACTTTTTTTTGCTTTTACTTATCCCAGTGATTTTGAGATTGTTTTCTCGTGACACATTGTACTTCAAATTAGTGGTAAATTTGGGTCGATACAGTCTGTGTTTTTTTGTGAAAAATACCAAAATGTCGTAAAAAAATGGAAAATTTAGCAATTTGCAAAATGTTAAATTTTCTGCTTGTGAGACAAATAATCATACCACTCAAAATAGTTAATAACTAACATAGACCATATGTCTACTTTATGTTTCCATCATTATTTCAACTTCCTTTTAATTTTTTTGGACACCAGGAGGCTTACAATATGAATAGCAAATTTTCAAATTTTCAAGAAAATTTCAAACACTGATTTTTTTAGGGACCAGTTCAGTTCTGATGTGACTTTGAGGGACTTGTATGTGAGACACCCCCATAAATGATGCCATTTCAAAAACTGCACCCCTCACAGTATTCAAAACAGCATTTTGGAAGTTTGTTAACCCTTTAGGTGTTTCACAGGAATTAAAACAAAGTGTAGGTGAAATTTCAAAATTTCATTTTTTTGGCAGATTTGCAATTTTAATACATTTTTCTAAGGAACACAGTAGATTTTACTAGAGAAATGTGACTAAAAATTGATTCCCCCAATTCTTTTGTTTTCATAAATATCCTATATGTGGCCCTAGTGTGCACGTTGACCAAACCACAGGCTTCATAATAGAAGGAGCACCTACTTGATTTTGGAGCCTCCTTTTTATGAGATTATTTTTTAGGCACCATGTAGGTTTCTAGGCACCATAAGATGCTAAAATTTAGGAACCCCCCCACAAGTGACCCCATTTTGCAAACTACACCCCTCAGGGAATTCATCTAGGGGTATAGTGTACATTTCAAACCCCCAGGGGTTTCACCAATTGTGGTACAACTGGGCAGTGAAAATGAAAAATTATTTTTTTTACACAAAAATGCAGTTCTGGCTCAAAATTTTTCATTTTGACAAGGAATGAAGGAGACAAAGCACCCCAAAATCTGTGCCCTAATTTCTCCCGAGTACGGCAATGCCTCACATGTGACCAAAAAATACCATTTAGGTGCATGGCAGGACTCAGAAGGGAAGGAGTGATTTTTGGATTTTGCAGCTCAGATTCTGGTGGAATGTTGGTGGGTGCTATGTCGCATTAGCAAGACCCCCCAAGCACCAATACAGTGGAACCCCCCCACAAGTGACCCGATTTTGCAAACTACACCCCTCAGGGAATTCATCTAGGGGCATAGTGTACATTTCAAACCCCCAGGGGTTTCACCATTTTTGATACAACTGGGCTGTGCAAATGAAAAATTACATTTTTTACACAAAAATGCAGTTCTGGCTCAAAATTTTTCATTTTCACAAGGAATGAAGGAGACAAAGCACCCCAAAATCTGTGCCCCAATTTCTCCCGAGTACGGCAATGCCTCACATGTGACCAAAAAATACCATTTGGGTGCATGGCAGGACTCAGAAGGGAAGGAGTGATTTTTGGATTTTGCAGCTCAGATTCTGGTGGAATGTTGGTGGGTGCTATGTCGCATTAGCAAGACCCCCCAAGCACCAATACAGTGGAACCCCCCCACAAGTGACCCCATTTTGCAAACTACACCCCTCAGGGAATTCATCTAGGGGTATAGTGTACATTTCAAACCCCCAGGGGTTTCACCAATTTTGATACAACTGGGCTGTGCAAATGAAAAATTACATTTTTTACACAAAAATGCAGTTCTGGCTCAAAATTTTTCATTTTCACAAGGAATGAAGGAGACAAAGCACCCCAAAATCTGTGCCCCAATTTCTCCCGAGTACGGCAATGCCTCATATGTGACCAAAAAATACCATTTGGGTGCATGGCAGGACTCAGAAGGGAAGGAGTGATTTTTGTATTTTGCAGCTCAGATTCTGGTGGAATTTTGATGGGTGCTATGTCGCATTAGCAAGACCCCCAAAGCACCAATACAGTGGAAGCCCCCCACAAGTGACCCCATTTTGCAAACTACACCCCTCAGGGAATTCATCTAGGGGTATAGTGTACATTTCAAACCCCCAGGGGTTTCACCAATTTTGATACAACTGGGCTGTGCAAATGAAAAATTACATTTTTTTACACAAAAATGCAGTTCTGGCTCAACATTTTTCATTTTCACAAGGAATGAAGGAGACAAAGAACCCCAAAATCTGTGCCCCAATTTCTCCCGAGTACGGCAATGCCTCACATGTGACCAAAAAATACCATTTGGGTGCATGGCAGGACTCAGAAGGGAAGGAGTGATTTTTGGATTTTGCAACTCAGATTCTGGTGGAATGTTGGTGGGTGCTATGTCGCATTAGCAAGACCCTCCAAGCACCAATACAGTGGAACCCCCCCACAAGTGACCCCATTTTGCAAACTACACCCCTCAGGGAATTCATCTAGGGGTATAGTGTACATTTCAAACCCCCAGGGGTTTCACCAATTTTGATACAACTGGGCTGTGCAAATGAAAAATTACATTTTTTACACAAAAATGCAGTTCTGGCTCAAAATTTTTCATTTTCACAAGGAATTAAGGAGACAAAGCACCCCAAAATCTGTGCCCCAATTTCTCCCGAGTACGGCAATGCCTCATATGTGACCAAAAAATACCATTTGGGTGCATGGCAGGACTCAGAAGGGAAGGAGTGATTTTTGTATTTTGCAGCTCAGATTCTGGTGGAATTTTGATGGGTGCTATGTCGCATTAGCAAGACCCCCAAAGCACCAATACAGTGGAAGCCCCCCACAAGTGACCCCATTTTGCAAACTACACCCCTCAGGGAATTCATCTAGGGGTATAGTGTACATTTCAAACCCCCAGGGGTTTCACCAATTTTGATACAACTGGGCTGTGCAAATGAAAAATTACATTTTTTACACAAAAATGCAGTTCTGGCTCAAAATTTTTCATTTTCACAAGGAATGAAGGAGACAAAATCTGTGCCCCAATTTCTCCCGAGTACGGCAATGCCTCATATGTGACCAAAAAATACCATTTGGGTGCATGGCAGGACTCAGAAGGGAAGGAGTGATTTTTGTATTTTGCAGCTCAGATTCTGGTGGAATTTTGATGGGTGCTATGTCGCATTAGCAAGACCCCCAAAGCACCAATACAGTGGAAGCCCCCCACAAGTGACCCCATTTTGCAAACTACACCCCTCAGGGAATTCATCTAGGGGTATAGTGTACATTTCAAACCCCCAGGGGTTTCACCAATTTTGATACAACTGGGCTGTGCAAATGAAAAATTACATTTTTTTACACAAAAATGCAGTTCTGGCTCAACATTTTTCATTTTCACAAGGAATGAAGGAGACAAAGCACCCCAAAATCTGTGCCCCAATTTCTCCCGAGTACGGCAATGCCTCACATGTGACCAAAAAATACCATTTGGGTGCATGGCAGGACTCAGAAGGGAAGGAGTGATTTTTGGATTTTGCAACTCAGATTCTGGTGGAATGTTGGTGGGTGCTATGTCGCATTAGCAAGACCCTCCAAGCACCAATACAGTGGAACCCCCCCACAAGTGACCCCATTTTGCAAACTACACCCCTCAGGGAATTCATCTAGGGGTATAGTGTACATTTCAAACCCCCAGGGGTTTCACCAATTTTGATACAACTGGGCTGTGCAAATGAAAAATTACATTTTTTACACAAAAATGCAGTTCTGGCTCAAAATTTTTCATTTTCACAAGGAATTAAGGAGACAAAGCACCCCAAAATCTGTGCCCCAATTTCTCCCGAGTACGGCAATGCCTCATATGTGACCAAAAAATACCATTTGGGTGCATGGCAGGACTCAGAAGGGAAGGAGTGATTTTTGTATTTTGCAGCTCAGATTCTGGTGGAATTTTGATGGGTGCTATGTCGCATTAGCAAGACCCCCAAAGCACCAATACAGTGGAAGCCCCCCACAAGTGACCCCATTTTGCAAACTACACCCCTCAGGGAATTCATCTAGGGGTATAGTGTACATTTCAAACCCCCAGGGGTTTCACCAATTTTGATACAACTGGGCTGTGCAAATGAAAAATTACATTTTTTTACACAAAAATGCAGTTCTGGCTCAAAATTTTTCATTTTCACAAGGAATGAAGGAGACAAAGCACCCCAAAATCTGTGCCCCAATTTCTCCCGAGTACGGCAATGCCTCACATGTGACCAAAAAATACCATTTGGGTGCATGGCAGGACTCAGAAGGGAAGGAGTGATTTTTGGATTTTGCAGCTCAGATTCTGGTGGAATGTTGGTGGGTGCTATGTCGCATTAGCAAGACCCCCCAAGCACCAATACAGTGGAACCCCCCCACAAGTGACCCCATTTTGCAAACTACACCCCTCAGGGAATTCATCTAGGGGTATAGTGTACATTTCAAACCCCCAGGGGTTTCACCAATTTTGATACAACTGGGCTGTGCAAATGAAAAATTACATTTTTTACACAAAAATGCAGTTCTGGCTCAAAAATTTTCATTTTCACAAGGAATGAAGGAGACAAAGCACCCCAAAATCTGTGCCCCAATTTCTCCCGAGTACGGCAATGCCTCATATGTGACCAAAAAATACCATTTGGGTGCATGGCAGGACTCAGAAGGGAAGGAGTGATTTTTGTATTTTGCAGCTCAGATTCTGGTGGAATTTTGATGGGTGCTATGTCGCATTAGCAAGACCCCCAAAGCACCAATACAGTGGAACCCCCCCCACAAGTGACCCCATTGTGCAAACTACACCCCTCAGGGAATTCATCTAGGGGTATAGTGTACATTTCAAACCCCCAGGGGTTTCACCAATTTTGATACAACTGGGCTGTGCAAATGAAAAATTACATTTTTTACACAAAAATGCAGTTCTGGCTCAAAATTTTTCATTTTCACAAGGAATGAAGGAGACAAAGCACCCCAAAATCTGTGCCCCAATTTCTCCCGAGTACGGCAATGCCTCATATGTGACCAAAAAATACCATTTGGGTGCATGGCAGGACTCAGAAGGGAAGGAGTGATTTTTGTATTTTGCAGCTCAGATTCTGGTGGAATTTTGATGGGTGCTATGTCGCATTAGCAAGACCCCCAAAGCACCAATACAGTGGAACCCCCCCACAAGTGACCCCATTGTGCAAACTACACCCCTCAGGGAATTCATCTAGGGGTATAGTGTACATTTCAAACCCCCAGGGGTTTCACCAATTTTGATACAACTGGGCAGTGAAAATGAAAAATTACATTTTTTTACACAAAAATGCAGTTCTGGCTCAAAATTTTTCATTTTCAGAAGGTATGAAGGAGAAAAAGCACCCCAAAATCTGTGCCCCAATTTCTCCCGAGTACGGCAATGCCTCACATGTGACCAAAAAATACCAGTTGGGTGCATGGCAGGACTGAGAAGGGAAGGAGTGATTTTTGGATTTTGCGGCTCAGATTCTGGTGGAATGAATGGTGGGTGCTATGTGGCATTAGCAAGACCCCCGAAGCACGGTGAAATTATGAACCTAATAATCCATAGATGTGTGGTATATTTTAAAACACTCCTTTATACATAGGCCGGGTTTGTCGGGGCAAGTGTCACACTGGAAAATAGTTTGCTTTCTTATTCCCTTTTTATAGCAAACTTTGCACCTTTTTTGTGTCCTGCCCTTTTTTCCAGTGGAGGGGATTTCATCAGGAAAATGCTGCCCTGGTACAATACGGGGGCCAGTACTAGAAGTACTGGGGCCCTCTGCCTGCTGGTTCCCAAATATTAGGCCCTTTATGACTTCCTCTTGAAAGTGCATAAATGTCCCCCTCTGGCTGGTAGAACGGAATAGCACGTAAGCGTTATACAGTGCCATCTGGATGATATACACGGCCAGCTTCTTGTACCAGATTTTTGTTTTCCGCAGGGCACTGTACGGCTTCAGTACCTGATCTGAAAGATCCACTCCGCCCATGTACCTATTGTAATCCAGGATACAATTAGGTTTTGAGGTGTGGGTACTGGTACCTCGTACAGGGACGGAGGTGGTACTGTCTCCGTGAATTGTTGTCAGTATAAGGACATCCCTCTTGTCCTTATATTTGACCAACAACATATTTTCGGTGTATATTCCCCTGCTTTCACCCCTTCTCAATACTTGGGCAATGTGCGTTTTTGGGAGGCCTCTTTGGTTCTTGCGCACAGTACCGCAAGCTGCTGTACCTCTTGAACCAAGGGCCTTAAACAGGGGGATGCTGGTGTAAAAGTTATCCACATAGAGGTGATAACCTTTATCCAGGAAGGGGTGCACTAAATCCCAGACAATTTTTCCACTAACACCTACGAGGGAGGGGGGGCATTCTGGCGGTTCAATTCTTGAATCCTTCCCTTCATATACCCTAAACCTGTGAGTGTACCCTGAGGTGCTTTCACAAAACTTATACATTTTTATGCCATACCTTGCCCTCTTACTGGGAAGGTACTGGCGGAATTTAACCCTTCCTTTAAAATGTATAAGGGACTCGTCTATGCAAATGAATTTATCTGGGATGTACATCTCTTCAAATTTGGCACTGAAGTGATCAATGACCGGCCTGACTTTGAATAGCCGGTCAAAGGTGGGATCATCTCTGGGTGGGCACTGTGCATTATCGTTGTAATGCAAAAATTTAAGGATTAACTCAAAACGAGTCCGGGTCATGGCCATACGGTAAAGTGGGGTGCTGTACAGAACATCTGTACTCCAATATTGCCTAATTTCTGGCTTTTTTACTATGCCCATATGAAACACCAGACCCCAAAACGTCATCATCTCTACTGCATCTACAGGGGTCCACCTAGCAAATGATGACGTGGGGTTTTGAGCAATAAACTGCTGGGCATATAAATTAGTTTGGTCCACCATTAAATTTATAAAATCATCAGAGAAAAATAATTTGAAAAAGTCAATTTCTCTGAGACCTGTGGAATCAAATTGGATTCCTGGGATGGCCAAAAACTCAGGAACCTGGGGCTCAAAATTGTCTGGTGGTGGGGTCCATACGAGATCAATTATTGGGGGGGGGGGTCTCAGCTGCTCTACGGGGGCGTCTTTGAGGGGGTCCCTCATCACTAGAGGAGGAAGAGGAGCTTAAGATGAATCCTTCAAATTCCCCGCTTGGCTCACTGGCTGTGTCAGAGTCAGAGGCAAGCATGGCATATGCCTCCTCCGCTGAATACATTCTTCTGGATGACTGGGATGACATTTGGGATGACATTTGGGATGCCATTTTTTTTTTTTGTGTTTCTGGTAGTGAAATGTTTCAACACGTGTATAGTGTAGGGGGGGTACAAACTTTATTTCAATGTAGTATGTAGTGTGTAGTGTGTATGTAGTGCAGAAAAAAAAAAAAAAAAAAAAAAGGTCCTGCGCCAAAAATTGAGCACAGATGTTGGTCAGTAACGTCCGTCACTGAACAGCGCTCAAAGGCAACAGGAATTTGATCAAAAAAAAAAAAAAAAAGATCAACCCTGTGCCGAAAAAGCTGATCAGTGATGTACGTCACTGATCAGCGCACAGTGGCCACAGGACACCCACAAAATCACAGTGTGTGTAAAAAAAAAATTAAAAAAAGACCCCACAGCACCCTCAAAAAAAAAAAAAGGTGATCACTGATGCGACACTGATTACCAGTGAGGGGCAGCAGGTGCACAACCTTTGGTGCAACTGACAGTGCAACTGGCAGCAACTGACAGGTATACTGTATATAAAAAAAAAACCCTGCACCCCCAAAAAGTTGCTGATCAGCACAGATATACTGATCAGCACAAAAGGGGGGGGGTAGCAGACACAAAATATAGCACTCTCTATCACTCTCTGTCACTATCTCTCTCTATCTATCTCTCTCTATCTATCTCTCTATCTCTCACTATCTATCACTCTATGACACTGCAGCAGCAGCACTAACAGTTATATATATAAAAAAAAAAACCTGCAGCCCCAAAAAGGGGGGGTAGCAGACACAAAATATAGCACTCTCTATCACTATCTCTCTATCTCTCTATCTCTCACTATCTATCACTATCTATTACTCTATGACACTGCAGCAGCAGCACTGACAGTTATATATATATAAAAAAAAAACCTGCAGCCCCAAAAAGGGGGGGTAGCAGACACAAAATATAGCACTCTCTATCACTATCTCTCTATCTCTCTATATCTCACTATCTATCACTATCTATCACTCTATGACACTGCAGCAGCAGCACTGACACTTATATATATCTAAACAAAACCCCTGCACCCCCAAAAAGGGGGGGTAGCAGACACAAAATATAGCACTCTCTGTCACTATCTCTCTATCTCTCTCTATCTCTCTCTATCTCTCTCTCTATCTCTCTCTATCTCTCTATCACACTGCAGCAGCAGCAGGAAGTCACAAGAAGTCAGATCCAGGAAGCATCCAGCACGCTACAAGCAGTGATCAGGTGATCAGGTAAGGTATTTGCAAGGATCAGGTAAGTATTTGCAAGGATCAGGTCAGTATCACGGCAGATAGGCACGGTGACCGCTCTGCACGCAATTCCAGACCAGAATGGCGTCTGCAGCGCAGTCACCGTTAGTTTAAATGTTGCGCCTTGGCTGTGATTGGTCCGTGGGTCCCACGGACCAATCACAGCCTTGGGGGCAGGTGGGGTGAGGTGTCGTCGTCACCGATGACCCCCTCATGCCCCCTGACGCCCGGCGGTGATTGACACCTGTGTTACCGAGCGTCTGATTCGCTGGTAACACAGGAAAACGCTGTGAATGGCTGTTCACACTGAACAGCCAATCACAGCGATCGCCGACGGGGGGGCGGCATCGCAGCCCCCCCTGGGCATGCAGGGATATGTCTGCTGTCAGGGACAGCAGACATCGTCCCTCTGTCACTGCGTCTCTATACGCAGTGACAGTTTAAAGCCATGACGTACATTTATGCCATGTGTCGGGAAGTACATCCCGACCATGACGTAAATGTACGTCAAATGTCGGGAAGGGGTTAAAGTCTCTTTTCATTGACCATTAGAGAAACCTATTTAAGAAGAAAGCATAATAGTACATTTTGATGTCTGGAAGTTAGAAGTACATAGTTTAATTCTGGGTCTTTCACATAAGCAAATAAATTGGAGAATTAGTTTCTGAATAGAGCAGAACCAGGAATCTGAAATATGGATTGTCAAGGGCTGGAGGGGGAAGAGCAATTAAAATCACTAATCCTTTAGATTTCCCTTCAAACTGTAGTTTTATTTGGGCACTATTTTTAAAATGTGCTTCTTGTATAAGGGCTATATCGATCCTATCTGTCTATAAACATTTATTTATTTATTAACAGTTTATTTATTAACAGTTTCTTATATAACGCACACATATTCCACAGCGTTTTACAGAGAATATTTGAACATTCACACCAGTCCCTGCCTCAGTAGAGCTTACAATCTTTATTCCTACCACATGTACACGTACACACATTATAGCATTCATTTGGTTGGAAGCCAATTAACATACCGGACTACCATGAGTAAACACACACAAGCACGGGGGAGAATAGACAAACTCTGCACAGTTAGAGCCATGGTGGGAATCAAACCCTTGACCTCAGCGCTGTGTGGCAGTAGGGCTAACCATTACACTACCCACACTGCCCCATAAAGGTCTGAGTAACTTGGAAAACAAACAAGGGTTTTCAGGTGGCACTTACAGCAAAAGCAAGCAACAAATGGTTAGATTAATATTTAATGTATTTACAACCTAAAAAAAGAATTACATACAATATGTATCAAAACCTCAGGGTTCAGTCTTTGGTCCTCTGCTTTTCTTAATCTATACCTCATCTCTTGGCAACTAATCAGCTCTTTTGGATTTCACTATCATCTGTATGTGGATGATACTCAGCTCTACCTATCCTCCCCAGACCTGTCCCCATCTGTATTGAGCCGTGTCTCTGAATGCCTTTCTGCTGTTTCATCTTGGATGTCATCTTGCCACCTCAAACTTAATATTTCTAAAATAGGATTAATTATATTTTTGCCAATAAATAGCAGTAACCAACCAGATATCTCTTGCTGTGGAGAATATGACAATTGCTCCTACCACTCAAGCTCACTGCCTAGGGGTTATCATTGACACTGAACTTTCCTTTTTTCCACACATTCAATCTGTCTCTAAATCATGCCACATGCACCTAAAAAACATATTCAAAATAAGCCCTTACCTTACACAAGACACTGCAAAAACTCTAGTCCATGCTCTCATCATCTCACGCATTGATTATTCCAATAGTCTCCTTATTGCCTTCCCCAATACAGACTCACCACTACAGTTCATCATGAATGCAGCTGTGAGCATAGTCTTTCTAACCAGACATTCATCATCTGCAAAGCTACTCTGTCAGTCACTTCAGGGGTTACCTGTATTCTACCGTATTCTATACAAAATTCTTTTACATACACACAAAGCCATAAACCAAACTACAGCAACATACATAACTTCTCTTATCTTAAAAAATATATTCTCTTATCTTAAAAAATATATTCCTTTACACTCCTCAAAAGATCTGTGTCTCTCATACACACTCATTACTCGCTCCCATTCCCGATTTCAGGACTTTCTTCAGGCTGAACCCACTCTGTGGAATGCTCTCCCAAGTACAATAAGACTTTCCTCCAGTCTCCAAACCTACAAGCGTTCCCTGAAAACTCTTCTTCAGGCAAGCTTATCAAATTCCAGAACCTGCCACTTAACCTTTATATACCATTCCTATCTAATTACATCCCCAATGTACATTCCACACATATACACTCTTTCTATTTACACATTTTCCATCCCCCTGACCCCTGGCCAAACTGCTGGATCACCATATCATATAGCACACCAGGAACCTTCGCATTCTGGTGAAATTAATGCAATAAAGAATATCTATCCTTGTGTATCAATACCTATAGAGTGTAAGCTTGCAAGCAGGTCCCTTATACTTTGACTGTCTGTAAATACCCAGTTTGTTGTATCACTGTCTCTTATTGTAAAGTGCAATGGAAAATGCTGTGCTATATAAGAAACTGTTAATAAATAAATAACCAGCAGTGCAGATGGTTTTGTCCCTCTGCAAACATTGCAGCCTTCCTAACAGGTGTGAAGTAGGCCCAATATAATTTTCTTTATTTGTTTCTAGTGCACTACTAAACTCTCATAGATATAGTCTGAAATGCAACTAAAATAAGACATTGATTATTTAACAATGATTGTACAGATGTTTAAAGTCGCACAGTTATTACAGCACTTTAAAATAATACATCTTGCATGACTGAAAAGGAAGTTACAGGCAAATATCATGGATTTTCTTTTTTTGTGTGATTATTATAAATATCATGGATAAGTATGTATAAAATGCTTTAGCTGTTAAGACATATCCTTGCAAGTGTCAGTCAGCAGGATACACAGAGACAGTGGAGTGACTCATCTCAGTAGATATACTTTTTGTAAAACCTTTATTGACAGCCATTTAAAGTGACAGAGTGCACTTCCTACTGGGCTCTGGGTGCAAAACCTGTGCTCTAAAAGACAGTGTGATAGTCTCTCCTCTTAATAACACCTGGAACATAAATGCCTATGGCTGTGCTAATGACCTAGGCACCAATATTCTAGCCTACTAATAGCACAAGGAAGAGCAAAAACCTTTAGTACATATTGAAGCTATATGTGCAGGGATTTTTGGTTTGGCCTCCTTTATCTCTCTTTAGTAAATTGATTCCTCAGATGGCTTGATTCAGAGTTGCACGCAGAAACTGGGTTTAAAATGTGGATATTTTGCTACTAGTATTCTAATGCCACTATATATACCTATAAGTGTATGCACACTTTTTTGTCATTTATAGCCGTCATAATTAGAATAAGCATGTACACCTACATAATGCTGGGTGTAAGAGATCCATCACCAGTCTTCACCAGATACATGCCCACAACACTCCCAATGCCACTTTCACTCTATGGGCGGTATTCAATGTGAATACCGGCGACGTGCAGCGAATCCTGTTTAGGATTCGCTGCACATTCGCCACTGCTCACTGCGTTCCTGAGCCTCGCCGTCTCCGGTATTCAACGAGTCAGGGGCTCGCTGCCCCTGACTGGCGAATCTGAGCTCCTGCGGCGGACGCCGCAGGGAGCCTGAGGACAGTGGCAGGCAGGGAGATGGAAGTCTCCCTGCCTGCCCCAGAACATTTGTGGGGGGGAGGTGGGCTCCCCGGGTGCCAGGCAGCACAGGCTGCCCCCGGGGGTGCCAGCAGGGGACCGGGTATATTCACTACACCCGATCATGAATATGTAATGATCGGGTGAAGTGAATATATGGATATCTAATGAGCGGCTCGGCTCCGGCCCCCTGCTGGCTGGTCTGTTTAAAAAAAAAATATATATATATATTTTTTTAATTAAATATATATTCATGTGCTTACAGCACATGAATAAAAATAGCATGCCCCTCCTCAGAATAAAATTCCTGATTTTTTGACACCAATTGTAAAAAACAAAACACTTTTTTTTAAAAGTTCACCTTCCACTTCACCATAAAAAGATAGCGATTGCTACTCAGTGAATCATGGCGAAAAAAACCTTGAAATGTATTTGCCATCTGGTCATTGAATAGGGTGATTCACCGTTTTAGTCAGAAATTCGCCTTACAGCACAAAATCGCCATAAAAACCTGGCGAATCAGCCTCATTGAATACCGCCCTATGTATCTGACAAGTCGACATCAAGGAAACACAGTTCAATGCCCCATACACACGGTGTGAGTGGAGAGTCCTTGTTGAGAAATCTCGTATTGCTCACATCACTCAGAACAGATCGCTTCACACAGCACTGCATCAGTGTTGTGTTCTGCATATCTGCTGTCTCAAATTACATGTATGTGAGTTTTTTTTTACATAGTAAAGTGTTATCTACTTTTATGCTCATTTGTGCGCTTTTCTGGCTTTTTTTCTGCATGT
Organism: Crinia signifera; assembly: GCF_055691185.1. Classification (NCBI taxonomy): domain Eukaryota; kingdom Metazoa; phylum Chordata; class Amphibia; order Anura; family Myobatrachidae; genus Crinia; species Crinia signifera. The sequence continues at coordinate 80,276,191 of NC_139219.1, read as the reverse complement.
ACCTCTCTGTGAGGTTTTGGTGAGCCTCATTCCAATCAACAGCTGAACTACATTTTGAATATCCACACGGACGGATTGCAACATATAGGGACTTTTTGCGCATAAATTGGACTCTGTATGTATGTATATATATATATATATATATAGGCTTGGGTACACAGCAGCACTCGACTCGGTTTTCAATAAACACGCCACACAGCGGGACTCAGTGTCAAATAGCCGACGTTTCGGAATTTACTCCGTTCTCAAGACCAACACATCCAACAATGCATACATATACATATCTTACCTATATACCGTGTCAGCAGACCACCTCCCGACTCGCCGCACCCACAGCCAGGACGCTCCGTGCACCACACCACTTCCGGGTTGCGGGCGACCTCTGACTCCACGTGTAGACGTCATGACGCCTGCTTCACCCTGGGTGGACTGTGGTTGCCAGGTAACCTGACGCCGCTGGATGCCGGCTAACAGGGAGATCTGCAGAGAGAGATTGTAACATAAGTGCACAACACCAATACAGTGAAAAAAACATGAAGACTAAAAATCAACGAATGGCAATACATCAATACTGATACAGTGCAATAATAACTGAAAAATCAGAGAAGCATATTAAAGAAGCATATTAAAGAAACATATTATAAGACAGTTGCTCGTTCAAGCCCTTAGGCTGCATAGTGTCCAGTTTATGGATCCAGTATGTCTCCAATTGGAGGAGACGCCGGCCACGGTCACCCCCTCTGAGGTCAGCAGGTACATGGTCAATTATGATGTAATTAAGGTTGACTAATGTATGTCTCGCGGCCACAAAGTGCCGGGCGACCGGCTGGTCATTTTCCTTGTTGTTTAAAGCTGCTTTGATGGCGGAGCGGTGAGCCGCGATCCGCTCGCGAAATGTCCTGATTGTCTTGCCCACGTAGCACATGCCACATGGGCATTTAATCAGATAGACCACGTGGGTAGATGTACAAGTCACAGGGTGCTTTATCTGTATCGTGTACCCTAGATGAGGGTGATAGAATATTCTGGAACCCATCATGCCCCGGCAGGTGGTACACCCCACACATTTGTAGCACCCTCCTGGTTTTCTTTGGGTGTTGGGGCCGAGCCTTTTAGAAATATCTGTGTTCACCACCCAATCTCTGATATTCCTGCCACGTTTGTAGCAAGGCATTAAGGTGGAATCTTTAAGCTTGCTCAGATCCCGATCTCGTTGGATAACTGGCCAATTTAGTTTGGAATACTTTGAGATGGTGATGTCTGCTTCATTGTAATCACGGATCCCCTTCTGCAGCACCCCGGTACATTGTGTTTAGTGAATCCTGGAGTGCCGGACCCTGTACCCGCTATATATATATATATATATATATATATATATATATATATATATATATATATATATATGATAGCATTTAGACAGCGAGCAACATCTCAATGAAAAAAATACAAATTTATTATAGTGGCAAAAAAAGGCATAAGTGCAAATCAGATCGAAAAAAAAACAGGGAAAAAGATACTCAGCATATTTTAGCAGCAACATTTAGGCATTCTTATGTTGCTGCTAAAATATGCTGAGTATATTTTCCCCTGGTTTTTATCGATCTGATTTACACTTATGCCTTTTTTTGCCACTATAATAAATTTGTATTTTTTTCATTGAGATGTTGCTCGCTGTCTAAATGCTATCCTGCATTACTACATATATTGGCTTCAGCACTCCCAGTTCTGGATGTTAGTGTGTGTGGTATTGGTCCCATGATTTCAGTGTATATATATATATATATATATAGAGAGAGAGAGAGAGAGAGAGAGAGAGAGAGAGAGAGAGAGAGAGAGAGAGAGAGAGAGAGCACAGTCGTGAGTTGGCGACCCTATTAATGATCTTCACAATTAGATCAGACCAGCCTTAATTCAATTCACTCTAGTATATAGAATAAGAGTCCAAATAATTTTATAAATGTATTTAAAAAATCTCTTAATCCACACAGTGGTAACAGTTCATCCAGATCCTTATAGTGTCCATTGAGACAATTCAAACACTTGATAACAGCAGAAGATACCCAACACGTTTCCTCCCTTAATAGGACTTCATCAGGGGTTTACTAAAAGATTAATTAATAACATTTAGAATGTAAATTTTAAAATTGTAATACAAACAATACAATATATTTTTTGGGCTACACATTTCATGATTTATTTACATGAAAAGAATATAGGGGAGAAGATGGAGACAGGCGAACAGAGATAGATCAGCAAACAGATAAACCATTTATCATGGTACAAGATTACCTGGTCAATTACATACCGGATCATCGGGATTTATTAAGACAGCTTTCTCAAGAGGAATAAAATCCTATTAGGGTGGTAAGTGAGTCCTTGGAACAGTGTAACACCTAGTGAGGGATAATTAGAACTCCTTAGAGGATCACATATAGGTTGATTCATGAGCACTACCATCTTCATACCCCCTAAAAAATCTTAGAGGTAATTCACCTTGATTGTCGATATTTGTATGTTTATTTTTATTTGTATATCCACAATTTCTTTTATTTTTATTGTTATTTTTTAGATTGTACACAAGTATATCTCTGTATTAGCAATGTTCTGGATACAATGTGTGTTATTTTCTATATCCACTAAATAAGATCAATTAGGGACCACACATCCCATAAGGGAGATAGAAGCATTTATTTACCTGAACTAGGACTATATGTTGAGCTGCAAATATCACCAAATAGAATAACAGTCGATGAACCTAAAGTAGCTATTCTAAATTAAACCTCCTACACTATAGATAGTAAAATGATCTGCATTATTGCATTTCCAAATGGAGCACTAAACAAATTCAATTAATTACCACAGTTATAACCCACTAATTAATAAACAAAATCAAATTAATTACCGTAATACACTTTATTAAGAGCACTCACACATAGTAAAATAAGTTTAACTTAAAATAGTTAGGCGTAGACTACATCCATCCTAACACTTTAAGCTCACTATTAGGGATTAATTAACATTAACATTTATTATATTATTAATTGCACCTAATATGACACTAAATATAAAAATTAAAAATAATATTAGAATAATTAAATATTTCTTTATGAATTCATATATGTTGCATAAATAAGGAAGGCCATATTAGGAGGAATTTCCGAGTTTGGGATCATTTTAATAGTTGCATCAAAGTAGCCCTCTTTTTCATCTATAGGAACTTATCTTCAGCCCCATAAGGACTAGGAACTGCAGTGAATGGGCTCCCTTTACTGGAGCTCCAATCAGGACAGTGCCCAGCAGAGGCACTACCGGTCTTTGGAACGCAATTCCGGGAGCGATGGAATGCAAACCCAGAATTGCAGCGCTACATAGAAGCGGCGGGTCCCACCGCGCATTTGGGGGATGTAGGTGTGATCAGACAAAATGTCACTGATCCCCCCACATCCACACTACACCACCAACATATTAGGAACGTATATTAGGCCCCTCTAAGCCTAATTAGGCCGGAGTAAACCGGTCTGATAGCCGCTAAACAGGCTGGGTAATCCGGAGCTAAAAGAATATGTTTTATTATTTATTTTTTTAATTTTTTCTTATTGCACACATTAAATCTTCACACTAGGAGATATCAAAATTAGAGGAAAGAAACTGTAGATTTCAGACATTTTTAAGTATTTGTCAGTTTTAACAGCTGGGTTCACCAAGGATTGAGCCTGGGTCCATCTCTATCACACATTGGGCCTTCCCAGACCGATTGGAGTTGTTGTCTCCACTGTAACCTTGTAATGGTATGTTTTTCCATCAAAAATGGGTGGGAGAACTTCCGGTTCCGGCAGAGGGATGTGAAGCAGCTCTCCCCTGAGCTCCGCTGCCGAACCGGCCCAAACACAGCTTTCACGGCTAATATAGCCTCCATCCACCACCAAACAATACCCGGAGACCCCCAGCACACCGTCCGAGCGGCGAATGGAACATCCGTCAACGGAGATGCCGGGATCCAGAGCTCGCGCCCAGAAGGGGAAAGACGCGGCGCCCGCCACATCCAAGATGGCGCCGACAGCGGAGACCTCGCGCTCGTCGCGGCAAGGAACACCGCTGCCGCAGAGGGTAAGAGGCTCCACTGCACCCACATTAGACAGCACCGAGGAGGGCGCCCACCCCACATCCCCCCTGGCCCTGGACAACTCCATACCAGACCTATCGGCTCCAGTCACATACGGTGACATGGTAGGAGCCATAAGAGCAGCTATAGCACCTCTGTTCCAGGAACAGACGGACAAAATCAACAAGCAGCTGGAGCAACTGCAAAAACGAGTGCTGGACACTGAGTGCAGAATGGGAGAATGCTTCCAGGATGTGGCAGAGCTTAAACCATTAGTCACCCAGCACTCAAGAGACCTGCTCTCCCTCCACAATAAGTTACAGGATCTCGAAAACAGATCTAGGAGAAATAATCTGAGATTAGTTGGGGTCCCTGAAACTGTAAAAGGCCCAGATCTGTTCAACTTCATTAGAAACACTCTCCCTGAAATGCTGGGGATCAAAGACCGCTGCGCAGACCTAGTCATTGAAAGGGCTCACAGACTAGGTCCCCAACGCCCCAATAATGAAAACAGACCCAGGACTGTGATTTTCAAATCCATGAACTATTTACATAAGGAACTTTTCTGGGCAGCGTCCCGAAAGCACCGCAACATAGAATGGGAGGGGAGTACCATCCTGATATTTCAAGACTACTCCGCCGAGCTGACAAAGCAAAGAAAGGAGTTCTCTCCAATATGCTCCAAACTTATTCAGATGGAACGCAAATTTGCCCTCCTCTACCCAGCAAAATTACGTATATACGAAGGGTCCTCATTCAAGGACTTTATGACGCCAACCGATGCAGAAGCATATATGGAGGAATTGGCTTATCAATCCAATCCACATCGTAGGGCGTCTGAAGGTGACTGAGAACTCCCCATCCACAACATATTCTACAAACTGTCTCACCCGAGACCCCAAAACCCCCCCTCCCCCTCCCCCCTCCCCTTCTAGACACCCACAACTCAGGAATGTCAGTTGCCATCTAACGAAAATATGCTGCCTGGTTGCTAATTCTCCGTTGCGGATACACGAGGCCGTTCAGCCTCTTACCGAGGTCACACATGATTCCCATGTATCCATATTCTCTTCTGGCAAATTTGACTCCTGTCCCATCTAGAGTGAGATTTAACAATGTACCAGCACCTTCATTGGAGCGACACAGAGACAGGATACCCTTCCCACTAATCTACACCCCAGCCCTGCGAAGACCTGAAGGAACACTTCCTCATACCCCCCCCCCCCTGAACGGTCATAGCAGGAAGGGAAAAAGCACTAAAAGCTTTCAACGACCAAGAAAGAGAAGAGACACCCCGTCACCCACAGGGAATGACCCCCACATCCACACCTTACCGGGACTCATTTCAGGACAACTTTCATTTACTGTTATTGCTGAATTACACTTATTGTTGATTACACCAGACTTGGCAAACCGCAGGATATACAGTCAAAAGACCCGCGAAAGACCTTAGACATCTCTCCCCCCTCCCCCCCCCCCCCCCTCCAGTTGCCATGGACAAAGTTTTTGGTGGTTCTTAAATTTGTTATCTAAAATGGGCCACTTTCGGCCTGGGAGCAGACCTGAGACCGTTCGTAAGACAATCAGGAAGATCTCCTCCCATGGGTCCCGGAAGCTACCAAGTAGGGTCCATTATTTGTGTTGTTTGTTTTGTATGGTTTAATATGTTATTGTTTCCCCCAATTTTCCCCCCCACCCCCCCTAATCCTAACTTTGTGTGGTTGTTCTCTATTATGACATGTATATCTGAAATGTATAAGAGCTACAGAACACACCCACCCAATACGTTATGGCTCTCCACGTAGGTAGCTGGAACGTCGGGGGGATTAACTCCCCGATCAAAAGAAAGAAAATACTAATATATTTAAATAAGCTTAAATTGGATTTAGTGTTCCTGCAGGAATCCCACCTAATGCCTAAAGAGTCAGTGAAGCTGAACATGCTGAAATGGAAACTTTTAGCTGCCGCACATTACAATTCCAAAGCGAGAGGAGTACTAATATTGGCCAAAAACCACTTAGACATATCAGTATCAAAGGTAATTGCAGACCCAGAAGGAAGGTATGTGTTATGTTGTCTAAAATTTGACCAACAGGAAATGGTATGCCTAAATATTTACGCACCCAATCAATACTCCGCACCCTTTTTTAAATCTATTATAAAGTTACTATCCCCATATATACATCTACCCATTATTACATGTGGAGATTTCAATTTGATTACATCAGCATCTCTAGATAAACAGATTGTACCCTCACAGCCCCGCAAGCAACCCAAAATAGGCATCCCGGAATTATGCTCCCGCCTCCAGTTACTGGACGTATGGAGAACACTACACCCCATTGACCGCGAGTTTACCTGCATCTCGGCATCCACAGGATCAATGTCGCGCATTGATTACGCTCTAATTTCCCACTTCCTCCTCCCAAGAGTAAACGCGAGTGAAATCGCTCCCATTGTCCTCTCGGACCACGCTGTAGTGCATTTTAAATTGCACCTCTCCCAACAACAACCTACATCAAAAATATGGAGATGCCCATCTAACTTATTATCTTCCCCTAAACTCAGAACAGTAGTAAACCAGACGTGGGACAACTACGCTATAGACAATGAACACTCTAGATTAGAAAACCCCCCCCTTTACTGGCAAGCCTCAAAAGCCACACTCAGAGGGGAATTAACAGCACAAACGATTAAATTCAAACGTAAACTAAAAACAGATTACATTACAGCACAAACAACTTTGACTAGTGCCTTCGATAATTATAAACAAAACCCCTCCACAATTAACAAAAACACATATCTAGAGGCCAAGGCGCTTTACGAAAGTATTATCGAGAAATCAGAATCCCTTTACTCCTTTTCTAAATCTTCCCGATTCCACAGATACGGGAATAAATCGAGCAAACTACTTTCCTCATTACTGCAGGGACAGAGAACCCCTGCTACCATTCGCCCACTAAAGACCCCTCAAGGTACATTGACTACATCTAATGAACATACGGCCCAAACTTTATGCGACTTTTATGCCACCCTATACTCCCAACCAAACTCAGACTCCCAAAAAGCCCAAGAATTTTGGGAATCGTTGCCCACCCCAAAAATGTCCCTGCCAGATGCAGCGAACCTATCAAAAGATATAACCCAGGAAGAGGTGGCTAGAGTGATTTCGGGTTTGAAATCAGGTAAAGCCCCAGGACCTGACGGCCTTACCCCGGATTACTATAAGCTACTAGCGCCCAAGATAGTCCCCTTACTTACAGATGTCTATAATCATATAATCACGAATAATTCCTTACCTTTATATTTTAACACCGCAAACATTAGAGTGCTCCCGAAACAAGGTAGAGATCTCACATTGCCCAGTTCTTATAGACCGATTTCATTACTGAATATAGATTACAAAATATTGACAAAAATAATGGCAGAAAGATTAAAGCTAATTCTCCCCTCCCTTATTCATATAGACCAAACCGGATTTGTCAAAGGCCGCAACTCAGCCATAAACATCAGACGAGTCTTGTCTGCGGTGTCCACGTCCCAGGGTGTCATGTCGGGCGCCCCAAAAGCGATTCTCTCCCTGGACGCGGAGAAGGCGTTCGACATGGTACACTGGGACCATTTGGACCATGTCCTACGACGTTTCGGATTCCCAACAAAATTTAGAGACTTTGTCTCAACCATATATAACAACTCTAATTCACATATAATAACGAACGGGCTGCTATCCCCACCATTTCCCATACTCCGAGGCACAAGGCAGGGCTGCCCCCTGTCGCCCCTCCTTTTTGTCTTAGCCCTGGAACCCCTGGCCATCACCCTTCGAAGCTCCCCGCTCTTCCAAGGAATACAGATTCGCCACATTGACCTGAGGGTGTCGCTCTTTGCCGACGATATGTTAATATTTATGTCGCATCCACAACACGCTATCCCGATAGTCTTCAAAATCTTAAGAGACTTCGGAAGTTTCTCAGGCTACAAGGTCAATGTGGACAAATCGGAGCTATTAATGATTCAAGGCCCTCCACCGATGTTCCCGGAGAGCGGAGAGCTACATTCCATTAAACAAAAATCAGACCAGATCAAATACCTGGGAGTCCAGATACCCAAAGACTTATTAAAACTTGGAAAATGCAATTACTCACCCATCATACATAAAATCATAAAAACACTAGAAGACTGGAAAAACTTGCCACTATCCCTACTAGGCAGAGTAGAAGTGGTCAAGACAGTATTACTACCACGCCTACTATACCCCTTACAGATGCTCCCAACAAAACCCGACCCCATAGACACAAATGCTCTGAATAAAGCTTCCTTGAAATTTATATGGCAAGGTAAGAAGCCTAAAATAGCCCAACAAAAATTAAAACTACTAAAAACAGATGGAGGATTGGGTCTCACTGACATCCCCAACTACTCAAGTGCCTTACTCTCTCGATATGCACTGGGATGGTTAGCGGAGAATGATGCCTTCTCGATATATGAACTAGACTGTGCCTTATTCTTCCCCTTCGCCCCTGGGGCTCTTCTACACTCCACCGCAAAACATATCCCCAAACATATATTGAACCACCCCTTATTCAAAGATATTTATAGGACGTGGCGGCAGACATGCACTAAATTAGGAATAAATAAAGATCAGACAGAATGGATACCGATTTGGGGCAACCCCATGTTTCCCCCAGCCATCAATAACCCAGCTTTCAACCGCATGAAAAGGAAGGGCCTGCAAACTATCTCCCAGGTCTTCGACCCAGGAGGAAACATTCTCCCCTTTCCCACCCTACGGGACAAATACGGCCTACCCCAAAATAGTCTTTTCCAGATTATGCAGCTACACCATTATGTATTATCAGCTAATCCAAGAAACCTAGCGAATGCACCACATACTCCACTACACAGCTGGATAGACAAATTGCAAATTGGCACCTTCAAAGCTAAACTGATTTACATAGAACTCCAGCAACTTAGCTCCACTGACTCCCGAAATAAGACAACGATAATCTGGCAAAAAGATTTTCCTTTATTGACATCCGCAGACATTTTTAAATACTTAGAATCATCCTTAAAAACCTTACAAACTTCTACACTCCAGGAAACACATTTTAAACTGGTTCATAGGGCGTACATAACACAAAAACAACGTAGTTATTTCGACCCAGACGAATCAGGCAGATGTCCCAAATGTGGTTTCCATTCAGCATCTCTCGAACACAACTTCTGGTCCTGTGGACACATCAAAAAATTTTGGCACAAGATTATAAACTATATCAACAAAACATTCAAGTTAACAGTAAAAATACACCCAGTGCCATTATTATTTTTAAACTTTGATAGCTGGAATCTAATAGGACCAAATCAGGACCTCATCCCGTTCCTCTCGATCATGTTCACTACTGCGAAAAAAGTTATACTGACGTCATGGGTGGGGAAACAAGCCCCCTCTCTGGCAGAGCTGGAAGGCTTAATGTTAAAATACATGGCGTATGAAAGATACAACTCCCTTCACTATAACCAAAAACTAACAACAAGTTTCCTTAAGAAATGGGCCCCTTTTATCAGGTTACGGTCAGAGGAGTCTAAAAGGAAAATCTACGAGACACTAGAGCTGGAAATGTAGTATAACAAGGAACAGATAACACCTGTAGGGGAGAGGAAAGCAGAGAAGGACTAGGATAGCTAGAAAGAGAAAGAAGGAAAAAGGGAACAGTCAGGGTCCTGCGGGACAGAGGAAACATAAAATTTCGATTAAGCTGAGAATTGCAATATAACCAGTAATAACTACAAACACGAGAAGCGATCCAACACCTACACACTATAGCGTCATGGGATAGAAAGGAAATGTTAAGATACAATTCACAAACCACAAGTTCTGATTGTATATTATATTGTATGCTATATTTTGTAATGAACCTAATGTTATGTATATAGATAAACAATACTCACCATGATATAGAGAATATGTCGGTATAGAGAACCCCCCTCCCCTCTCCCCCCCCCCGCCCCTCACTCACCTACTACTTTTCCCCCCACCAGTTTTGACAGCCTGGCACTACCCCTCCCCCCCCTCCAAATCCAGCGAATAGGGAGGCACAAGACTTCCTTTCCCAACCACAAAGCGAGTGGTCCACATCTACTAACTAACAGAATACCCCCCCCCCCCAACTCTCTAACCCCCTCCCCGGCCCAAGTTGAGAATAACCTCTCCCCCACCCCCCCTCTCACCAGCCAGCTGTCAAGGCCATCCCCCACCCCTTACACTTTTACAGTTTAAGAGAAGTTACAAGAGTGATATGCTCCAAGTTAACCTCTATTCAAGGAGGGGCACAGGTGTGGCAGGGTTGTCTAACGTCAGAAGACCAAAGGACGAGACTCAAAACCCAAATCGATCTCAATCATATACAAAAAGTATCTGCTCCAGAAATGGAGAATCAACAGTCATAACCCATACATATATTTCAAAGTCCCGGAGGGACGTAAACCACCGTACTTCCACGCCACGCCTGTGACCTCAGGTTTTGTATTACCGTAATGTAAAATGCTGTATCACTAAAATGTTATTTCAAATGTCAAAGCCAAACATCTGTAACGCGAAATGTTCTGTAAATTAACTGTGTAAGGCATTGAAAATACCAATAAATACATATTTAAAAAAAAAAAAAAAAAAAAAAAAAAAATGGGTGGGATAACTAAGGTTAACTCTCATAGTCTCTAATTACACATTTGTATATAGGTTCTGTCATTAAAGAAAGGTCTTATCCACTAACCTAACATCAGACTGCAATACTATTAGCAGCATTTCCAGGAGAAAGATTATGCACCACCCAGCTGGTTGGTTTATCCACAGAAAACACGATAATAGGTACTTTTTTTTATTTGTCTGCCTAATTAATGGAGTGTAATATTAACCACGCCTTGTACATAGGGCATAATAATCAATCTCTATTTGAGTGGGAGAATTAACTCCACATTATAGTAGGTGAAGTTTGTCTATCTATATGTGATCCTCTAAGGAGTTCTTATTATCCCTCACTAGGTGTTAAGGCCCCCATACACTAGGGCGACTTTATCACATGAAAAATCCGGGGAGCTGCAGGCGGCGGGGGGGGGGGGGGAGCGGCAGGATGGGAGTGGGGACTGGCCGGGGAGTGACAGGAGCAGGCTGGGGGCGGGGTCCGGTCCTGGGTACCTGTAGGTGCAGGCTGTAATCTGTATTGTGCACTGGGAGAGCCTCAGCCTCTTCAGATGTAGCGGCGCTGCGGCATGCAGGGTCAGGAGCGGGGACTGCAGATGCGTGGCGCGAGAATAGAAAGACATCCCATTCAAAGGACTGGGCGGCCGCTGATTGGCTGAGAACTCAGCCAATCAGCGGCCGCCCAGTCTTTTGAATAGGATGGTTTCTATTCTCCCACTCGCCGTGGGGACCGCAGAGCAGCGGGAGAATAGAAACCATCCTATTCAAAAGACTGGGCGGCCGCTGATTGGCTGAGTTCTCAGCCAATCAGCGGCCGCCCAGTCCTTTGAATGGGATTTCTTTCTATTCTCGCGCCGCGCACCCGGTCTCTCTGCATCTGCGGTCCCCGCTCCTGACCCTGCCTGCCGCAGCGCCGCTACATCTGAAGAGGCTGAGGCTCTCCCAGTGCACAATACAGATTACAGCCTGCACCTACAGGTACCCAGGACCGGACCCCGCCCCCAGCCTGCTCCTGTCACTCCCCTGGACGGCTGCACATGATTAATCTTATGTGCAGACCGTCCGACATCCGGATCTGATCCGATGTACACGGGACCGCGCATCGGATCAGATCGGATGTCATACACTACGCAATTTGCCCAGTTTCACCCGATTTCTCGGCCCAACCCTCCAGGATCGGGTGAAATCGGGGCCAAATCGCGTAGTGTATAGAGGCCTTTACACTGTTCCAAGGACTCACTTACCACCCTAATAGGATTGTATTCCTCTTGATAAAGCTGCCTTAATAAATTCCTATGATCCGGTATATAATTGACCAGGTAATCTTGTACCATGATAAGTGGTTTATCTGTTTGCTGTTCCATCTCTGTTCACCTGTCTCAATCTTCTCCCTTGATGTTTTTATTCTTTTCATGTAAATAAATCATGAAATGTGTAGCCAAAAAAATATATTGTACTAGTATGTCATTATGTAATCCATTTTTTTTGTATTACAATTTTAAAATTACATTCTAAATGTTATTAATTAATCTTTTAGTAAACCCCTGATGAAGTCCTATTAAGGGAGGAAACGCATTGGGTATCTTCTGCTGTTATCAAGTGTTTGAATTGCCTCAATGAAAACCATAAGGATCTGGATGAACTGTTACCACTGTTTGGATTAAGATACTTTTTTAATACATTTTTAAAAATTATTGGGACTCTTATTCTATATACTAGAGTGAATTGAATTAAGGCTCATCTGATCTAATCGTGAAGATCTTTACTAGGGGTGCCAACTCACAACTGTGCTCCATATCTTTCCCATATCCCCCTTCCAACAGGGGATCTTGTGAGGTAGGCAGCACCCACAAAATTACATCAATTCTCTGGGTGCGACACCAGAGTCTGCTCTACAGATATATATATATATATATATATATATATATATATATGATATATATGTGTGTGTGTGTGTGTGTGTGTGTGTGTGTGTGTGAACAAATTGATGAAAGTGGAGAAAAGAAGATGAAAAAAATGGATGTAACATATGAATAGCTTATCTTTAAAAGTGCTTCTTTGGTCACATGACCAACCATCAGAATCATCATACTGTATAAAGGATACAATGAAATAAAACATAGTTTGCGATGTTAGATTAAATAATACTGTATAAAAAAACTTTAATAACACATAACCATAATTAGGGATTATTTACTTATAAGCATAAGATAAAACTAGCACAAGTTAAAAAGTTTAAAATTCATTATTTATTACACAGTAATTTAACCATAAAATAGAAACATGTACATGAAAATATAAAAAAGAGCGCTTATCTGTCCAGATGCTATTCACAGGTATAGCAATACTGTACATTTCCAATGTGTTTCTTCTAATGGATAGAATCCCCATAATGAAGTCTATCCAACAGATGACAAAGAGACTTCATTGTTACTGACTTTATTCTGTATCAATTTAAACAAAAGTTATAATTGACAAGATGCACATACTGTAGATCACATTGTTACTGATTGCTTACAAATTAAGTGTCTGAATTTTGTACATGAAGTTTGATGTTAAAATCCCTTGCTTGGAGTTTTTTGTATTCAAATACAGGGGAAATAAGTCAGGGATGTTCATCATTAACATGGTGCACCTACTGTACATAAATTACGATACTGCTTTCCTAGCACGGCGCCCACGATCTAGATTGTATGTGTGGGGCTGATATCTCAAGCATCTCATGCATCTTATGTGTTTGTGCGGCATAAGATGCATGAGATGATGCAATCGATGCGATCAACGAGATTGACGAGATTTTTACATTGCAAGCATCTCATGCATCTTATGTGTTTGGGCGGCATAAGATGCATGAGATGATGCAATTGACGAGATTTTTACAATGGAATCAATGTAAAAAGGCCCCAAAACCCCAATTTTAATTGCGAACCCCCCCTCATGGGTGAAATGGCCCCCCCATTGTTAACGCCACCCCACTATTGACACCAACCCGAAGCGTGGCGAGCACAGCGAGCCCCCGAGGGGCGGTGGTACGAGTCCTCGGACCTTTTCATAGTAAAGTAGTCCACGTCCGCTCGCCACGCTTCGGACTTGGTGGCTCGCTGCGCTCGCCACACTATATAAAGTCAACTCCACGCCGACGTGGATAGTGGGGGTATGAAAAGGTCGGAGAACGCGTACCGTCGCCCTTCGCGGGCTCGCTGCGCTCGCCATGCTTCGGGTTGGCGTTGATAGTGCTGGTGGCGTTAACAATGGTTATTGGGGGCTCACGATTTTTTATCTCATGGATCTCATGGATCTCATGCATCTTATGGATGCATAAGATCCATTAGATTAAAAAATCGGGTCCATCGCGTTGATTGTATGCCTTAAGTACCTTAAACTTAAGGCATACAATCAATGATATGGGCGCCGGGCTAGGAAAGCAGTACCTAAATTACAGTCACATATAGCTTACTAGTTAACTAACTATTGCTCATGTGGTGCCATGTGGGATTCAACTTTAGGGGCAATTGTAATGTGTGTGTGTTAATGATGTTCAATTTTATGTTTTCTTTATATTGATTTACGGTGCATACACATTGTACAATTTTTTTGACCAATTTTGTTGAAAGATATTTCCATTAAACCCAGTGTCCTGGACGAAAGATGTTGACGACAGAAGAACGACGAATGATGATGCGCATACACGCCAGTTGTTCTTTAAGATTGTTCGTCAACTGTGCTTGCAGCTCAATTTGGATATCTTTCCAAAAGAGCCTATAAACTGTAGCTAGATTTTCGTCAATATCTTTTGTCAACATCTTTCTTCCAGGACACTGGGTTCAATGGAAATGTCTTTCAACAAAATTGGTCAAAACATTATACAGTGTGTATGCACCTTTTGATTTGTCTAGTACAGTGCTTGAAGTGGGCCGGTATACAGCGGTATGCCATACCGGCACTTTCTTTGAGCACTGTGTTTTTTTTCCCCTGCTCACCCACAAGGGGGAGCTGCCTGTCTCCCTTCACCCATTCAGCGGCTACCATCTCCATTATACTATGCCCCCCTCACCCAGAGGCTGTCTCCTCCAAACTCACACATCTCCAATCCCAGTGCACAGGGGCCCAAGGTGTTATTGGGACCCGCTGCCGCCTGCACGCATGCGGCTGTTTACCTTTTAAATGTTTAAGTAAGCAGGGAGATACTGCAGGGAGCCACTCAGACTTTTATCGCCAGTAGCCCTATCCCAGGCTCTGCCCACTGTTCCCAGCCAGTGTCTCCTGGCTCCAGTGAGTGGGAGTTGGAGACCGTACGCTACCGCCCAGGAGGAGACCCAGCGCCGGGTTGAATTTGAAGCAGACCCCGTGCTAGGAAGCAGGAGCTGGGGACCGAGTGAGCAGAAGATCCGGCACTGTCATGAAGGAGGCAGGAGCAGAGCCGGTGCTGGTGCCATGGAGTGGGAGACAGTGCATCTGGTAAAGGAGATGGTGACTCAGCATTGGTTAGAATGTGCAGCAGACACCAGGTAGCAGAAGTGTTTAGTGTTTAAACCCCTGCTCTCTCTTCTTTCTCCTCTATGCCTCCGCTTTCCTCCCCCTACCCTCCGCCCACTCTGCTCACCATCTGCTCTACTAGTACTACCCCTCTGTTCCCCCTCTCCTCCTGTGCTCTCTCTCCTCCTATTCCCCACTCCTCTGAGTGGTGGGCTGGGCCCAAGGGGGAAGGTTGGCATATACCCCCCCGGTTGGTTAAATTTTAAATGACTTGGGCCAGCCCCTGGTACATGCAGAGTGGGCCGTCCTGCTGCAGACGGGTGGCTCCACCCCTTCTCTATGCCTCTCTCACATCCCGGACCCTGTCTGCTTTCTGAAGGCAGTGGGGTGGCAACTCAAGCCAGATTCAGCTGTGTGTGCATCCTCTCGGTGTCTGCCAGCAACGCGTTTGGCCCCAACAGTCCTGGCTCTGTGTGTCTTCCTCCTGCCACCACTGACTAAAAACAGACACCCTGCCTCTGTCTTCTGACCCTGGCTACACTTTTACTCGGCTCCCAGTTCAGGATCCCATCAACCTCCCCACAGCCTCCTTCCATGTCATGTGCCTAATTTCCCTGTCCCTGGCACACGGCTCCAGCCTCCTTCCACCCCAGGCTCTCCTCAATGCTGCTGCACCGCTGCTGACCTGGGTTCCATTGACTGTTGCCATAGGAGACTGGCTCTCTGGCCTGCTGCTGTGCAGGAGTCCGGCTCTTCTCCCTGCCGCTCCAACAGCACAGTTGTGTCCTCCCTGCTGCCCTCTCCACCCTTCATCCCCCTCACTCTGCATCGCCTTCTCACCCTATCGCCTTCTCACCCTACATCCTGTATTACCCTGCACCTCCCCTCTCTCATGCTGCATCCCCCCCTCATCCTGCATTCTCTCCCACCTTGCACCCCCTTTACCCCTGCATCCCCTCTCACCCTGTAGCCCTCTCTCTGCATCCCTCTCCCCAATGTATCCTTCTGGCTTCTCTCTTGGTACCGCTCTCCCACCATAAATTACTCTACAACCAGCATTCCCCCCTTCCTTTATCCCTCACATATACTGCCTCCTCTTCCACCCAGCATCCCTCTTCCTCTGTCCCTCTCCCAGTGCACCTTCTTAGAGCATTGCTTTTTTTCTAAGCTGACAGCTGGGCAGAGAGGGGTGTGCTGCCCAGCTGTCTAAAGTGCAGGTCGGCAGCTGCTGAAGGCAAACAGTCTGACAGCCGAGCAGAAGCAGTGGGCTGCCCAGCTGTCTTCAGTAAGAGCAGTCCATGGCAGTTTTAAATATCACAATGGGCCCCCAGCAAATTGGAGCTTGCGGCCCAGCAGCCAATCATGAGCCACCACTGCCACTCCTGATTGCCTGGCTGTCAGACTGCTTCCCCATGGCAAGGAGCATGTAAGCCCCCTTGGCAATGATTAAACCTCCTTGGCATCGAGTATGATGACCCTGGCATCAAGCAGGAAGCCCCAAGAATCGACCATGTAACTTCAGTCATTGAGAAAGAGCCCCCCCTAGCAATGAGTATGTCGGTAAGTGGCACTTATCTGCCATAATATGTAATGGGCATCTCAGTGTGTGGCATATGTATATTGGGCATCACGGTGTGTGGCAAATGTATATTGAGCATCACAGTGTGGCAAATGTAAATTGGGCATCACGGTGTATGGCATATGTATATTGGGCATCACGGTGTGTGGCATATGTATAATGGGTATAATGCTCATTATACATTGCCACACACCGTGATGCTCATTATACATTGCCACACACCATGATGCTCATTATACCTGTGTCACACACTGTGATGCCTAATATACATATGTGGCTGTCTCTGTGTCTCTTCTGTCATACTCTGTGTCCCCGATGTCTCTTTCTCTCTGTGTTACCGCTGTCAGTCTCTCTCTGCTGTCACTCTATCCCTTTGTCCTTGTTGTCCTTGAATTATGGCTCTTACAGTGTGGCACAATGTGTAAGAGGCACTAGTACTATATAGCATAAGGGGTCCTACTAGTGTGGTATATAAGAGGTATGTGGTGTGGTATTCTACTCCTAAAGACTTGCCCCCTTTTTCAATGGCCACACCCCCTTTTCCGGAGCAAGCGCGCCATAGGCGCGCACATAAATAAATACTTTATTTTTCCATACCCCCACATTTTTACTTCGAGCACTGGTCTAGTAAGTATAAATGTCCAACCTAAAAGCCTAGATCCACAGCTGTGCTAGCAATCAGACATTAGGATGCCTGGACTAACACCTGATGTGACAACAATGATGTCACCTCCTGCATACTGGGGAGTCTGGGAACCAGTTGAGGAGCCAAGAGGAGGATGATAGGAGGTGGTCCCATAGCTAAGGTGGGTCTGGACTGATTTTAACTTCAAGTACAGCCCTAAAAGTAATATAAATACATAACATTTCTCACAATTTCCAACAGTTAATTTCCTTAATGAAAATAATGCATTTGTATCATTAAAGGATAAACAGATTAAAATAATGAGACATCATTATAAATGATAGAGTATGTACTAATTAGAAAGCAGCATAATCTATCTCTTTAGCTATTTTCTATCAAAATCACAAATAAACACTTGTGATAATTGCAGATAATTACAGCATATTTATTTCAAGTATTATACCTAGAATTACTAAGAACGTCTGTACTTTGAAAAAAAAACAACATTTTGTAAAAATAAAACCTTTACATTTATTTCGCTAAGTGTAGATAAGTTACAAAGGGACTCACATCATTTTCATTTAAGCTAAGATCAGGCGTGTTTAATAATATTAACTGGCAACTGTATAATTGATATCATAGCTTTATTAAGCAGAATACTATTGACAAACAATATAATCATACTGTAGTTAACTTATAAGGAAGTAAAACTGTCCATTGAGCAGATCAGAGCCGGACCTGACCCATTGGTTGTACTAGGCAAGATTTTAGCTGGTGCCATTAATTTGCAGAACATACTGTACTGCTCGTTATGTCCTATTTCAAATGATTATGCAACAAACTGATGCCTCCAGTTCTCACAATTATGCCCCACATTACTCCCAGTTTATGTAGTTATATCACGCTTTACTGACTGCAACCAGTTTAAATGGATATGGTGAAAAATGCTGCTCCCCCAAAGCCCAACTGGATCCTGATGCTCAGTGGTCACTCTTCTGGGAGAGGTCAGGTGGCATGCTCAGGACTCCTTTATCCATCTAGTTACCTAAACTGTCATGGTGAAAAGCAGCATTGAAGAGTGGACATGACCTTTGACAGTAGCAGTATAATAGTGATTATTTTGAGCATTGTGGCTGGGAAAAAAATAGCACTGACTGCTGGGTGCCAGCCTGAAGCAAATGCATTTTAGGTATTCCTCATATGAGCTGTGCCCAGGGAGAGGTTCAGTGCATAATGATCTTGAACCCTCAGCATAGTATATAGACTTGATATTGACTATTTACGAAAAACTTCCAGTTGAGAATTCAGAAAGTGCACTTTATGTGCAGGAATGAGTGTAAACATCAAAGTAGTGGCAATTATTGGTAGGAACACAGTACAGGAAGCTGTAGGGTTAAATGTTTTGTTTGCGTTTGTCAGTCTATAGCAGGTGTTGTAGTCGAGTTAATAGGAGGTTATGTGTTGCTGTAGTGGAGTGTTAGGCTGCATATTTAATATGCCAACAGATCCGAGTGGTAAAGCGACCAATTTGAAAATCATACACATGTACCAATAGGTTTCTTGATATGCTTATCCCGATGTCACGTCATTTGAAATTGCAATGTGATGCCAATCAGTTCAGTCACTGTATTGGTGGTCAGCAGGTTGCACTTTACACACAGCCAGACATGCCAATATATCTTAGAGCAGTGGTAGCCAACCCTAGCCCTCGAGAGCTACCAATAGTTCACATTTTCCAGACAACATAGCTGCTGCACTCATTAATCACTGACACATTTTAAAAGATACACAGATGGAGCTTATTAGCTCACTTGTGATTCTGAGACCTGCAAAACATGCACTGTTGGTAGCTCTCGAGGACTAGGGTTGGGTACTGCAGTCTTAGAGGAAAAAAAGAAAGAAAGGATTCCTACAAGAGGCACTCTAAACTGGTTGACATTGCTATTTTGCATAGTTTGGTCATATTTTCTTGCTGTACACAGGGGACTGTGCGGATTAATCTCCTTGCTCGAATGCCAATATATCTGCAAGATGTATTATCATTGGCTGTGCAGTAGGACTAACACAATGGGCGAAATGTAATAGGGTGCGATTTTTGGACGAGTTCCAAACTCGCCAGAAATCGCACCTTTAAAAATCACGTTTTTTGCCGCGAATTCGCATATGTAATGAGATGCGAATTAGCGGCAAAAAATGCGATTTGCCGCGATTTCGGACGATTTTCAGTCATGAAAATGTGCGCATTTTCATATATGCGAGTTTGGGTAACAATTTTTTTTTTTTTAAAAACGGCGTGGGGTCCCCCCTCCTGAGCATAACCAGCCCCGGGCTGAAAGAGCTGGTCCTGGTTTCATAAAATCAAAGGAACAATCAAGTTGGGGTTTCCATGATTTTATAAAACCAGCACCAGGCTCAAGGGCCGGTCCTGGTTCCCAAAATACGGGGGACAAAATGACTGGGGGTCCCCCGTATTTCAAGAACCAGCACCGGGCCCAACCAGCCAGCAGGGTAATGCCACAGCCGGGGGGAGACTTTTTATACAAGTCCCCCCGGCCAAAGCATTCAGCCCTCTGACTGGTCAGCATGTGCATGGGCCCTGGGGGAGTGGGGACCCCCCCAAAGAAGGGGTCCCCCCCCTCCAGAACTTACCTGCCCATGCTGAAGCCCGGGGCTGTCCTCGATGCCCCTGGGCTGTGGGCATCGAGCTGATTAATGGTGTAAAAAAATAGATAAAATCCTATTGTGTATTGCTGTGGAACTATGAGTCCCAGCAAGCCTGCACCACATGCAGGGACTTGGAGAACCACAAGTCCCAGCATGTGGGGCAATAAAGGGCCCGCTGGGACTAGTAGTCCCACAGTACTACAAATAGTTAAATAAAAACACACACACACAGACAGTACAACTTTAATACACACCAAGCCCATTCATCCATACTCACCTATGTTGACACGAAGCTTCGGTCCCCTTGTCCAGTAGAATCCAGAGGGGAGGCTGTGGAGAGAAATCATACTCACCACAGACGTCTTCAGCGCTTCCCCGGGAGCCCTGCAGCATTTTCCCCACGATCACCGTCCTCCGGTGTTCTGTTTACATCTGGGGCTCTGCCCCCAGACCGGGACTTAGCCCCGCCTACCAGCCAATGATGGTCCGGGAAAACCCCCATGCTGGACCATCATTGGCTGGTAGGCGGGGCTAAGTCCCGGTCTGGGGGACTCAGTGCTACAGAGGCTGAGAGCGCGTTTGGCTGAGCTATGCATCTCCATGGAGACGCATAGCTCAGCCAATCAGGACTGAGCTATGCGACTCCAAGGAGATGTATCGGCCAATCGCGCTCTCAGCCTCTGTAGCGCTGGAACAGTGCTACAGAAGCTGTTAGAGGCAACGGAGAAAGCCGGTTCTCCCCGCTGCCTGTCAGTGCGGGGGGAGCCGGCTGTGAAGCAGCCAGACCAGCGCTGGATCCAGGAATGGTAAGTAACGCTGGTGTAAAAGTGAGGTGTGTGTGTGTAATAAACTTTTACTTCTCTGTGTGTGTGTGTTTTTTATAAACATTCTTTTTGTAGGTGGACTACAAGTCCCAGCGGGCCCATTAATGCCCCGCATGCTGGGACTGGTGGTTCTCCAAGTCCCAGCATGCGGGGGAGGTCTGCTGGCACTTGTAGTTCTCCGGTATAAAGCAATGTAACGTATGATCGATTTAACCCTATCAGGCCGGCGTCCACTGGCCACGGACGCCGGTGACAGCCCCGGGCTTCAGCCCTGGACGGGTGAAGCCTGGGGGGGGGGACCCCTTTATTGGGGGGGCCCCCACTCCTCCAGGTACCCCGTCCAAGGCTGACCAGCCACGGTGCTCATGTTTTGGCCGGGGGACCTTGTATAAAAAGTGTCCCCCGGCTGTGGCATGACACCGTGGGCTGTTGGAGCCCGGTGCTGGTTTCAAAATACGGGGGACCCCCAGATTTTTTGTCCCCCATATTTTTGGAACCAGGACCGGTCCAAGAGTCCGGGTCTGGTTTCAGAAATACGGGGGACCCCTATGCTTTTTTTCCCCCCGTATTTTTGGAACCAGGTCCGGCTCAATGAGCCCGGGGCTGGTTATGCTTAGGAGGGGGGACCCCACGCCGTTTTTTTTTAATAAAAACACTTTTACACATTTTTATTAACAGGACCATGCACAGATCTCAATGATCTGTGCATGGTTCTGTGAAATTCGCCTGTCAGAACCTGGTCTATTTTTTTTGCGATTTTTGGTAACATTGACCAAAAATCGCACCCTATTACATTTGCGAGTTGTATACTTTATAATGGCAAAACATCTGGATGCGATTTGAAATGTGACTAAAAATCGCACTTCTAAAAGTGCGATTTTTTACCGCGATTTTCAACCTATTAAATGTGCGATTTTCGGAAAATGTGCGATTTTGGCCGTTTTTGACCAAAAATCGCACATGTCTAAAAATCGCACCCTAACACATTTCGCCCAATATGTCTGTGATCTTGCACGCCAATGCACTACATATATTTCACCTGTTAAATGGAATATTTATGAATGTGTACACAGCATTAAGCAGCAATTTGCCTCCTTTTCCTGTAACTTTCCCTCATGTTTTCATTTTTGATTTGTGTGTAAGAAAGAACGGCAGGAGAGTGGCTATTTTTTCTGCAATTACATCTGGTAGCACTCCCTTTCAATAAAATAGATGCGCTGATTTTACCTCATTAGGCTCAAATGCACCAGCTGAATGGCTGGGCATTTAACATGTAATGGAAGGCGTTGTGGAGACGCATTTACTTGCCACTGAGAAAGGCAATAGGCCATGCAAGTGTGGCTGAAGATAACTGTTTGGTATAAGACATTTTTGCCACTGGTTGGTTCTGTACTTCTGCCACCATTAGGTTCATTTAATGAGGTATTTCAATTTAAAGGTTGATCGTTTTTAAATGACATATTATTGTCTGAGTCATGCTTTTGTGTACATTTAGGACCAGGGGCGCGGGTGCTGCGTGGGCGCCGGCTCCCGGCCGGCGCACTATGTGTCAAAACGGGCGGGTTGCTGTTTTTTTTTTTACACTTACATTCTAGTGTGCTGCGTGCGCCTGCTGGTGCGCCGCCTGCCGCTGCCGCACAGGCGAGTCGGCCACGGCACGGGAGCAGCCATCACAGTCTGGCAGACTCACTGTCAGACTGTCACATTGCTTGATGGGCAGGTGGCTGTCCAATGGGAGGTAGGGCGGGCGTGATTTGGCTGTGGAATGAGAGGGCGGGAAGGGGAGTGGCCTGACACTGAGTGACAGGGTAAGCAGCAGTGGCTGCTGGTTACTCTGCCTCAGCTTCTCCTATGCGTGTGACGTCATCACGTCACACGCTGGAGAGGCCAGACAGAGGAGCCCGGGAAGCTGAGCAGGGAGGGTGGTTTCTTCAGGTTGCAGAGTGTCCCAGTTGACCCAGTCTTCATAACTTCTTCAGGCAGCATTGTAACAGCAGAGGTTAGTTTTTACTTGCAATTATATAAATAAATAAATTTTAAAGAAGTATATGTGTAAAATATATATATATATATACCCTACCAAAATTCCATGTGGGGTGTGTGTGTGTGTGGGGGGGGAGGGGCAATAATTTTTTGGCTGGGGGAGCATAATTTATAGTTACGCCACTGTTTAGGACCTTATTCTGATAGACTCGCAAGACTGTGAATTTTTCAGCCTTGCGAGTGCATCAGACGCTGCCCGCAGTGCTGCCCCCCCCCCCCCCTGCACACAGGACCCCCCGCACTGCTCTGAATGGATGATTTACATAATCCATCCATCACAGCCTCATTAGCCTGAGAATGCCCAGCATTCCCATGGGAATGCCCATGAAACGATGGGCGTTCCCTTATGCTAATGGAATTGGCCAGCGCCCCCTGCACTTCTCTGCCCCCGTCCGCTGTGTAGGGTGCATGCACCCGGCAAACCGCAGAAATGTGCATGCGCAGATGCTCAACATCAGTCCTCCTTGCGAATGCACGGAGGACCGAATGGATCTGAATAAGGTCCTTAGAAAAGTTACGTTTGTGTACTGCAGCAAGTGTTTTCAGCATTATGACATCTACCTCTAGGACATTTATCAGTCTCAAGACATGGTCACATTAAGGAATACATAGTCAACATCATAAATGGTGCTTGATGCTGGCAGTACAAAATTATATTTAAGCACAGTTAAGCAGTAAGTATTCAGAGTGATGATCTCTGTAGTCAAAATCATTTAAAGCCCACTTTGGCTCTGAGATAATTCTAGTTATCGGTAATTAGCACATTTGCTGGGAAGGATTAGTGGGACATCACAAGCATCCCTTGAAGCTGTAAAACAATTATTTTGTTTTGAGCACAGTCAGATAGTCAGTGCAAAGTCTTTTTTATCAGCAGAAATTTGGAGATTCATATAACTACAACATAAACAATTATTTAAGAGAAGTCACAGCACACTTTTTTAGTTATAGCCTAGGTTGGAAACAATGATACATTACATGGGCGGGCAGACAGATTCTTGTGTCAGTGGGCCTTATTCTAGTTCACTCTTTCTGACAAAATCCTTGTCAGATGGACAAAACCATGTGCACTGCAGGAGGCAGATGTAAAATGTGCAGAGAGAATTAGATTTGGGTGAGTTATTTTGTTTCTGTGCAGGGTAAATACTGGCTGCTTTATTTTTACACTGCAATATAGATCTCACTTTGAAGTAAAACCCCACCCAAATCTAATTCTCTCTGCACAAGTAACATCTGCCCCACCTGCAGTGCACATGGTTTTGTCCATCAAAAGGTGCCTACACACGGGGCAATATGATCGCTCAGCAATCATATTGCTCAGTGTCCCGTTTTCATCTGGGACCAGAGATGGTCGCAGATGAAAATGTCACACTGCCGGGAAAAGAGGCAGTGGAAGTCACTGGTCGGAGGAGCATGCTCCTCCGACCAGCGACCATTCTGGGGCTGAAAACGGGAGCGCGTACCCGGCGATTTATCGCTGGTGCACACTCCAATCACTGGCAATATGTGACCATATTTCCAGCGATTTTTGCTATAATCACCCCCGTGTGTACACAGCCTAAGAAGGATTTTGTCAGAAAGAGTGAACTAGAATAAGGCCCAGCGTACCACTATGGAAAATGTTATATGGTTAACTAATATTGGCCTAGGTTTTATATTGGTAATTAAATATACTGTACAAGTATATACTTTATACAAGTCCATGGAGTGCTGCCTAATCCTTACAATGGAATTAACCTGTTTGGTTCTATATATATATATATATATATATATATATATATATATATATATATATATATATATATATATATATATATATATATATACAGGCTCGGACTGGCCTGGGGGGGAACCGGGGAATCCCCCGGTGGGCACCGGTGATTTTGGACCCCGCCCACTTGTTTAGGGGGGGGGGGGCTATCACTCTTTATCCCCCCTCACCACCGCCGCAATAGCAAAGGCACGGCGGCTGCAAGCAGGGCTGAGGAGCTGGAACCCTGTTGCGCTGCGTCATGACGTCAGACGCCACAGTGACAGTTGTCCCAACTCCC
The DNA here is from genome assembly GCF_055691185.1 of Crinia signifera. NCBI lineage: Eukaryota > Metazoa > Chordata > Amphibia > Anura > Myobatrachidae > Crinia > Crinia signifera. The sequence continues at coordinate 80,251,133 of NC_139219.1, read as the reverse complement.
GCCGGCGCAGCACATCAGGCCACCTGATTCAGGCGGGTCTGCACAGGATGGGAGCAGCCACCGCCGGGGCCCCAAACAGCAGCACAGATCCCCCCCAGCACGATAAGAGCTGCGGGGTAGAGAGAAAACTGCTTTTGTTCCCCGTCTGCAAACTGGTAGGTAACTAGCCTAACCATTTGCAGTATTAACTTTTTTATATTCTGTGTTGGGTTTTTTTAGGGATATGCGCTGTATTGTGTATGTGTGTGCAGGGCCGGTGCTAGGGTGTCCGGCGCCCTCCTGCAAACCATACATTTTGCGCCCTTTCTCATTGTTATTGCAACAAGCTGCAGCCCGATTGTGGGAGTGTATGCAACATGCGATCCTATGGAGGATCTCAGGCACATGTACATGTATGCATACACCATCTCAGTGCTGTGTCCGCAAAATGTTGCAGGCACTAAAGGTGCCCATACACGCTGCGAGAATTGCATACTTTATGGGCTAGATCGCATTGCATCGTACGGTGTGTGATGCGATCCGAAAGCAGTACAAAAAGTATGTGCAGCACTCGTGACTGAGGGGGAAAGGAGGGGAGAGAAGGAGGAGATGGAAGAAGAGGGGAGGAGATAAAGGGGGCGGAGTGTTGAGGACTGGCAGCGGCACTGGCACAGCACACTGAGAAGAGGGAAGAAAGGGAAGGCGGCGCTGCCTGTTCGTCATTTGATTGACAGCTGACAGGCGCAGGGAGCAATGGGTAGGGGGCGGATCCGGACATGATGACATGTCATCCAGGCATTCACAGACAGCGCTACATGCCTCAGCTCAAGTGTCCGTGAGGAAGAGGGGGCAGGTCGCAGGAGGAGGACAGTGTGTGCGCGGTGCAGGGAGCTGCTCAGCCTCTCCATACTGCCACCCGCTGTCAGACAGGCGCTGTGGGCGGCATGCAGGAGGCAGTGACAGTGAGGGCTGAGGCAGCTTTAGCAGAGCAGGGAGGGAGACAGCGCCTTTTCAGCATGGCTCCTCCCTGCTTTGCAGGAGCTGCTGAGTGGGTAGCGCCGGCCCTGTGTGTGTGTGTGTGTGTGTATGTATGTATATGTGTATGTGTATGTATGTGTGTGTGCGCCATATTATCTGTGTAGGGAGGATCTATGTAATGTACTATATTGGGGGCCTATGTGCTGCACTATTTGAGTGGGGGGACCTATGTAATGTATGTTATTGGGGGGCCTATGTGCTGTACTATTTGAGTGGGGGGACCTATGTATGTTATTGGGGGCCTATGTGCTGCACTATTTCAGTGGGGGGACCTATGTAATGTATGTTATTGGGGGCCTATGTGCTGTACTATAAGGGCCTTATTCTGCTTGGAGCGTCCGGGCCGTACGCGTACGTCCCGGGGTTTTTTACGATCTGCGCATGTGCAGATACGCTAATGCGCCGGCGCGAACACTCCACAACGCTTACGGCAGGTGTCTCAACGTGCGAAAAAACCTGTACGCGAGCGTACGGGTAATGGGGCGGCATAGGGGCGTGTTGATGGGAGCGGCCGAAATAATGAGGGAAAATGGGCGTAAATATGGGCGTACACGGGGGTGTGCACCAAAAATGAGCGGTGCTACTACCGCACGATCGACTAAGGCACCGTTCGTTTCGGACACCAAACAGGCGGCCGCCAACCGCCAGCTAAAACCACCCCTACAGATACCGCATGCCAGCGTGCGCCTGAGTTGGCTAATTAACGCTGATTACTACTCAAACACATACACCTGAATGTAATAAGCAATGCTGCAGTCTATTAACTCCAAACCATGATTTCACTGCCTGCAAGCCACACATGCAGCACGCAAACACATTGGAAGCTTATGTTTCTATACTTCTCCACATTTAAAGGTTTGTTTAATTTAAGGTAAGAATCTTTTTATACGCTAAGGTAGGTATTTGCTAAACAGACACATTCACTACCTGCTTTCATAGACTTTACGCAGTAGCACACTCAATCTACACAAGTCGACATGTGTCAACGTGTTCACTCTAATACTAACATAGATAGTGATTAAAATGCCACATTAGAACATAACAAATATACATGTAATGAGGGTTCAAATGTAGTTTTATTAGGTCTTTATTAAGGTAGACAATTGAGTTAATAGAAAACAATAAGTGAATAACAAATAGATTAATGAATCAATTGTCAGATTAGTAGTTGAGAGGCAAGATTTGCAGGTCCATATATGTGAAGGGTATGCCAGCGTGCACGGACGTACGCTCACTCTCACGAGCGGTGACATAAGCTGAGTTTTCCATTGAAAACAATAGGGACCCGTCCGTGCAAACTGGCGTACGCTCAGATCTCCGCAAGAAGTCGGTGGGGAGACGGAGGAAAGACGGCCGTACACGGCGCCGTACGCTCAGTTGTACGCCTGTTGTCGGAGTGCAAGGGCTGGGCCGTCCGCGTACGTTGCCGTACGCTCATTTGTACGCCACTCCCCTTCTACGGTATTTCTGCCCGTACGTAAGCGGCTGATTTGTGGGTGGACTTAACCCCAACGGCCGCGTACGGCTAGCGTGCGGTAATGGCGAACGTACGCACGTTTGGCCGCTCCAAGCAGAATAAGGCCCTTTGAGTGGGGGGACCTATGTAATGTATGTTATTGGGGGCCTATGTGCTGCACTATTTGAGTGGGGGGACCTATGTAATGTATGTTATTGGGGGCCTATGTGCTGCACTATTTGAGTGGGGGGACCTATATAATGTATGTTATTGGGGGCCTATGTGCTGTACTATTTGAGTGGGGGGACCTATGTAATGTATGTTATTGGGGGCCTATGTGCTGTACTATTTGAGTTGGGGGGACCTATGTAATGTATGTTATTGGGGGCCTATGTAATGTATTATATGGGGGGGCCTATGTGCTGTATTATTTGAGTTGGTGGGACCTATGTAATGTATTATATGGGAGGGCAAAGGCGAATCTAAAGGGTGCACCGGACCACCTAGTCTTAAGGTGTGTACAGACAGCAGATATGCCGTGCTGTGCGAGTCCCGATACGATCAGCTGGTATCCGGACTCGCATCGCACGGCATGTGGCAGGGGCACAATTTAGACTATATAGTGCAGATCTGCCTGCCCAAGACAGAGTGACCGGATGTTCACTCTAGTGTATCCAATGACATTCAGCTATTTGGATACACTAGAGTGAACATCCGGTCACCCTGTCTTGTTTAATTCGTGATTGAACCTTGATGTTGACATCTGTTACTGAGTGGGAGAACCAGGGTATTTAAAGGTTATACCTTGGGCCAGTTTTAACAAGAGCTCTGTTATCTGGTAAAATATATATACCCACAAAAATTCTTGTATACAATTGATTTGAGACACTGCAAGAAGTGCAACTGCATCTGTGTTAACCAAGTCATCGAATGCCCCTGATGAAGTGACGTAGTTGACGAAACGCGTTGGACCTGCTGTTGTATTGGATCATTATACACTATGTTAATTGATTTCATCAAATGACCGTGTAAATTGTGTATCTTTTATAAGCCGTGTTGTAGGCTTTTATTAAATATTTTATAAACTGAGGAAAAGTTGTGTACTTTCACCCTTAGCGCACTCTGTTTCTGCTTTGTATCTCTATCTGTTCTGGGTCCCGGCTAACAGGGGACTCTCAGAGTTGCTGCTGTCCATCACTAAGGCGCGGATTTTAGGTACCTTTTGTTCTTTATATATATATATATATGTTAAAATAAAGAACAGGAGGGGCGCTCCATAGTGTATCACACAGACGTTTTTAATAGTAAAAATACATCCAGGTTAGGCAACAAATGGACTCGTACCAAGAAAAACACTGCTGTGGGCTGGGTACCACAAGATTCAATATATGAAATGCCAGGCAACCTCCTACCGCTGATCCGGGGCTCTGCTGGAGACCACGACCTCCCGCTGAAACGAGCAGCGTGCCGGGACAACCACACAGGAACAGACGCGGTGGGGGAGCTGTGCAGAGTAAGAGATGTCGTCACAAGCCCCGCCCTTATATATATATATATTATATACTGTATCAGATAGTCCCACTGTCGCTGGTGAATCAGTTCCAATAAGATAGGCGGCACTCCAACGGTACAGGTTCAAAAAAGTGCAATTTTTATTTCAATAAGCCATTGCCTGCATTTCAAGACTTTCGTCTTTTCATCAGGGCGTGTAGCTGAATGATGCACAGCACTTTATTTTTCAGCTACACACCCTGATGAAAAGACGAAAGTCTTGAAACGTAGGCAATGTCCAAAAACGACAGGGTACCTTCCTCAGTCTTAAAACAGGGTGTTTCAGATGCCTCAATTGTGCTGTTTGCAGGTCCTTGACTACAGGAGCCGACTTCCCACATCCCCACACGGGCCAGCGCATACCCATACGATATCGAGTAACATGTACCACGAAATACATTGTCTACCTTATTACTTGTCCCTGCGGGTTATGTTATGTAGGGAAGACTGACAGAACCCTAAGGGAGAGAATAGCCGGAAACAAGTCGACTATTCAAGCAGCACTCACGAGTGGTCGGAGTGATCAACATGTTGCCCGACATTGGGTGACCCAGGGTCACAATTTGGCCATGCTCAAGTATACTATAATTGACCATGAGCCATATAACATGCGGGGAGGGGACAGGTCCCTGAGCCTGTTATGCAGAGAAGCCAGGTGGATTCATAGATTAGCAACGCTGGCACTGCGTGGACTCAATGAGTCAGCCGGCTTATTCTGTTTCTTGTAAATATTTATTCTTGATCTTGATTTGTACTGTTTGCATTCTTATGATCATGATTGTTCCTTCTCAGTGCATAGATAGGTCGGATACATTGCATCTCAGCAGAAGGATTCTGATGCTGGGATCTAGAATACTTATGCTATATTTATTACTGTACAAACACAGGGGGCCCAGCACTCCCTACAACAAACTAACTCACCTTAACATTCAAATAATCAATTAAATAAATAATGGGGTTTTAGTTCATGAATTGATCAATGCATTTAAGCTTGCAGCCCATCGCCAAGGGACCCCATTTCACTGCAAGTCCTACACTAATAACTGGTTTTCATGGGAACCTGGCCACTGCTTACACATCATAGCTAAAATGTGCATGTGTTTTTTTTCACCCCATCCTGGGAAGTGGGTGCTGTTTGCACCTCATTCTTAGGAATGGTGAGTGTGTTGGTACTTCTGTATCTATATATTTGGGTTGATTTTTAATTAACCTCTGTTACTGTGATCATAGCTTTCTCATGCACCCTAGATAAGCTAATTTACCTGAAACCTGTGACAGCTGCCCCTTTAATACTAATTCAGGAGCTGTGTTTGGGATTGTCTCACCTTTATAAGCCAGAAGGTACATGGCAGTTGAGCATTAACCCAAAAAAAAAAAAAACTTGCACATTTTAGCTATGATGTGTAAGCAGTGGCCAGGTTCCCATGAAAACCAGTTGCTAGTGTAGGACTTGCAGTGAAATGGGGTCCCTTGGTGATGGGCTGCAAGCTTAAATGCATTGACCAATTCATGAACTAAAACCCCATTATTTATTTAATTGATTATTTGAATGTTAAGGTGAGTTAGTTTGTTGTAGTGAGTGCTGGGACCCCTGTGTTTGTATGTGTATGTATATATATATATATATATATATATATATATATATATATATATAAAAGATTTGGGGTCGGCACTCCTAACAACTGTAGAAACTTTGCCGGTGCCTTCACAAAAGATTGAAGATTAGTATCCAACGTGGGTGCGGCACTCGCAGCAGAAATAAACACTATACAAACGCCTTAGTGATCAACGTTTCAATTTTTATCAAATTGTCATCAGGATAATGGTGAGCAAATACAAAGCAGTACATATAGAACAAACAGCAAATCAAAAGTGAGTCTGGCAGGGGAGGTTAAACACGCCTCCTGCTGCTGAAAGTGTATGACATCATCATTCTAGGACGTCTCAACAAAATTACATCATAGTAACCATGGTGATATATAAAAAAAGGGGGAATAAATAAAAAAATTCAAGTGACTTTATAGTACATAGAATGACTAGAGTGCAGCAAAAATATATACAGTGATATAGCAGGTAACGGATTAGGAGAACAGGCAGTAAAGAGAAAACAGCAGTAATATTTTGCAAACGTATTAGTGTACATACATACTGTTCAGCGGAAGATTGAGTACGAGATTTGCTCATTCAGGCCACGGGGAGCCACAACACCCAATCTGTAAATCCATCTTGCCTGACATTGGAGCAATTTCAAGCCCCTGTTGCCCCCTCTGATATTTGCTGGTATGCAATCTATTAGTTCAGCAAAGTGACGTGCAACTACATGATCACTTTTGCCAGTGGCAAGAGCTTGCCGAATGGTGCTTCTGTGCATACACATTCTATCTTTAAATTTGCATTCAGTCTTTCCAATGTATTGGAGACTACACGGGCAGATCAATTGATAAACGACAAAAGTTGAATTACAGGTGAAGTGATGTAAGATTTTAAATTTTTGTCCAGTATGCGGGTGGTGAAATGAGTCTCCTGTCAGCATAAATTGACACGTAACACAGGCACATCTGAAGCAACCTTTACGTGTTGGACCTAGCCAAGATGGTTCACTCAGGGCAGGTTGGTAAATCACATTAGTTCCACATACAGATCTCTTCCCCGCAATCCGGCCAATGAGGTAAAGAAACAATTGACTACCATACTACAAAGAGGTGTGGACCACAACATTATTACTCCAACTGTGAAAGATCTGCTGCTGCCAGAATTTCCTGTTACCCCATTACTGTATACGCTACCCAAAATCCATAAGGGTATAAACCCCCCCCCCCGGGACGACCGATAGTATCGGCGCAAGGGTCCCTTCTACAACCCGCATCCACCTATCTGGACTCGTTGCTTCAACCTTTGGTGCGTACGCAACCAACCTTCCTATTGGATACAATGACTTTTTTGAAACAACTACAAGACTTTGATTCTCTACCTAAAGACTGCTGGTTGGTTACAATTGATGTAGTTAACTTATACACGACAATTCCGCATGCTATGGGCCTGAAAGCGCTGGAGAACTTTCTAAGGACTAAGAGTGAATTCGGTGAGCCCATGATTGACTTTATTGTTTCCCTAATGTCTTTGATTTTACACAACAACTTTTTTATTTACAACAATGAATATTACCTACAAGTAAAAGGTTGTTCTATGGGCTCATCAGTAGCTCCAATGTATGCCAACATTTTTATGTTTGCTATTGAAATTGATACTTTCCTGTCTAATGCAGAAACTAATAACAATTGGTTAGTGTTTAAACGCTTCATTGATGACTTGTTTGCTATTTGGACTGGCTCAAAAGAGCAATTAACTGAATTAATTCTGACACACAACGAGACTGACAGCCCAATTAAATTCACCTTTGAGATCAGTCAATCTAGGGTGCACTTCCTCGACGTCGACATTCAATGTGTCGACAACCGACTGCTGACCAGTGTATTCATTAAAGACACAGACAGAAATACTTTATTGCAACCCAGTAGCTGTCACCCACGATCCCTAATAAAAGGCCTGCCATTTTCACAAATGATAAGATACCGACGTATCAACAATGACATTACCATTTGTAAAACCCAAATTGATGAATTAATTACCAGAATGGTGGCCCGGGGCTATGATCTGTCAGAATTGCTTAAATGTAAAGAGAGGGTCTTAAGAATTGATAGAGAAACTTTATTGATTCCCAAAACTAAAGACCCAGCATCAGATAATACCCTCCCCTGGGTTAATCGCTATAACCCCAGTTCAGAAGCCATCAATAAAACAATCAAGAGTAAATGGCCAATAATCCAATCAGATAACAAATTACCATTTGCTAATAAACGCCTGATGTCATGTTACTCAAGGGGTAGCAACCTTAAAAATCTACTGGTCAAAACTAATGTGATTTACCAACCTGCCCTGAGTGAACCATCTTGGCTAGGTCCAACACGTAAAGGTTGCTTCAGATGTGCCTGTGTTACGTGTCAATTTATGCTGACAGGAGACTCATTTCACCACCCGCATACTGGACAAAAATTTAAAATCTTACATCACTTCACCTGTAATTCAACTTTTGTCGTTTATCAATTGATCTGCCCGTGTAGTCTCCAATACATTGGAAAGACTGAATGCAAATTTAAAGATAGAATGTGTATGCACAGAAGCACCATTCGGCAAGCTCTTGCCACTGGCAAAAGTGATCATGTAGTTGCACGTCACTTTGCTGAACTAAAACACCCCCTAGCCAGCTTACGCTATCGCATGATAGATTGCATACCAGCAAATATCAGAGGGGGCAACAGGGGCTTGAAATTGCTCCAATGTGAGGCAAGATGGATTTACAGATTGGGTGTTGTGGCTCCCCGTGGCCTGAATGAGCAAATCTCGTACTCAATCTTCCGCTGAACAGTATGTATGTACACTAATACGTTTGCAAAATATTACTGCTGTTTTCTCTTTACTGCCTGTTCTCCTAATCCGTTACCTGCTATATCACTGTATATATTTTTGCTGCACTCTAGTCATTCTATGTACTATAAAGTCACTTGAATTTTTTTATTTATTCCCCCTTTTTTTATATATCACCATGGTTACTATGATGTAATTTTGTTGAGACGTCCTAGAATGATGATGTCATACACTTTCAGCAGCAGGAGGCGTGTTTAACCTCCCCTGCCAGACTCACTTTTGATTTGCTGTTTGTTCTATATGTACTGCTTTGTATTTGCTCACCATTATCCTGATGACAATTTGATAAAAATTGAAACGTTGATCACTAAGGCGTTTGTATAGTGTTTATTTCTGCTGCGAGTGCCGCACCCACGTTGGATACTATATATATATATATATATATATATATATATATATATATATATATATATAAAAAGCAGGGGGTATGGTCTGTGCATTGCGCTTATTAATAGAAATAATGAGCCGCAACTCCAAGACGTCTCTCCTGTTAGTAAGAGACAAGAATAGATATTGGTAGAACGGAGGTTTGTCAGGAGTGCGCTCTATTAGTACCACCTAGCCCATATATACAATCAACATGATATTACAATCATTGGTACTGCTTTCCTAGCACGGCGCCCGTCTCATTGATTGTATGCCTTAAGTTTAAGGTACTTAAGGCATACAAATAACGCAATGGACCCGATTTTTTAATCGCATGGATCTTATGCATATATAAGATGCATAAGATGCATGAAATCCATGAGATGCATGAGATAAAAAAATTGTGAGCCCCCAATAACCATTGTTAATGCCACCAGCACTATCAATGCCAACCCGAAGCATGGCGAGCGCAGCGAGCCCACGAGGGGTGGCGGTACGCGTCCTCCAACCTTTTCATACCCCCACTATCCACGTCGGCGTGGAGTTGATTTTATATAGTGTGGTGAGCGCAGCGAGCCACCGAGCCCGAAGCGTGGCGAGGGGACGCGAACTACTTTACATGTATTCTGCGTGCGCTCGCCACACTTTGGGCTCGGTGGCTCGATGCGCTCGCCACACTATATAAAATCAACTCCACGCCGACGTGGATAGTGGGGGTATGAAAAGGTCGGAGGACGGAGGTGATTGGCCATACTGCCTTTTTAAACAGTGACAACAGTATGACTCCTGAGCTTCTGAGGAAACCGTCGTTTGTGTAGGAAGGAGTATTTCTTTTTAAAAAGGCACATGAACTTTCATACTTTATCAGGAGTTAAACCGTATAAGTCTAATCTATAGACACATGTACAGAGCTGATTTATCTCAGGTGATGGGACTATGCTAATAAACCAAATGAAAAAGTTTCAATATTGATTGGATACCCCATCACTAATGCTGGATATCGATTCTTGTTTTTTAATAATTTTATTCTATATGTATGGTTATGTGTATTATCAATTGATGTTCTCTTTTTTATATATACATTAAATTTGATAGATCAACACAGTGCGCTCTCTTTTTTTTCTCTATTTCATTTTACAATCTTTAGGCAGTCAACAGCAGCATGCTGGTAGTTTTGAGCATGCCTCAGCTTATTGATTATTCTTGTGTGACTATTTAGTCATATAAGTGTACAGTATCCTTGTTTTGCACAACACCAATATACTGTAGAAATAGCTACAACAGTTTTTTGGCTGCAACTGTAGTCCAATTTGCATATTTTCACTTAAGCAGGCATCTACTTTAAGTGAACCCAATCCCAAGGTAGTGCAAACATGAGGAATATTGGAATACCTGTCTGCATTTAATTATTCATTATTGAACTATAGTTGTTAATGTATATAGCTAGATTTAAAGCATCAAATAACAAATAATATTTAATGAATAATTCATTATCACTAAATGTATGAATCCAGATAAATTGTATGAGTATAGTACAATCTATAGGAAGCCCTTTATTCTCATTTTACCTAATATAAAGCAAATTTGTTGCATAGAAAGTAACACATCTTCATTGTACTAAAAAAAAAACGTAAGCCAACAAAAGCTTTGTACAATATTCTTAAGGGTTTTCTTTTTTTCAAACTCATTAAATGTGCAGTATGTGTACAATTTAATTATTTCATTATCGTGTCTGTGCATATCTCTTTGGATGAGTTAGTTGACTCTAAAGGAACACTTATTGAGCCATTTAAATCAATTGTGTACGTATTTTGGTTCAGCTTACCAAGAGTAATACAATTATTTGTCTTCATTTACTGTGATCTACTGTAGCTCTTACTTACTTTCATGCAGTAAAACAATGCAGTGGCAATGTAAAATAAGAGCTACATTTCTGCCGTCAAAACATTTTGCAAAAAGAATATTTAAAGTACAGTAGAATATTTTGCTGTTTTTTTTAATTATTTATTTTATTATTATTTTCATTGCATTTAAGTCTGTCAGTTGTTTTAGATTTTAACTCTATAACAGTGGAATGGCTATTTTTTCTTAGTCTAAGATATATAAATCATTGAGCATTTATGTATATTGTTGATACACAACACAGGAGTGCTAAGGATTGACACCACATCAAACCAAGGCTGTTTTATGCATCTATTGAACTATCTCTTTGCAGCTGCTTTATCACAGACCTCAACTGTCACTGCTTTTGTCATATCATTTTATCTGCTATTCCAACTTGGAGTACTTCAATTGTATAACTACATTACTGGATTCACTTAAACTAACTGTCAACATCCAGACCCATGGGACCCTGGGAAAGATGTACAGTATGATCCAGTGTTATAGGGTTTAGTGGTACTGTGCACATTTAGGGAGTTATTCTGGTTGATTTGATTGTTTGCTAGTCCACCAAACCCCGCCTTGCGAATGGTGGCCTGGCCACCACCCATTCACAGCATGTGTTCGAACGCACTGGCTGTGAATGGATGTTTAACAATAACATCAATTTGCAGGCTGCGGGGGAGCACCCACATCTTTCGATGGTCAACGACCATCGAAAGTTTTGGTGCATGTGTGGCACCCCAACTTGGGCCACTTATTCCAGCGGGGGGCCTTGTTAATAGGGTTGCTAAGCAACCACGTTCATAGTGCTGCCCAGACGGCGAACTTCAATGGGTTAATACCCCAAAGAACTGGAGGGCGCGAAATAGTATCCCCAGGCTGATTGACAGCCCTGGGGAACGTATGGGAGGAGGGAGGAAGTGAGTGAGAGGAGTCGTTGGTGGGGGTCAGAGGTCCCGGAAGGACAGGAGAGAGCGCATGATCCGGCTGGAGGGAGGAGAAGGGTGAAGCGTGACGACCCGGAGAGAAAAGAAGCAGAGCGGAGCGGAGGGCATCCACCCGGGAGTGAGCTGACGTTGCAGAGAGGAAGAGAAGACGTCGGGGACATGAAGCAGCCGGCGGGGAATTGGGCCTGATTCTTGTTCACTCGCAAAAGCAAATTCTCTCTTTAATGGACAAAACCATGTGCACTTCAGGTGGGGCAGATGTAACATGTGCAGAGAGAGTTAGATTTAGGTGGGATTTCTACTTCAAACTGATATCTCTAAAGCAGTGTAAAAATAAAGCAGCCAGTTTTTACCCTGCACAGAAACAAAGCAACTCTCAAATCTGCTCTCTCTGAGTGCACATGTTACATCATCACCACCTGCAGTGCACATGGTTTTGTCCATTAGAGAGAGACCGGAATCAGGCTCATTGGCCCAAACAGAGTGAAAACACAAACTTTTGCCTTTAAGTGAAAATTACTCCTCAATGTTAAAAACTCATTGACCCTCACATGAAAATAAACATAGCCCGCCATGAAATAAAAAACACATGGACCCACCATGAAAAAAAAATACATTGGATCCAACCTGACAAATACATTTGCCCCAGCATGAAAAAAAGGTAATTACCGCTGGCTGACTGCAGCTCATTCTCTCAGTACCAAGTAGACCAACTCTACAGTGTTAACCACAGCCTCTCCTGCTGAGGTGGCCTCAGTGACTCACTGAATCACTATATGACTTGTCCTATAATGTCATGTTGCAGCACCACCATCTGTAGGGTCATGCCTGGGCCATATCTGGGCAACGTGGAAGTGTTCAGCATGGCCCAGATAATGAGTAATGTTATCTGATGGTTGCAGTATGCCAGTGGCTGTCAGTGGCAAATTGTACATATGGGTTGCAGGACTGAAGCCCTCCCCCCAGATTAAATCCTCCACCTCACTCAGTTTCAGTGAATCCAGATGCAGTCTGTGACTGCACTGGCTTTACTGTGACTGGCAGTGACTTGCTAGTGACTACCAGTCTGAACTGTGATCAGTAGGGAGCTGGCTTCCTGTGGGAAGCCACTTCCTGCTTTATCACACATCCCAATCCGGCTTCTATATGCTTCCGTCGGTGCAGACCATAAAAGCATGGGCAATTGCACAGTGTTGACTTATCTTGTGCCAATCCTAGCACCTGCCAGATCAATTGCGCACATGCTGGGACCCAGGGCTGTGTCCAGTCTGCTCTCTGGGCAGTGCCAGATTAAAGGGGTGGGGGGAAAAGGGGGTCAGTACCCCTGCCCCCCTCTAGCTATGGGCCCCCTGTGGTTGGCATGTATTTAAAAAAAAATGATTTTACATCTGTGCACAAGCAGGGACATCCCGAACACCTGGACTGCGTGCAAACGGAAGGAGAAGACGGAGAGGATGCCGCCGCATTACTCTGAAGAACTGGCGGAGAGCTAAGGTTAGGGACATTTAGTAACTACCCATACCCTCCCGGAGCCGGCAATCTCCGTCTTTGTACTCAAAACGGCAGCTGTTGTATACCATCAAACCAAGTGCCTGTCTAACCCAAGAAACCCCGGTGGAAAAACTCCACATACTTGGAGTTTTCAAGGAGTTGTAAACATACAGTGAGAATACTCACTTTATTTTATACTATTTTCAATTTTTATATTTTATTTTTTATTCTTGTTTTGTTTTTGCTTTTGTTTTGTTTTTATTTTATTTTGTGGGGCATGCACATTAGTAATTTTCACAATACAAGCGCTTGAATCTGTCACATATAAAATTCCAAAACCCCATCTCAAGCAGCTGAAACCTGAGCACAGAAATATTCTTTTTTTACAATCGTCTAGCAACCTAGCCTGACTCATGCACAGTGACGTCATTGGACATGAACATGCGGCGGGGGAGCTGGCAGCCACGGTGCTGGTAAAAGGTATTTATGTATGTTTGTTGGTTTGTCACATTGAGCTTGAAAATGGTCTATTAAAAGGACTGAAACGTTGCCCCCAGACCTCTGTGTCTGTGTCTTCTGTTTCCTGTTGAAAAGTCCCAGGAGTGCCTCCACTGTCTGGAATATATATATATATATATATATATATATATATATATATATATATATATATATAATATATATACAAATCCAAATCACCAAATGGTATGGGGACAAAACGGCACTCAGAAGACTGTTAGGTGAAAACAAAAACTTGTATTGTGGTGTACAGGAAACGTTTCGGGGATACAACCCCGTCCTCAGCCCCAACCTACAGCAATGGGTGACCCGCACAGCTACAATTTATACTTACCTGACCTGAAGGCTTCTCACAGACGCGCGAGCAGCGCGAATCCACCGGCCGGAAGCAGACAGCTCACCCCTTCCTGCGTGCGGCGCACAGCTACGGTTGCTAGGCAACCCCAGCAGCTTGCGCCTCACAGGGTAGGAAGTGTAGCGTTCCGCAGACCCGTGCGGAGAACAAGACATCTGCCGCCTGCTGCTGAGATGCCCGGGTCAGGTGAAAAACGGTAACTGGAGGCTGCAAATCGCCATTGATCCAGCTCCAGCAGCAGGGCAACTTGTAACCTATGACACGCATATGGTACCTGGTCTGAGGCTTCATGGGGATCACATCAAACGGGATGCTTCACACAATGATAGCATGGTCGACACAGGAACCTGCTGACATGCCAATGTGTCCAAGGTGCACGCAAAGCTGGGCTTCATGTTCAATGGCTGGAAAGCGCCTGCAATACAAAAAAAACATGACACATAAAGTGATGAATGGGTGGTAAAGGAAACATAACAGATACACAAATGACAGACTAAAAAGTAAACAAATGTCCCAGAGGTGATCACAAAGCCCAGAAACGGACTCAAGAAAGGCTGTTCCAGTTAATTTTTTCATTGAGGCCATCTGGGTGGATGGTCCCCAATTTGAAGATCCATTCTGATTCTTTAATTAATAATCTCTTAGCACGATCTCCTCCATGCATGCTGAGCTTTTAACCACTCGAGTGCCGGCAGCTCTTGGACTTGTATATATATATATATATATATATATATATATATATATATATATATATATATATATATATATATATATATATATATGCTGTGAACTAGTACTACAATATGCGTGTTGTAAAATGTGTTCTAAAATCTATTGGTTAAAAAGCTAGCCGGGATTACCATCCAATATTGTTTTTTAACTACATATATCTACTGGCGTCTATTATAAGGTCCCGTAGGTTTCACCAGAGTACAGCATTAACGGACCGCTTGTCCCCTGTGTATGATCCATATGGACCGCATCAGGTTCCTTTTTTGGTCCTTGTCGACATCTGGGTCGACCCCAGGGTAAGTCTGTACTCTGGCGAAACCTACGGGACCCTATAATAGACGCCAGTAGATATATGTAGTTAAAAAACAATATTGGATGGTAATCCCAGCTAGCTTTTTAACCAATAGATTTTAGAACACATTTTACAACACTCATATTGTACTAGTTCACCTGCACGTTACTTTACAAACATGAGTTTGCATCGCTTGTTCACGTTTTGTTTCATCACTTGTTTACAGTACACTTCAGCGCGTTGCCTGGCCAACAGTGACCTCACAATGGAAACACCCACGGGGCGGCCCTGGGTGTCCGTCCTCCCGGAAGTCCTGCCGGCCTGACAGCACGTCTGCACGCTGTTTTCTCCTATTTATGTCTCTTAACAGAGGTAAGAAACTGTTTGCTTCATTAGCACTTTGCACTGTATTTGGATGTAACGACCTGACGAAAAGCCCGCACAGGGCTTGAAACATTGTCTTATATTTCTACGCAATGTATTGAACTTATAAACTTCACCTGAAAAGAAATCCGTCGAGTGCCGCCTCCTATCTTATGTATTAACCTGCAAGGGGTGTACTGGAGAACAAATCTATATATATATATATATATATATATATATATATATATATATATATATGCAGGGCCCTCTTTCCCATTGGGCTTAATGGGCAGTTGCCCAGGGGCCCAAGGATAGTAGGGGCCCACCACAATGGGGAAGATGGCACTGTCCTAGGGAAAGGCGGTTGGCAGTGTGTGGCGGGGATCCGGGCAACGGCAGTTGAAGGGAACCCAGGCAGCAGCGGGTGGAGGGAATCCATGCAGCGGCGGGTGGAGGGAACCCGTGCAGTGGCGGGTGTAGGGGACCCGGACAGCAGCGTGTGCAGGGGACCCAGGCAATGGGCAGCATGTTCAGGGGACCCGGGCAGCAGGCAGCATGTACAGGGGACCCGGGCAGAGGGTGGCATGTGCAGGGGACCCGGGTAGCGGCATGTGGAGGGGATCCGGGCAGCGGCGTGTGGCGGGGTCCGTCCGGGAAGCGGAGACCTTGATGTAATGCTATCTGCCGCCGGTCGGGAAGCGCTGCTGTGTAGAGGACCCAGGCAGTGGGCGGCATGTTCAGGGGACCCAGGCAGCGGGTGGGGTGTGCAGGGGACCCGGGCAGCGGGTGGCGTGTGCAGGGGACCCGGGTAGCAGCATGTGGAGGGGATCCAAGCAGCAGCGTGTGGAGGGGATCCGGGCAGCGGTGTGTGGTGGGGTCCGTCCGGGAAGTGGAGACCTTGATGTAGTGTTGTCTGCCGCCGGGCGGGAAGCGCTGCTGTGCTGATTTTGAAAAGGCGCGCCAGATGCTGTTTGGTCGGACACTCAGCCAATCAGCGCCAAGCCAGTCTTTCCGAAATCTTCAGCGCTTCCTGCCCGGCAGCAAACAGCAGTACATCAAGGTCTTAGTCACGGCTTCCTGGACGGACCCTTCCACCCACCGCTGCCTGGATCCCCACCACCCGCTGCTGCTGCACATAGGTAAGGGGAGGGGGGTTGTGAGGAGAGGGGGGTTGTGAGGGGAGGGGGGCCCTCAAATTATTTTGCCATGGGGCCCATTTTATTTTTAAGACAGCCCTGTATATATATATATATATATATATGTATATATACATATCCCCTGCAGTTACCCGTTGAACAAGTTTATACTGCCTTTACTGTGCTTTGACAGTGTAATATTCTTCCATGCAGTTTGCAGCCAGTAATAACAAGTGCAATGGGGCCCCCCTGTCTAAAGTGCCCCAGGCCCAGGGAAGGCTTAATATGGCACTGTCTCTGGGCACTAATGGTAGTAGTAGTCCCTCTCCCGAATGAAAGTAGGAGCTGCAGCTGATCCAAGTCATGCTAAGTATGTGATGGTGCCCTTTAGTGTCCTCTCCTTTGCAATGGGCCATGAGCTTCCTTGACACTAAAAACAAGACTATAATTGTACCTAAATACCTGTAACCTTTTTTTGCAGTTGTTGTAGAATTTTAATATTCACCAAACCTCGTATATGTCGCTTTCATCTGCAAGTGCCTGGTTTTCAATTAGACATAATCTAATTGCGGAGGTGCAACTACCATATCTTAAACTACTGAAAATGAGTCACAAGAAAGTCTGAATGTGATCGCATCTAGGGGTAGATTTATTAAGCTCGGTAAAGTGGTAAAGTGTCTGGTGTTTATCACCGGCCAATCAACTCCTACCTGTCATTTTTCAAACCATGCCTGTAACTTCACAATTAGGAGCTGATTGGCCGGTGATAAAAACCAGCTTAATAAATCTCGGTGAAGTGATAAATTCACCGTAAATCTGCCCCCTAGTGTTTTATGAAATTATGAGTGGAAATTTGCAATTTGGTTCTTTAGAAATCCGAGCCAACCCAAAACAAGTCCATGTTCGGATCTTCCCAAAGTTTGAAACTTGGATAATAATTCAAGTTTTGGTTTGAAAAATGACATGATTTCCACTGCTATGAATCCACATTCAAAAAATCTGAACCTAAAATTCAGATTTTAAATTCAAATTAAGAACCATTATTTATATATATATATATATATATATATATATATATATATATATATATATATATATATATATATATATATATATATATATGTTAAAATTAGAACCAAAATCTAAAACTGTAGCTCATATAGATACAATTATTTTCTCTGCCAAGGCAGAATAGACATTACAGAGTGGAAAGGATTTTTTCATGTGTGGTCATGCGTGCATAGCTAGAGTTGCCAGTCTAATCTGAGTAAAGTATGTCCTGTGCATTATGCCTGTTTCAATAAGATTGTATTTAGGGATGTTTTTAAGAAATGTATACTGTACTGTATATGTAATGTATATTAACTGAGTTGCAGCATATTTAATTCATAGCTTGATGTAGATTGTTTTTGTTGTCATCACAATGAATGTGTAGATTACTGTACTTTCTAAAGCATTAGTAAACACTTGTATCTGTGATATATGCTCTGCCACCAGCTTTTTGTGAGTTTAAAATAGAATTGAATTGTCTTTGAGACCTTATGGTGAACTGTTACATAAAAAATGTATTTCATAGGTTTACTATATGTATTGGTGGCATGATGCATGCCCTGCTAAATAAGTCTTAATACATGTTTCCTATATTTTATAGCTAATCTATAATGCATCTGTGGTGGGATATTGATGCAAAGAAGATATAGAGAGACTGCCTGTTCAGATCACGTTTCAGAAGGAATCTCAGCTGAACATAACAAAATGTTCAAATGGAACATATAAACTGGCCTAGGAGCTGGGAAATAACCCACATGCCCAAAGTGGAGGCTTTTTATTTCCATATAAGAACAGCTTTGGATGATTTACTTTCAACCAGGGCGCATAGGTTTGCACAGAAGATGCTTCTGTATAGTGTACCTCTATGTGTGTTTCCCTACCACAATGTAAGTCCCTGCTCCTGTAATGTAGTTGTGCTCACTGGATTTAGCTGTGTACTCTCCTGTAGTATGTGTGAGGTGTGAGTCCTGACAGAACTGTCCGATGTCCATACTGCAGACTCTGCTTTAAAAGTGCATTAGCTGTCATACCCCCAAAATCTGCTGTAGCACAGCTCCCGTTCTCCACACCACACTGATGCTGGCTCCAGCATTGATCCTCAGCACCACCCGATTAGTACCTCACGCACCCCTGGTTTCCAAGATGCGGTTTCCTGATGGTCAGCGCTTGCAGTACCACAGCAGCACCTCTCTACCATTACTGCAAGACACAAACAGCGCCTGCTCTGTAACATACACTGGGCATTGTACATGACTCCATCAACTGACACTCCTTCCAACTGTCTCTGACCTTACCACTTTACATGGGTCATGTGACCTTCTCCTGACCTCTTTAGCAGCTCCCAAGGCTGGGAATTCACAGTGCATATATATATATATATATATATATATATATATATATATATATATATATATATATATATATATATAGAGGTATCTTTCCTAAAGCAATCCAACAGGACTTGAGGAAACACCCGCACCAGTCGAAATAAAGTCCAAGATGAATACTTGTAAAATGGCATATTTATTCAGCTCAAGCTCGCATCAATCAGAGCTATATATAGAGCATTTTCAGACACCCAACAGGCAAATAACGTGTGAGATACATTACAAGTCTCCTCGACGGCCGTTTCGGCGCATAGTGGCACCTTTCTCAAGAGGGGTCTTGAGAAAGGTGCCACTATGCGCCGAAACGGCCGTCGAGGAGACTTGTAATGTATCTCACACGTTATTTGCCTGTTGGGTGTCTGAAAATGCTCTATATATAGCTCTGATTGATGCGAGCTTGAGCTGAATAAATATGCCATTTTACAAGTATTCATCTTGGACTTTATTTTGACTGGTGCGGGTGTTTCCTCAAGTCCTGTTGGATTGCTTTAGGAAAGATACCTCTGCATAATCATCTCCCAGCACAGTCCACAATATTTTTGTCAGTGGGTGCGATTGCTCTTTGGATTATATATATATATATATATAACAAAGAAAGGAGTCCAGGCACTCTCAAACAGAAACCAACGACTCCGGTGCCTTTCTGTCCCCACGGAAGGGGAAAGATATAACAAGGATAGATAGACGGCACTCAGGAGATTTAGATAGAAGCTGCACTGCGGCAGATCAAACAGTCACAAAAGTAGACAAAAGTCAGTCTGTGTGTCAACGTTTCGGGAATGTAACCCTTTATCAAGACATAACAGGAAAAAAGAATACATACTCACATTTATAGGGAAGTGTGGGGGCAGGAGCACCTCGTGCAACCATCACCTGCACGGCACCTGGCGAGTAGTGGATGACGTCATCCCAACCCCGCAGTCAGGGAATCGGGGTCACCGGGGGGCGTGGCTATGGAAACCAGGGCTGGTGTCGATGGAAACCAAAGACGCTGTGTGCGGTGTCCCTGTCCAAACAGAGAACACCATGGCGTGCTGTGAAGAAGGGAAACGGAACGGAGCGAGCCGGGGGACAGCTGGGGTGCTCACAGATGATGGCTGCAGCGGGAGCTGGGGAGAAAACAAAGGATACAGCATGAATGAATCAGCTTACATTGTGGGTAGACGGCATATATAACATCAAATAAAAACATAGTAACAATGTAACCCAGGATCAGGGGCGTGCGGGTGACGTCAGGTGTGAGGACAGGGGAGCGGGTGTGTGACACGGAGTGTGTGTATCTAAGAAGAAGTGTAATGGACACACAAAAGTGCGGCATGCTAAAAAAAGAAAAAAAGGGTGTCAAAACTGCGTGTCGTGAGAAGTGAAAGAAGGGAGGACTCTGACCACGGTGCTGAAATATCAGCAACCCGTTGCAGCCGACTTCCTCACTGCGTGTGCTGGAGTGTTAGCCGAATATGGAAGTGAGAGAGGCGCAACCGCACAGATCGACAGTGCGAAGGTGCCAAGAGAGGGACCGCAGTGTGGTCATGGTGTGTGGGTGATGATGAGGGTGGGCAGAGCAAGTGAAGTGCCCACCACCTAGTGAGAAAGGCCCCAAAGTGCACCCGGATGCCAGGGACAAATGAAACAATAAAGTGAGGAAAAAACACAAGTTTAGCGGAAAAACTGGGCAAGATCAATCAAATGTGGGGATGAACCCACGCAGTCTGTGTGGGAATAAAGTCCCGTGGGGAACGGGACCAAGGACTATGTATGAAGTCCAAGATTACAGAAAGCAGGACAAAGGAAGGATCTCATTAAGTCCACAGGGTTGGACAGTGTTCAGTCTATGAATCCATTTCGCTTCACATCTCAGGAGGGCTCTGCCCCTGTCGCCACCACGGATGTTCTCTGGGATGTGGTCGATCATCTTGTATTTCAGACTTGGAAGGCTGTGTTGAAAAGTTCGCCAATGCCGGGCCACCGGTTGGTCGGAGCCTTTGGGGCCAAGTGCAGCTCTAATGCTGGATTTGTGGAGAGCCATCCTCTCTTTAAATTGTCTAATGGTTTTACCCACATACAAGGAGCCACAGGGGCATTTGATGTAATACACCACGTAGCGACTGGAGCAAGTCAAGGGGTGTTTAATCGGAATCTTCTTTCCTGTATGTGGGTGGAAGAAGTGGTCCCCAATCTCAAGACCACCACAGGTCACACATTTAAGACAGCGGAAATTGCCATCTTTCCTTTTGAGAAAGGTCGGCTGGCTGTCAGCTTTCAGCTTAGAAATGTCATTATGCACCACTAGGTCCTTAATGTTCCTGCTGCGCTTATAGGCGGGCATGAGTGTGCTGTTCTTCAGGGCTGGTACCTCTGGGTTGCAAGCAATCAGGGGCCAGATTCTTCTGGCTGCCTTAACTAGTTCAGTGCTGGATGTCGAAAAGCATTGTGTCCACACAATGCGATAAACTTGTGTGGGGGTGGTCTTGGGGATGAGCAGCGAGTCTCTGTCCAATTTCAGGACTTTATCCATGGTGCGTCTGAGCAGCTTGGTGTGGTATCCTCTGGCCGCATATTTCATGGCCATATCTTTGATCTCTGTAACGGCATCGCAGGTTTTGGAGCAGATCCTGCGAGCCCTGAGGAACTGTGAATATGGCAGTGACCATTTGGTAGCAGAGGGGTGAAAACTGCTTCCCAGTAACGCTGTGTTTCTGTCGGTGACTTTATGGTGTACAGTGGTAATGAGTTGTAAGTCATCCGTTTGCTCGATATGGACATCCAAAAAGTCAATGCTGTTGAAGCTGCAATTGTGGGTGAATTTGATGTGCTCGTCTGCTGAATTGATGCGGTCCATCATGGAAATGAAGCTGGTTTCTGTGTCGTCCCACAGCAGGATGATGTCATCAATGTAACGGTAATAGAATTTAATTCTTGCTGAGTCGGCAGGTTCTGTAAAGAATAGATCATTTTCTGTCTCGAACATGAAGATATTTGCCAGGCTCGGGGCGACACAAGACCCCAATGCCACCTCCGAGTGCTGTAGATAGAATTTATTGTCAAATATGAAGTAATTGTTCGTCAAGGCCAAATCAAGAAGGGCTGTGAAAAAGGTGCAGTCCGGGCCTGAGTAGATGCCACTATTCTGTACCGCACGTCTAACGGCTTCCAAACCCCTGGCATGGGGAATGCTAGTGTACAAAGACACTACATCGATGGTGCATAACAGGTATTTTTTGTTGATGAGCGAGAAGTCCCTGTAACAGAAGGGCAGTAGTGTCTTTGAGATATGTCCGTTGGTTCTGGACTATGGGCTGAAGAAACAGATCCAGAAAGAGAACGTATCGCAAGCTTCCTGGCGATCCCACCACCTTGTTTAAAAAGTCTTTGGACAGCTTTCTCAATGATGCAGTGTTATCAGACACCATCCCGGATTCCATAAGATCTGTCCTGACCACTGACTATTTTAGGGCTATGTTTTAACCAATAAAGTTTGTATTAACAGCTATTTACTTTCAATAGAAGGCTGTGCCCCACCCGGGAGACTTTTTTGATATCCTCCCTTGGATATCTAATCTTTTTGTTTACACTTACCCCACTCCCTGGGAGCACCTCCACAATCATATAACGTTAAAATATTTACCTCATTGTATTGATTGGAGCATGCCTTCTCATCTTCTGTCATTATAGCCCAGTGCCCTAGGCCTCCCCCCTCCCCCCTTTCCCTCTTTTTTCCTTTGTTTTCTCCCCAGCTCCCGCTGCAGCCATCATCTGTGAGCACCCCAGCTGTCCCCCGGCTCGCTCCGTTCCGTTTCCCTTCTTCACAGCACGCCATGGTGTTCTCTGTTTGGACAGGGACACTGCACACAGCGTCTTTGGTTTCCATAGACACCAGCCCTGGTTTCCACAGCCACGCCCCCCGGTGACCCCGATTCCCTGACTGCGGGGTTGGGATGACGTCATCCACTACTCGCCGGGTGCCGTGCAGGTGATGGTTGCACGAGGTGCTCCTGCCCCCACACTTCCCTATAAATGTGAGTATGTATTCTTTTTTCCTGTTATGTCTTGATAAAGGGTTACATTCCCGAAACGTTGACACACAGACCGACTTTTGTCTACTTTTGTGACTGTTTGATCTGCCGCCGTGCAGCTTCTATCTAAATCTCCTGAGTGCCGTCTATCTATCCTAGTTATATCTTTCCCCTTCCGTGGGGACAGAAAGGCACCGGAGTCGTTGGTTTCTGTTTGAGAGTGCCTGGACTCCTTTCTTTGTTACATTCTCCTGCCCACTGGTTGCACAGTGGACAGCGACCTAGAGCACCTCCATTTTTCCACCACAGATTGGACCTCTGCACCTAAGACATCACCACCCGAACACTTCACTGGTGCCCCCTTACACTTCACTGGAACGGACGACACAGCATCATGGCAACAGGAGTTAACACTCCGGGCTTCAAGGACATCACTCTCACCCCGGGTGATACCCTGGTTCTCACAGATTCTGATGCGGAATCCATCCTGTTTAAAGACCGTTTTGCTGAAAAAGATGACTCTACCTCCATTGACCATCTCATCACCCTCCTAACTCGCCTAAAGAAGCGAGAGATCGACTTCTACTTGCATGGGGTTACTCTCTCTGAGTATTTCAGAGAGAAAAAAATTCCCTGCGGTTTCAGGGTAAAAAATATCCCGACCATAGGGAGACATAACCCTGAGTTCTGCCGCCGATGGACTTCAGTCCTGAACAAATGTTCTCTAGACCTCATCCTACTTGTGATTGAGGAATCCAGGAGGGAACTGGACATTGTAAAAGACAAAATTTCTACCTTTGAGGCTACACACCTTCCAACCATCAAATCGGACAAATCCCAAGATTGGTTGAAGAATCTGACCTGCTCCATCGACAAATATCGGCAAGAACTGTACACATTTAAAAAGACCAAGTTGGAAATGGTCAACCGTGACTACGCGGAATACAAGGTCTATAGCTGGGCTTATGGTGGCAACCAACAACAAGATCGGCGCCCCAGATTCAGACGCCAATACAAACCTAAGTTTGATACTGATCGCTCCAGTGAGCCCTCTTCCAGTGACGCTGAAACGTCAAAAAACTACAGGGGCAACAAGGGCCGAAAACCTCCCTCGGGAGTATCTACCCGGGCAAGAGGACCACCCCCAGAAGAAGACCTACCCACAGAGGAGGCCAGTGCTTCAGGCAAAACAAAAAGGAGGGCGGGCAAGAGAACATAGTGTTCAACCTCTCCAAATGCTCCTTAACGAACTCCGAGATTGCGGTCCTGAATAAAGGTCTCTCATTTGTCCCGACACATTCCCCAGACCTATTCGAGGACAGAGTGGATATGTACAAACTGGGACGCAGACTCCGCTTAAAGGAACACTTTGGCTGTCAACCTTTTTCCCAAACAACTTTGCCTTCCCTACACAAACCCAGCAACTTCGACCCCACATCTGCCAATCTGGGCATAAAAAGCTTTTTACAGCACATGGACCAACAAATTGCCACTACGCACTTGAACAAAACAACTACACCCTCCAACCTGAGTATTGATGAAAAACTGGCATTGAAGTCCCTTAGTACCCGCACTGACGTAGTCATCAGATCTGCAGACAAAGGGGGGGCTATAGTGGTACAGGACCTGAAAGCATACAAGGATGACTTATACAGACAATTGGCTGATGAGAGAACGTATCGCAAGCTTCCTGGCGATCCCACCACCTTGTTTAAAAAGTCTTTGGACAGCTTTCTCAATGATGCAGTGTTATCAGACACCATCCCGGATTCCATAAGATCTGTCCTGACCACTGACTTTCCGAAAACCCCCATCCTATATTCACTGCCTAAAATCCACAAGGATCCAGTAAACCCTCCGGGCAGACCCATCATTGCTGCCCGTGATTCCTTGTATTACACTGTGGCCCAGTTTCTGGATCTGTTTCTTCAGCCCATAGTCCAGAACCAATGGACATATCTCAAAGACACTACTGCCCTTCTGTTACACCTGCGGGACTTCTCTCCCATCAACAAAAAATACCTGTTATGCACCATCGATGTAGTGTCTTTGTACACTAGCATTCCCCATGCCAGGGGTTTGGAAGCCGTTAGACAAGCGGTACAGAATAGTGGCATCTACTCAGGCCCGGACTGCACCTTTTTCACAGCACTTCTTGATTTGGCCTTGACGAACAATTACTTCATATTTGACAATAAATTCTATCTACAGCACTCGGGGGTGGCAATGGGGTCTTGTGTCGCCCCGAGCCTGGCAAATATCTTCATGTTCGAGACAGAAAATGATCTATTCTTTACAGAACCTGCCGACTCAGCAAGAATTAAATTCTATTACCGTTACATTGATGACATCATCCTGCTGTGGGACGACACAGAAACCAGCTTCATTTCCATGATGGACCGCATCAATTCAGCAGACGAGGACATCAAATTCACCCACAATTGCAGCTTCAACAGCATTGACTTTTTGGATGTCCATATCGAGCAAACGGATGACTTACAACTCATTACCACTGTACACCATAAAGTCACCGACAGAAACACAGCGTTACTGGGAAGCAGTTTTCACCCCTCTGCTACCAAATGGTCACTGCCATATTCACAGTTCCTCAGGGCTCGCAGGATCTGCTCCAAAACCTGCGATGCCGTTACTACTTTGTCCATTCTCTTTACCTGCTGCCTCGTGTCCTGCCATGCTCACTTCTTGCCTCAGGTTTCCTTACCTGCACCTCATGTCACCTGTCTGTCTCCCCCTCCCTCTAGATTGTAAGCTCCTTAGAGCAGGGCCCTCCTCCCTCCTGTTCTCACTGCACTCTTCTTGTATTTCAACTACAGCTCTCTTACTCATCTACAATCTATACCTGCATCTATTCTCATTCACTTCCTTATATCTCAGCTGTATTGTGTACTAAGAATTGTGCTTTAATTGTGTTATGACTAGTTCTGTGTACCCTGTACTGTTCTTTTGTGTTCTATATGTACAGTACTGGCTGGTGCAATCACCATGTGGCGCCGCTGATTGGCTGCCTGGGTGCTGCACAGCTCAGTAATGATATGTTCCCCATGTCTGTGACCCTCATTAGAGTACATCTAGTATATATATCAGTACTGTTACTGGCTACCTAGCTGGCTGTGCAATCACCATGTGGCGCCGCTGATTGGCTGACTGGGTGCTGCACAGCTCAGTAATTATATGGTCCCCATGTCTGTGCTCCTCATTAGAGTACATCTAGTTTATATATATCAGTACTGTTACTGGCTGTGCAATCACCATGTGGCGCCGCTGAATGGCTGCCTGGGTACTGCACAGCTCGGTAAATATGTTCCCCATGTCCGTGTCCCTTATTAGAATGCGTCTTGTGCATATCTGTATGTGTGATGTACATTTGTACTGCCATTGTTGCCTGTTCCTTGTACTGATAACCCTTTGTATTGCAGTATGTGCATTGTTATTTTTATTGTCTGTAAAGCGCCTTGAGTCCTGTTGGAGAAAGTGCGCTATATAAATAAAACTTACTTACTTACTTACTTACAGAGATCAAAGATATGGCCATGAAATATGCGGCCAGAGGATACCCCACCAAGCTGTTCAGACGCACCATGGATAAAGTCCTGAAATTGGACAGAGACTCGCTGCTCATCCCCAAGACCACCCCCACACAAGTTAATCGCATTGTGTGGACACAATGCTTTTCGACATCCAGCACTGAACTAGTTAAGGCAGCCAGAAGAATCTGGCCCCTGATTGCTTGCAACCCAGAGGTACCAGCCCTGAAGAACAGCACACTCATGCCCGCCAATAAGCGCAGCAGGAACATTAAGGACCTAGTGGTGCATAATGACATTTCTAAGCTGAAAGCTGACAGCCAGCCGACCTTTCTCAAAAGGAAAGATGTCAATTTCCGCTGTCTTAAATGTGTGACCTGTGGTGGTCTTGAGATTGGGGACCACTTCTTCCACCCACATACAGGAAAGAAGATTCCGATTAAACACCCCTTGACTTGCTCCAGTCGCTACGTGGTGTATTACATCAAATGCCCCTGTGGCTCCTTGTATGTGGGTAAAACCATTAGACAATTTAAAGAGAGGATGGCTCTCCACAAATCCAGCATTAGAGCTGCACTTGGCCCCAAAGGCTCCGACCAACCGGTGGCCCGGCATTGGCGAACTTTTCAACACAGCCTTCCAAGTCTGAAATACAAGATGATCGACCACATCCCAGAGAACATCCGTGGTGGCGACAGGGGCAGAGCCCTCCTGAGATGTGAAGCGAAATGGATTCATAGACTGAACACTGTCCAACCCTGTGGACTTAATGAGATCCTTCCTTTGTCCTGCTTTCTGTAATCTTGGACTTCATACATAGTCCTTGGTCCCGTTCCCCACGGGACTTTATTCCCACACAGACTGCGTGGGTACATTCCCACATTTGATTGATCTTGCCCAGTTTTTCCGCTAAACTTGTGTTTTTTCCTTACTTTATTTTTTCATTTGTCCCTGGCATCCGGGTGCACTTTGGGGCCTTTCTCACTAGGTGGTGGGCACTTCACTTGCTCTGCCCATCCTCATCATCACCCACACACCGTGACCACACTGCGGTCCCTCTCTTGGCACCTTCGCACTGTCGATCTGTGCGGTTGCGCCTCTCTCACTTCCATATTCGGCTCACACTCCAGCACACGCAGTGAGGAGGTCGGCTGCAACGGGTTGCTGATATTTCAGCACCGTGGTCAGAGTCCTCCCTTCTTTCACTTCTCACGAGCACGCAGTTTTGACACCCTTTTTTTCTTTTTTTAGCATGCCGCACTTTTGTGTGTCCCTAAAGGTGCCCATACACGTACCAATTACCCGGTACTTTTTGTGCTAAAATAGCATCGCATCCCATGCACAACATATGCACAACGATGCTATTTTAGCACAAAAAGTACCGGGTAATTGGTACGTGTATGGGCACCTTTACACTTCTTCTTAGATACACACACTCCGTGTCACACACCCGCTCCCCTGTCCTCACACCTGACGTCACCCGCACGCCCCTGATCCTGGGTTACATTGTTACTATGTTTTTATTTGATGTTATATATGCCGTCTACCCACAATGTAAGCTGATTCATTCATGCTGTATCCTTTGTTTTCTCCCCAGCTCCCGCTGCAGCCATCATCTGTGAGCACCACAGCTGTCCCCCGGCTCGCTCCGTTCCGTTTCCCTTCTTCACAGCACGCCATGGTGTTCTCTGTTTGGACAGGGACACCGCACACAGCGTCTTTGGTTTCCATAGACACCAGCCCTGGTTTCCACAGCCACGCCCCCCGGTGACCCCGATTCACTGACTGCGGGGTTGGGATGACGTCATCCACTACTCGCCGGGTGCCGTGCAGGTGATGGTTGCACAAGGTGCTCCTGCCCCCACACTTCCCTATAAATGTGAGTATGTATTCTTTTTTCCTGTTATGTCTTGATAAAGGGTTACATTCCCGAAACGTTGACACACAGACTGACTTTTGTCTACTTTTGTGACTGTTTGATCTGCCGCCGTGCAGCTTCTATCTAAATCTCCTGAGTGCCATCTATCTATCCCCTTTTTTCAAGTCTTACATAAGTGCAAACAGTGAAAAAACATACCTTTATAGATAGCATGCAATACCATGTGAACAGTGTTGGACGGCGCCGGGCAGGACACAGCGTCAATCCGGAAGCCGCCACTGATGATGACGTCATGGCGCATCCGCATCATGCACGTCAATTCTGTGTACCCTGTCACCATGGAAACTGTCAGGGACGGAAAAACAGAGCAAACTGTCAGGACAAAATGAGATGGATACAAGGCAAAATGCCAGCTGTTACATACATGGCAAATAATGCGGTACAGGTTACAGTAAATGCATAAACAAGCTTCAACGCATACAGCCTATGAAATGCATACGCCATATCAATAACAAACTAAAATGAGAGAGCAGGGTTAACGAAAACATGCATAAGAGATCATTTCATTTAAACCCTATGCTATGACATCCAGTTCATGAATCCATCTGGCTTCACACTGTATCAATTTGAGAGAGCGATTGCCCCCTCTAATGGACCATGGAATGGTATCAATAATGCGGTACCGCAATGACGTTAAAGGGTGATTGGCAATGACAAAGTGGCGAGCCACTGGATGCTCACTTGAGCCTGAAGCTAATGCTTTACGGATGGCGGAGCGGTGAGCTGCCATCCGTTCTTTACATTTCCATTCGGTTTTCCCAATATAGGACAAACCGCATGGGCATAAAATTTGATAAACCACAATAGAGGTGTCACAGTTGACATGGTGTTTAATAGGGATATTTTTCCCTGTATGCGGATGTGGGAAAGATTTACCTGCCAACATGAATTGGCAGGTGACACATCCACAGCGGGTGCATCCCAGGGGGGCTGAGCTCAGGAAGGAGTCTGACACTTGTTTATGTTTTATTTACGAGAGATCGGTCTTAACCAGCCAATCCTTTAAGTTTCTACCTCGAGAGTAGCATGGCATTCAAGATGTTGAGGAAAATGGCAATTGAGGGTCTGAGATAATGACCGGCCAATGCTTTTTAGTAATGGTGTTAATTGTGGGTGAAGCTGAATTAAATTTATTTACCAATGGTAATTTGGATGTTTTATGAGGCAGAGGTTCTTTTTTCTTTAAAAGAGCAACTTGGTCAAATTTAAGTGCTTTGTCTTTGGCCCTAATTAAATCAGAGTGAATATAGAATATATATATATATATATATATATATATATATATATATATATATATATATATATAGAATATATATATATATATATATATATACATATATATATATATGAAGAAAGAACTCACAACAGCAGCCTGTGTGCACACTTTCTTCCTGAGTGCCGCCGGACCTTGCTGCTATTTGGGAACTGCATGTTTCCTAACTACGGAGGGCAACAGGCACAGTCATACATTTTAATGAGTGCCGGAACCTGCTGCTTTATATATATATATATATATATATATATATATCAGACAGTTTCCAACTTGTAGTAAATTTTTATTGAAGCATCTCAGCAACGTTTCAATATGACAGTATTATCATCAGGCTCAATAATACAATGACACCAACACTCTTATATACCCCCCATGTGGACCTTGCGTCATGGGGGGTATATAAGAGTGTTGGTGTCATTGTATTAATGAGCCTGATGATAATACTGTCGTATTGAAAGGTTGCTGAGATGCTTCAATAAAAATTTACTACAAGTTGGAAACTGTCTGGAGTGCCGTGTCATTACAAGAACTTCTGCATACCCTCTGGGCGAGGGCACCCGACGAGAACCTGTCATTCGGTGGTTGTGCCCGGCCTTCCCAAGTATATATATATATATATATATATATATATATATAGGAGTTGTTTAGCAGGATGGCACTCAATATAAATAAGGTAATTCTTCGGTGCCAGGAACTTAATATAATAATAGAGAGCACTTACCCCCTTCCTTTGCAGGCGAGGATGGAACCGGCACACGAGTTTTAGTGAAGAAAAAAAGTGAAGTTTATTGTACAAGCATAATTTTGCACAAACAGTCAGCTGTAACCTAACAGCCGTTTCAACCACTTCCTAGTGGTTTTCGTCAGAGGTGAAGAAGCATTACACTGAGCCGTTTAAATAGTATACAATTGCGCCAAATTCAGCACCAGAAAGAGGCCAGTCAGACCTCCTGTGATGTCAGCAAGCGTCACATACAGTGAGTGACAGCGGGGCTTGGTTGCTGGGGGCGCGGCTCATGGTGAGTCATCAGGGAACTCCCGATGTGTCAGCTAAGTGCTGGCATCGGGATTACCCTGTGTAATACAAGGGACTTCATAGCAGATGACCGCGGGGGTACAGCGCCGACGCTGCTGCAGTCTGGTGAGAGTGAGGACAGTAGTGAAAGGGGATGCGGGAACGGAGGTCTGATTGTCAACACAGACCGTCAATAAGCATACACATGCGGGGAAATACATGTAAATAACGCTGGAAACATATGTATCTGTTGCCTGTTACATAAATGGCATGCAGTAAACGGAATCTATACAGTCACAATCACATTAATGTATAACACGTTAGGTCACCTGTATCCTGTGGTTAAGGAATCTGTGCGGAGCCATGGCATATAAAAGACATATTCGCAAATAGTCGACACCAGCGTGTGTCGACTTGGGTAGTGACATGTACTGGATCAAATGTAAAACAGTATGCTGGGTATAGCACTCCTTTCCAAACTCAAAACGATACACTAACAGGACACTAATAAGCAACCAGTGCCTGTCCAGTCGACACAGGGCCGTGTCGATCCCGGACCATATATACAAAAAAATAAGTATTGGACTGTTCCTACACACGGCGGTGTAGGTCAACAGGTGGCAATAAACCTTACTGCAACAGGATAACATATGAAAAGAAGATTAACAGAAATAAACAGAAATAAACGCTCGGCGGCGTGAACATGAACCCTGGACACACAGCGGTGTTCAGGGGACCAGCAGGAGACTTAATCACCCCAAACACTCGGCGGTGTTTAGGGGACAGGCAGGTCAATGTGATAGCGGTATTAAAGAAAAACACCCAATTTAAAGTCCTCATTTAAACCCAATGGGGCCAGACTTTTAAGCCTGAAAATCCAAGAAAGTTCCCTTTGCAAAAGGAGTCTTTCCCTGTCGCCTCCGTACTTGAGGGGTGGAATGTGGTCTAAAATAGTACATTTTAGATCGATCATCTTGTGTCTAAGTTCCAGAAAATGTCTTACGACAGGCAGGTTCTTGAGGTCGCTCTGGGTCGTCATGGGGTTGATGCTCTTTTTGATTGAGGATCTGTGCTGGTTGAATCTCTCCTTGAAGGTGCATGTCGTCTTGCCCACGTAGACTTTGTGGCAAGGGCATTGTAAAGCATATACAATATATCTGCTGTTGCAGTCGAGGTGGTACTTGATATTAAAGCTCTCGCCATTGAGGGGGTTGACAAATCTGGGGCCAGTCAAAAGGTACTGGCAGTTCACACACCCCCCACATTTGAAGGTTCCTTTTTTGCATGTAAGCCATGTTTGTCTTGATCCAATAGCAGGGTTGGGAGTGGTTTTAACCAATAGGTCCCTCAGGTTTGGCCCTCTGCGGTACGCAAATCTTGGGGGTGCCGAGATTTCTTTTGAGAGCACAGGGTCGCTCGTGAGCAGGTGCCAGTGTTCATTCACTTTGTCTCTAATATGCTTAGAGGCCACTGTGTATGTGCTTACAAAGTTGAGTCTGCTCTCCCTCACTGTGTTCTCTGGCTTTTTAGTTTGGAGGAGATCTTCTCTGTTTAGCTCCATCACTCTCTGGATTGCCTTTTCTACTTCATGTGAATCATAGCCCCTTTCAAGAAATTTCTCCTTCATTGTAGAGATAGCTGTTTTAGTGACTTCAGGGTCTGATGTTATCCTGATCACTCTAAGTAATTGGGAGTAGGGTAGCCCACGTTTAAGTGGCTCGGGATGGAAGCTGGTGGCTGCAAGTAAAGTATTTTTATCCGACTCTTTGGAAAAGATTTTTGTTGTTAAATGACCATTTTCGATCATCACTGTAACATCCAGGTAATTGATGAGTTTTTCACTGAAGCTGATCGTGAACCTGATGGTGCCAGGTAAGGTATTGAGGTCATTGAAGAATTTCAGTAGTCTCTCCTCCCCTCCTGTCCAGATAAGAAAGAGATCGTCTATATAGCGGACGTATAAGGCGATGTCTGCGCTATACACACTGTTACCGCAGATGTTGGTCTCTTCAAATGCTGCCATAGTCAGGTTGGCATACGCCGGTGCCATGTTCGAACCCATGGCAGTCCCCTGGCGTTGCAGGAAAAACCTGCCTTCGAAGAGAAAGTAATTCTTCTTGAGAATAGTCTCCATAAGGGACAATACAAATTCAACCGGTGGTCCTTCATAGACATCACTGGTAAGTAGGGCTTCACGGCATGCTGCTAGCCCAACTGAGTGTGGGATGTTAGTGTAGAGGCTTGTAACATCAAGTGTCACAAGCAGCGCTCCACTCAGGTCGTGTTGGTAGGCTTGTATCTTCCTTAAGAAGTCGCTAGTATCCGCTATAAAGCTTCTGGTTTTTTTGACCACAGGCTGGAGGTAAAAGTCCACTAGTTGCGATAGTGGCTGGCAGAGAGAACCACGGGCCGAAATTATTGGCCTTCCAGGTGGGGTCACCAATGACTTGTGTACTTTAGGGAGCGTATATAGGCATGGTATCTTCGGGTGAGGTTGTGTGAGAAATCTGGCCGTTTCTTCACTGATGAAGTTGTTAGTCTTGCCTAGTTGGATGGTTTGATCGATAACTTGTTTATATCTCCAAGTGGGGTCTGAATCCAACTGCTCATAGCATGTTTTGTCGGATAGTTGTGCCATTGCTTCAGCAATATAGTAAGACCTGTCCAGCAGGACTATACCGCCACCCTTGTCTGCGGGTCTAATAATCAAGTCCACATCTTTGGAGAGGGTGTCAATGGCTAGCTTCTCCTCTCTCGTGATGTTGAAGTAGGAAATTTTCTGCTTCTCAATGAAAGGGTTGGTATCCCTCTTCAGGACCCTGTTGAAGGTGCTGATGGATGGATTAATCAAGGGTGGATCAAAGGTACTTTTGTTTCTCAGTGCAGGTGTGTAGGGTATTTTCTTAATGTCAACTCTTTCGGTGGCAGGATGTCTAATAAAGTGATCACGCAGGCGGAGTTGCCTCCCCAGGCGAAACATGTCAATTTGCCAGTTGAAGAGATTTTGAGATAGGGTAGGCACAAAGGATAATCCACGATCCAATAATGTGGATTCGGCAGCAGTAAGAGTATGTTTTGAGAGATTGAACACAACAGTCCCGTTTCTTATTTCTGTGGTTTTCTTCTTCCTCTTTCTCCCACCCCGGCGGGTGGGTAGTAGAGGTTTTTTGGCGGGCGTCGATTCCTGTCTCCCCGTGCAAGGTAGTTGGTCTGTTGGTTGTCAGACGTGGCGTTTTCTGAGTCGCTCGCCGATGTCTGCGACTGGGTCTCAATATCTGTATATTGGGCTGGGGGTCTACGGCCACCCCCCCTCCTTTGTTGTTGTCTGAATCTTCTGGGCTCTATCCTGGAGAACCAAGGATACACACGGCTTTCTTTATAATCTTGTTTCACTTGCTTATATTTCTGTTTTTTGAACTTAAGGAGGCCGGTTTTAAATTACTCTATTTCCTTGTCCAATTTATTCAACAGATTACACTCAGGTGTTTCAAGTTCCTTGTAAGGGGTCGAGCTTTGAAGTTCAGTAATCTCCATTTTAATTGTCTCCAGATCTGATCCAGTCTGTTCGATCACCAATAACATCAGATCTTGCGAGCACTTGTTCAGTATGTTACACCATCTGCTACAAAACTCGTTATTGTGCCTTCCTAATGTAGGCTGGTTATATAGCCTAAATCCTCGGGGGATAAGTGCCTCTTTATAGTACTGTGACAATGTCTGTCCGTGTAGGGTCAATTCGATCTCACGCTTCCTCAGCTTCAGTAGATCATTGTATAGCTCTTCAGGGGTATCTTTATTGAATGCTAGATCCTCAGTATCTGCAAATAATATTCTTGCCGCATCTGTGGCGCTAAACTGGAGCGCAGATGACGTTTCATTTCCAGCAGCAAGCGACATTTGTATCCAAAGCAACCTAACTAGTAGCAGTATCCGCAAGGTCACTGTACCAAATGTGCAATAATAGTGGAAAAATAAGTAGTCAAAAATAGAAGATAGATTTGTCACATAAAAATATAGTTCATGGTGCTCAATCCCGGTATATAGGGAAAATATTGGAGTTGTTTAGCAGGATGGCACTCAATATAAATAAGGTAATTCTTCGGTGCCAGGAACTTAATATAATAATAGAGAGCACTTACCCCCTTCCTTTGCAGGCGAGGATGGAACCGGCACACGAGTTTTAGTGAAGAAAAAAAGTGAAGTTTATTGTACAAGCATAATTTTGCACAAACAGTCAGCTGTAACCTAACAGCCGTTTCAACCACTTCCTATTGGATCAAGACAAACATGGCTTACATGCAAAAAAGGAACCTTCAAATGTGGGGGGTGTGTGAACTGCCAGTACCTTTTGACTGGCCCCAGATTTGTCAACCCCCTCAATGGCGAGAGCTTTAATATCAAGTACCACCTCGACTGCAACAGCAGATATATTGTATATGCTTTACAATGCCCTTGCCACAAAGTCTACGTGGGCAAGACGACATGCACCTTCAAGGAGAGATTCAACCAGCACAGATCCTCAATCAAAAAGAGCATCAACCCCATGACGACCCAGAGCGACCTCAAGAACCTGCCTGTCGCAAGACATTTTCTGGAACTTAGACACAAGATGATCGATCTAAAATGTACTATTTTAGACCACATTCCACCCCTCAAGTACGGAGGCGACAGGGAAAGACTCCTTTTGCAAAGGGAACTTTCTTGGATTTTCAGGCTTAAAAGTCTGGCCCCATTGGGTTTAAATGAGGACTTTAAATTGGGTGTTTTTCTTTAATACCGCTATCACATTGACCTGCCTGTCCCCTAAACACCGCCGAGTGTTTGGGGTGATTAAGTCTCCTGCTGGTCCCCTGAACACCGCTGTGTGTCCAGGGTTCATGTTCACGCCGCCGAGCGTTTATTTCTGTTTATTTCTGTTAATCTTCTTTTCATATGTTATCCTGTTGCAGTAAGGTTTATTGCCACCTGTTGACCTACACCGCCGTGTGTAGGAACAGTCCAATACTTATTTTTTTGTATATATGGTCCGGGATCGACACGGCCCTGTGTCGACTGGACAGGCACTGGTTGCTTATTAGTGTCCTGTTAGTGTATCGTTTTGAGTTTGGAAAGGAGTGCTATACCCAGCATACTGTTTTACATTTGATCCAGTACATGTCACTACCCAAGTCGACACACGCTGGTGTCGACTATTTGCGAATATGTCTTTTATATGCCATGGCTCCGCACAGATTCCTTAACCACAGGATACAGGTGACCTAACGTGTTATACATTAATGTGATTGTGACTGTATAGATTCCGTTTACTGCATGCCATTTATGTAACAGGCGACAGATACATATGTTTCCAGCGTTATTTACATGTATTTCCCCGCATGTGTATGCTTATTGACGGTCTGTGTTGACAATCAGACCTCCGTTCCCGCATCCCCTTTCACTACTGTCCTCACTCTCACCAGACTGCAGCAGCGTCGGCGCTGTACCCCCGCGGTCATCTGCTATGAAGTCCCTTGTATTACACAGGGTAATCCCGATGCCAGCACTTAGCTGACACATCGGGAGTTCCCTGATGACTCACCATGAGCCGCGCCCCCAGCAACCAAGCCCCGCTGTCACTCACTGTATGTGACGCTTGCTGACATCACAGGTGGTCTGACTGGCGTCTTTCTGGTGCTGAATTTGG
Organism: Crinia signifera; assembly: GCF_055691185.1. Taxonomy (NCBI): domain Eukaryota; kingdom Metazoa; phylum Chordata; class Amphibia; order Anura; family Myobatrachidae; genus Crinia; species Crinia signifera. The sequence continues at coordinate 80,214,636 of NC_139219.1, read as the reverse complement.
CGCAATTGTATACTATTTAAACGGCTCAGTGTAATGCTTCTTCACCTCTGACGAAAACCACTAGGAAGTGGTTGAAACGGCTGTTAGGTTACAGCTGACTGTTTGTGCAAAATTATGCTTGTACAATAAACTTCACTTTTTTTCTTCACTAAAACTCGTGTGCCGGTTCCATCCTCGCCTGCAAAGGAATGGGGTAAGTGCTCTCTATATATATATATATATATATATATATATATACACACTAGTATGTAGCAGGAGTCACAAGTAATAAATTATAATTTTAGAAAAAATATATTTGATTAAGGAAATCGTAAATTCATTTCTCACAGTTATACAGTACAGTACATGTGACATGGAGACGAATAGTAGCAGCAATAATAAATGATAATATACAAAAATCTACAACAAAGTGGCACCAGTTGGTAAATGGTTTAATACAATTTTAAAGCTTATTATCAATGTTATACAACATGTAGGGGGATAGAAATGTGTTTTAACAAAAGAAGATACTCCAAAGTGCACACAAGCCCTTCAGTGAAATGGTGTAATAAGATCATTGTATTGCATTCTGAATGTTATGCAGCATATGTGCCCTGAAAAGGGATAGCAGGGGCATCAATAATAGGCATTGCTCATAATGTAAAACAGTGCAAAATTAAATTGTTTAACATACCTCAAAACCCAAACATTTTTCATTTGACCTTTTAAATCAGGTATTACCCTGGAGATGAGTGGGGGCTACTCTGTCAATAAACTTTTTTTATGTATCATGACCTTTCCCCCACCTATTTGTTGATTCAAAATAGACATATTTTTTAGAATGTTTGCCACTGTTACCTATTCACTGGGCTCCAGACCTGGCATTGGGTGGATTGAGGGAAGACCGCTTCATTGAGGGGCCCCCACTCCCCTAATGACCCTGGTCAGGGCTGAGTAGTCACAAGGTTAATGCTATGGCCACAGGACCTTATATAATAAGTGTCCTCTGGCTGTGGCATTATGCTGCCCTGGTTTTAAAATATGGGGGACCCCTTCTACTTTTGTCCCCTGTATTTTTGGAACTAGGGCCGCCGGTTATGCCTGGGAGGAGGGACCCCACACCATTTTTTAATATAAAAAAACCCAAATTCCTGTTACTAAAATTTAGCATCATGCCTTAATAACCACACATTCCCATTACTAAAAAAATCGGCAGAAAAAGCAATCGGTTTCCGGTTTGTGTTAAAAAAAATCGCATGTTCCTTTTTATGGGGGGAAAATCGCACATTTGACATGTGCAATTTGGTATGATTTTTAAAGTGTTTAATCAAGTCGCATCCTATTGCATGGCCCGAGAGGTTTTTTCTATTTGTAAAATATAGAGCACAAAAATCATAAACACTGAAATGTTGATACATTCTAGGCCTAGGGCATCAGGAATATATTTACTAGCCATCCAGAGTGCCGTCCGATACATTGTTTATGTCAATGCTACTTTGGAGATTAAGAGCCAGATGTATCAAGCTTCAAAAAGTGATAAATTGGAGAGTGATAAGCAACCAGCAAATCAGCTCTTACCTGTAATTTTTCAAATCAAGCCTGTAACATGACAGGTACTGTAGGAGCTGATTGGCTGGTTGTTATCACTCTCCATTTTATCACTTTTAGAAGCTTGATACATCTGGCCCACAATGTCCATACCACTTTGGAGGTACAATAGGTAGACACCAGGACACAGCTGATGATCCTGCATAGAACATTCATGGTGTGTGGAACATTATCTTTGAAGTTACGGGTAGGCCTTCCCTGACATTCTTAGCATAAATTTTCCTGATTTGTCCTGGGTTGGAGACCTGCATCATCAAAGAAAGCTATCCTGTCTGGGTGGAAATATTCCAAAAAAGAGTGCTCATGGTTTATTAGATTAAATGACCTTCCGAAGACCCAGAAGCACCATAAACATGGACAAGGTCTGAGTTACTTTTTTTGTAAACATCCTGTATAATACATGGGGGGGGGGGGGGGATTTTTCTAACAGCTGAATGGCTAGAAATAGGCATATTCATAGCCATTCGTAGCCATTACTGCTTGGGCTGAACAGTCAGGGGGATTAATGCTTTGGCCAGGGGAAGTAGTATAAAAAGTTACCCCCGGCTGTTGCATAACCTTGCTTGCTGTTTGGGCCCAGTGCTGGTTCTCAATATACAGGGGACCCCCTACTCATTTTGTTCCCCTTATTTTTGGAACCAGGACTGGCACTTGAGCTGGGTTCTGCTTTTAGAAATTATGGGGAACCTCTATTTGGTTTAAACCCTGAGTTCAAATTAAATTAAATTTAAATTATTGATTTTTTCTATTTTATGAACAGGATCAGTCAGATCCATGCAGGCTGCCGATTCGTATTTGTATACAGCCGCCAATACGAATTTATACAGCCACCTACGCCAACAGGAAATTTGATTCCCGTATATATGGCAGATGTCATCGTATACAGTCGTACCCAGCATTGGCCTTTTCATAAAGGTTAGTAAATTTCCCTCATTGTATTTTTTTATTTAATAGGCTGACAGCAAGTATTTTGTTTGCTTAATTGTGCCTAACGAATGCTTGGTGTTAATCATCTGTGAAAGCTGTAAACAGGCTTAGGTTGATGTGTCTGTTAACTATTAGTTATATCATCTCACCTTAGGGACATCACATATCCATTTTCTAGACACAATAAATCATATGATGAGAAGGTTATCACATCTAATTATTACATCTTAACACATATTAATCAGATTGACAGGTGAACTGGGAGAAGATATTAATGTGATTATGGGTGATAGAGAAGAAACAATGTTTCCTCAATATTTGTATTAAAATGATAAGCTATTCAAGTAGAATTGCTAGTAAATATGAATGATTAGGAAACTGTTAGATGTTTTATACCATTGAGTTTCTTCATGTTTGTGCTTCTAAATCAAAATGTATCTTTCCATTATGCAGTGGTAGTCCAGAAATATTTTGGTTCTTGGTATAGTAGATTTACATTTTTAGGTACAGGTATGTCATTATTGAATTTGTTTTCATTTTTAAAATAGCTCTCATGGATTTCTAAATAATTATAGAAATTATTTTTGCAAGGCGACCTGTTTATCTGAGCCTCTTTTTGGAAAGGGGTATGGGTCAAAGTATCGACAGTGAATAAGTCGACCATTATTGGTTGACAGGCCATAGGCCGACACACGAAAAAGGTCAACATGGCTAAGGTCGACAACTTCTAAAGGTCAACACAAGGAATAGGTTGGCAGCGGAGCTTCCAAAGAGGAAATTTCCATTTGGGTTCTGAATCAAATAACCAATGCAATTCTTCTTTTAGAAAGACTTCAACAGAGGTTCAATTTGTTGCATATCTAATGAGCGGGACCCGCTAGTGCAGTGAATATATAATGAGAATATTAGATAATTGTTATATATATATATATATATATATATATAGAGAGAGAGAGAGAGAGAGAGTGAGAGAGAGAGAGAGAGACAAGACAAGAAGCAACACTCGGAGACTGACAGCATGGTGAAAGCCAAGGGATTAATTTGAATCCATGTGCAGGTGAAAATACAGTAGCGTTTCGGGGCTCGGCAGCCCAGTCTTCAGACTAGGTAGTGCATATTGGATGCTGCCATACCTCATTGTGGAAGGCACCAAAGCCACATATTAATGAGCATCCACCTTATGCCCTAAGTGCCGGGGATCAACATATATATATATATATATATATATATATATATATGAATACATACAGTGCGCAATAGGTGAAGATAATAATATTAGGGAATAAATAATCCCAGAGTCTCTGAAAAAAGAGTCCAGCTCCTGTGCCTCTTTAATTGCACTCAGATCCTTAATCCGGCAGCTCTGTTCTCCTGTGTCCAAACAGGTAAGTAGATCTAAAATCAGAATAAGAACAGGCGCTCCATAGTGCAGGTAAAAGATGTATTTATTGAAGACGGGGTAACATGTATAGGGATAGGGTCACGTACCGAGACAGGCGGTATAGGGTACCGCAGACACAAACAGCATGCATATGGTGCCCAGCACCGTTAAATCCTTGGCACAGCTTCCACCACGGACTCCACAGTTCTTACTGACGGTCAGTAAGAACTGTGGAGTCCGTGGTGGAAGCTGTGCCAAGGATTTAACGGTGCTGGGCACCATATGCATGCTGTTTGTGTCTGCGGTACCCTATACCGCCTGTCTCGGTACGTGACCCTATCCCTATACATGTTACCCCGTCTTCAATAAATACATCTTTTACCTGCACTATGGAGCGCCTGTTCTTATTCTGATTTTAGATATATATATATATATATATATATATATATATATATATATATATATATGCACAGAAAAAGCATTAGGGAGTAGGGCAAGTGCTTTTATAATAGTCCCAACAATGTATAGCAGGTGCTGCATTAATCATTATAATGTTATGACATTTTCATAATTAACATTTAAATTATAGTATCACAACTCACTGATTTAAGTGATGGCCTCAGAACTCACTGCTTATACAGATAATAATTAGAGGAATTTATACTAAAATTACCTCTGTAATATAGGAATATAGGTCAATATCTACAATTGAATTATGTAAATCTTACACAAAGTATTCCATAAGTAGAGGAACGTCATTCCATTTAACATGTTATGACAGTGCTACAGTCCAGTTTAGTTTATGTCTACTAGCATGCTGTAATTGTACTTCTGGCAGCAGACCTGTACAACTTGTATATTTTATTATTGCTATAGAGTGTTAATACAAGATGTGGGAATATTCAGGATGTTCCTTTAAAGAGGAGCCAATGAAAAGAGAACAGTATGACTTGGCACTACAGAAACCTAGTCCTAATGTACGTAAGAGCTCAAAGGATTTTCTGCAGTCACAAAATTCCTTTAAATACCTGTTTGTTTGGAAAGATTTTAAAGAACAAAGTGAACTGATACTATACTTTTTAGAAAACATTATTTCTTATGAGGTGTTGGATACACTTCCAATGCTATATGAGTATTAAAACTATAAAAAATATTCATGATTACTTTTTAAAGGAAACAACTTTTGGGTCATGTAACATTCCAATATTCCCGCTTCTGTTGGATGATCTATGTGTAGGAGATAAAATAAGTTTTAAAGAAATACGTTTTTGGTGAAACCAAGCTGTGAATAATCAAATATTTGCAATTTAGTGAAGAATAGTATGTTAACCTTATGAATTAGCCATTGGCAAATATTAATCAGATTTATCTACTCTTCCAACACTCCTAGAAACAAAATGCTGATCACATCATAAAATAATAATGAAGGTATCCAGCAGTAAAAAGCATATTAGTAGCACATTAGTAAAAGATAATGCCCCCAATGTGTTTAATCTTAGAAGTAATTGTTAATTATACTTGCACAAGGAATCTTGTGAATCTCACCATGGCACATAATTGTTATTGCTTAGACACACCTTTGCAGACTTTGATAATAGTATGGCAGGTCCTAGCAATAGTGAAACATAGTTCATCTGAATTGAAGTAAAGTGTCCATATCTGCAGTGTTATGAGGCATTAATAATGTGATGCAATATAATTTTCAGTGAAATTCTGAAGATACAATTTGTATTCATCCCATGCTCTCATATACTGTAATCAAATGATTATAAACTGGACTATAAAGGGATAAATTAAATAAAAAAATGGGTAAAGAGGTGTTAAGACAACCCCACTTTGGTACACATTGTACAAGAAAAGCAATTCTAGCGCTAGTTGTATTTGAGTGTGGTGGAGTGGTGCTGATATATCCTCATCTTTACTGCACTTATTTGGCATAAAAAAATGAAGGCAGCAGTATACATTAACAGCTACAGTATGTACAGTATAAAGTAAATTGTGTTACAAGTATACAGTATGTTACACAGGGCAAAGTACTTCATGACGCACCTTAGTGTATTTTCCACTTAGCAAAAGCAGAAACATAAATTATACTTTTAAGGATTGTTGCATCTGAATAAACTTGGAAGATTGTTGGCATGCGCAGATCCAACAGAGCAAGATCTGCGTCAGGATGCAGCCTGTCTAGAAAACCTGCATTTGTTTGTGGGCACAGAAACTGGGACCACTGAGCTATAAATGTATTTGAAATGAGCATAGTTAGGAGCTTTAATAAAGTTTCTAGCTGGAGTAGGCTCTGGGCTAATGCTGAAATACTTAACATCAGGATTATAACAGTAAAACTGAACACCACATAGGATGGGTAGCACTTAGACTGAACACCAGGCTGGCACTGGTGGAACTGGACACTGCCCGTAACTGGTGGAACTGGACTCTGGGATGGGATGATCCAAGAGCTTTTCATTAAAAGCAGAACCAGTGGAACTGTTTGCTGGAAGGAACCAGTGAAAAAGAACTGGCTGGCCACCAAGCCAGAACCAGTAGAACTTGACATTGGACTGGACACCAGCCTGGAGCCATTGAACCTGGACCTGGCTGGAATGCAGCTGGTTATTTGCAGACATGGGATGGGCATTGCAATGCTTGAAATCAGTAAATAGATACTTTGGATTAGACTAGGTGAAGCACTAAAATGGGATTCCAATCAGGAGAGAGTCACAGCAAAATTATGATACAGGATTATTTACAAGGCTGTAGATATCAGATGCAGATTGCAAAAAAGTTATAAACGTAAAAACAATGGAGAGTATTTTAATTATTCAGATATAGTTTGAAGCAATACTGGCTTGTAAGACAGAAGTAACAGTTATAACTTGGAATACTGAGGCTTTGCTGAGTAGAGGCACTGGAAACACAAGCAAAATCTGTGGCTTGAAAAGCTGCAATAGTGCTGAGGATTGCAGAAAAGAAATCATGAAGCACTATAAATATATTAAGAACTTCAGACTCACCGCTAAATAGGAATTCAGGCTTTCAGCAATGTGACATTGTTTACTGAATAGAGCTGCGGGTCACAGGAGCTATGGTCACAGGAGCTGCGGGTCACAGATTGGCTGCCAGAGTCAGCTGAACCAAGAAATATTCTCACTGGAAGAGTTGCAGTCAGCTGACAAAGATCCAACATGTTAAAGAACATGTCTTGGTTGCATAATTCAAGTGGAACAATTGCAACAATAAAACATGAATTGGGAACAAGGTTGTGATGAATTGTCACAAAGTGTGGTTTGGCAGTGCTGACCTGCTGGGTACTCACCTTTCTTCATCATGTGCAGAGGCTCATGTCATATACTTAAGCTCCATGTGTCAGCCCTTGCTGGACTAATACATGTACAGTATCTCAGCATGTTTATGGCCTCCACTGCCTCTACAGCCATTACAGTTTCCAAGTGGTTCTACAAATGTTGATCTCGAGACCAATGGCAGTCTGAGCAGTCTGGATCCAGTGACCTCACAAACTCTGGCCAGCTAAGGTGTTATTGCCAATCTCCTTTCAGATAGGAGTAAAAATCTGTCCCGGGGGAATTGCTAGTGCTTTGTTGTACAAACCGTACATGCAGTCTGCTATCATGCTCCTTATTATCCAAAGATTCCTGTGCTAACTCCATGTATAGCACTGCCTGGCTCCACAGCTATCCTCAGTAGCTGCACTGCTGCTCTCATTGGTTCTACCCCGGTGTTCCCAGGAAGCTGCTCTACACTACTGTTGCTCATTGGTTAATCCTAGTTCCTGCATCTGCTGCGGTCTCCTCATTCAGTACAGTCCCGGTAACCTACATTGCTGGCTGCACTTCAATCCTGGTAACTGCATCTGCTGTGATCTTCTTCTCATTCGGTTCGATCCCAGTAACCTGCACTACTGGCTGCACTTAGGTCATTGCAGGTACCTGCACCGACTATGATCTGCACCTACTGTGATCCACTCATTTGGTCCAATGCTAGTAACACTGCTGGCTGCACTTTGGTCAATGCAGATAATAGGTGCCGATTCTGTGGATGCTCAAGGGCCCAAGCACCTACTGAAATTGATGAGCACACACGGACCCGAGTCCCGCTGCTGGGCCGCCATATTAACTTGCTAATTTGCTGCTGTAGCACCCACATTGCCGGACCCGCCACCTGGGAAACAGTATGCCGGGAAGAGTGTATTCTGTCCGTGGAGTACCTGCACTGTGGAGACATTTATGTGCCTGCACTGTGAGGGCATTTATGTACCTGCACTGTGGGGGCATTTATGTATGTGGAACTCTGTTGCTGTAATTTGAATATTGGAGACAACTGGGCACCGTAATATAAATTGGTATTATTTTGTGGCTACAGCCCTTTCCAATGAAGCCACTCCTCTATATTTTTGGCTTGAGCACCCACCAGCAAAAACATGATGCAGACAATGCATTGGGTGCAAAATGTGTGAATACTGTGATTTACATAAATTACATAAGGTACACTATCCCCTTCCCGACATTTGACGTATATATACGTCATGGCCGGGATGTACTTCCCGACACATGACGTATATATACGTCATGGCTTTAAACTGTCCCCGCGTCAATAGACGCGGTGACAGTTTGGAAATGTCTGCTGTCCCTGACAGCAGACATCCCCCCTCGCTGCCCAGGGGGGGCAGGGATGCCCCCCCCGGTCGGCGATCGCTGTGATTGGCTGTTCAAATGTGAACAGTCAATCACAGCGTTTCCTGTGTTACCGGCGGCTAAGCCGCTCGGTAACACAGTGATCGGTGGTGATCGGTGCTGTTAAGTACAGCACCGATCACCACCGATCGCCAGCCCCCCCTCCCACCCACCCGGCAGCTCACCCGGCAGCTCACCCGGCAGTCCCTGCAGTCCCTTCTTCCGGCAGCCGCAGCGCACGCAGCGCTCCCCCCCTCCCACCCCCCCGCCAGCCGCAGCACAAATAAAATAAATAAAATAACATGTAATGTACTGAATTATATATATATATATATATATATGTGTGTGTATATATATATATACACATATATATATGTGTATATATATATATATATATATATATATATATACACATATATATATATACACATATATATATATACACATATATATATATATGTGTATATATATATATATATATACACACATATATATATATATATATATATATACATATATATATATATATATATATATATATATATATATATATATACAGATAGATAGAAAGATATTCCCGACATATGACGTATATATACGTCATGGTCGGGAGGTACTTCCTGACCAAAGACGTATATATACGTCATGGTTTTAAACTGTCACCGCGTCTATAGACGCGGTGACAGTTTGGAGATGTCTGCTGTCCCTGACAGCAGACATCCCCCCTCGCGGCGATCGCTGCGATTGGCTGTTCAAATGTGAACAGCCAATTGCAGCGTTTTCTGTGTTACCGACGGCTAAGCCGCTCGGTAACACAGTGATCGGTGGTGATCGGTGCTGTTAAGTACAGCATTTTTGTGTAAAAAATTACATTTTTTTACACAAAAATGCAGATCTGGCTCAAAATTTTTCATTTTCACAAGGAATGAAGGAGACAAAGCACCCCAAAATCTGTGCCCCAATTTCTCCCGAGTATGGCAATGCCTCACATGTGACCAAAAAATACCAGTTGGGTGCATGGCAGGACTCAGAAGGGAAGGAGTGATATTTGGATTTTGCAGCACAGATTCTGGTTGAATGACCCCTGAAGCACCCATACAGTGGAACCCCCCCACAAGTGACCCCATTTTGCAAACTACACCCTTTAGGGAATTCATCTAGGGGTATAGTGTACATTTCAAACCCCCAGGGGTTTCACCAATTTTGATACAACTGAGCTGTGAAAATGAAAAATTAAATTTTTTCATTTTCACAGCCCAGTTGTATCAAAATTGGTGAAACCCCTGGGGGTTTGAAATGTACACTATACCCCTAGATGAATTCCCTGAAGGGTGTAGTTTGCAAAATGGGGTCACTTGTGGGGGAGGTTCCTAACTTTTAGCATCTTATGGTGCCTAGAAACCTACATGGTGCCTAAAAAATAATCTCATAAAAAGGAGGCTCCAAAATCAAGTAGGTGCTCCTTCTATTATGAAGCCTGTGGTTTGGTCAACGTGCACACTAGGGCCACATATAGGATATTTATGAAAACAAAAGAATTGGGGGAATCAATTTTTAGTCACATTTCTCTAGTAAAATCTACTGTGTTCCTTAGAAAAATGTATTAAAATTGAAAATCTGCAAAAAAAATGAAGTTTTGAAATTTCACCTACACTTTGTTTTAATTCCTGTGAAACACCTAAAGGGTTAACAAACTTCCAAAATGCTGTTTTGAATACTGTGAGGGGTGCAGTTTTTGAAATGGCATCATTTATGGGGGTGTCTCACATACAAGTCCCTCAAAGTCACATCAGAACTGAACTGGTCCCTAAAAAAATCAGTGTTTGAAATTTTCTTGAAAATTTGAGAATTTGCTATTCATATTTTAAGCCTCCTAGTGTCCAAAAAAATGAAAATGAGGTTGAAATAATGATGGCAACATAAAGTATACATATGGTCTATGTTAGTTATTAACTATTTTGAGTGGTAAGATTATTTGTCTCACAAGCAGAAAATTTAACTTTTTGCAAATTGCTAAATTTTCCATTTTTTTACGACATTTTGGTATTTTTCACAAAAAAACACAGACTGTATCGACGAAAATTTACCACTAACTTGAAGTACAATGTGTCACGAGAAAACAAACTCAAAATCACTGGGATAAGTAAAAGCAAAAAAAAGTTATCCCCACTTAAGTGATACATGTCAGATTTGAAAAAAAGGGCTCTGTCAGGAAGGCAAAAACTGGCTGTGTCAGGAAGGGGATACTATACTCTCACCATAGGGCCTAAACATCAAAGGACAAGACTGCAGCATAGCCATCCAACTGCACTGACACTTTAGGGTACAGCATTACAAAACTCTGATAATGTGTGGAATCTTGGCATGGTAAGGAACGGAGGCTTGACGCTTAAACATCAGATATTATCCACAACCAAATCCTTTCTTTAATCTGAGTAACATAGCCAGAATCAAATACTTAATTCCCTCTGAAGATCTGCCAAAAGTAATACATGCATTTGTATCATTTCGATTAGATTAGTGCAATGCCCTCTATCTTGGTCTTCCAGCAAAAGAATTGCACAGATTACATTTGGTTCAAAACACAGCTTCCAGGCTGTCAACCAATCAGCCCCCTTCTCATTCTCTACTCCCTTCAATGGCTGCCCATAAAATGGTGAATCATTTTCAAGGTTAACTTAATGAGTTTCAAAGCCCTACATGAACAAGGCCCAAGGTACCTGAAGCAGCTCCTGATTCCATACTGTCTCACCCGATTACTGCAGTCTGTAGATGAAGGGCTTTTAGCAGTACCTAGAATCTCCTTTAATTCATCTAAGGGTCAAGCTTTTAGCCATGTGGCTCCAACTCTATGGAACTCTCTTCCCTGCACAGTTCAAAAGACCCCCACTCTAGAATCCTTCAATAACAGACTCAAGTCTTTCCGGTTTACTCAAGCTACTCAAGCATTTCCATAATTCTTTTAAGCATAGTTTATGAAAAGCTTTTATGTACTTCATTGTTCCTGTACTGTATTACATTCATTCCATCTGTTCAGCACCATGAGTCCTATTGGAGAAAGAGCGCTATATATATAAAAATTATTATTATTATTATTATTATTATTATTATTATTATTATTATGCTACACTAATAATAAAAATATGTATATAATAATATTATTATAATTATTAGACAAAGAGTGTAAAATACGTATACTCTATTCTAGTGTGTATTTTACTCTGCTGGCATAGTTCTGCAGTGAAATATAGTGGGAATTCCACATTAAGTGACTCAGACTTTGGGGAACCTTACTGTATAAATGTGTCATTTACATCAAAGACCCATTAGAAGATTTTTATTTTTTAGGTTATTTTTTTGATTATCCTGAATTTTGATGCCTATATGAAACCCAAAGGACAGCTCAGATACAATAAGATTTATTGTGATTTCCAGTGTTGCAACAGTTATAGAATATGTGTATCTGTTGCACCACACTCACAATGGAGCTTCTTTAATAGAGAACAGCATGTGTTGTTAAAACAATGTAATGAATGGAACACATACAGAATACTAAGCAGGAAGTATCAGTAACAAATAATAAGTTCTGGCATATACTTCCACCATAGTCTAAAACAAATAGTGCAACCGTACAAACACCACACTGTGTTATGATTACTCCCCAGGAAATATCAGAAAATCCAGGAATCAAAGATGGTATATTAATGCAGGATTTTTATTGTGAAAATACTAGTAAAATAGTATACAGGTACAGTAATTTTAGATTTTGGTAATGCAGATAACTGAATAGTCCAGAAAACAGGATATTCTTAGGACAACTGTGGAATAATGTCCACACAAAATACAAAACAGCACCAGTCACTCAAGAATCAATTATCTGTGGTATGGATGCAGGTACAGGTTTACAAAATAACTTTACAACTGGGGAACAAGTGCAGGTTTACAATATAACTGCAGAACTGAGGAGCAGGTGCAGGTTTACCGGCTTTAGAGCAGGTGCAGTATTACCAGATGATACAAAGCTGTAGAGCAGGTTCAGGTTTACCATATGATAAAAAGCAGGAGCAGGTTGCCTCTGGGACTCCGGCGTACGGGCAGTTCACTTGGCAACTCAGTATCGGGTGCTGCGCCCCCATACACACCATGCCTGGTGTGTCTCCTATGGCCGCGTATTCAGCTCATAGGAATTAATCAGAGTGTTTATTGCAGGGTTGCCGACTTTATAATTCTCCTCTCCAAGAGAAGCCCGGAGAGGAGAGTTCCAGCAGCCGCTCAGGGGGGCGGGGCTTAAGTGTGTCGTCACTAAGCCCCGCCCCCATGATGTCAAACTGCCGAATTCACAGATCTCGGTGGAGGGGGCGGGGCTAAAATGACGCGATTGTGTCATTTTAGCTCCGCTCCCTCCTCTGAGACCCGAGGATTGTATTGCATTGTAATGCCACGATCCGGGGCACAGGGGGGGGGGGGGTGGGGGTTTTCTCCCGATTTTCGGGAGACTCCCGGCCATTCCGGGAGAGTCGGCAACCCTGGTTTATTGGCATCTGTGTACCGGTGATATGTAAACCACCTGTGTGACTAACATTTTCACTGGGTGAGGTGTATAACTGTAATCTACACAAACACAGTTTTTGGTGGCCCGACTATAATATATTATCGATGCAAGAGTACAATCTCTCAAATGTCAATGGCAACCTAGACCTTATGGCAACCCATTATCAAATACAATTTGATTGAATACTAGTTTCTATGACAGCATTTCTAATATCACTATTAGTGTGACCACTATCAAACAGTGGGAGTGTGGGGCCCACGTCGTGAGGATAGCAATATCCGTTTTATCACATGTCCATGTCTCATGTCTTTTGTGTCTTTTATTTTGCTACATTTTATAAATGAACTAATAAAGGTTACATTTTAAATTTAACCCTCTCTGGTGCACCACACAGAGACATTCTTTTGTCTTTACACAAATCTCTCTTGCTCCAAACCAAAGTCCAGTGGTAGCACACCCTCGTTACAAGGATGAATTTATGATAAGTATAATCATATGAGGGTCCACCTCCTTTGAATAAACCATACCCTCCTGTGAGATTTACCCAAACCCCCTTTTCTTTTGAAAATATATACAGATGGAGTGCCTGTCAGCCAGCCTGCAGGATTGCCAGATGTCATGAGCTGGCGCAGGCTGGCGTGCGGAGGGAGATGGGGGAGCAGCAGAGAGCTGCCGGGAGCCAGCGGAGGGCAGCGTCAGGCTCCGACAGAATGGGGCGTGTGAGCATCTCCCCTTCTGTCAGATGGCGCGCAGTGGTGATTGGCGATACTATTGAAAGGAGCAGCTCCATTGAGAGCTGCTCCATCTGTAAGTAATAACTTAAAAATATGGAAATGGGCTTTTATTAAGACGTTTGCCTTTAGAAAAGAAATAACTAACATATGTAGACAAGTAATCTAAAAAAAATACCTATGTATTCTTGCCCCTAACCCAAATCCTTATTTCCTTAAGCCTAATTTCCCCACCCCCACCCCCATTGCCTAATCCTAACCCCCATCCCCAGTGTAATGCTATCTCACCCCAGTTACTCACTATGGTATTCCAATTGATGTCAGGATTCTGGCACGAGTCTCCCACCAGTACACAGGATGCAAGCATTGATATAGTGAACTCATAACAAAAATAAAAGATATCAGAAAAATATCCAAAATTGAGCTGCTGGCACAGTCAACGAACATCCTTGATAAATAGCTCCCGGCTACCCACTCCATCGTTCATCGTTCATAACATACACACCGAATGATATTTTGACTAATATTGTTCAGAAGGGCCAAAATTAATGATATTGGTCCAAAAATCATAGAGTGTATATTTATTTACAGTTTCTTATACTGTATATATGCAACTTAACACACAATCAACACTGTAAATTGAAAAAAGCAAATTGTTACATACAGTACATCCAACAAATAATAATACTGTACTTAGAACAGAATACAATACAAATCTTTACAAATCTTTTATAAAGTCGACTTTGCATTTAGAGAGTACAAAAACAATGTTTTATAAAATTAAACAAATAAGAGCTGATTTTGATAACAAAATGTACATTAATTACTTAAAATGACTATACATTTTCACTATTACGTGGTACTGTACATAGGGTCCTTTACAAATTATTGCCTTGGGACCTGCAATTGCCTAGGTAGGCAGCCAGGCATCTGCGGCCAGCCTGGAGAATCAGCTCTCAGCTGCTCCCTAATTTCTTTAATGGGCAGTTCCTGGTAATTATGATTGGGCCATGCCCCTTTATAGCTGTTACACTGGGGGCACTCAGATGCCAGATATAGAGATCTGTTGGAGGTTTGTCCTTGCTGCTCTGTCATAGTATCTAGTCCCATCTGTTACATTTGTCTGCTGTTAACCCCTGGAAGGTTACGAACTTTAACTATTCACATGCCAGTACCATCAAACCTTCTGCCATTTATTACTTTGCGTATACTGTCCTATGTTTATATTAGTTACCTGTCTACATTCCCTTCTGTAGCAGTACCCCTGCCTGGGGTGCCTGCGGGGCCCTTTTTGCTACAGGTTGCATACTCGGCCTATGTGTATAAAGCCTGTTTTTCTCCCTGTGTGTTATCTTTACTCCCAGTTGTTGTGTCTGTCATTCATCACCTGTCCAGCACCTTTCATTCA
Source organism: Crinia signifera (assembly GCF_055691185.1). Taxonomy (NCBI): domain Eukaryota; kingdom Metazoa; phylum Chordata; class Amphibia; order Anura; family Myobatrachidae; genus Crinia; species Crinia signifera. The sequence continues at coordinate 80,199,362 of NC_139219.1, read as the reverse complement.
GTGTACTTTATTAGTGTGGATAACTTCTGTGAGCTCCGGTCTGGTCATCGTCACTTGCACTTATCCCTTGGTCCTTGTCTAGTGAAATAGACGTAGTTTAGTCCTTTCTATACATCACCCCTCGCCGGTAGCTTGCCTGGGTCGCTCAGGGTTAACCCTGCACTGCCACCTGTTGAATTAAGTCCTGGCGGCATATCAGTACCTGTAGACGTGTCCAGTCTTACGGGAAATGGGCTGTTATAAGCAAGAAGTCTCCCTGATGTGCTCTGTGGGCTTAGGCCAAGGTGTTCCCTGGCGACTGCCCAGAAGATTCTCGGCCGGGACGCGGCACTTCTCGTTCTATCCATCGGCATCTGAGAGATCTCCTCTTTTCTGCCATGGACCATCTCTTCCTGGAATTCCTCTTGGGCTCCTGTCACCCACTACGGTGAGCATAACAGTAACATAATGTGATCTAGGGCACTACTGTGGTTCATTAAACAAACTAGGCAACTATTTTGGGGTATAACATTAAAATCTACTGTAGACCACTGGTGTGAGGTGGGGTGAGACAGGGGAGGCACAGCCTTTCCTGTCATACTAGCGTATATATGCCAGCAGTTTGAATTTATAAAGTAGGTAAAAAATACAAAGAATATATAGAAAATTATTATTCTAATCATTTTTATAGTTAAAACTCTGGAGTAAGTGTATGGCAGGTGAGGCAGTGCCTCACCTGGCTACCTTTTCTGCACATCTCTTATCAAAACTCAGTGAATCTCGAGCAGTGTATACTGCTACACATGTGTATAATGCCAGCATGTACCCCATGGGTCATATATTCTGTGCAAATCTGGCTCTGGTACTTTCCAGGGACTCGAGCCATTTACCTCACCGCACATCCCTGCAGTAGACAGGTGGCTTAATAGAACATACATTCTCACATTTGGTCCTGAGGACCCCAAACTGGTCATGTTTTCCATAAATCCTCTTTCAAAATGTTACTGAGCAAGTTTTACACTCAGGGTCCTAACTGGCACTTTGTCAGCCCCATAAGAAAATCTTGAATGCCCCTTCCCTCCATTACAATGACCCTGGGGGTGGAGAAAGATGTAGTGAGAGTTGTTAGTAAGAGAAAGGGTGAGAAATAGGGAGTGAGAGAGAGTGTCAGGGAGAGAAAGGTGGAGAGACCGAGATATAGAGGGTGTCAGGGAGAGAAAGAGGGGAGATCAGGAGTGAGAGAGAGGAGTTATGTCAGGGAGAGAGAAAAGAGGGAGAGAGAATAAGAGAATGATAGACTGTCAGGGAGAGAAAGGGGGGGGGGGGTGTAGAGAGAGAGAAAAAAAAGGGAGAGAGTGTATCAGGGAGAGAAAGGGGGAGAGACAGGAAGTGAGAGAGGGTATCAAGGAGATAAATGGAGTGAGACAGGGAGTGAAAGGGCATGATGGAGAGAAAGGGGATAGACAGGAAGTGAGAGTATCAGGGAAAGAAAGGTGACGGAGGCATTCTCCTCACCCAGCGCCACTAGTCACGTCCTACATACCCAGACCAGCCTTGAGTCTCCCTAGGTCACTGACTGGAATATTACTCCTAACCCGATCTCATGGTAGATCTAATATATGGGTTACATGTAAAGTTGCAATCTGTCTTAATACCTGATATATAAGCAAATATTAAGTGGGTTCCTCCTATGTGCACAACACACCAGGAGAAACATATGATACTACATTGATAACAAAACATAATATCTCGGGGGCACACTGTATAAGGATTAATTCCTTTTTTAAATCACTAGTTGTGTGTATATGTATGTTAGTGTGTTTTCATCTTTCGCAACCTTTTAAACATTCTCTATTAAAAGTTACATTTTATTGTATATTTTCTTCAAGGTGCACCAACCCAGACATTCTGTGCTCTCTCTCCCCTTTTGCTCTCAAAATTTAATGTCTTATGGTAGCACACCCTTACTGGTTCTTCAGTGAATTCCACACAAGCAACCTCAAATACAAGGGTCCACCTTATAAACGATTGTCAGTATATTTTCCTGTGCGACTGGTAAAAACCCCTGTTCTGGTGATAAGGAGAGATAAACACTAAGGCGGAGTGAAAAAACTGAAATTGAGAAATTCAAAATCGGCTAGTGTGGGAAAGTTGTGACTTGACCTTAACCCCTTCCCGACATATGACGTACATTTACGTCATATGTCGGTTGCGGGGGAATCAAGCCAGCTCACGGAGTGAGCTGGCTTGAAAGAGAGCAGGTAATGGCTGTATATTACAGCCAGGCACCTGCTCTCACGGCCACGAGCGGCGAGTTCGCCGATCGTGGCCGTTTAACCCTTTAAGCACCGCGGGCAAAGCGCCCGCAGTGCTTAAATAGCTGATCGGAGGGGGGGCGCCCCCCTCCGGCGCCGATCGCGGCCCCCCGCAGCGAGATCGGAGGGTGCCGATCGGTTGCCATGGTAGCCAGGGGTCTAATGTAGACCCCTGTGCTGGCCGTGTCAGCATTCCTATTACATCCTGCCTGAGGCAGGATGTAATAGGAAGTGCTGAAAATCACTATGTTCAGCCATAGAGCTCTATGGCTGAACCTAGTACAGGCGATCGCGCCCCCTAGTGGTCAAGTACACTAGGGGGCCTTGTAGTAAAAGTAAAAAAAAAAAAAAAAAAGTTTAAAAATAAAAAAAAAAATAAAAAAATATTAAAAGTTCAAATCACCCCCCTTTCCCCATTTCACAAATAAAAATAAATAAAAAATAAAAAAAATAAACATATTTGGTATCGCCGCGTTCCTAAAAGTCCGATCTATTAAAATATAACATTAGTTGTCCCGCACGGTTAAAGGCGTAAACGGAAAATAATTCCCAACGCCAAAACTACGTTTTTTGGTCGCATCGCCTACCCAAAAAAAAATAACTAAAAGAGATCAGAAAGTCGCCCATATCCCATAATGGTATTAATTAAAAAGTACACTTCAGCCCGCAAAAAATGAGCCCTCACCCAGGTCCGTAGGTGGAAAAATAAAAAAGTTATAAGCCGCAGAACATGGCGACGCGACGCAAATTAGAAAAACCGTAAAAGTTGCTATTTTTTTTTTTAGTGGTAAAACATAACGAAAACTATATAAGTTTGGTATCACCAGAATCGTAACGACCCATAGAATAAAGATAACCCATCATTTTAAACGTACTATGAACTCCAAAAAAAGCGTAACCAGCGCAAAATTGTGGAATGGCGTTTTTTTTTTTTTTACCCCACATTGAATTATTTCCTGATTCCCCAGAATATTATACGGTATAGTAAATGGTACCATTACAAAGTACAACTTGTCCCGCAAAAAAAAAGCCCTCATGTGTCTATATAGCCGGAAAATTAAAAAAGTTACTCTTATTTGAACGCAAGGAGGAAAAAAAAAAAATTAACAAAAAAGGCAATGTCGGGAAGGGGTTAATAAGAAACGTGCAAAAGCTTTTTGATCTGAGTCAACATCTTCTGTTCTGGCAAGAGGCCTGTAGTTTCACTTCTTTGGTGAAAATGACGAAAACTATGAAGATGCTCCGATCTAGTTAAAATTAAGTCATGACGTCTTAGAGTGGTTTATTAATATACTTTAGCTTGGTAAAAGATAGTACAAGCTTGTCCTAGTGCAAAGTGACTGACTTTGGCGGGAGAAAAAATCCCTGATAAATGACCCATTTTCATGGTTTCAATTGTGAATATGGTGTTTTATCCGGAACGTGTTTTTTTTATTTTTTGGGGGGAGAGGATGCTCTGTAATTGATGTGATCAAGAAAAGAAACTTGGTGAAAAAACAAGGTAAATCCCTTTTGTTTGCCATTAACCCCTTCCCGACGAGGCCTTTTTTGTTAATTTTTTTTTTTTTCCTCCTCGCGTTCAAATAAGCGTAACTTTTTTAATTTTCCGGCTATATAGACACATGAGGGCTTTTTTTTTGCGGGACAAGTTGTACTTTTTAATGATACCATTTACTATACCGTATAATATTCTGGGGAATCAGGAAATTATTCAATGTGGGGTAAAAAAGAAAAAAAAACGCAATTCCACAATTTTGCGCTGGTTACGTTTTTTTTGGAGTTCATAGTTCGTTTAAAATGATGGGTTATCTTTATTCTGTGGGTCGTTACGATTCCGGTGATACCAAACTTATATAGTTTTCGTTATGTTTTACCACAAAAAAAAAAAATAGAAAATTTTACGTTTTTTCTAATTTGCGTCGCGTCGCCATGTTCTGCGGCTTATAACTTTTTTATTTTTCCACCTACGGACCTGGGTGAGGGCTCATTTTTTGCGGGCTGAAGTGTACTTTTTAATTAATACCATTATGGGATATGGGCGACTTTCTTTTTCAATATTTTATTATTATTTTTCAAAAAAAAATTAACGATAACATACTTTAGGCATCATCGTATGACATACGTGCCTACATATATTACATACATTACATATAAAACATTTAATAAAAGACTGCATTTCCGTAGCATGCTATGCAACCTCTTTGTGTATATTTATTTTTATTCTAATCCCTTTAGAATGGGTGTGCCCTAGTTCTTACTATCTCCGTATTATACCAAGACGTCTCTTTTATAGCTTGTCTTAGGGATTCCTTGGTTTCAGGGGTTAGAGATTTGACATATGGGGTGAAATGTAATAGGATGAGAGATTCAGAAAGTGAGAGATTTGGTAAGAAATCTCCAGTTTTTTTAAAGTGGCAACCATTTACACTGCAAAATCACACTGGTTTTGCTGTGTAAATGATTGCCACTTTAAAAAAACAGGAGATTTCTTACCAAATCTCTCACTTATGGCATCCAAATTGAGAACAATTTCTCTACTTTTTTTCCTTTGTTTAAGGACATTTCTAGCCAATCCATCTGAAATAGGTGCGCAATTCGAGGTTCTAGTAACTTTATATTCAGCGAATTGCTTTCCACCCATTGTGATAGGATTGTTTTGCGTGTTGCAGCAAATATTTTTGCTATAAATGTTTTTTGTCCATATGTCAAACCTGTCTCCCCTGTTTGGTTATGTATATCCCATAAAGCCCATTCTGGTGTCAGTAGTATATTTATCCCGTATTTAGTCGATATATATCTGCAGACCTCCTGCCAGAAGCTATCCACCTCTGGGCATCGCCACATACAATGCATTATGTCTGCATCTAACATTTTACATTTGAAACACGCTGAGTCTATTGCTATACCCATCTGCCATCTTCTTTTTGGAGTGTAATACGCTCGGTGTAGCAATTTATATAGCATCTCTGCATATGTAGCAGAGACTAGTGTCTTGTTCAGGCGTACGAATGCTTTCAGGATTTTTTGTGGTGTTGTACCTGGGAGGTCATTCGACCATTTTGTGAACCCTAAGCTTGTTTCCTCCATCGATAGTTGTTTCTTAAGGTATGGGTATATTACTGAGGTTTTATTTGTTTTATTCTTATTTATGCTTTTTATCATATTATCTAAGTTTTTTGCCTCATCTAGCCTTGGTATTTTTATCATGGCATTTAGCACATAGCTTCTCAGCTGAAAGTATACAAACATGGGTATTTTTATATCTGCGAATTTTTCACATAACGCCTGATGTGATAGTATAGTTGTACATCTTTCATCCATTATATGGTATAACAGGCGCATTCCTGCTCTATCATAGCTTTTAATCATCTTAGCGTCCTGGAGTGTTGGCGAGCCTGTTGCTATGTTGTGTAGTAGCGATTGAAATAAGGTGTTATATGGGGACATTTTTAATTTGGAGCGGCTGAGTCGCCATGCTGCGCAAGTCGCCGCTATTAGCGGGTTGCCGTTTATTTTTGGTGGGTATTTTGATGGTCTCATATGCAGCAGGCTGGTCAATGGTACTTCTGGACAAAGTGCCTGTTCTATGGCCAGGTTTACATAACTTTCAGTCGAGTGTACCCAATCTAATGCGTACCTCAGATTTGCTGCCAGCGTGTAGCTCTTAATACATGGTAAGTTTATACCACCCAATGAGGCTTGTTGGGTTAATTTATACATCGAAATTCTGGGTTTGTTTCCTTCCCATATAAATCTACTAATTGCTTTGTTTAATATTTGTATATCAGAATCCCTGATCATTAATGGGAGTGTCTGTATAACATATAACAAACGGGGAAAGGATATAATTTTTACTAGCTGACATCTTCCTATATAGGATATCGGTAAGGACCTCCAAGCCCGTAGATCTACTAGAATTTTTGTTATTATGTGGGAGTAATTTGCCCGATATAGATCCGATGGGTTTGCTGTTATTATGAGTCCAAGATATGTAAGATGATGGTCTGCCCATAAAAAAGGGAACTCATTTGTCCATCCTGTTTTCGCCTCTCTATGTAGGGCCAATGCTTTTGTTTTTAACTTGTTTATCATAAATCCCGATATGCATTCAAATTCCCCTAAAATTTTTATTAAGCTAGGGAATGCTTTATGTGGGTTCGTAAAATAGAGAAGGAGATCATCTGCGTAAGCGGATACTTTCAGCTCCGTTGTTCCAAATTGTACTCCTTTCCATTCTTTTTGTAAGTGAAATATTCTGATAAGTGGATCTATCGCTAGATTAAATAGCAGGGGTGATAATGGACACCCCTGCCGAGTCCCCCGGAATAGCCGAAAGCTAGGAGTATTTAGACCATTTATTGTAATAAAGGCTGTTGGCAAAGCATATAGATTCCTAAAAAGAGTAATGAATCCTACCCCTAACCTTTGCATGTGGAACACTCTCAGTAGGTGTGCCCATGACACCCTGTCAAAAGCCTTGTCAGCGTCGCAACTCACTAGCAGGGATTTACCCCCACCCTGTGATTGCGACTGTGACAAGGCTGCTATCACCTGTCTAATGTTATGTGTGGACGATCTCCCACGTACGAATCCCGTCTGTGAGGTGTGAATCAGATTTGGCAGGACTATCTGAAGTCTTTGAGCTATAATGGTTGTTAATATTTTAATATCCTGATTTAATAAGGAAATGGGCCTATAAGAGGTCACATAATTTGGGTCTTTACCTGCTTTCATTATTACGATTATCCTTGCCTCGTTGAACCCCGGCGGAGGCGCCTTGCCAGATATGATAGAATTAAACAGGGCAAGCATATGAGGCATTAAATATGGTGACATTGATTTATAATACTCCGAGCTTAGGCCATCTGGTCCTGGGGACTTACCTTTGGGTAGTTTGTTTATTGCCTGTTTAAGTTCTAATTCAGTTATGGGGTCTACTAGTGCTTCGCTTTCTAGGTGTGTCAGAGTAGGGAGTTTGGCTCTCTTAAGAAAGTCCATCCCTGTTGTTGGGTGGTCTTGTTGTGGTGAATATAGCTTTGTGTAGTATTTTAAAAAGGCTTCTGCTATTTCCTCTGTCTTTTTGTTTTGCTCTCCCCCCTCTGAGGTTATATTCAGTATTCGTGTTATTGGGCGTTGTCCTCTAGCTATTGATGCTAGAAGTTTTCCTGCCTTGTTGCCCCATCTAAAGTGTCTGTGTTTTTGAATGTCCAAATAATATTGAGCCCTCTCAGTACATATGGTATCATACAATGCTTTTGATTCCAGAAATATCTGGCGGGTCTCCTGGGTATTATTGCCCAGCATTGATGCGTATGATGTGGATACGGCTGTACTAAGCTCTATGTATCTTTTCTGTATTGTTTTTCGTTTTGCCGACACATACGCTATTATGTGTCCGCGTATTACAGGTTTCGATGCGGCCCGAAATAAATTTATATTGTCTAGATGTTGATTATTATCTTCTACATAATTCTGAAGATGCTGCCTCAAGGCTGTGCAAAACTCAGGAGACTCCGCCAGATATGTAGGAAACCTCCAATTATAAGACTGAGCGGTTGGAGACAGCAGTACTAGCTCAAACCATGTAGGGGCGTGGTCTGAAATTATTATCGGTTCTATTTTAGATTGTTTTACTCTTCCCAATAACACTTGAGGTATAAGCCAATAGTCTATTCGCGTTGACGTATGGTGAGGGTGAGAATAGAAAGTGTATTCTCTATCTATAGGGTGCTGATGTCTCCAAGGATCTACCAGATCTAGGGAGCTCATCAGCAATTGCAGCGCTGGAGGAGGTGTATTTCTATTATTATTACTAGATTTATCTATTGACTGCCTCTGTGTGGTATTAAAATCCCCTCCCAAAATAATTCGACCCTCTGCCCAATCCTGCAGCTGCACATATATATTAGTGAAAAATTCTGTATTGGGGCCTGTTGGCGCATATATCGTGGCTATTGTAAATAATTCCCCCTCTATCTTTATTTTGAGAAATAAAAACCGACCTTCAGGGTCTTGTACCTTTCCCACAACTTCATATCTTAGGGATTTATTTATGATAATCATGACTCCTCGTTTTTTTGTGGCAAAACAGGTAGTAAAGTATTCTGAGAACCAGTTGTCTCTAAAAACGTTTGGGTCTCCTTCTTTCCAGTGGATTTCTTGTAATGCTACCACGTCTGGCTTATGCCGCTTTAAATATTGTGCTATCTTCCTCCTCTTTAAAGGAGAATTCAATCCCTCCACATTCCAAGTCAGGAACTTGATACTGGTACGGTTGATCTTTATATTATTAATGAGAGCACAAGGGAAAAGAGAAGCACTGTATTTATTATGGTTTGTGTATATTAGCACATGCAGTATAATAGAACCGCACGGACACATGATAGCAAAGTCCACATATATAGGTAGTATTAATTTTGGATTGAGTAGAAATATTAATGAAACTATCACGGAATTTAAAAACCCTAGGGAGGGTATAAGTAGAAAGTTACACCCAGTCGAAATACTAATTTGTGTATCACGAGCACATATGTTAAGTATAAGACACTTGTTACACTTTTGTTTAGCTATAATACTGAGTCAGATGAGAGAACCCAGAGCCACATTTAGTAGGCCAGAAATGTCTACAGAAGCACATGTTTATAAGATGCTATATCCGTGCACCTGTGGGTTATCCGTTCTGAGACGGAGAGATAGATCTGCGAAATCTCTCTCTTTTATTAGGGATGAGATAGATGGGTGGGAGGAATGTTTAGCTATAGAGATATGGCACGTAATGTCACAAAAGCGCACATGTATAAAAATCAACGTTTTTTCTTTTTTTTTCTGTTGGGGGGGGAAAAAACCTCACACCAATTAATAGGGGAAAACTAAAAAACCCCAGACAGGAGGTGAGAAGTAGAAAGGTATATTTGGTGGAAATACTAATTAGTGTATCACAAACACATATGTTGAGAACAAGACATTTGTCATATAACTGTTTAGCAATAATAGTGAGCCAAACGAGTGAACTCAGAAGCTCTTCTAATAAGTTAGTAATGTTTATAGAAACACGTATACCTGTGGAACATCCCCCTTTCAGCAAGGTTGAGATAGTTGGATGGAAGGGACGTTTTAGATACAGGAATATGGTATGTAATGTCACAAAACTGTACATTTATGAAATTAATTATTTGGGTAAACACTCTGCACCATTTATTAAGGGAAAGTAATTATGGCCACACACATTAATAATATAAAGATGGGCGACTTTCTGATCTCTTTTAGTTATTTTTTTTTGGGTAGGCGATGCGACCAAAAAACGTAGTTTTGGCGTTGGGAATTATTTTCCGTTTACGCCTTTAACCGTGCGGGATAACTAATGTTATATTTTAATAGATCGGACTTTTAGGAACGCGGCGATACCAAATATGTTTATTTTTTTTATTTTTTATTTATTTTTATTTGTGAAATGGGGAAAGGGGGGTGATTTGAACTTTTAATATTTTTTTATTTTTTTTTTATTTTTAAACTTATTTTTTTTTTTTTTTACTTTTACTACAAGGCCCCCTAGTGTACTTGACCACTAGGGGGCGCGATCGCCTGTACTAGGTTCAGCCATAGAGCTCTATGGCTGAACATAGTGATTTTCAGCACTTTCTATTACATCCTGCCTCAGGCAGGATGTAATAGGAATGCTGACACGGCCAGCACAGGGGTCTACATTAGACCCCTGGCTACCATGGCAACCGATCGGCACCCTCCGATCTCGCCGCGGGGGGCCCCGATCGGCGCCGGAGGGGGGCGCCCCCCCTCCGATCAGCTATTTAAGCACTGCGCTTTGCCCGCGGTGCTTAAAGGGTTAAACGGACACGATCGGCGAACTCGCCGCTCGTGGCCGTGAGAGCAGGTACCTGGCTGTAATATACAGCCATTACCTGCTCTCTTTCAAGCCAGCTCACTCCGTGAGCTGGCTTGATTCCCCCGCAACCGACATATGACGTAAATGTACGTCATATGTCGGGAAGGGGTTAATAGAATAGTGCACCTATGTATCTTCTAATGCCCAACAAACTCTTTACTGAATGCTCCAGTAAGTTCAGTAACAATGCATTACACTCTGTCCTTTAGGTGCAGGATTTAAAACACTTCTGTTTATTGTCTTTACTTGTGGCAGTTTATTTGTTTGCAAAACAGTCTGAAAAACAGTTTGCATCCCCTGTGCTGGGAACATGAATGGGCTGCATTACGGCAAAGTTATGCCAAAGATAAGCTAATATATTTACAGTTAAATACGTTGAAGTGTATTATGATGTAATAAACAAATACATCTAATGTTTAGTGATGTTTAAAATGATGCATTAAACAGTTTACACCGTTACTTGTAATACTTATTGTAACAGTTACTGTTTTTCAATAACAGACTGCAACAGTTATTTCTTATTAGCAAGATCTGACAACCGGACACTCTTATTGATAAGACACAATGGGGCAGATGTATGAAAGATCATTATGAGGGAGAAGGGGTATCAGCGCACGTTACGTGCACTGATGCCGCGTCTCCCCATGAATGATGGAGCCAGTGTGCGGTAAAGGACAGGGGCGCTATGCTCCCCTGTCCATATCGGTGTTGCTATCTAAATGATAGCAGGCCGAATTTATGAATGGTCAGCATCATTACTAGTGAAAAGGTAATGAGGCTATTCTGTGAACTGTTGTATCACTGCCTTTTGGTCCTTATTCAAACCTGATCGCAGTAAAAATTTGTTTTCAAAATGGGCAAAAAAATGCTGCACTGCAGGGTAGGCAGATGTAACGTGCAGAGAGAGTTAAATTTGTGTGAGTTATTTTGTTTCTGTGCAGGGTAAATTCTGGCTGCTTTATTTTTACACTGCAATTTAGATTTCAGTTTCAACACACTCCACCTATATCTAACTCACTCTGCACATGTGCAGCATTTTTTTTTGCCCATTTTGAAAACAAATTTTTGCTGCAATCAGGTTTGAATAAGGGCCAAAAGGCAGTGATACAACAGTTCACAGAAAAGCCTCATTACCCTTTCACTAGTAATGATGCTGACCATTCATACATTCGGCCTGCTATCATTTAGATAGCAGCACAGATATGGACAGGGGCGCATAGCGCCCCTGTCCTTTACCACACACTGGCTCCATCATACATGGGGGAGATCTGGATGTCAGATATTGCTAATATGAAATAACTGTTGCAGTCTTGAATAGGGTGGTTGTGGTATTGCGCTCCACTCTTTTTAAATGCAGTGCGGTGCAGCAAATTCTGGGTTCTAATGTCTGTAGAACCCGGTAGTTCAATGGTATTTTTGGGGGGTGAATTGCGCACTCACTTGTGTGTCCAGTGTATATGGACCTCTGATGTATTTGGTTAAATAAAGATGAGATGAGAGACTGAGTATGTGTAAAATCAATTTTTTTATTTGACTTCCTTATTTAACATGGGTATAAAACGGGATGGTGCTGGGTTGGGGTGGGGGTAGGGTGATCGCACTTGTGGGTGGGCTTCCCAGAATCAGGTTGTTTTACAATGGGGAGGGTTATAACATACCAGCACCTGCAGAAGAAACAGATTGAGATCTGCAGGAAGCCGCTGGTCCCTGGGAAGCCCACCCACAAGTGCGATCACCCCACCCCCACCCCAACCCAGCACCATCCCCTTTTATACCCATGTTAAATAAGGAAGTCAAATAAAATATTTGATTTTACACATACTCAGTCTCTCATCTCATCTTTATTTAACCAATTACATTAGAGGTCCACATACACTGGACACACAACTGAGTGCGCAATTCACCCTCCAAAAATACCATTGAACTGTTGCAGTCTGTTATTGAAAAACAGTAACTGTTACAATAAGTAATACAATTAACAGTATAAACTGTTTAATGTATAATTTAAATATCACTAAACATTAGATGTATTTGTTTATTACATCATAAAAGAGTTTGTTGGACATTAGAAGATACATAGGTGCCCTATTCTATTAAAGGCAAACAAAAGGGGTTTACCCGGTTTTATTTTTCCACCAAGTTTATTTTCTTGATTACATCGATTACAGAGCATCCTCTACCCCCCCCCCCCCCCCCCCCCAAAAAAAAAAAAACATGTTCCGGAGAAAACACCATGATCACAATTGAAACCATGAAAATGGGTCATTTATCAGGGATGTTTTCTCTCACCAAAGTCAGTCACTTTGCACTAGCACAAGCTCGTACTCTCTTTTACTAAGCTAAAGTATATTAATAAACCACTCTAAGACATCATGACATAATTTTAACTAGATCGGAGCATCTTCACAGTTTTCGTCATTTTCACCAAAAAAGTGAAACTTCAGGCCTCTTGCCAGAACAGAAAAAGTTGACTCAGATCAAAAAGCTTTTGCACGTTTCTTATTCAGGTCAAGTCACAACTTTCCCACACTAGCCGATTTTGAATTTCTCAATTTCAGTTTTTTCACTCCGCCCTAATAAACACCCAGCCAATCAGTTTCTTACTGACATTTCTCAAACACAGGCTGTAACATGGCAGTTAGGAGGTGATTGGCTGGACGTTTATCTCTCCTTATCACCCTTGGATTTATCTCTATAGTAATCCCCCCGCCCCCCATCCCCCGCATGCTTTACCTGTCCGCACGTCCCGGCTCCCCTCCTGGCTTCAATCAATGCTATGGAGACGGACCACGATTAAATGGCCGCCCCATAAAGCAGACTGTTCTCTGAAACTGTCTGCGGTATGGGGGCGGCCATGTTATCGTGGTCCATCTGCATAGAATTTATTGAAGCCAGGAGGGGAGCCGGGACGCGCGGACAGGTAAGCATGCGGCAATGGGGGGAGGGGGCACAGTGGGCATAGGGGCAGGCACGGGGGGGCGGCCGGCCGGACGGGCGGGGAGGGGGGTGCCCCCCCATTAACGGCGGGGGGGCACCCCAAACAAAGCTACGTCGCTGCTTATCACCCTTGCATTTATCTCTTGTTAAGGCTTAATGCATCTGCCCCATTTCGCTTTGAAAAGCCTCCCTTTAGTAAATAAACTCCATGGAGACTTATGTATACTGTAAATTAACTTTCTACTGCTGATGTGAAAGTGTGTATAATTATAATATGACATTCCCGCACATTTCTTTGTTGATACATACTGAGTGAATCTAGTTAGCAAACATGTTTTACTTAGTCAGATTGCAAGGTATGCAGTATTAATTTAGAGGGGTGGTGTCAAACTCATGGCTGTTGTGGAACTACACATCCCAGCATGCCCTGCCACAGATATTATATAATTGATTGCTAAAACTGTGGCAGGGCATGTAGTTCCACAACAGCTGGATGGCCAGGAGGTTGACACCACTGATTTAGAGGAATCCTTTATTTAAGGAAATGTATCAGCTGCTGAATTAATAAAGATGTTAAGTTGTATACATATTTTTAACATCTGATGTGAAGAGCAATTTTGGCATAGACATCGACCAATGCCAGAGATGGCTGGCTACAACACAGAAAAATGTAGGACATATCAATACACACTAATTGTATAGTTGCTTTAACATTAATAATAATAATAATAATAATAATAATAATAATAATAATAATAATAATAAATTAATCTAATGATCCAGAAATACATGTGAAAAAATATGACATAAAAAATGGGATATTTTATGACATTATATATGTTTTTCTTTTTACTCTATTAGGCATTTTCTATACCTTTTTTACTTTATAAATCATTGGTAAACAGAAATCCCTGAATATAGTTTTTTTTGACAATGTTACATTTCCTATTTTGATTGGAAAGTTTATGAGTTAAAGCTCAAATGTAGTGTTTCAAATTCAGAGGCTTTTCTCAATGTTCTGTTGACCTGTGGTCATTACAATTGAGTAGCAAGACACTTCAAACCTCTTTCAAACTGCACAAACCTGGTTGCCATGGGTAACATTCTCATTTCTGATTTATAAAAAGCTGAAAAAGAATGATTACACTGGAACCTTTATCATTAGATAATTAGAAAGGGTTGTATATACTGACTGAAAATCCTATATTGCCCCATATTTTAAAGTGTTACATTTTATAAAAAAAACTGGTACAAAAGGCATATTAGTATATTTAAATCTGTATAATGTTTTCAAGATTTAATCTTTACAATATTACAAATAATAACATTTTCACAAGTTGAATCATATAAACCTCATAATAATACTACTTTTTTAACTATTTTTATTACATAGCAGAGCAATATAATTCTTCACAATTTAAAGTAATCAGATTTCAATAGAATTGTTAAACATTACTAAATAAAAAACAAACATTCAAATCAGCAAATTTAATTTGAAAAAAAAATTGAAAATTGATTTCTTTAGAAAATAATTACTGCATTAAATAGGTTAACATCTGAGGAACAGAACTATGGGAAATTTTCTATCCATGAATATTTTAGAAGCTGTTATGGTTGAACAAATGTAGCCATTAAAATTTTCAAACAGCAATATCAGTATTAACATGTTGTTGTTTTTTTAGGGAAACCAAACTAGTTAGTTGCTTTATTCTCATTTACAATACCAAATTTAATTAATTAATAACTAGATGACCCGCCCGGGAAAAACTTAGAGTTTTTATTTCCAAATTTTCTGTAAAATGTCATCTTATGCTGTGCCAAAGACCAAAGATTGTAATTTGTTAAAGCCTCCACCATAATATTAGAATGTGTTTGCATTGATACTCAATGACAGCAATGAAATCAGGTGTGGTGTTGTTGTTTGAATCACACCACTCCTGACTTGATAGCTTGTGTGTGTTGATGAATTCCACACCCATGCCTGAGATTTAGCATCTATGACATACCCTACAACAGGGTCAGAAATCGGTACAAAATCAGAAAGGGTTGTGGCCATGGGAAAGGGGGCATGTCTATACTTTCAATGGTAAGGTTTCTAGGGTATGTAATTCCAGGCACTGAGTGCATGGAGACCATAGTGCAGTGGTAGCCAACCCTAGCCCTCGAGAGCTACCAACAGTTCACATTTTCCAGACAAACTAGCTGCTGCACAGCTGCACTCATTAATCACTGACACATTTTAAAAGATACACAGATGGAGCTAATTAGCTCACTTGTGATTCTGTGAGGAGACCTGCAAAACATGCACTGTTGGTAGCTCTCGAGGACTAGGGTTGGCTACCCCAGCCATAGTGGGTGTTACTTACCACGCCATAATTAATAAAACATTCACCGCTCCCTGCCACTGTCGCTCCCCTCACTGCTCCCACCACATAGTTGCTGCAGCAGTCTCTGACATCTGGATATCTGTAAAGTGCATGCACCGAGCATCTCTACCAAACAGTGGGGCAGCCCGTGAGTGCAGGAGCATGTCATGTGACGTTATGATTCAACGCATGCTACCTGGACCACAATGCACCACTGGGAATGGGTATAATGGGCCAAATTTTTCACTTTACCAGCCGGGCCAATACACCGATCCAGCCATCGCAAGCATCAATGGGTGCACTGATAATGTTTGGTAGATGGGCATGAGCGCTGTCTGTATTTTTTTTAATGTTCTAAGTGTAAGAAGTTGAAGGAATAAGAGTGAGATGAACATTTGCCACGTTAAAGTGTACAATTTACTCAATAAATCATTAAAAAAATAGGTGTACATAGAAATACAATAACGAAATGAAAGTAGGACTAAAAAATAAGTTCAGATTGATAATTGTTTGGATGGGGGTGGGTTGCGAAACAAATCTATAGGAGGGGTGTGTGGATATTGTGGGCTTAATTGGTGTTTGGTACACATACATGCGGTCCCCAATTGTTGGGAAATTTTCACTATAGTGTCACTGTCACAGTGTCACTGTAGGGGGATTCCCAATTGGGGTCCAAGTGGATTTTTAGGGACCCATTTACAATGCCATAGGTCTCTTCTCCTGGAGCCTACATTCTCTTTCAGTGATAGTCAATCACTGAGGGAGACCGTAGGCTCCAGAAGAGACCTATGGGATTGTAAAGGGAACCCTAAAAGACCACCTGAACTCCAATTGAGAATCCCCCTACGGTGACACTGTAGTGAAAATTTTCCATCAATTTGGGACCCCCTGTAGGTGTACCAAATACCAAATAAGCCCACAATATAAAGACCTCACCTATAGATTGGTTTTGAAACCCACCCACATCCAAACAATTATCAATTTAAATCAGAACTTTGTAATCCAACTTTCATTTCTTGATTGTATTTCTCTGTACACCTATATTCTTTTCACGATTTATTGAGTAAATTGTACACTTTATGTGACAAATCTTCATCTCAGTCTTATTCTTCAACTTCTTACACTCATAACATTCAAACAAATACAGGCAGCTCATGCCCATTGAACAAACATTATCTACAGTATGATCCAAAAGGGTCTGGGACACCCTTAAGGCAGAGCATAGCCTAACATCCAACTGACTAACAGAGTGAGTGCTGTGTGCCCACTTTGTATTTATCAATGGGTGCAATTGCCAGGACAAATATTTCTCAGGCCGGGGAGTGCAGTGACAGCCTGGAGGGCTGGAGAGATGGCTATGAGGTAAAAAGTAGAAAAAACTGGACATTTGATACAGTTTTTATTTGCCAGTACAGACTGTTAAAAAACTTCAAATTTGGTACAATTGGAGGGTATGCTATGATGCAATTATTTTTTATGTGTTCTGTGTATTTGTATGTGTTGTGCTGTTTGTGTGTGTGTGTGTGTGTGTGTTGTAGTGTATGTGGGTGTGTGTTGTGCTATGTGTATCTATTCTGGATGTAAAGGTTAGAAGATTCTTGGTGCTAATAAGATAGAGGCTCGCCTGTTCAAAGTAAGGGGGATATACCCTTATTCCCCAGACAAAACATGTTTATAAAAGAATATACTCTAAGTTTTGGCGCTCCTCTTATGTACACTTTGAGCAATTTAAAAATGAGAATACTGCCCTTCTGTGATGTCTTAGTTGCAAATCCTCAACGGCAAAGATCAGGCTTCCTTTGGTCTTTCACTCAGGGTTCATCAGAGATTATAAAAGTAAGAAAAGTAAGTTTCTTACTTTTATAATCTCGGATGAACCCTGAGTGAAAGACCAAAGGAAGCCTGATCTTTGCCATTGAATATTGCAACTAAGACATCACAGAAAGGAAATACAGTATTCTCATTTTTTCATTAATCAAAGTGTCCATAAGAGGAGCGCCAAAACTTAGAGTATATTCTTTTATATACATTTTATGTGTATCTGTCTGATGCGTGTGTGAGGTGCGCTGCATACTGTATATACAGTATGTGTGTTGTGTCTTTGTGTATCTGTGCAATGATTAAGTGTGTGTGTGTGTTTTGTGTGTGTTGTACTGTTTTTGGGTGTGTGTAGTGAATGTAGGTGTGTGTTGTACTGTTAGTGGTATGTTATGTGTGTGTGTATATGTCCAATGTTTAAGTGAGTAAGGTGTGCTACATATATATGTGTGTGTAGTGTGCTGTGTGTATCTGTGCAATGTTTAAGTGTGTGTTCTGTGTGTTGTACTGTTTTTGGGTGTGTTTTGTAGTGAATGTGGGTGTGTGTTCTACTGTGAGCGGTGTGTTATGTGTGTGTGTTGTGTGTATCTGAACAATGTGTGAGTGTGTGAGTTGCGCTATGTATATATGTGTGTAGTGTGCTGTGTGTATCCTAGCAATGTTTAAGTGTGTGTGTTTTGTGTGTTTCAATATCTGTGCAATGTTTAAGTGTGTGTGTTCTGTGTGTTTGTTGTACTGTTTTTGGGTGTATGTTGTAGTGTTTGTGGGTTTGTGTTGTACTGCATATTGTGTGTTGTGTGTGTATCTTTTCAATGTGTAAGTGTGTGAGGTGCGCTACATATACAGTATATGTGTGTGTTGTGTGCTATGTGTGCATTTGTGGTGTATGTGTGTGTGTACAATGTGTGCGTTTGTGTGTGATGTGTGATATCTTCAATTATTCTTAATTGTTTAAAGCCTTCACCATAATGTTAGAATGTGTCATTCATACACAATGACAGCAATGAAATCAGGTGTGGAGTTGTTCCTCCTCTATCTATTTCCTTGATTGTCAATCTTTTTTCCAGATAATCAAATCTAGGAAAATTAAACCTTGGTATTTTTTAAATTTCTAAGTTAAATTTTCCAAAAATGGCTTTGGGGTGCACACCACCGGGTCCATAGGTACCTGGTTGCTGCATTTGGTGGCTCTGAGTGCCATGGTGTGTCTGCAAAGCGACAGACACGCACACACTCTTTAACTTATTATAGATAAATAATAAGTTCAAACTTGCAGCATTTGCCATTTGTTAGTAAACAAAGAATGGAGACGTAGTGAATGGTAAAATTTTACCCAGTGAATAAATGTGATAGATCGTGCCGAAGCTGGACTCTAGAGACATTGGATTCAGAGATGGAAGTAGGAATTATAACTCATACAGAGTCTAGATAATTGGGAATCTGCACCTGCACAAGGTCCATTCTGTGCCTGAGAAGAATAGGTGTCACATTGCTGACGAGGTGCTGACGAGGGTGAAGGAGGGACCCGTAACACAGAGTTATTCTGTAAATGTGAAGTGGGGACCAGTGGACGCTGGATGGAGCCACGTTGGGTGGGATTCTCTGTGAGTAGGAAGGGGAGGGAGTCCCACCGCAGCCGCTGTATGGAGCCGCTGTATAGCGGGGGAGGGAACTGAAGGGGGTCCTGCAGCCACAGCACAGAGCTGCTCTATAGCATGAAAGGGGAGGGAAGGGGATCCTGCAGCCGCAGCATGAAGTTCTCTATAGCAAGGGAGGGAAGGAAGGTGGTCCTCAGCCAATTTCTGGGGGGGAGGGGATTCCACACACGCTGCACTGAGCTGTTCTGTGGAGAGTGACCTCCTTCCACTGCAGAGAGCCGCTCCATGGTGGTCGTGAAGGGGATATGACTGGTTGCTGCCTGCTGAAGTCGAGTGAATGGAGGTGGAGTTACTGCTTCAGACCAGAGCTACACTAGAGAAGATTAGACTGCTGTTGGAGACCTGGTGATGGTGAAAACCCCCCTGTCTATTTGTCATTTTGTCTCCCCCAATATGGTGATCTGTTCATATCTTTATATCTCCTACCCTTCTGTCAATTTATTCTGCCTTCCTTACCCATCTGTTTGTCAGTCTGTCCCTCCACGTGGAACTGTGTCAATCTGTCTATGTCCTCCACTCTTCTGTCCATCTATGCTGCCCCCTTCCCATCCATCTGTCAGTCTGTGCCCCCATATGGTGTTCTGTCTGTCCATCTATGCTCCCCCGGTCCAGGTGTCAGTCTGTACCCCATATGGTGTTCTGTCTGTCCATCTATGCTCCTCCCGGTCCATCTGTCAGTCTGTGCCCCCATATGGTGTTCGGTCTGTCCATCTATGCTCCCCCGGTCCGTCTTTCAAAATGTGCCCACATATGGTGCTCTGTCCCAGTATGCCCATCACCCATCAGTCTTTTCACCTATGTCCCTTTATGGTGCTCTGTTGGTCCATATGTCCACCCCCCCCCTCATCCGTCCATCTGTAAGTCAGTCTATACCCCCATATGGTGTTTGCCTGTTCATCTGGCTGTTTCCCCACCCACATTCTCTCTCTCTCTCTCTCTCTCTCTCTCTCACTGACACTCTCTCTACCTGACACTCTTTCCCTTTCTCTTTGACAGTCTCTTCTTCTTTCTCTCTCTACCAGGAGGTCTCCCTTTCTCCCTACCTCTCCCCCTGTTTCACAACTGCTAGCACTCCTCTTTCTCGCTCCTTGCTCCTTCTCTTTCTGACACCCCTTTCTCTCTCCTTTCTTGCTCCCATTCCCCTTTTTTTTTCATAAAGCTCTCTCTTTCTCACTGACCACCACGCTCTCACTCCATTTTTTCTCTCTTTACCCGATACCCTCTTTTTTCTCTAATTCCCTCTTCTTCTTCTCTGTCTCCTAAGGAGCATTGTAGTTATAGCAGTAGGAGGGGGTGGGGGGGGGGGGGGTTCAGAACTTTGCTATGGGGCCCACAGAACTCTAGTTATGCCCTGATCTGGATCTTATCATTTACACATCTTGAACATATTATAATAAGCCACATGAAGTCAATCACAAAGTTAAAGTCATCCTCAATTTTGGAATTTTAATTTTGCAGTACACGTACTGAGGAGAAAACTACTGTATCATAATTGAAGATTCAAGGCAAAAGGAATCTGCAAGTATCTGCTTCTACTCATATCATAGAGACTGAATGAAGCAGGAAGTGTCCAATGCTTGAATGTGCATTTGACAATTATATTATTAATATACATGGTTTAACTCCGGTAATTGTACATAAAGTCATCTATAAAGACATGATATGCTAAGGGCCTTATTTTGGTTCATTCTTTCTGACAAAATCCTTCTTAGATGGACAAAACCATGTGCCCTGCAGGGGGGGGCAGATGTAACATGTGCAGAGAGAATTAGATTTGGGTGAGTAATTTTGTTTCTGTGCAGGTAAAATACTGACTGCTTTATTTTTACACTGCAATATAGATCTCACTTTGAAGTAAAACCCCACCCAAATCTAATTCTCTCTGCACAAGTAAGATCTGCCTCAACTGCAGTGCACATGGTTTTGCCCATCTAAGAAGGATTTTGTCAGAAAGAATGAACCAAAATAAGGCCCTTTATCTGGCCACCCTTTCTTACATCCTATTTCTACCTACTGTGGTAAACCATTCATTTTTTTTGTGAATATAACAGTAGTTTCAGTGCCTTTGTAGCAAAGTATTCCCCTGCAGTGATGAAAGTATATTACCACAGTTGACATCTTAGGTTTGAAGATGACCAGAATTGCTGCACTTGCCTGAAACACTGGTAGCAGACAGATATAAGGTTTTCAGACTTAACATTACAAAATTCGGTACTCTTTACTTAGAAGGGCGCCCACGATTTTGATCGTGGGCATCGTTAGTAAAAAATCTCGGGCATCTCGGGCATTGAATGCACTAAAAAATCGGGTGCGATCAACCGACGAGATGCCCGAGATTTCCCATAGGGAACAATGTTAAATGTCTCAATTGACCCAATTTTCCTGTTCAATGCCTCAATTGACCCGATTTTTCCATAGGAAACAATGTTAAATGGGCCACAGAGGCCAAATAGGCACCCTGAAGTGTATAATGGCCACCCGAATTGTTAACGCCACCCCACGATCAACGTCAACCCGATGCGTGGCGAGCGCAGCGAGCCCGCGAGGGGCGGCGGTACGCGTCCTACGACCTTTTCATACCCCCACTATCCACATCGGCGTGGAGTTGAGAATAGAAAGTGTGGCGAGCGCAGCGAGCCACCGAGCCGAAGCGTGGCGAGCGCAGCGAGCCCCGCGAGGGTACACGGACAGCTGTGAAGCCCGCGAGGGGACGCGGATACCTGTGAAGGTATCCGCGTCCCCTCGCGGGGCTCGTTGCGCTCGCCACACGGACAGCTGTGAAGCCCGCGAGGGTACACGGACAGCTGTGAAGCCCGCGAGGGGACGCGGATACCTGTGAAGGTATCCGCGTCCCCTCGCGGGTCGCGCTGCGCTCGCCACGCTTCGGGCCTCGGTGGCTCGCTGCGCTCGCCACACTTTCTATTCTCCAACTCCACGCCGACGTGGATAGTGGGGGTATGAAAAGGTCGTAGGACGCGTACCGCCGCCCCTCGCGGGCTCGCTGCGCTCGCCACGCTTCGGGTTGACGTTGATCGTGGGGTGGCGTTAACAATTCGGGTGGCCATTATTCACTTCAGGGTGCCTATTTGGCCTCTGTGGCCCATTTAACATTGTTTCCTATGGAAAAATTGGGTCAATTGAGGCATTGAACAGGAAAATCGGGTCAATTGAGACATTTAACATTGTTCCCTATGGGAAATCTCGGGCATCTCGTCTGTCGCATCGCACCTGATTTTTTAGTGCATTCAATGCCCGAGATGGCCGAGATGGGCGCCCTTCTAAGTAAAGAGTACCCAAAATTCATAAAGTAACATTAATCTTGGTCCATATTTTAAAGTATGAACTAGTGCAGCACCTCTTGGGAAAATAGTTCCACTTTGTCATAGTTACTAGTTTTACTTCAGTCATACTATATTTTTATTTCCTTATTGCCATTTACACCTTACAATGAAATCCAAAGGGTTCCTCCAAACAAGAGGATTCTTGATTTGCTTTCTAACTTGAAATACAGTTCTTTAACTCAAGAAAACAATCACAAAAATAGGGGCCAGTTTAGAGTTGGTCTTGAGGATGGATGTTGTATGCTGAAAATTTTTGTGAATGTCTCCCTCCCCCAGATTTTGGGGATACAGGAAGAATGCAAAGATATGATCATAGAAAGGGTGCACCGGTGGGTGTCCCCCCCCCCCCCCCCCCCCCCCCCGACCAAATGATTTCCATCCCTGTGTAGATTTGTTCAGATGCCTGAATTATCTACATAAAGTTGCACTCTGGAAGGCCTCCCACAAAATTCAGAATTTAACTTGGGAGGAGAAAATGATTTGTTTATTTCAATACTTTTCGGTAGAACTGTCTAGAGCCCCCAAATCCTTCTCCCCAATCTGCATGGCACTAGTGGCAGAAAGGCAGAAATGTGCTCTTATTTACCCAGCGAAACTGCGTATTTTCATGGAAAACACACATTATGATTTCCACACCCCCGATGATGCTCGTGAATTCCTCAATCAAAGACAAGCGGTGACCTCAGCCGACATTACAGATCCCCCAGAAGGCACAACTCCCTAACTTGAATCGCAAGGACTGAATACAGATCTCTCTCTGCTGTTCGAAGATACATCAAGACTGCTCTCCTTAACACCCAAATCGTCTCTCCTTCCATTGGAATCAATGATGCAGTTCAGAGATGTTATTCCCTGTTCATTTCCTCTTGAACATTATGGATGCTTGTATCTCTAGCATTGCACTCAGGTTTAGACACATATGTCAGCTGCAATTTAACAGAAAGGGTTTAGTGATGGTGTACATCAGTTAAGTATAGAGGACTGGGAAATACTTAGCTTCAATTCTTGGCGTTCCGGCTTCTGGTTTTGTTCTAACTTTCGCTGGTATATCCTCATTGGGTATGTGGAGAAAAAGATTTTTTAAGGGAAATGTGTTAGGGTGGATTCTTCAGTATAGGAAAGGAATTCTTTTGTGCCTGGATATATTGCGGTTCCTACCTCACTTACACAATGTTATAGTGAGGGGAAACCTATCTGGGTTTCTTTTGATGTTCAGTTTTGAGGAGAAAGCTGTACGTTGGCGTACCTCACTCACATGAGAAAATACTGTAACGTTCTTATCAAGGTATCTTTAAATGGCGTACCGATACTCACGATTATCATTGAAGGAAGACTCTCATCAAGGTATCTTTTATCTCTGAGCGGATTTTATTTGGACATATAATAAAAAACCTCTTTTAGCATAAGATATGCTAAGAGTTTACAAATACAAATAAAAACACACACACAAGAAAATAAAGTATATTAGGGTGCACTGGACATTCTTTATAATGAATATAAAATATAACTTTTAATAAATTTGAAGATAAAAAGGTGAAATATTAAAATATTTTCAACAGATGTGAGAAAAAGGAGAAATAGTGTTTTAAAAGAAAAAGGACCACTGTCTCTATTGCATCCTTTATTTTCAGGGATATGTGTCCCTGTGTGTTATTGTGTGTTTATACAGATACATAGAGCTTCCAATAAACTTTTTTTCTCTATATGTATACTGTATAATTACTGAGAGAAAGTATACAATTTCTCAATATATTGGGGAGGACAGAGAAAGGGTGTCTTTGGTTGGTGCACCAAAAGAGAATTTAATAATAAAACATGACTTTTATTGGTTTCATTAAAATAGTTGCGAAGATATAAAAAAACATGAAAAACACATAGGACAACATTGAGTGATTTAAAAAGGACATAATATATCCTCACCTAGTGGGACCCCACTTCACACTGTCCCTGAATAATTTTATAATTTTATAAAGCACGGTGGTTGGAATTTAAGAGTGGAAAAGTGATGTCTGGTATTGACAGTTTTACAGTGTGTATGCTTATCCAGGATGTAACAATTATCAGATACAATGTATATATTCCTGGGGCTCACTATGCAGTAGCGATAAGCGCCTGAAAACGGGTGTGATCCCGTTTCAGCGCTACCTCTGGCTGGCGCCGGTAGTTCCGCAGCCTGTGTGCTGACCGCAGAGCTGTATCTGAGGTGTGCCGCCATGCACTACCTCGCTCTTGCATGTCAGATCAGACAGGAGTGTACACAGCTCTTGTAGTATTGTAGTACAGTGACATGGACAGCTCTTGTAGTACTGTAGTACAGTGACACGGACTCTAGCGCAAGAGCTGTGTGACTGTCTGATCTTACACGCAAGAGCGAGGTAGTGCATGGTGGCACACCTCAGAAACAGCTCTGCGGTCAGCACACAGGCTGTGGAACTAGTGGCTCCAGCCAGCGGTAGCGCTGAAACAGGATCACACCCATGTTCAGGCGCTTATCGCTACTGCATAGTGAGCCCCAGGAATATATACATTGTATCTGATAATTGTTACATCCTGGATAAGCATACACACTGTAAAACTGTCAAAACCAGACATAACTTTTCCACTCTTAATTTTTAAACACCGTGCTTTATAAAATTATAAAACTATTCAGGGACAGTGTGAAGTAGGGTCCCACTAGGTGAAGATATATTATATTCTTTCTAAATCACTAAACGTTGTCCTATGTGTTTTTCGTGTTTTTTTTATATCTTCGCAACTATTTTAATGAAACCAATAAAAGTCATGTTTTATTATTAAATTCTCTTTTGGTGCAACAACCAAAGACACCCTTTCTCTGTCCTCCCCAATATATTCATTCTGTGTCTATGGTAGCACACCCTCGCATATCGAAATATTGAATACTAATAGTGCACAAAGAGGGTCCACCCACATAATAAGTTTGTGATTTCTGTGTGACTGGCACAGCTCTCCCCAATCTCCTTACAATTTCTCAATGTTATTCCTCTGTATCCCAAGGATGTTACTTGTGTAGCCTTTTATTAACAGGAAACCAATGTATTATTTTGTGTGATTGCATGATTGGCTTTATCCCGTATTGACTACCTATGTATTTTTACTTCTCTTATCCCAGTAGTCCAATCAGCCGAGATTCTCCCTATTCTATTATCTGACCATGCCCTAATTACAATGCCATTTCAAACGTCTTCTGAAAAATCCACATACCGGTCCTGGCGTTTCCCCGCCCATTTAATTTACTCCACTACATTTCTGAAACATA
Organism: Crinia signifera; assembly: GCF_055691185.1. Lineage (NCBI taxonomy): Eukaryota > Metazoa > Chordata > Amphibia > Anura > Myobatrachidae > Crinia > Crinia signifera. The sequence continues at coordinate 80,173,771 of NC_139219.1, read as the reverse complement.
TTGAGAAAGCATGGGAAGATTACCATACTCATAATGCCCAGTCTATACTAGACAATCCCTCCGTTTACTGGATGGCGCTTAAAGCTGTCCACAGAGGTGTGATTCTGCGTTACAAATCCAATCTTAGGAGGCGTCACGCAGACTCATACCTGACACCCACAAGACCCTATCGGATACCTACTCAACATTCATCCTCCACCCTACCCCTTCAAATAGAATTAAATATTATCAGGCCAAATCTGTACTTGAGGAGACCTTGCAAACCATGACTGACAAATTTCAATTTATAGCCAATTCTAAATATCATAAATTTGGAAACAAAACAGGTAAACTGCTCTCACGTATCCTCAATTCATCCAGACCCCCTATGTTAGTGCATCTCTCTACCAGATGGTTCTCTCACCACCTCCAATGCCCAGATTTATCAGCAAATGTCAGATTTCTATGCCTCAATTTACTCCTCCTCTCTTCCTGCCCCCCTACTGACGATTATTGGTCCACACTGAATTACCCACAGGTTACACCCCGATTCCAACCTCTTCTTACCTCTCCCATTTCGTTGCAACAAGAAATTCAAACTATAGCCAAAGCCCCTGGTCCTGATGGATTTTCAAGTGATTTTTACAGAGCTTTCTCCGACAAGATAGCCCCGATTTTAGTAACTGTATTTAATTATATCTTATATACTTCATCTATACACCCACACTTCAATTCTGCTATTATTAAAGTCCTCCCCAAGGCCGGAAGAGATCAAGACCAGGTTCATACCGCCCCATCTCCCTTTTGAACTGTGATTACAAATTACTGACTAAGATTTTAGCAGATAGTCTAAAACCCATTCTCCCACACATAATCCATCGGGACCAAACTGGCTTTATATCAGGGAGACATTTGACTTGAAATGTATGTAAAGTACTAGCTGCAACTCAGTCCCTATACTCTGACAAACCCTCTGACTCCCCAGGAGTACTGCTGTCCATAGACGCAGAAAAAGCATTTGATCTAGTGTTATGGCCCCATCTATTCAATATAATGCTTCTTTTCGGAATTCCTCCCACATTTATATCCTTCCTCGAAACTCTTTACTCTTCTTCCTCCTCCCAGATAGCCTGCAATGGCTTTCTATCTCCACCATTCCCAATTCAGAGAGGAACCAGGCAGGGCTGCCCATTATTCCCTCTCCTTTTTGCCATGGCCATAGAACCCCTAACTATTGCTCTGAGATCATCTAAGGAATTTACAGGTATTCACATTAATGATATAGAACTGAAACTGTCCCTATTCGTGGATGACATGACCCTTTTTGTGTCAAACCCATTCACTTCTATACCAGTAATTATGAATATCATTGCTACATTTAGTACCATATCAGGCTACAAAATAAATGTAACTAAATTGAAAATCCTTCCACTTGTGCCCCCTTATCTCCTCCCACCCAGTATTTTCTCAATTTACAGTACAACCTTCTCAAATTAAATACCTAGCTGTCAACATCCCTAAAAATCCCCACAACGTATATAAAGTCAACTTGAAACCACTATTTTCTAAAATTAAAACTCAATTGGACAGCTGGACCAAACTTCCTATTTCACTTCTGGGCAGAGCTGCAGTTCTCAAAAGCATCATATTCCCTAAAATTTTCTACTTCCTACCATTACTCCCGTGTATACTCAATAAACCTGACATACTAACATAAAATAAACTTCTCTCCAAATTTCTTTGGAATGGAAAGAGACCACGCATGTCGCTTACTAAGTAGATGCAAGCCAAATCTGATGGAGGACTACGTATACCAAATTTTCAGTTATACTCATGGTCCAGCCACTTTAAAATTATATCAGACTGGCTCTATAACACTTCAATCTACACAGACATCAACCTAGATCAAGCCATATTTGCCCCTTATTCTCCTAGAGCCCTGCTGCACGCGCACTTCAAAAGTATCCCCTCCCGCATCTTAGATCACTTACTATTCAGAGGTACATACGATGCGTGGCTTCAGATAAATAAAAGCTCACACAGAGAACCTTCCATTTCACCATTTATACCGATATGGGGCAACCCAGTCTTCCCTCCTTCAATGATCAACCCTCAGTACAAGTCTTGGAAATGTAAAGGTCTTGACCTTGCTACAAAGCTATTTGACCCTGGTGGCCAGATACTCTCCTTTGAACATTTAAAACAGCGGTACGCTCTTCCAAATAGTCATTTTTATATGTACCTACAAGCTAGGCACTTTGTATCCTTCAAAATTCCCTCAATACTCTCTAGTATAAACACAGATCCTCTGACTGTTGTATTCCAGGCCATAGACACACATATATTCAAAATAAAACACCTTTATGATCTTCTTCTACAATTTAACTCAATGAAACCTCCAGAATCTTTGATTACATCCTAGTCTACGGATATCCCTGATATTACCCACTCGGGCATGCTATTTAACTCCTTTCAATCCACCTTGAAAATACTTCAATCAGCATACCTACAAGAAGTACACTTCAAAACCATTCAATTTATTATGCTCCTGCACAGATTAAACACATGACCCCCTCTGCATCTGGCGATTGTCCAAAGTGCAAGATGAGAAATGACAAATTCCTCCACTGTTTCTGGTCTTGCTCAAAGATCCTTAAATGTTGGCGCAAAATCAAGAATTATGTGAATAACATGTTTTCTATGTCTTTCCCTTTAGACCCTCTAATCTGCCTATGTCTATGGCCCTTATTCTGATCGGTGCGGCCGGAGCCGATTATGCGGCCAGGACCGTGCGTGCGAAACCCCGCCTTCCATACCAAACGCCAACTCCGTCCGTATGCGGTAAGAAGCTGTCCGAAAGGACCGCACGTGTATTTTTCACGGAATACGCCTCCTCCATCTAAGGGAATCTCCCCCATCATTCGATGGTCGCAGACCATCGAATGCAGGACCGAGTGCTCCACCAGCACCCGCAACCTCAGACCACACGGACATTTTTCCGTGCAAAAGCAGAGATCTGGGCGGGCAGCTGACATCCGGCGATGTCATATGTCCGCCCCCTACACGTGCGTCACGGCCGCATTACCATTCGTACGCCCAGCGTTTTCATGGGAACTCCCATGAAACGCGGGGCGTATACATATGGTAATGAGCCCAAATAGCCCTTCACGCCCCTCTCCACCCCCTGTTCGGAGTGTTCACATATCATGCGGATTTTGGCCGTACGCCCCGCTCGCACATGCGCAGAGACGCCTCTGCACATGCGCAGACACAAAACATCGGCGGGCCGAACGCACGCGGATATATCCGCACCGATCAGAATAAGGGCCTATATTTTGATAAGTGGATATCTGCTTACAGATGCAAATACATGATACCGCTACTTACAATAATATTTACCATGGCAAAAAAAGATTATATTAATTCATTGGATTTCCCATTCATCACCTACTATAACTGAATTATGAAGTAAATTGTTTCAATTGGTGCTATTTGATAAACGTTCCTTAATGCTAAATATGACAATGCTAAATATGACAAGTGACCCAGAACCATTTCTCAAAAAATGGAAACCCTTTATTGATACTCTGGATAACTCTGAAAAGCTACAAATATTATCGTCTTTCTCTGAGGACCCCTCTTCAAGATAATCCTAATTCCCCCCTCCCCTTCTCTGTTTTCAACACAGTAATAAGAGCACATTTTTTACACCACATCTCCTAATAACATTAGACATGGTTGGAATCTCAATTGTTCCACTTCCTAGGCATTTTTCAGACGACTCCTGTTGTAAATGTCAGGGCGAGGTGTCTATCTCTATAATATAGATGAATGTCTGCTTATCAGAGTGAGACTATATGTGTTCAAATGCTAAGTCTTTATGTTATATTTTGTTATAACTGCTTGATGTCCTGAATTATATGTCCTTCAAATATCAGACATATTAATCACTGTATATTACAATCATTATGTATTGTCATGCTTCACTTCATATCAGCCGTTATTTCTTGACTTCTATAATCGTATGCAAATTATATTCATAGTTAACCTAGGACATTACACCCCCCTCCCATAATCCATCCTACTGTGTCATGTCTTGATCGTCTTCCCCCCACTTCAATAAATAAAGTCTAAATGTCTTGTTAATTGTTATTAGTAAGCTTAGAGTCTATGGAATACTTCGTACTTGATTTCAACCATGCTCTATAGTGATCAAGAACATTGCTAACCGAATAGACAACCTGCATTCTACAGACTCATATGTTTTGATTATTTGTCATTCACTTCATATATATGAATAAGACACGGAGGATGTTGTTATTTGCCCTGTACAATTTCACTGTTTATTATCAGCGTATTATTACTGTTGGAGCTGCATTCTCCATTCATATCTTCATAAACCAATAAAATATTTAACTTAAATGGGCTTAGCTGAGAGGGCAAAACCAAGGTGTGTAGGCAGAAATGTTTGTCATGCTGGACTAGTGCAGTACATGGTGGTAATGATGATGATGCTATTTGAATTAGACACTTGATAAGTTGGTGAGGTCACATCGATGCAAGCAACTAGGCATACTCCCCAGATTTCTGGCCCATAGTGGTCTCCCACCACAATTGAGGTGTTGCCTCCCATATTCAGGGGTGTACTTGAAGTGCAAGTATGCCTTGCCAGTGTATACTGGCCCACTTCAAGCACTGCTTATACATATATACTGTACTGACACACAGATATATACTTACACTGATGCTGATACACAGATAGATGCTGAAACACCAACAGATGGATACTGTCACCATGGCAGATGATGACATATGGACATACTGAGGTTGACACACTGACAGATACCAACACACTGGTAAAAGGATGTTGACACACGGATACTGATACAGATGATGACACACAGATGCTAACAAACAGACAGACCAATGATGACACAGCTGCAGGATAGCAGCACCAGTGGTGTGGCAGTTGCCGGGCAACTGCTGCTGTACTGCTCATGGACCACTGTGCTCCTAGTCTTGCTGCTGCCTTTTATCTGCTGGCCACCACCTCCCCCTGGACTCCCCCACCAGCCCAGCTCCATCCAGTGCTATAGGTAACCTATTGGTTTCCTGCACCCAGGGAGGAGAGCCAGATGTACCATAGGTGGGTCCTCTTTGTTGCACTAGATCGGCAGCGGCAGTGTCCAGCGAGGCCTAGCTGCGGCAATAACTGGAGGGGACAGGACTCGCAGCATACAGAGCAGTGTCCACCAGAGCAGCACGTGTGCAGGCTGGTCACTTTCCTTGCCTCCTGCTGCACTATATATATATATACGTACAGAGAGAGAGAGATGGAGAGAGAGGTCCCTATGACATCACATTGAAATTACCATAATCACATAAGCACTTGTTTTTGTTGTGGCTTTTTATATTCATAGGCAGGATGTATTTTTCCCATATTGTAAAAAATAGCTTAATGCATTCTTCAGAGGAAAGCTGCAGAGTAAATATAGGCTTAGCGTACAATGCAAATCTATCAATCCCAAAACAATCATAGCACATTAAATGCCATAATTGCATGAATATATCATTTTGTTTAGTATTGATATTTTTTATTACATTTGGATTTCAAAGTAGCTGCAGCAGTACGAGCTAATGCCTGAAGCTTGGAAACGCTGGTGTATTTTATTGACATACCAGAAAATGACATACTTAGGAGCCTTGGGGTCTGAACCATTGAATATGTTTAATGAAGCTGGAAACCCAGGGATAAACTTTTTTATTTTCATACAAAGTGGAATGTTGTTATATGCTGCACTAATATGCTAAGCATAAAAGTTTTACTTCTGAAAGTCTGGAACTGAATATGGAGATAGTTCAGACCAATTTGTAACATGGCTTAAGAAGAGATTATATTATTGGCACTGCAGACACTAACAGATAAACAATTTTTATAATGCCTTTAAAAAATAAATCCAACAAAAACAAGAACAACATAATGAAGATGATGTTGATGATGATGATAATAATAAATACAGTAAAAATGTAAATATATAAAATAATAAAAAAATTGCAATATAGAGTGGAAAGGAAACTTTTAAGAAAGAATCTAAAGCAATAACTAGGAAAGATATGACGAACGATCTTCTGGTAAGTGGCAATCCAATGTGTTATTTCTATGACGAACATACCTTAATATACCTTTGCCAATGTTCCAGAAAAATAATAAATGTTATATCTCTTCAGTTTAAAAGAAAACACTGATAAAAATATTTTTATTCTTCACAGTTGTTGTGTATGATGCATTTTCCAATTCTGTTGTTGTAAAATACTGGCTAATGTTTCTAAGAAACCCTCACAAAATGTGTTGTTTACTGTTCTTTGATGATCCTCTACTGTATGTTATCATCACTAAATGATTACATCTTATGTTTGTGCTGCTACCATATTATTTTGTGAGATTTGCATGCAGGACCATATCAGACAGAGATGGAAAACAGTTAATGCATTACAATTGAAATGTGCAATGCTGGAACTTCTCCCAAAATGACTTCCCTTATTTAGCTTTGGTGAATAAAGTAATATAGTGAAATCTTTTAAAGCAGAAGTGAGACAGAAATTGTATAGTCACCTGTCACTAAAGGATTAGAACTATTGAAACAAAGTAGCATATATACTGTATATCTGCAGAGTGGCAAATCCAGGTAGGACAATAAGAGCAATCTGGCAGTACGGATGGTGTAATGGTTAGCATTACTGCCTTCCAGCACTGAGGTCATAGGTTCAATTCCCACCATGGCCCTAACTGTGCAGAGTTTGTATATTCTCCACGTACTTATGTGGGTTTCCTTCGAGTACTCCTGTTTCCTCCTGCAATTCAAAAATATACTGGTAGGCTACTTGGCTCCCAACAAATTAATCCTAGAGTGTCTGTATGTGCATGTACATGCAGTATGGAATGTAGTTTGGAAGCTCCACTGGGGTAGGGAGTATGCACAATATATGTGCACTATATAAGCAACTGTTAATAAATAAATAAAAATCATCCCAAGTACTTTTCCTGCCAGATGGTGTCTGATCTACCAGCAGAGTGTGGGTGTATGGCACATCAGGGTAGCAAGAGATCAGAGGTTGCTTCTGCTGTGTGCTGGGCTGGAGAGGGAGGTCGCTTCTGCTCTACACTGGAATGGGGAGGAAGGTTGTTTGTGCTGTGAGCTCAGATGGAGAGATGGTTGCTTCTGCTGTGCACTGGACTGGAGAGAGAGGTTGTTTCTCCTGTGAGCTTGGCTGGAGAGGGAGGTTGCTTCTGCTGTGCACTGGACTGGAGAGGGCGGTTGCTTCTGCTGTGCACTGGACTGGAGAGAGAGGTTGTTTCTGCTGTGAGCTGGGCTGGAGAGGGAGGTTGCTTCTGCTGGGTGCTGGACTCGGGAGGGAGGTTGTTTCTGCTGTGAGCTGGACTGCAGAGGGCGGTTGTTTCTGCTGTGAGCTGGACTGGAGAAGGTGGTTGCTTCTGCTGCGAGCTGGGCTGGGGATGGAGAGTGCAGCTGCTGAGCACCAGCAGTCTCTGCTCTCTCCCTGTCATGTTTTGCCACACACACCTATTCAGGAGTGTTACAGAGTGGGAAGTCAACCTTATCACCAGTCCTCCATGTAATTGCCACTGTGCAAAATAATTTTCTAATTAATTGTAAAAAAAATCCATGTAACCTCTTTTTGCAGTCTTCTTTTAATTGGTCCAGTAAATGTTTGTAGATACTGGATAGAGGAACAGGAACACCAGAACAGTGTCTATATCACAGGTAAAGACATGCATCTCACAGAAGCTAAGTGTAAGACTACTGTCTTGCACTTTGGCACTCTCGCACATTCTGAAGATAACATTGCACATACCAATAGTAGCCTCAGTGGCCATCTTTCTAAGGGAATGACACACTCCACTTTCAACATCCCCCTTACAAAAAGCGTCATCATGTTACACACAATTTAAATAAAGCTCTGTTGCTGCAACCTAAAAAAAGAAACAAGTTTCAGGCACATAAGGAAACATTGACATGTCATGTGACATTATTCGTTATTGACACCTCAGCAAGAGTCTCCTCACTGACTGCATAGACCAATAAAACAGTCTTTTCTTGACTAACAAATTCAAGACTGCTGTCATTTTCATAATTGCAGATGTATTTGTTTCTTATGATCTTGAAATCTTGCAAAGTATATTTGCCTATTTTGGAATTTTACGCACAAAAATTGGACTTTAACTCGTCTTCTGGATGTTTTGAGGCTCAGTGAATGCAATATTTGCAAATCCTTAGTTTGCTTGCCGAAGTTTGATCTTATAGAAGACCATTTACATGGTTGAACTCCTGCACTGGTAACCTATGATTCAGATACATTGCCAAGTAAGGGCATGCTCAGTGACACTTACTCATTCCACATATCAAATTCAATCTTTGCTGTGACGTGCTGTTTCTTCGTATATACATCTCTCAACTTGACAAGCTTCTTTGCATTAAATTACACAATCCATCGTTTTTATTTAATTATAGTAGCCAAGTATAATACTGTTTACTGATTTTGAATCCAAATTGAGCCCTTTTCTCTTGGTGCGTGTATGAAGGCCTTACTTCCACAATTTCAGATGTTTTACACTTGGTTTTCTCTTTGACCACTGAAAGATAATGTTTTTTGAAAAAAAAAAAAGTATTGCAGACACGGCTTCCACCCAAAACAGCATGTGTAGGTCTTGTCCTTACATCTTGCTTTCTCCACCAGTGTATGATTTGCTTGTTAACTTAACCTGTTTTTTAATGCTATATACCACATATTTTTAAGAATTTCATCTCTTTGTTTAAGTATCAGAGTTTTGAGCCTGTGACAAGTTTAATTTTATACAAGTCTCTTGTATTCTGTAATCATTACTATTACTGTTGTTGCTGTAAGTACTTGGTCGCCAATCCCTTTGATTGTGGTAGGATCACATTTGGCAAGCTTGGTGAACCAGTTTTCATTGCAACTGAAATGCCTTGTTTTCACACAAATCAATATACCAGCAGTCTTTTTTGTGGCTATATGTAACACTCAGGGCTGAACCATCTCTAGCAATAAATTTCTTACTTTGCATGGGAAATAAACTATTTTGCTTGAATTCAAATACTTAGTGATCTATCTTGTAACAATTGTACCTGAACCTGAAATATTTGAATTATTCAGTTATTGTTTATAACACAGTAATCTCAGCTTTTTACTCACAGGGCATGCATGTTTGCAACTGTAATAAGTTAACTCTGACCAGGTTTGTGTTTTTCCTGTGTTTGTTTTCAATGGAGTTGGCATGCACAAGGTCAACATACAAAAGAGTTTGACACAAGCCAAAAGTCAACATGGCTATGGTCGATACATGACTGCGGGTGATTGTTGATTGGTATATTGTGTTTGATTCGATTTAATTTATCCTCTGCCAGGTTTGTCTTCCTCCATCGTCTTTCAAGTATACAACCCCTTTTCTTGAGATCACCAGGGCCGCCAAGAGAAATCCTGGGCCCCGGTAAAACAATTTCCTGATTGAATACCCCATTGTATCAGGGCACACACAATACAACCTACAGATTTTGTGATTGTAACAAAATCCACGTGCTTACCCCCACTTTGTTAAGGAGAGTTTCTTTCCTTTTTTAATGAGTCCAATGTCAATCCATGTTGTATCTTTGATTTATATTCACATTAATTTATTAAAATTGACTAATAAAGGTTGTATTTTATATTTTTTCTCTTTTCCTCGTGCACCTCCAAAAAAGACTTTCTGTCATTTCCCTGGCCTGATTCCCAATCCTGTAATTGAACATACGAATCATATCACCTCTAAACCTATGTTTCTCCAATGAAAATATAGTCAGCCTGGTTAACCTATCTTTGTATTCTAGTGATTCGACACATTTTACTGGTTTAATATGCCTTCTCTGTACCTGTTCCAGTTAATTTATGTCCTTTTAAGGTGTGCTGCCCAGAACAGAACACAGCATTCCAAGTGTGGTCTCACCATTGCCTTGTAAAGAGGCACAATCACATTGGCATCCCTTGATTCAATTCCCATTTTAAAGCATGCCAGTGTCCTGTTTGCTTTTGCTGCTGTACTCTAGCAGTGTGCACTATTACCAAATGTTTCATCTATGATGAGCCCCAAGACCTTCTCTACAGCAGCATTCCCTATAATAACTCCTTTTATTTGATTTTCGATGTTTTAGATATTTCTCATCAATTCCTTTCATACTCAGAGGTTTTATAATCCACAGAAGAAACAGACAACTAAGTCTTTAGGAATTTAGTTAAATTCCTAAAGACTTAGTTGTCTGTTTCTTCTGTGGATTATAAGACCTTTGAGTGCCGTAATATTCTTCTAATATATATATATATATATATATATATATATATATATATATATATATATATATATATATATATATATATATACAGGGCTATTTTTCTGCAGGCTCCAGCAGGAACTGTGGCCCTTATTCTAGTTCACTCTTTCTGACAAAATATTTCTTAGATGGACAAAACCATGTGCACTGCACATCTTGTTGCCATGAGTGTCCTGTATGCCGATGCCTATGGTCAAATTTGTGTAAAGAAAACTTATAAGTTTGATAAGCATGATAGACCCCGAATTGTCGAGCATGTGATGTGTGTTGTTACCACATTAAAACTTGTTTGAAAAATCCATTCTCTGTCGTGCCGCAGCAACCCCCACTTCCACTATCCATTTATGGCTGAGGGCACCGGAGCACCATACAGTTGATTGCGCGGAGTGCTGGACCACCAACCACCAGCTATATATATATATCACTCGCAGACTTTTTTAAATAAATAATCATACTCGGTAACGTTTCAATGTATTACCATTGTCGTCAGGCCAATATATTACCATTGTCATCAAATATATATACTTATATATATTGTGCATGTGAGAATCAGAGGTTAAATTGCTATTGCACCATTTTTCTGGTGATTTTTGACAACTCTGCCAGCTGTGGGACTCCAGAGTATAACTATATGGCTACACTTAGTATAGCTATATACGGCTGATTTTCTATATATGGCTGATTTTCTATTAACACTGCTTTATTCTTATTTTAGACTGAGGACGAGATTTACTTTCCCAAATGCCTCCACAAGAATGGCTTCTAATTGCGTTATGAGGTGGCTCTTAGCTGATATCAGCTATCAAGTTATGGCGGTACGAGCAGACATCATCCGACTGTAATTTCACTTAGCACTCATCTAGTATAATCTGCCTCACAGAGCATGAGAATCTTTGAGTAGCCTGTGGAGTTAGTGTTCTATCTGTAAGTGTACACCTGTAGATTTTCCTCATCAAATATAATTGTATCATAATCAGGGTCATCAGGATCTGGGGGGGGGGGAGTGCAGCCCTGAGTCTGATTATCACAAAATGAAGGATAACTCTAAAATATGCATCCTTGTAAAACGGTAATGCAGATTGCAGCTGTTAAACTTCTATAAGCTTCCACGATGCAACCTCAACATTTTCACCTTAGTGGCTAGAAAGTGGGTACTGGCTAGTGGTTGTGGGGAAGGGGCAACAGGGTGATGTTTTGTCTTTGGTGTCAAGAAAGCTTGCTCTGATCAAGCTGTCAGGGTCACCATAATGGGAAATAGATGATATGGTAAATACACACATTTACTGACAGACCTTTATTTATACAGATTTTTAAATGTAAGTAAATGTGTTTTAGCCCCTGAAACAAAACACTGATTTACATTGATTTAGTAAATTACTGTATACCCCATTGTGTTTACAGTCTTCTTACAATACACAGATTATTGCATATATTTAGACAAGACATTCTTAGTAAATGTAAATACAAGGTTTTTTTATGAATGGAGATAGCTTTTGTGATTTGTGTTGATAGAACAAAAAACAAAATCAAAGGAATTGCATTGATCTCAGAAGCTCAAAAACCCTGTTAACCCTCAGTGTACACTTTGTTTTTGACATTGCATTTCCCCAGCACACTGCCATCCATCAGTAGATATGGTCAAATATCCTGATCAATACTTTTAATGGACTAGACTTCTGGTGTACTTGATGAATGGGTGATGTCAATACCCTTTACTAGAACACAATTGAAGCAGAATTGGCCATCAGAACTTTAACCGTGTTTGTGTGATGAATTTCTTCCTATGAGTTTCATCTAAACAAAGCACTTTCCTCTATGTAGGTGAGCGGATTAAAAATCCCAGGAAAAACAGATATTTTAGGAGAGAAGCACACAAACAGGTTGGAAAGCAACTGTATTTGTTAGGTATTAGTTATTTAATGTAAGATTTTAGGGTTTATTCAGAGTTGATCGTTGATGTGCAAATTCACAATACGTTTGATTATCGAATGGGCACGTGTATGGATTGTAGTCTGCATGTGCTAGCCAAAATAGCAACAAAAATAGCAAAATATCTCATTACAAACCCCTTGCAATGTGACTTTAAGGAGCTTGGCATTTGGGGGTGTTAACCTGCTATTTTTTGGGAGTGTCTGAAAAATCGCAGGTGTGTCCAGGTGTGTCCAGGTCAGCTCCAGACTCGATCAGCTGTATCTGTATCATTTATGGAATAGCCAGACTTAAGGTGCCCATACACGTTACAATTATTGTATACAATATTGGATACAATATCACATCTCATCGCATATCGGTTTTGCGATGAGATCAGATGAGATGAGATCTAGTACAAAAAGTATGTGCAGCATAACCGATATTCGATGAGATGCGATATTGTATACAATATTGTATACAATAATTGTACCATGTATGGGCACCTTTACTCACGTTTGCACAGACCAGAAAAATAACTTGATGGATTGTAAACTGCGTATGGTTGTACAACAGGATAGTGGATATCGATATTTTTGAAAATCACTCACCGATTTGCACAGGTCGGGTTTTCTTTCTGTCTGGGCATAAGCTTACTTACTCACAGTCGTCTTCAAATTTGTAGAAGAGCTGAATCGGGCCCTTTGGGCAAAGACTAATAACAATGGAAATATTTACAAAATTGTAATCTACAAACATTTGGTAATGTGCTTAATAATGATATTTAACAAAGAGCGCACAGTCCACAAGTTTAGAAGTTTTTAAGTTTTGTTTTTATATTATCTGTGGTATATTTATTTTGCTCTTTCATTACATTGAAACACTGAGAGCCTACTCATATAAGTGAAGGTCATTCCAAGGTAAAGGAAACCAGTTTAGCTAATTATTTATTTAACTATTCCATTTAATTTACTAATGCTATAAATATATTATATGATATATGCTTTGGATTACATATAATTCATCTTGGAGACAGCATTTAGTTATATGAAAAGCTACAGGCAGATGATTAAAGTAACAGAATAACACAGACTGTGCTATTGAATTCACTACTGCATTAGAACAGTTGAAGTACAAGAAACAGTTAAGCTGTGTACACCCGGGGGCGATAGGGGCTGAAATTGCTGGGAATATGGTCGCTGGCAACCATATTGCCAGTGATGGGAGTGTGCCCCGGTAATAAATCGCCGGGTGCCTGCTCCCGTTTCCGCCCCATTCTAATTTCTGGTCGCAGGAGCTACCTCTGCGGCGCCGCCCGGCAGAGGTTCCTTCTCATCAGCGACCATCTCTGGTCGCTAATGAAAAGGAGAAACTGAGCAATATATCTCCCCCGTGTGTACGGGGCTTTACTGTACCATTCCCAAAGGTTTAACCATTTTCTTTATATTTTGTAAATATAAAGATGTATACAATAAATTACGGGGAATGAAAAAAAATCTTAGTTTATTCTGATTCTGCAGTGCTTAGCATGGTGTTTTCAATTTACCAGTGATCTCCACGAGCACCTTGGCCCCAGGGAACCTTGTGCCTGATTCAGACCTGCTCATTAAGCAGCGTTCTTTCAATGCATAGTGAGCAGGTAAAAGCAACCCGCCATGGAGTAAACGTCTTGCCCCTTTTGCTGACTGAATGTCTGCACCTGCATGTGAATGGATGTGTACACTTTCGGCAATAAATAATTTGATGGTCCATTGAATGATTGTTTTACCCATTCGCAAATAAAAGTCAGTCTGGCCTAAATTGGCATGTGATGTCAGCCACCCACCCCATGCAAGCTTCAACAGGAATGAGTTTGAATGGTGATGCCTAGTGTTTTTCTTTGTGCACTCAACATTTTTGTGGGCACCCGGGGAAACACTGGGCATCCCCTTGTGACAGTACCCTGCCCACCCCCTACCCATCCCTCTCTGTGCAAATGCCTCAACAAGTGTGATACTTGCCGATGGTGTTCGCTCTGAGGGTCTACACATGCGCATTTTTGCCAATATGCATACATAGGTCAGCAACATCAGCCCCCGGATGGATGCGCATATTAATGAGCCAACCTGGATCACCCCCATAATTCCTTATCAGAAAAACAAACAAACAAACATGCAACACCGAGCTGTGGGGGACACATTTATTTTTGGGTATATGCAATATATATAAATATATACCCAAATAGAAATGTGTGTGTATATGTGTGTATGTGTGTATAAATGGAGCTTATTCAAGTTGTATACCAGTATTGAGTGGGGTACCACAGAGTTCGGTGCTGGGGCCTCTTCTATTTAACATGATGATTAAAGATATAATAATAATAATAATAATAATAATAATAATAATAATAATAATAACAATAATATATTTATTGTCATAAAATGCCCACATGTGAACATTAAACAAAAATCAGATGTAAACAGTATAGAACAAAGACAGTGGAAAAAAGTAGCATTGGAGTACAAGACTATGCATGAATCAAAATTGGCACTGACTAAGTATTTAAAGTACGAATTGCCACCGGGAAGAAACTTTCTCTGTATCGTTTGGTTTTACACAGAACTGAACGGTATCGCTTGTTTAAAGGAAGTAAACAGAACAAGTCACCACTCGGGTGGAAAGGGTCCCTCAAGATGCTTTTTGTCTTTGAGAGAAGCTGCTTTTCAAATATATGTTGTATGCTTGGTAAGGCAACCCCGATTATTTTGCTTGCTACTGATACTACCCTCTGAAGGGATTTATGATCAACATCAGAACAGGAACCGAACCAAGCCACAACACCATAAGTAAGAACGCTCTTGATGACACTTGTATAGAAGTTCACCAAGGTTCTCCTACTCATACCAGCCATGTGTAGTTTCCTAAAAAAAACATATGCTGGTGGGCCTTTTTGATAACAATGTTTGTGTGGGTACTCCATAAAAGATCTTTAGACATGGTTACACCCAAGAATTAAAGGAATCAACCATCTCCACTAGTTGACCATTTAAAACCAGTGGGCAATATATATTTCTGTGCGATTTCCTAAAATCCACAATCAATTCTTTGGTCTTGTTCACCTTTAGGACCAAACAATTGTCCCTACTCCAGGACTATAGTCTGGATACTTCCAGCCTATAATTTAACTAAAAAAGAAATTAGTGATAGCGCTTACTCAGATTTTACTATAATTTAACTCATTGTCATTGATGATAAGACCCAGTATAGCAATATCATCTGCAAATATAATAATTTGAACAGATTTAGAGCTTGAGGAGCAGTCGAGGGTGAACAGGGAATACAACAGGGGGCTCAATACGCACCCCTGAGGGACTCCTGTGTTAACTAGCAATTCAGTTTTTTTTTTGCTCCTCTAGGGAGCTGGTTACGCGTCTGCACACCGTTAGTTATATATGGTGTTTTAGAAAGAGACCCCTGATTTTTTAGTATAACTTGTGGGGGTGCTGTTCCTCACAGTCAAATATACAATGTAAGAGAGGTGCGTTCCCCGCCAAACAGTCCCTTTCCTTCTTCTCTCTTACATTAACTAGCAATTCACCAGATACCTGGTCTTTCATCCTAACAACCTGTGGCCCGTTAGATAGGAAGTCCAAGATCCATCTACACATAGACCCACTTAAACCAATGTTGGAAAGTTTGCTCACTAGCGATGATGGAACTACCGTATTAAAAGCTGAGCTATAATCTACGAATAAGATCCGAACAGATGATCCCTTTAATTCAAGGTGGGCAAGGGTTTGGTGTAAAAGGATAAGCGTTGCGTCATCTGTAGATCTGTTTGCCTTATAGGCAAACTGAAAGGGGTCAAGGCCAGGTGGGATACATTTCTTAATGTGTACAAGGACCAACCTCTCAAGTGCTTTCATAATGAGAGACGTTAAAGCGATATACAGTGGAGAACAGAATACTTAGCAGTGAACAGATGGAGCCGCTCTCATATGAGCAGCTTCTGGCGCACGATCACCATCCCCCGCACATTGGAGACACTCACACAACCCATTCTCAGCAATAGATGCATAATCATGTGAGATGCTCACACATCCACATCTGCCAGAATGCCAGCTGCCAGATACCAGTGGCTGGTGCGCTGGAGGAAACAACAAAAGTGGCTTCATCTGTATCAATCTTTGCAGATGACACAAAACTGTGGTGATTAGAAAGGTTGAGGGTGTCTCAATTCTACAGAGAGATTTAAACAAACTAAATGAATGCGCAGATAAATGGAAAATTAAGTTCAATGTTGATAAATGTAATGTTATGTATCTTGGCAGACATAACCAGGTTGCGACTTATAAACCAAACAGGATAGATTTGGGTAAATCAGAATTAGACAGGACCTAGTGGTCCAAAATGACAAAAAACTGTGGTGCAGTTTTCAGTGTCATAGTGCAGCTTCTAAGGCTGACAGTATACTAGCTTGTATAAAACAGGGCATGGAAACTAGAGAGGATAATGTAAGTATACCACTCTATAAGCCATTGGTGAGGCCTCATCTGGAATTTTCTGTGCAACTCTGGACCCCACACTATAGAAAGGACATTATAGAGCTGTAAAAAGTCCAGAGAAGGGCAACCAAACTTATTATAGGGATTGAGTCATTAACCTATTACAAAAGATTAACCAAATTAGCAATGTTTACAATAGAAAATATGTATTTAGGAGGAGACATGTTTAAGTGTGCATATATATCAGGGGGCAATATAATGAACTACAGTATCAGGTACCCACTTTGCTTAGAGGGCAGAGACTAGGACACGAGGGTATGCACATAGACTGGAGAAAATAGATTCTGTAGCGTTAAGAGGAAAGGCTTCTTTATGGTTTGGGTAGTAAGGGTATGGAACTCCCTTCCAAAGGAAGTAGTATGGGCAGACACATTAAACACATTTAAAATAAGGTTGGACAATCCTTTACTGGAAATAAACATATAGGGGTAAAACCCATACTCGGTATTTATCCCAAAGCTACAATAGGTAGATTATATTACGGGGGTAGCACAGCTAGGCCATACACCTTAGTTAGATATTCAAAAATGGTTGAACTTGATTGACGTATGTCTTTTTTCAACCTCAACTACTATGTTACTATGTTATGCATATACAATTACACTTAGCAAGCAGAAAGCACACTGGTATAAAAGTAGCTTAAGTGCAAATAAATACCAATATTTCAATTTTATTTTAACAATGCATCCACAGGTTATGAAATGCATAAAAAGTCAGTCACCTTATCTCCCCACCATTGTACATGTGCACCAAGCTGCTGGCACAAGTACAATAAGATCAGCGATAACATCAACATTGGAAGGTCGTGGTTCTGATTAACCAGTCATTAGGCTCTTTAAATAACTATTGTACAAAAACCTTTCCAGTGTCAGATACAACGATAGACTGAATCCCTCCCTCCAAAAGAGGAGGTGACAAGAGCCGTAACCTTCTAAAAAGAGAGACCAAGTGTATCCACCAGTTGCAGACTGCAAGAGACTTTGGGGGAAATTTACTAAAGGAAATTTGTAAAAAAATACTTGTAAAAATAGGTGTATTTGTATCCAGAAATACACTTATTTTTGACATTTACTATCCCAAAAATACGGAAATTCGTATTCGTATTGATGTGCTATCAATATGAATACGAATTGCCGTATTTCCGGGATAGTACATGTCAAAAATAAGTGTATTTCTGGATACAAATACACCTATTTTTTACAAATTTCCTTTAGTACATTTCCCCCATTATCTTTTTTCCTGCTTTTTATAATGTAATTCAGCTTTAATTTCTCTCCCCAGCTCAGTAGAAGCTGCCATACCTGTTAATATGTTACCATGTTTCATGCCCTTCCACATTATTTAGACATTCATATGCTTCCAAGTCATCAGACATAGTTCAGCGTATATGATGCTTGGCCAGCTTAGTTCTACTTTTTGTATTATATGTGCCTCCAAGTGTGGTTATCCACGTCACTCACATAAACTTGCGTTGTATCATGACTCCAGTGCAATACTGACCAGTCGCAGTATCAGACCCACATGTGATCTTGAAATTTTCGTTCAAGCCGATTCAGACTAATGTGTTTAATGCCAGAATCCAGTGTTTCCATACAAGTTAATTGTCTTTCTCTATCACCTCATCTTTTATCAGCCTGTATTAATTCAATACCTCAGACCATTCACATCCCCATTATGAGCTTGCTGACAATGCCTGGGTACACTATGATTAGTAATTAAATTTTTTATGTTTGGAACAAAAAACATAGGGGTGAAAGCTCTGCGCTGTGTTGACCAATCACACCATGTATGAACTCACACTGCTTTGTAATTAGTTAAAATAGTATTTATTTTGTTAATAATAGGAATAGTTGAATATGGTGGCCACCACAATTAAAAAACATACACTTACATATATAAAAGAATTATGTAACAGTTGTATACATCAATAGTTGTATACATACTTTGCAAAAGAGGGCAGAGGCTGAGAGGTTCGTGCTGAGATCTGATTGGTGCATCTCATTACATGCTTCTCATGCCCATGGAGGACATCAGCAGCCTCATAATGGGAGGGTTTTAAATCAGAGGCAAAGCTGAGCCTGTGAGGTCTCCTACAGCACTACAGAGTAAGGTACAGAGGGACAAACACAGGCTTTTCCTGTGATATGTATATATATATATATATATATATATATATATATATATATATATAGCAGGTAGCAGGGTCCGGCACTCCCAACAGCCTTGTAAATGTGGTCGGTGCCTTCACAGCAATAAAGCAGCAATATGGAGACCAATGGTGCGGCACTCACGACTCTTGCAAAGATACTTGACAGCAGCCAGTAATTCACAACGTTTCAAAATTTATTTCTTTTGTCTGAAGACAAAAGAAATAAATTTTGAAACGTTGTGAATTACTGGCTGCTGTCAAGTATCTTTGCAAGAGTCGTGAGTGCCGCACCATTGGTCTCCATATATATATATATATATATATATATATATATATATATATATATATATATGCAAAAGAAGGGAGAAGCGCACAATGAGCAAGGTACAACACAGTTCCTTTACTGATGATATATGCTCACATACATGTGGGTTAGGATATAACAGCTTGCCAAGCTTGTGGTGTGATGTAGGAACGGACCAGTTCACAGTACATGGGCGCAAGGGATACTCGGTCTCAGACAGCCTCTCACGCTGAAATAACGTATCAGTAAAGGAACTGTGTTGTACCTTGCTCATTGTGCGCTTCTCCCTTCTTTTGAATACAAACTTTCGCTGGACCCTGGTTGAGTCCTGGAGAATAGCTGCACACTACATGGGAAGTATACATATCCGATTTTGAAGTTTTGCGCAGTGGTATTGTTTATATATATATATATATATATATATATATATATATATATATAAAGCCAAATGCCCGGCACAGCCTCCTTCAGTCTGAAACTTCTGGGTGCCCGCACTATGATAGCATGTGTAGTCCCAGTATTGGCGCGGCACTCCAACAATACTTCAAGGCAATGGGTAAAAGAAACTATTCTTTATTGACTGCAACGTTTCGATGCTACGCAGCCATCGTTTTCAAGCAGGATGACAAACAAACAGCAAATACACATACCTTATATACACACCCTGTGATTCGGCGCCAGCCGGGCCAGGAAGCTCCGTGCAAATGGCGAAGGTCTGTGACGTCAGCGGCATCCGCCGTTCTGACGATCAGACCTCTAATTGGTGGTGCACCCGTCACCATGACAACATATAAACAAAACAAAACATCTACTGACAGATCACAGGAACACGGATCAAAGCTATAATGCATAATCTATATCAATGAAACAACAGACATAAGCACCATAAGAGCCAGATGTAGATCACAGAAGAAAACAATAACCAAATATTTGATTATAACAGTGAAGAGATGCCCGTATATTCATTAAAGCCTTCTTAATTGCAGATCTGTGGGCTGCCATCCGCTCCTTAAAGGGGCGTTCGGTCTTGCCGATGTATGACAGCCCACATGGGCAGATGATCTGATAGACAGTGTGTGTAGTATTACAAGACAGAGTGTGGCGAATATATAACTTCTTGCCCGTCCTCGGATGGCAAAAGGTAGGGCCTGGTACTATATATATATATATATATATATATATATATATATATATATATATATATATATAGTACACTTACCCCCCCCCCCCCCCGCAGAAGGATGAAGACCAGCACTCAGGCGAATTTTCAGGTGAAGAAAGTAAGAAGTTTATTCCATGTGCAGGTAAATAGCAACAATGGCTGTCCCGACAGCCGTTTCAACTGGGCTTTAGCCAGTTATCATCAGGGGAACAGAACATACAGTAATCCCCGTTTATAAAGACAAAATTGCGCCAAAACAAATGTAAATGAGGACCATTTGACCTCATTGTGTCAGATCTGACGTCAGGGAAGCCCTGTCAGGTGGAGAGGGCGGGAGGCGCAGGGGTGAGTGACAGCGGGATTCCCCGTGCTGGCAGCCTGTGGTAGGCTCGCTGCGGGGAACCCGTCATCATCTGTATGCGTGCCGGGTGTTGCTAGGAGACAAGCAAATCTGTGGCAAGATCGTACAGTGTGTGGAGGGGAACCCAAGGTCTATGGCGAGACCGTGTGAGTGTATGGTGCGGACCAATGGTGCGGACGTCAGATCTGTCACAAAGAGAAAGATGTAACACCGATACAAATATAGCGGTGCTAACACACGGCGGTGTTGCACCGAGATCACCAAGGATGAATGTACAAGCCGGTCAGCAGGTAGTCATGAGAACAGACACAAAGCATACATTGTGGGAGAAACCGATTGTGGCAACCGGCGATGTTATATATATATATATGTCAACGAGGACTTCAAGATGGGCTGTTTTCTTTAATTCCCTTCTTTCTTAACACCCTTCCCCTGGCCCTTTGGTACATTTCCATTTCATTTTTCAATGTACTTTGTTTATTTTTTGATTGACACCGCTGTGTGTCCACCTTTGTGTATGTCGACCAATGCTGGGACGCCGCCGTGTGTTTCCATCTGTTTATTGTGTCAATATGTTTGCTACACGTAGCTATTGTGTCAAAATTCTCTGTACAGCGCTGCGTAATCTGTGTGCGCTATATAAGAAACTGTTAATAAATAAATAAATAAATAAATAAAATGAGCCCCATGGATTTGCATGCTTTATGACCAACAACGCTGGGTGTCAACTCTTATACATGTTGACCACTGTTTGTTGACCAGCGATGTGACGCCGCCGTGTGTCTCCTCACTTTCTGATCTCACTACATTATATTTGTCACATACAGAATGTTATAAGTTGATCACCCTTATGCACTTTGCATTCATTAGGATTGACACCACTAGGTGTCAACTCACATGCATGTTGACCATAGTTGAGACGCCGCCGTGTGCCTCCATTTACTTTTTTGCTTTGTTGCTCTTGTTCCAGTATACTACTATATGGAGTTGGACACCTGCCCGTAGTCATTTGTGGTCATGTTACGATGTGCCGCTCTGTGATCGACTGTTCTTCGTGTCAGCATTTTATATATAACATCGCCGGTTGCCACAATCGGTTTCTCCCACAATGTATGCTTTGTGTCTGTTCTCATGACTACCTGCTGACCGGCTTGTACATTCATCCTTGGTGATCTCGGTGCAACACCGCCGTGTGTTAGCACCGCTATATTTGTATCAGTGTTACATCTGTCTCTTTGGCCCTTATTCAGATCTAAGCGGTAACGGCCGCATGCGGCCGTTCCGCCGATGTTTTCGCTCTGCGCATGTGCAGAGGGCACTCTGCGCATGTGCAGGCGAAATCGCCGCACAATATTTTTTAACGCCGCAAAGGGGGTGGATAGGGGCGTGAGGGGCTACTTAGCCTCATTTCCCTATGCATACGCCCCGCGTTTCATGGGCGTTCCCATGCAAACGCGGGGCGTACGCATGGTAATGAGGCTGTGACGCAGGTGTTGGGGGCGGGCATCTGACATCGCCGGATGTCAGCTGCCCGGCCCCATACATGCTTTTACACGGACAAGTGTCCGTGAGGTCTATGGGTGCGGGAGCTGGTGGAGCGTGCGGCCCTGCCTTCGATGGTCGGTGACCATCGAATGCAGGGGGCTGCTCCAAGATGGTGGAGGCGTATCCCCTGCCATTTTCATGCGGACCGCCACATGTCCGCGTACGGACGGCCGTGGCGATCCGTATTGAAGGCGGGGATTCGCCTGCACGGTCGGAGCCGCATATGCGGCTCCGGCCGCACCAAGCAGAATAAGGGCCTTTGTGACAGATCTGACGTCCGCACCATCGGTCCGCACCATACACTCACACGGTCTCGCCATAGACCTTGGGTTCCCCTCCACACACTGTACGATCTTGCCACAGATTTGCTTGTCTCCTAGCAACACCCGGCACGCATACAGATGATGACGGGTTCCCCGCAGCGAGCCTACCACAGGCTGCCAGCACGGGGAATCCCGCTGTCACTCACCCCTGCGCCTCCCGCCCTCTCCACCTGACAGGGCTTCCCTGACGTCATATCTGACACAATGAGGTCAAATGGTCCTCATTTACATTTGTTTTTGCGCAATTTTGTCTTTATAAACGGGGATTAATGTATGTTCTGTTCCCCTGATGATAACTGGCTAAAGCCCAGTTGAAACGGCTGTCGGGACAGCCATTGTTGCTATTTACCTGCACATGGAATAAACTTCTTACTTTCTTCACCTGAAAATTCGCCTGAGTGCTGGTCTTCATCCTTCTGCGGGGGGGTAAGTGTACTGCATTTCTACAATACAGACCTGGCACCGGCAAGTACGTATCTCTGTGGAGTGCCGTCCTGCAAACCCACCTATATATATATATATATAGATAGCAAGGTGGGAGGCACTCAGCAGGATTTAGTGTAGCAAATAAAAGACCAGACTTTGGGTTCAATTGCCAACGTATCAAATCTTATTTAAGATTTTTCGTCAGATTTGAAACGTTGGCAATTGAACCCAAAGTCTGGTCTTTTGTTTGCTACACTAAATCCTGCTGAGTGTCGCCCACCTTGCTATCTATACTTTGGTTTGTAGGAGACAGGAGTGCCAGCCCTCTCGACTACTATATATATAAATATATATGTATGTATATATATATATATATATATTATTAATCCCTCCCCCCTGCAGTTACCAATTGACCAAGTTTATACTGCCTTTACTCTGTGTTTTGACAGTGTAATATTCTACCGTTCATTTTGTGGCCAATAATGACAAGTGCAAGGGGGCTTCCTTGTCTAAAGTGACCCGGCCCCCCCAGAGGGTTAATACGACCCTGTTCCCTATGTATAGTAAAGCACAGAGGCATAGTAGCATATATACCATGAAGGTTGAATTACAGTTTATACATTTTTATGTTATGCTCCTTATTATCAGTGCTCCCTCGGAAACTCTTTACACCCCTTTCACCCAATGGACACATCTTACATCTAACCCAAGGATAGAAGCCTTTAATTTCACTAAACATATTTTTCTGTTTAGTTATTTGTGCTTCTAAACAGCTCTTTGAGACTATAAATGTAATATTTCTCGCTTTTAAAAAAATTAACTCTGGCTGGTCTGGTAGTTCCATCTTCAAAACTGGATCTAATTTTACTTTGAATAAATTGTTTATTAGAAGTTTTCCAGATAATACATCAATAGACAAATACATCATTAAGGGCAGGGGGAGGGAGAAACAGAAAAACAAAAAAGGGTAAAAAGGGTAGGAATGGGGAACAACTGTTATTTCCTAGACATAAACACTCTCGTTACACTATCTCCACCATATTTAAAGTTACAAATGCCAAAAAGAGACAGGGTAAACCATGCCACTATGGTTATTATCCACTTCTTGCGTTCCTTTCATTTTCTATCCCCTGAACCTGAGGGTTATAGCCTGAATGAATATGGAGGTGGTAGGCTATGATATGTTAACCATGGTGCCCAGATCTCTTTGAAAGGTGATGCTTTATCTTCCACAATGCTGAATATGTTGTACTGTGTCATGAAGGGACAGAATACATTTCGACCCTCCTCCATTTTGTTCTCCAGTTTATTTGTATTATTATTTGTATTTTTGTTTTTATATATAAGTAGTTCTTCCCTTCCCTGTCTGGTTTTTGCTTTCTCTTTAGAGGCTTCTATCAGTGATCCGACTATTGACATATTCTGAGATTCTCGAGGTCAGTGAACCTGTGCCATTGATTATTGGCCAGCCAAGGGGGTGAAAGAGACTCTTGTGGATCTTAGTGATATGATAAAAAAAACTGCCGTTCTTGGGGTTCTATTAAGGATATACGGAAACCCATCCTTTCTAATGCATTTTTATCAAGCCCTAGTTTCAATATTACTTCTAGATCTTTCAAATATTGTTCTGTGGGATCTTTATTTAATTTCTTATAGGACACGCCATCATTCAATAGATCCCCCTATCCACAAGAACTATCCCTCCCCCTTGTAGGCATTCTTAATCACCAGTTCTTTATTCTCTTCCAGACCTTTTAGTGTACTATATTCAGCCACATATTTATTTTTTGGCTCTAACTTTCTATCTTTCTTTACTAATTGTAAGAACATTTTTATATAGGGACCTTTCGAAAAAAGGTTGATTTTAATTTTAATTTTAATCCTGATGAGGATTTTCCTGTCTGATTCAATCAGCCCAATTTTGTCCAATTGCATCAGACTTATGTAAATAATGCCATTTTAGTGTTAATAATACATACAAATTTATATCAATATATATATATTACTTTATTAATGTTACTTGTCGGGGCATATGAAAGTCCTTTTTGCAAGACTTTGGTTTCTAGAGCTGTAAGGGGTGTTTTTGATAAATTATATATATCTTTCACAGGTTTTTCTATTGGGTGTTCCTCAGCTTTGCCTCTATTTTTGGAACCTCATTCTCCTCTCTGTCAGAGAATCTTCTTTTTAAACCTATCGCCATGTAGTTTGCATCTTGCCGTTGAATACATTTATCATTTCTTGATTACTCTAAAGGTGGCTGATTTTATAATATAATAATATTAAAAATCAAAAACTATATCTGAGAATTAGCGCAGGATTACATACTTGGTATGTCTTCATTCTGGTCCTTTCTCTGAGTAACCCCATTTGAGGATACTTAGATTTTCCGTGTATACATTGACACGGAAGATCCTTGCAGTTCTGCATAGAAATATATTTCCAGTGAGGTTATTTAAACCTAATGTTTAAGATTGGATTAGCACTAGACTAATTGGAATAATTGAAGTATTTATCTGGTTTTTCATCTAAAACTTCAAAGTACAACAAATTGTATTATTAAAAAAAGTTACAATTTTACACCAAATAAATTTGTTACCTTCAACTTCAAAGATGTTTTTTTTTAATAATCCATTACATTAACCCAATACATTATTTTCACTGAAATCAAGTTGAAGTCAAATTTAATTTCTTTTATTGGATCAGTAAAAGTCACTTGGAAAACAGATACATTGAAATCCAAACATACTGTACTTTTAATATCTTACGAATTGAACAATTATTTGTCCATATCCTTTATGAACATTTGAAGGTTATGTCATAAACACCACACTGAGCATGATCTGGCATGACCACAGCTATGTGTGCAGTATGTGTTTAGAACTGTTATCTCTAAAGTCAGCTAGGGACATTGCAGTATTTAATGTTCCTTACAGCAGTCATCTCTGAAAAGTGAGTTATATCACTAGTTTACATTTTCAGCATAAATCCTCTTGGCTGTTTTAGAATAATATTTATCACATGCTTCACATTAACTTAAACATGATTGTGAATTGTTTTTCAAATTTCTTGCACTGGCACTTTTTTATTTGGGCTGTGTAAAGCTTTATTAATTCACATAAATATAATTTTATACACTTGGGAGTAGATTTACTAAAAATTAAGAGTGGTAGTGTTGCCAATAGAACCCAATGAAATTCTAGCTACAATTTCTGTATTGCATTCTTTAAATTGGTAGACAGATTATATTTGGTTGCTATGGGCAACACCATACTTTACTATTTTGATCATTGCTTGTATGCAATTATTTTATTTTACCTTACAACTCTTAAAATGTGCTGCTTTTTTGTTAGCTTTTTTTTTTTTTTTTTGAGGTCTCTGAAGTCCTGCCTCCTTTCTAAGTCACATGCTGTTACAGAATGGTTATACTTAGAAATCTTAGTTTAAGACATAGATTTTAAAAACTTGATGCCGTCTTTTGGTACTACTTAGCATCTATTTCAATATTATTAATTGAAACCATACTTAAGATCGATTGTTTGCATACACAGTTTTAACTTAATTTTGGTAATTTGTGTCTTACGCTAACAGAATAGGGTGCACTTTAGTTATATATACATAAACATATGAATAGGAGCACTTGCTACAAATGTGCTGTATGGAGTGAATGCAGAAACAAGTACCTGTAAAAAATGAGTGATTAAAATAATGTTGTAATCTCTTTTGAGATAAAGAAAGTTGGTGGTGAGATTTACGGGAATATGTCACTGTATAGTGCAGTAGTTTCAGATATGCTACCTGTCCCTATTATACAGTACCTTATTTTATTATTTTGCAGAGTGGAAGCATCAATAAATTATCATTTGTTCCTCCTGTGCTGTGCTGGCCTCTCCATCTCGTCTCTCTTCATCTCAACCGGAAGTTTGCGTCGGCTTACTTTTGATCAGCGTTTTCAGTCTTGTGCGATCCAATGTACGTGGTATAGATGTTGGCGCTAATTCCAATGCAAATATGTTACACTCGAGCCGCTGGTCCTCAGTAAAAGGGGGGCTGCCCTTTTGAAATCGTAGTGGAAGGGGGGGATGTGGGGACCTGCGCTCAGGGTGTGCAATAAGTTAATGACAGTGTGTGATTGAATAAATGCAAAATTTATTTCACTATAAATAAATCCAATCTGCTGCTGTGTGCAGCTGGGGCAAAAGTGGGTGAGAAGGGGGTTTTTTTGGTGCTGATGTGGCGATCCAATGTATTTTGAACTTGAGGCTCTTTGTCACGCTAATAGAAAAGGTCCAACATCAAGACTGCAAAGAGATGATTAAATACAAAAAGAAAGAAACAATCAAACAGAATACACCAGTAACCTTTATAACACAATTAAGCAGTAACAAATTTAATATATTCTACAGAAACATTGCGCATCTAAGGACTGGACAATGACTTGACAAACATTATACCTGAAAAACCCAAAATTATATATAGAAGAGTTGGTACTTTAAAGCAAATTCTCACACAAATCTAGATAAAAACAGACAATTGACAGAAGAAAAATGAACATCCAGGTTTCCTTTCATGTCTTAAAATGTATGGGCTGTAGAACCATTAAACAAACCTCAACCAGACCAAAATAAACTTTTAACTCAAACCAAACCAAAAATGTACATAGAATAAAACAAGAAAAGAGCTGTGGGACAACCCTGAGCTTCAGCCCTGGCAGGGTTAAGCCTGGGGGGCCCACTTTATTGGGGACCCCACTCCCCCAGGTACCCTATGTAGCAAGGGTGTTCATGTTATGGATAGGGGACCTTGCATAAAAGTGGGGAGGGGGACACTCCACGCTGTTTTTTTTAATTTTACAATAAAGTGCACAATCCCATTATTAAAAAATTGCAATTCCCGTTAGTAAAATTTGCACCTTTACTAAAAATTGCACATTTCATTACTAAGAATTCATGAGAAATCGCAAGAGATTTCTGTCTTTGTCTAAAAATGTGCGATTTGTGGCTCAAAATCACACGTGACATGTGTGACATTTCGCCTATAGTACAGTATGTAATATTTATTACAATAATTCAGTATATAGTAATTTGATCAACACTTTAGATGCATGTAATACCACAATCAAAATTATTTTATTATTCTTTTTTTTTTTATTCTGTGATATTTATGCACATAAGCACTCTTTCATTTTAGTTCCATCCAGTAAATTTTCCCTAATAGCATCTTGTCTGAGACATTACTGCACATTACTCCAGCATCCTATCAGCAGCTTCTATATGTACCATTTCCTACCTGTGGTTTTCAAAGTTTGGCTCCACAATGTAATGTACTCCATCAACTGCTGTGTTCCTTCAAGTGTGAAACATCTCTGCTGAGTGCTATAAAACAGTCTTCTGTGTATTGCTGTATTGCTTCAAGCACCACCAGTCCTGCTGAGCACAATCCACAATCCCCTCTGTATTGCTGCAATTTTTTCAAGCACCAGTCAGCCCTGCTGAGTGCTATTCACAGTCTCCTGTGCAATGCTGAGTTACAGTACTTTAAGAACCAGCCAGTCTGGCTGAGCATTAACCACTTTGAGTGTTGTATATGAGGTCGACAATGTCTAGGTCAATCCCAAAAGGCCAACACATGCAAGGTTGACAGTGACAAAAATTTGACTCAAGTAAAAGTTTGACACAAACTTATTACAATAAATGTATCTCAATGTCCACACCTAAGCACATTGACCCCAATTAGTGTACTGCATCCCCACATTTTGCTCATCATGTTTCGGACTAGGTGCCACACTAGGTGCTTTCAGTACACTTGGTGCACTGCTATCCTGAATTGGAATCTAAGTAGATGGTAAAGTATGAAAAAAGTAAAAAAAAAAAATCCCCCCAAAAAGTTCTCATGTGTTAACCATAGCCATATCAAAGTTTTGATTGTGGCAAACTTTTCACCAGTTAAACCATATGATGTTGATCCATTGACTGTTGACCTTGTCAGCCTAAATTACCATTCAGATCCCAAGCACAGCCTCCCATTTTTTCTGATATATTCCAAGCACTGGCCAGTCCCAATGAGCACCTTCACAGATTCCTGCATGTACCTGAGATAATTCAAGTGCTAGCCAGTATTTCTAAGCACTATTTATAGGCCCTCATTCTAATTACAACTAATATTGTTCGCATGGGGGAGCGATGTTTGTGCCCTGCCCATGTGCATAATCAGTTGTGTGCATGTGTAGGGCTTCTTTGTGAGTCCCCGCGCCAACATGCACTGTGGTTGTGACACAGGGGAGGGTTGTGGGACAGAGCGGTGACGGTGCTCCGACATGGGAATGCTCAGGGTTCATGGTCATTTCCATGCAAAGACAAAAAAGAAGAGAAAGAATTTGTGTTGGATGCACTCCTTGAATTCAATAAAGAAATTTATGGTTTAATTCCTTTTCTTGTGTTTTTATATAAAATGAGTGGGAGCTCCTTTTATCTTTATTATTCCAAAAAAGTGGGATAAGGAGACAGCCACTAGTAGCGAAATTAAGGGGTTAAAATTGACAACAACATAAACACATACATACAGTGAAATTAAAGATAAGAAATTGTGATTTTGACAGTTTTAAAATGTAGGTAGGGGTGACTGTTGGTTATTGGTGTGTTTGAGGGTATATTCCCCACCAGTGTTTTTTTAAATGTCTAGTATTCCACAAATTGTGTGTATATTTGTTCGTGTTTACACTTCTGAGGAAATATACAATTTCATACCACAATGGGTTTATTCCTCAAGTGTAGTAGTTGCTTAGCCACAGAGGGTTATAGTGGGTCTTTCAGTAGTGATATGATGTTATTATTTCATATCAAATTGTTCACATTCACTCAAATCTGGCGTACTGCCCAGGATTAATTGTATCCGACTTTTTATCCAGAGTCTAATAGGATAGAGTAGCTGCACCTTCTATTAACCACTAGGATCGGTGGTATGTCACAATAACTCACAGTGGTCTCAGACTGATTTCGATAGTCCCTGTTAATTTCTACCACTCAATCTGTGGTTTTAAACAAACACCATTAAGGAGATATTAAATACTGGTATGATATTGGTATATGACAGAGAATGCTTAACTGCCTATATATAAGGATATAATTCCCACCAGTTTCCTCAGGTGCTTGACAGATTAAGTTATGTTTTACACTTTATTCAAGAAAAGAAGGGGGGGGATATGAATATACACCTCAATGGGTCTGTTTTCACATGTAATGATTATTTAACCACACAGAATTGCGTTGGTTTTGTGAATGTGAAGAAAAAGTTACTGTTTCATGCTTTATACATTAATTTGTATCCATTCACTCCAGATCTGGCATTTTGCCCAGAGCTGGGGAGATCCAGCTCCTTGTATAAGTATTAGGAGCCTGGAAAGAATGGAGCAACAGCACCATCTACTGGCCACTTATATTAATGGTACATTTAGGTATATAATATTATACCCCACATTGGTATTATTGATTAGGCGGTCCCAGGTTCGCCTGAGTGGTCTTAGCCACTATTATAGCCTTCTCTGTGGTCTAATAGAGCAACATTTAAAGAGACATCAACACTGGTATAATAATGTTATATGTGAAAAATCAATTTTTCTATGCTAACACCAAACAGTCATTTTCCCTATCTCTACAATCAACAGGACACGTGTTTCGCTATATGCTTCTTCAAGCATAAGTAACTTTTTCTTCACATTCACAAAACCAACGCAATTCTGTGTGGTTAAATAATCATTACATGTGAAAACAGACCCATTGAGGTGTATATTCATATCCCCCCCCCCTTCTTTTCTTGAATAAAGTGTAAAACATAACTTAATCTGTCAAGCACCTGAGGAAACTGGTGGGAATTATATCCTTATATATAGGCAGTTAAGCATTCTCTGTCATATACCAATATCATACCAGTATTTAATATCTCCTTAATGGTGTTTGTTTAAAACCACAGATTGAGTGGTAGAAATTAACAGGGACTATCGAAATCAGTCTGAGACCACTGTGAGTTATTGTGACATACCACCGATCCTAGTGGTTAATAGAAGGTGCAGCTACTCTATCCTATTAGACTCTGGATAAAAAGTCGGATACAATTAATCCTGGGCAGTACGCCAGATTTGAGTGAATGTGAACAATTTGATATGAAATAATAACATCATATCACTACTGAAAGACCCACTATAACCCTCTGTGGCTAAGCAACTACTACACTTGAGGAATAAACCCATTGTGGTATGAAATTGTATATTTCCTCAGATGTGTAAACACGAACAAATATACACACAATTTGTGGAATACTAGACATTTAAAAAAACACTGGTGGGGAATATACCCTCAAACACACCAATAACCAACAGTCACCCCTACCTACATTTTAAAACTGTCAAAATCACAATTTCTTATCTTTAATTTCACTGTATGTATGTGTTTATGTTGTTGTCAATTTTAACCCCTTAATTTCGCTACTAGTGGCTGTCTCCTTATCCCACTTTTTTGGAATAATAAAGATAAAAGGAGCTCCCACTCATTTTATATAAAAACACAAGAAAAGGAATTAAACCATAAATTTCTTTATTGAATTCAAGGAGTGCATCCAACACAAATTCTTTCTCTTCTTTTTTGTCCTTGATCCTAACATATTTGGGATAGCACCCCCACTGATGCCCACAAACATTCAGTGGAATACCACCCCACAATTATAGGGTGTTAATATATGTGTGTGTGCAGAATTCCCAACAACCCCTATACCTGTACCATTTCCATGCAAACCCTGGGCATTTCCATTAAAATCCATCTATGATTGGTGTGCCAGGAGCAGGCAGGTGATGTCTCATGATGTCAGCCGCCTGCCCTGTCTTCATTCCGGAACCTGCAAATAATATGTTAGTCTCCACTGACTTATATTTGCGAGCCCAGAGAAATATCATCAAATGAATTCTCTTTCTGCGGGACATGCGAGGCAATGTGTTTTCATAACACATCCCCTCGCATTAGGCATTTTTCAGCAAGGAGGGCATTCTGGGACTCGGTAAGCCGCAAGCTTTGCAGCTTACTGAGTCAATCAGAATCAGGCCCATAGTCTTCAGTGTGTTCCTGTGGAGTTCTTAGTTATATGTTATGAGACCAGGGATATATAATTTAATACCTACACTAATTGAGCACTTTGTATTTAAGACACTGATTAACATTATGTTTATATTGGCACCATGTTATTTTTATGTATGTAATAAATGTATTCGTTTTTATACAAGTCTATGTATTCAGTCCCATTATTTTAGGTAACTATAGTCTAAAAGGTTATTATTTGATATACTACTTGTTCATTAAATTGGGAGTCTTAGATCTTTTGGAAAAGAGTTCTAATATACACCCACTAATTAATGTACTGCTTTCTTAACTCTCTTTAAAATACATCTGCCACAAATGTTTAGAATTAAATTAATTTCAATATTAAATAAGAACTGTAATATAACACTTATTATAAACTACAACTAAATAACCCCATTTGTATGTACTGAAATCCTGTCTGCAAAAGAAATTCCTCAAGGGCATAAGTCTATTAACCTTGTTGGGGCACTGTTTGCTCTTGTTTTTGTCACAGTAAATCACAGTAAATCCTGAATGGATTGCCACCTGACTACCACCTGACTACCACTGTAGTAATGAGACAGACGTTCAGCTGGATGGAGGAATTACTGTCACTTTTTACCAAAGGTGTTGAAGCTCAAGCAAGTAAGTAGCATACTGTATCTCATTTGAAAATCTTTATCATTCTCAAGATTCAATGTTGCAATTTATACACTGACCACAATGTTACATTTCAGGCTCCAAGCCAATAAAAAGTACTGTTACTAAATTAACTCTGTATACAGATGAGCCGGCTGTGTTTTAAGACTGGCTGACAAAATGCAATGCTCATAAAACATTTTTCTTCCAGCAATAATTCAATGCCAACATTGCTGTGAGAGATCGTCAAAATATCCATTAAAAATTGCAGAATAGCTCACAGTGACTGTTCTATTAGTATTAATAAATGCAAATACAGCCAAGTCAATTACCATAATTTAAGTTTAGCTAAGTAGTGCATCACAAAAAAGAACGGTCACTGTGAGTAGCACTGGCATTTTTTGTGGATTTTTTGAGGATCTCAGCAATGTTGGCACTCAAAAGGTTGAAGTCAAAGAGTAAAGTTTGGTTAACACTTGTAAATAAAGGTGTTGTTCTAACGCTTTATTCCTTTATAGGGAGCTCTATTTCTCTCCTTGACTATTTTTATAACAGCAGAGGTAAGTATTTATGATTTGCTCAATCTATCTTTGGATGTGATGGGACTAGCACCTAAGCTACATTTTTACTGTTGCATCCCCTACTCTGATACTTGCTTATTGGGTGTCAGGGGTGTTGTAGTGAGAAGGCAGGTTATTAGCAGGGCTCTTACTGGTCCAATGAGCACGCTACTACTAGCCTGAGTCTATTGGACAGTTTTCAATGCTGGGAGGTGATTGGCCTATTTTACAGCTACTTATTGCTGTTCTACCCTAATATTCCTTCTCTCTGGGTAGTTGTATCCTCAGCCAGTTCTCTTTGTCCACATCCTATAACTTCCAGTGTAATCTTTCCTTCTCTGGATTATAACTGGATTAGGAGCACTAGCCAGACCTGATTCTATGCTGCAGATTCCTTTGGAAAAGCTGTTACATCGCAATCTCATACCATTTTTATAGCCGTTTTAGAGATTCATGCTGACTCCTTTCACATCTGCCAAGAATATTTAAAGTCTGATAGGTGACTTTTGGCTTGTCAAAGAAATATTTTTATTTATAAATAGTTTTAATTTACATATAATAAACAAGAATTGAAATATCAGTATACTCTCGGTTCAGCAAAGCATATTATATACAAGGTTTCTTTAAAGGTCACTAGTGGATTTCTATTACAAAGGGCCCTTTTTAAAGATGATGAAGTAACCTTTTGCATTGTTGCCGGTAAAATGGCAGACATATATACACATAACAGCATGCAAATCGCCATGCAAGCACCAGACGCAGTACACCATGCAGCAGCACGATACATACCATGCAATTGTATGATGTGTGAATCCCATGCACGTGCCTGCCAATGGACTCTTATTAATGTCATGCATACTGTGGTGTGACTCAGTGTTGGCAACAAAGTAAAAGGCCATATAAGTATCTTGCTTTAGTAGGGAATCACACTGTCCTAGTAGGAAATATACTGAACATTAGACTTCATTTGATGAAATAAATTATCTTTTATTATTCTATTTATACTCAGTGTTTGTATATTGTCTATTTATGTTGTATGTGTCCATTTATCTGGGATTTCCTCACAGACTTTAACCTTATACCATTAAAGCTGTTTTATATACAACTCAAGAGTGCCCCCACAGCAAGAGAGTACCTCTCTTTCCTCTATTCACATCCAAAAGACTCTACGTAGAGCACATTTACATTAGTAGTTGTCCCCAAGACACCAATAGGTACGGATGCAATAATTTGTGGAATTGACAATTCTGAAAGAAAATTTCAAACACTAGTGCATGACCTCTCCAATACTTTCCTTCCCCCTCCTATTAATCGATATTCTGGATTACCTTTAAACTTGAAATATTAAAAACAGTCAAATTAAAATATAGTAGCAATAGTGTATGAAGTTATTGCAATGTGTGTTGTGTGTTGCAATTTTTACCATAGTAATGAATTCATCTGATATCCTGCTGTATAGTTTTCTAAATAGCAGATCCATATATGTGGTTTTAAATCTAGATGTTAGCATGCATTAGTTTACACAAATATCCCTTTTATCAACAATTATTTCCATAATGCATTTTTTTCAATGGAATTAGATTAAAAATATTATGCAAGAAGGCATTTTTTTAAATATGACCTCAAACCCCATGTATGGCTACAATATTGCATCTACAGGATACAATATCCAAGTTCGTGTGCATCTGCTGCTCATTTTGTATATACTACTTGGGTATTCTTGATCCTTTATTAGACACACAGTAAGTGGTCTGTTTTACATCTACTACAGATCTTATAAATGACAATTATTCTCCTATGTGCAGAGGAGAATTCTGTTTAGTAAAGAAAAAAATGAAACAATTCTATTTAAAGTTATCTGTAAATAAAACTTTCTGGAGTTTAATTCAATCTAATTATGTTTGAGAATTTTAAGTAGTAGAGTTTGGTGGTAATTAGTTATAAGCTATTCTTTTTATACAGCATTGTGCTCATTGAGCTAATATATTAGCTTCATCTAAGATTTTTTTTTTCATCAAATGAATGCGGACTTTTAATTTAATTATTGTCTCATTAATAATTAGACATTTTCATTTGAAGTTGATTCCCTTGTGAAAACAAAGCTATCATCACATTTGTACTGTGAGATAACCTTCTGCCAACTGATGGCAGATTCTATACTCTATCAATCATTCAATTCATTCAATCATACAATTAAGAACCATTGAGACTACTAGGAGGTTAGAATTTGGATTGAAATGTCAACACGCATTTCACCATCAGGCTTTTTCAAGGCTCGTTGCCTAAGCTTTTAAAGAGCTGGTGAACAAGCCAGAATAGACAAATTATAATGCTTTTTGACAGTCAACAATTTAATTATTGGCAACACATTGAGTTTTAGATGTTAATTAAGGTATAACAGAAACCTGATTTATGGCAACAATATTGACATGATCTGTGTCATAAAGTGAAATCTTACATATTGTATAATATGTTTAAGGATAATTGTGTGCTTCCCATTATTATACAGTATTGAGAATGTATTATAATCAAGAGTTATAAATAAGAACTCCACTTTTTTAGTAAAAATCAATACAGGTTAAGTATCCCTTATCCGTATATATACCATATCTGAAATATACCAAAAATCTTAGAATATTTCTCTCTATTTTTTTCCCTATACCCTATTTTTTACACTCACCTCATCCCCAAGTGTCCATGGGGGCCATCAGAATCATCTTCAGTGGCATCCCCGATCTTAAGGATGCAGTGAGTATGAGCGCCTGTGACATCATGACATCACCGGCGCAGCCATGCATCCGTGCAGTGCATCCTTGGCACAGGGGATGCTGCTGAAGAAGGGACCAGGTAAGTATGTTAAAAAAATTCCAAAATCTGGAATAATCCCTTATCCATAATGTTCATGGTCCCGAGCATTTTGGATAAGGGATACTCAACCTGTAGTCAATGATTCAAAGAACAATTCACTCCCACAATTAGGAAAGAGGCATCAAATGATTGCTTTGTCTCTAGTAGGAAAACTAAACCAAATCTGGTGCTCATATTGCACACCATCTAAAATCTTTCAATAATCCACAAATCATGTAATAAACAGTAGAAAAACTTTGAAGACATTGTTTATGGAATGTGCCATAGATAGCAGATTCTTTAAGAACCTATTTACTCCATTGTAAAGAAAGAATGTATTGTCAAATGGGTTTGAAGGAATTTTGTCATGTGGATGGCAATATATAATGTTTGTCTTTAAGCTTAAAAAAAAAGATTTTAAGCAAGTATACAACACAATTTATAATAATCTTGGGTTACTCAGAGTTCTAATTTTAAGTTGTCTTTTGGTTTTAAATTGTTAAATTACTCTTTGCTCATACAGCGAATGAAAAATTATAAACTTATAAATGCGTACAAATAAAAAATATAGCATCCCTATGTGTCCCTGTAAAAAGCAAACAACATTTTCCACTATCTTTTGTTTTTACCAATGTATTTCAGTTGATATTTACATTCTAACATATAGCTCATGAATGTGGAATTACAATTCATGGGGCTATTAATTGACCTTTTATCACATTTTTATAAATCAAAGAAGTACAGTAGTTGTCTTCATAGCAGAAATTTGGGTCTTGCAGGGGTTACAAAAGAAAAAAATATTTCACCTTGGTAAACACATCCTGCTGGTGTAGTCTATTATTTAGCAGACTGGGAGATACATGTAGAGAATAATCTATAAAGTAAATACTGTATGGCACTTAAAATTTAAACAAAATAATGATGTAGAAGATATGACTCTCAAATGAGAGAAAGACGTCTTCAATGTGTGGAATGTAAATTTTTAAGAAAAAGAAGATGGATTAAAATTGCTCACCTCTGAAGTTGAACATTTAGTAAGAAAACTGAAAATAATGATGAAATTATCTTTCTCAGGAGAACAATGATCATGGGATTTATCTCCTTAAAAATATATGGGAAATACATGGGAAGGCGATTGCAGTATAATTTTCAAAAAAGCATACTTTTTATGTATAATGATAATCAAAAACCAGTACCAGTGCTAAGCATTCTTGCTGGTTCTCACAAAAATTTTTGAAAAACAAGTGTGTTTCCACAAATTGTGGAAAAGGCTAGGCTGGATCACTGACAAATAGGGAAACCCACAACATGGGGTTACAAATGAAAAAAAAAAACAGTACTCATCATCTGCAGTCTTGCAAACAACAGTCAAGACACTTCAGCTGATAGAATTAGCCAGATATTGTAATTAATGATTGTTATTATTGCAGTATTCAATTAGCAGATGTCTTTATTGGTTGAAAATCGGCCCGCGATCCGGTGGATACACATGAGATCATGTGCGTTATTGCAGATCCCAACAGCTGCTTATTGGGGATTGTGCTTCGCGTGCCTGATGCGGTTATCAGGGAAAGGATGCCGGCATCGGGCTAAAAGGTAAATGGGAGTCTGGAAATACCGGTAAGTCTCAGGCTCATTATGCAAATATAAAAAAAATGAAGATACTTCCAATTCAAAATATGATGAATCATTAAAGAGTAGTCTTAAATGTGTATGCCATGGGTCCTCAAACTGCGGCCCTCCAGATGTTGTGAAACTACAAATCCCAGCATGCCTTGCCACAGTTTTAACACTCCCTAATAGCAAAACTGTGGCAAGGCATGCTGGGATTTGTAGTTTCACAACATCTGGAGGGCCGCCGTTTGAGGACCCATGGTGTATGCACTAACTGTTTTCTACTTGCATATGAAGGCCACTAACATGCATAGCTAGGTAAAAGATGTGCTTTAAATGTGAGTTTAAGATTTTAAAATGGTCAAAAACTCTGCTATATCATACAAATGGACATAAATCTAACTCTGTATAAGGCACTTTGTTTTTCTGTGTTTAGTGCACAAATAAATAAAGTGAGAGAATATTATGTGCTGTCATCAGTCTGTATGAGAGCAGTAACTTTCTTGCTAGACAGTGCCATTTGGTTAAAAGGTAATTACTGTCTGACTGGATACAGTACAAATTAGTTTGCACATCTCATATGTTGTTTTTGTTGCATGCAGAATTTAATTTAATTGTGTGTTTGACCCAGATTTTATTATTAGTCAACACAACAAATTAAAATTCAGGAGCTCTGGCAAAATGAGGCATCGGTAAATAAAGGGTAGTACATTTACATTTAAACAAAAGTCACAACCCTCTAAAGACTCTGCACTGATCTCTTATAATTTGCCACATATCATGCAATATAAAAATAATAATGTCAATTTTTAAATGCTGCAAGTATTTCTGTAAAATAAACCACATTATATTCAAATAACCAGAAACATATACAGTAATACACCATAAACATCTTAAGTAAGTCTTTGTACATTGATTGATTTATCGATTATTAGCCATTGTCTCATCTGAATAGTTCAACTTTACATACAGTATTCTACAATCAAACATTCTCAAGGAAGACATTACAATTTATTTGAAATAAATATGTTGTTAAATTACATTAACAATGTAAACATAGATGTAATATTTTCAACGAATCTGGAAGAAAATATAAGTGAATCTACTGCAATAAAGTTTGTTCATCTGTTCTTTAAAGCGTCACAAGTTATGAAAAACGGGTTTGGATCATAAGGCCACCAGCAAGTAGGTCGACAAGCATTAGGTCAACACCACTAGGTCGACATGGCTTAAGGTCAACATGAGTTAAGGTTGACATGCAGATAGGTTGACATAACTAAATGTCAACATGGGTAAGGTCGACAGGGTCATTAGGTCGACATGGGTAAGGTTGACATGGATTGTTGTTGTTTTTTTCACCCGAATGTTGACACAGTCAACATAAACACTAATATGTAGCACCGTATACTTGTCATCCTACTTGGTGGTGACCCAATGACCATATCCCTGAAAAACGATAACCATATTGATTTCAATCAGGATAGTAATATTTGCTGATATCCTTTGCTCTTTCAAAAGAATGGTAAATTTGTTTTAACAATTTCCTTAATATATAACTGTACAACAACTATTTATCAGAGGGTGAAAAGTATAGAAAATGCAAAATAAGTCATACAAATGTCACCAGTTAGTAACCCACAGGCATGATAGTTGTGCAATCATCAATTTATACTCATTTGAAATCTATCCCTCATTCCAGTTTGAGGTTTACTATTTGCATTTGAGAAACCATTCATGGGGGGTTATTCTAGTTCACTCTTTCTGACAAAATCCTTCTTAGATGGACAAAACCATGTGCACTGCAGGTGGGGC
Source organism: Crinia signifera (assembly GCF_055691185.1). Lineage (NCBI taxonomy): Eukaryota > Metazoa > Chordata > Amphibia > Anura > Myobatrachidae > Crinia > Crinia signifera. Next base: position 80,134,094 of record NC_139219.1, on the reverse strand, counting down.
AGATGTAACTTGTGCAGAGAGAATTAGATTTGGGTGGGGTTTTACTTCAAAGTGAGATCTATATTGCAGTGTAAAAATAAAGCAGCCAGTATTTACCCTGCACAGAAACAAAATAACTCACCCAAATCTATATTTCTCTGCAAATTTTACATCTGCCCCCTGCAGTGCACATGGTTTTGTCCATCTAAGAAGGATTTTGTCAGAAAGAGTGAACTAGAATAACCCCCATGGTCTGTGTCTATACTTTTCTCACTAAAACAGGCTAAAATATGTGCCAATCTAGTTAGAACATGGTTGAACTTATTTGATTTTCTCCAATTCAGCATATACTTTTTAATTAATCTAAAGTTTGATAAAAACTGAGAATTGTATACAATTTCCAAAAATGTATTTAAAGAAAAAAAAATAGAGCAGCTTGAACATATCTAATGCAAATAATATTTTTATGTTATGGATCATTGTTAATTTTTGGGCTTGCAAATTTAGCTTTTTCTCAGCTTTTATTGCGGGATTTGTAATGTTTACCAGTTTTCATATATTACCATATATTACCATATTACTATAAAATTGTTATATACAGGTTGAGTATCCCTTTTCCAAATATCTGCTATCCAAATTATTCCGAAAACCATACATCCCAGAAAGTGGAAAAAAAATTGCTAAAATCACTACTGGGACATCTGTACCACTACTGAGGACAGGATATGTAACTCGCACTAAATATGTGCAAGGAAATGATTGCTTAGCATTCAAATTCAGTACCTGAGATATAACACAAACTTAGTTTCATGTTTTGGAATCTTGTTTTATGAACAAATAAAATATATTTGTGTATAGTTCATGTGTTTGATGTGTTTATTCAACATAAATGCAAGATTCCTCAAGATACATCATTGAAATATAAAAATATTCTCAAATACGGAATTATCCATTATCAAACATTCTTCTGGTCCCGGGCATTTTGGATAAGGGATACTCAACCTGTATTACCACATTTAATTGGTAAATAAATTAAAATGGGTACTCTTTACCTAGAACGGCGCCCATTGCGACCATCGTGACCGTCTAATGCACTAAAAAACGGGTGCGATGCGATGCCCGCGATTTGGGGGTATGAAAAGGTGGATAGTGGGGGTATGAAAAGGTCGGAGGACGCGTACCGCCACCCCTCGCGGGCTCGATGCGCTCGCCACGCTTCGGGTTCACGTTGATCGTGGGGTGGCGTTAAAAATTGGGGGGGCCATTTAAGACTTCAGGGGGACTATTAGGGCTCTGTGGCCCATTTAACATTGTTTCCTATGTAAAAATCGCGGGCATTGAGGCATTTAACACTAAAATCGCGTCCAATCTAACTTTTAACATTGATCCCTATGGGAAAATCGCGGGCATCGTGGGCATCGCGTCGCACCCGTTTTTTATGTGCATGCGATGGCCGCGATGCCCGCGTTTTTTTACCCCCGACGCCCGCGATGCCAATCGCGGGCGCCGTTCTAGGTAAAGGGTACCCTAAAATGCTATTTTGAGAATATAGAAAAGCTTTGATTGTAGATGTTCCACAACCAACAAATGATGATTTCAGTACTTGTTACTCTGTATCTTAGTCACATTGTCATCACTATGTGGTCTAATAGCTTCATTTTTTCAAAACTACATAACTATGTAAGATTTGTCAGCTTCACCTTGAGAGCTGTAGAAGATATGTGCATAACAACAATACAAGATAAGATAAGATAACATTTATTGTCATTGATACACAATATAAAACTGAGCAGCAACGAAATTACATCAAAGACACACAGAGAGAACAGTTAATAATTTTGGTTAAAATCAGTAATTGCAATAGGGAAGAAGCTATTTCTCATTCGCGTAGTTCTAGACCTAAGACATCTTAGCCTTTTTTTTGATGGTAAGAAAGAAAAGATGTCGTAATAAGGATGGTAACAATCATGCATAATACTTTCTCTCTTCCGACAGCAGTTTTTAACAAAGATTTCCTCAACAGAGGTCAGATCACAGCCAATAATGGTCGCTGCAGTTCGAATCACCCTATCCAATTTCTTAAGGTCTTTTTTTGTGCTATTTCCAAACCACACCACAATGCAATATGATATGATGCTTTCAATTACACCCTTGTAAAACCTAATCAAATTTTCCTGAGAAAATTTAGCTGCTTTGAGTTTTCTCAAAAAAAATAAGCGTTGGTGAGCTTTTTTGACCATCATAGTAATATTTACAGACCAGGAAAAATCATGTGAGATAGTAACCCCATGTAACTTAAAATCCATAACCCTCTCCACTACAAGGTCATTAATCTGAAGGGGCTCTAGTTCCGTCTTCCTACCTCGCCTGAAGTCAATAATAATTTCCTTAGTCTTACACAAATTTAATAACAGGTTATTTCCAGTGCTCCACTTGACCAGGTTATCAACTTCTTCTCTATAAGCCCTCTCATCCCCATCCCTAATGAGACCTACTACCGTAGTGTCGTCCACAAACTTAATAATTAAATTGGTATCCGCCTGTGGATAACAATCAAAAGTAAAAAGAGAAAATGAAAGCGGACTCAAAACACACCCCTGTGGCGTGCCTGTACTAATCTTGATAACAGAGGATACAAGTTCGCCAAGTTTCACTTGTTGAGGTCTATTGATCAGAAAATCTAAGATCCAATTACATAATGTCACAGAAAACCCCAAACTGCGTAATTTAGTTATCAATATATTAGGAAGAATGGTATTGAATGCAGAACTATAATCTATAAAGAGTAGTCTAACGTATCCATTAGGTTTGTCTAGATGGGATAGAGAGGAATGGACCACTGATATTAATGCATCCTCCGTTGATCTTTTAGGTTTATATGCAAATTGATTTTTATCAAAACCAGCAGGTAGATACTTCTTCATGTATGACATCACTAACCTCTTGAAGCATTTCATAATTAGGGGGGTCAAGGCAATTGGGCGGAAGTTATTTAAACTTTCTATTTTCATTTTCTTTGGAATAGGGACTACTAAGGTAAATTTAAACACTTCTGGGACAATACCAGTCTTAAGAGACAAGTTAAAGATATAGGCAAAAATCATAGCCAATTCGCCAGCACAGCCTTTCAGGACCCTTCCCGGGATTCCATCCGGACCGGCTGCTTTACTAGAATTAACCCCTAGCAAACCCATCCTGACCTCATGTATAGAGAGAGCAGGTATTGGTTCACCTTCTATCGGGGGGAGTTTATGACCTAAAGTCCTATTGTCCCTATCAAATCTAGCATAAAATTGACTCAGGTCATCCACCAAAGATGCCTCAGCCCCTTCTGGCAAGGGACTACTTTCTTTATAGTTGGTCAGATTATGAATACCCCTCCACATGCTTCTAGAATCATGATCTTTATTAAACTGGCCTTCGATTTTTTTTCGGAATATTCTTTTTTAGCCTTGCATATCCCCTTTCCTAACAGGGTTCTAGCTTCCCGATATGCCACCACATCCCCACCCCTAAAAGCCCGATCTCTGCTCCTCAGCAAGGATCTCACCTCCCCGTTAATCCAAGGCTTATCGTTGGCACGCTGTATAAAAGTCTTCTGCACAGTAACGTTACCAATACACCAATTAATATAAGACGAGACAGAGGAGGATGCCTGAATAAACAAGTTCCAATCAGTACTGTCCAAACAGTCCTGTAATTCCTCCAGTGCTCCGTTTGGCCAAAAAAGACAGTTTTCCTCACCGGTTTAATACAATTAGCAACAGTCTTATATTTTGGTGCAAAGAATAAGGAAACATGGTCCGACAGACCTATATGGGAACGCACTACTACTTTGAAAACATCCTTAACATTACAATATAGTTGGTCTAAAATATTTCCCCCACAAGTGGGAACAAACACCGATTTGTAAAATTTTGGTAGCACACTTTTTAAATTAGCTTTGTTAAAATCCCCCGCTATAAGAAACAGACCTTCAGGGCAGATTGTTTGTTGTTTTGCCACAGCATTATGCACAATTTCCAGCGCAACTTTAGTGTCGACTTGAGGCGGAATATAAACTGCCATAACAATTACAGCAGTGAATTCCCGTGGCAGGTAGAATGGCCGGCATTTCACTAATAAGAATTCCCTTTTCTGGTGAACAAAACTTTTCCACAATGGAGGCATTGGAGCAGTACTTGTTGTGAATATACATGCACAAGACACCACCCCTGGCTTTACCTGAAGCAGAAGTTCTATCAGCTCTAAACAGGGTTCTATCAGGTAACAGAACCCCGTTATCAGGAGTGCTTGAATTTAGCCAGGTTTCAGTGAAAATGGACACTGAACAGGAATTTAAAAGGCTTCCACTAGCCATACTGAGCAACAGCTCATCCATTTTATTTGATAGAGAGCGGACATTAGCAAGATAAATACTGGGCAATGGGGGCCTGAATGGAGCAGATTTTAAGTCCTGCAGCACCCCTGCCCTCTTACCCCGCTTCAGCCTTCTTTCTCTGCGGGCAACTCTTTTGAACGGCCGCCGTTGCCTGTGCCTTTCATAGTTACATAGTTACATAGTAGGTAAGGCTGAAAAAAGACTTGCGTCCATCTAGTTCAACCTGGTATAGATATCCATTGCTGATTTGGTAGGTTCTGGTATTTTACAGACAAATTATATTTCTTATTTGTACCCATGGATGTTTTTCTCCAGTAAATGTTTGTCCAACTTTGCCTTATATCGGCCCTTGATATACTTGTACATGTTGAACATGTCCCCCCTTAAACGTCTCTTTTCTAATGTAAATAGTCCCAAATTGCTTAATCTCTCCCTGTAGCTTAAATTCTCCATTCCCCTAATAAGCTTTGTTGCTCGCCTTTGGACTTTTTCTAATTCTATGATGTCCTTTTTATAGTGTGGGGCCCAGAACTGTACTCCGTACTCTAGGTGAGGTCTCACCAATGCTTTATATAGTGGCATAATTACCCTTGAGTCCCTAGTTTCCATTCCCCTCTTAATACATGCCAGAATTTTGTTGGCCTTTTTTGTAGCTACATTACAATGGGCACTACATCCTAGTTTGCTGTCTATTTGGACTCCTAGATCCTTTTCAAGTATGGAATTACCCAGTCCCTTTCCACTAAGGTTGTAACTTGCACACTGGTTGTGTCTCCCAAGGTGCATAACCTTACATTTATCTACATTGAACCTCATCTTCCATTTTTTTGCCCACTCATCTAGAATTGCAAGATCATTTTGAAGCATGGTGACATCTTCTGGTGATTTGATGACTTTGCTAAGTTTTGTATCGTCCGCAAAGATGGATACATTGCTGAGTAACCCTATCCCAATATCGTTAATAAAAATGTTAAACAAAATGGGCCCCAAAACCGAACCCTGGGGCACTCCACTTAGTACCGGTATCATATCTGATACGGCACCATTCACAACCACTCTTTGTTCTCTATTACATAGCCAATTCCCTACCCATCTGCAGATATTTTCACCCAATCCTAGGTTCTCCATTTTATTAATCAATCTCTTGTGTGGGACAGTATCAAATGCTTTAGCGAAATCTAGGAAAATCACATCTACAGCATTTCCATTATCAAGGTTTTTGCTAACCTCTTCATAGAACCCTAGTAGATTAGTTTGGCATGAACGATTTTTCACGAACCCATGTTGGTTAGTACTGAGTAGACGGTGATGATCTAAATATTCCTGGATACCATCCCTTAAAAATCCTTCAAATAGTTTACCCACAATTGATGTTAAACTAACTGGTCTGTAATTAGCGGGATCTTCCTTTTTTCCTTTTTTGAATATTGGCACTACCTCTGCTATTCTCCAATCTTTTGGTACTATACCTGACGATAGTGACTTGCTAAAGATATAATGTAGGGGGGTAGCTAGTTCATCCATTAATTCCATTAATACCCTCGGATGAATCCCATCTGGCCCTGGTGATTTATTTGTTTTGAGTTTGCTTAGCCTCAGTATTATTTCCTTTGGCGTGAAATCCACAATGAGATCTGGCTTATTTGTCCCGTTTGTGGTAAATGTTCGTTCCACAGTCTGCTCTCCCTTAGTAAATACTGATGAGAAGAACTCATTTAACAGTTTTGCTTTTCCCTTGTCCTCAGTAACACTTTTTCCACTAGTATCAGTTAGTGGGCCTATGTTTTCCTTAATTAAACGTTTACTATTTATGTATTTAAAAAACTTCTTTGGGTTGGTTTTGCTTTCAGTGGCTATGCACCAGGGACGTGCAGTCAGGGGAGGCAGGGGAGGCAGTGCCTCACCTGTCATAAATGATTTAAAAAAATACAAAGATATTTAAAACACATATAGGCCCTTATTCTGATTCGGTCGGTACGGCCCGCGTGCGGCCGTACCGCCGATGTTTGGACTCTGCACATGCGCAGAGGTCAATCTGCGCATGTGCAGCCCCCTTCGCCGCAGACGTATTTCGTCCGCCGCAAAGGGGGCGTATAGGGGCGTGAGAGGCTTCATGCCCTCATTTCCCTATGTGTACGCCCCGCGTTTCATGGGCGTTCCCATGCAAACGCGGGGCGTATGCATGGTAATGAGGGCATGACGCCCTCATTACCATGACATGGGGGCGGAAAGCTGACGTCGCCGGATGTCAGCTTTCAGCCCCCATACAAGCTACCACACGGACGATTGTCCGTGTGGTCTTAGCTTGCGGGAGCTGCCGCGGCGTGCGGGCCTGCCTTCGATGGTCGACGACCATCGAATGCAGGGGGCAGCTCCCACCATGGTGGAGGCGTAGCCTCCACCATTTTAATGCGGATCGCCAGCCGTCCGTGTACGGACGGCCGTGGCGATCCGTCTGGTGGGCGGCCCTTGGTTTGTGCGGTCGGAGCCCCGTGTGCGGCTCTGACCGCACCAACCAGAATAAGGGCCATAGTGTGCAATAAATATCTTATTTGTAATTTTTTTTAAATAATTTATGTGGTGGGACACTGTGGGCAGGCTGGGAGGCATCGGGAGCTGTGCCTCCTGCTGACAATTAAAAATTGACAGCAGCGGGGGGCAGAGCTTAGGATGAGCACAAAAAGAGGCTGAAAAGCCCATTAGAAAACAACGTTGAAGCGGCATCGACACATCTGCCTCAATGACAGGGCTGTCACTGAGACAGATGTGATAGGACAGCAGATACAGGCTGTCATACACTGACAGCCTGTATCCGCTCTCAGAGCCAGCCCTATCTTCTTCCGTGATCACAGCAGCCTGCAGCAGCTGGACCAGCCGGGGGGCACTCATAACCAGACACCCCCTCCCCATAAGATATTACCTGCATTTCTGGCAGCGGAGGCGATAGTAGCGGCAGCGGTGGGAGCGGCGGCAGTGGGAGCGGGCAGCGGCGGCGATAGTAGCGGCAGCGGCGGCAGTGGGAGCAGGCAGCGGCGGCGATAGTAGCGGCAGTGGGAGCGGGCAGCGGTGGCAGTGGGAGCGGGCAGCGATAGTAGCGGCGGCGGTGGGAGCGGGCAGTGGCGGCGTCAACCCGAGAGGTGGTGCAGGGGGTAGCTTGTTGGGCCTGCGGGCCAGAAGACACTACCCGGCCGACACAGAGGCACTAACCGGATATGGGGGACAGTTCACGGCCGCGGATATGGGGGACACACTTCACGGCCACGGCTCCGGGGATACACTTTCGGCCACGGCTCCGGGTACACACATCCCGGCCGCGGCACTAATGAAACTTCACGCATGCAGCTCCAGGAGAGGAGCGCGGTGGCAAGCAGAGTCAGTAGCCACCCCCCACAAGCAGCACGATGTCCACCAGCCAGCACCTTCTGCAGCAGGGCCCCAACCAGGAGTGCTGAGCTGTCGGCAGTGGAGAGACAGGGACCCTGACCAGGAGCAGGGAGATGGCAGCAACACCATGAGTAAGCTACCCTTTGTTGTGGTGTCAGGTGTAGTGGCTCCCTGGAGTCACTCTTCATACAACGTGCTATCAGTCTATCCATTTAGTGTTCCTTGGCACAGGGGTGTGTAGTCAGTATATAGATGTGTATATATGGATGGGTGGATATATGTACAGTATGTATGTGGGAAGCAGTGTATGGATGTATTTATGTATGTTAGAGGCAGGTTATGGACTTATGTATGTATGTATGTATGTATGTATGTATGAGGGAGGCAGTATATGGACATATGTATGTTTGTATGTATGTATTGTAGAGGCAGTGTATGGACATATTTATGTATGTACTGTATATGGACATATGTATATTAAAGGCAGTGTATGGACATATGTATTTATGTATGTATGTGTGTAGGTATGTATGTATAAGGAAGGCAGTATATGGATGTATGTACGTATGTTAGAGGCAGTGTATGAATATATGTATGTAGGAGGCATTGTTTGGATGTATATATGAGCGTAGAGGCTCTGTATGTATGTGAGAGGCAGAGTATATATATGAGAGTGGCGGTGTATGGATGTATATATGAGAGACAGAATGAAATACAAAGATAGTATGTGAGAGAATGTGTGTAAAAGAGTGAGAATGAGTAAAATCGAGAGCGAGGGAGAAAGAAAGAAATGCCAATATGAGAGAGATTAGATATGTAAATACGTAGTCCTACCCCTCTGCAACTGACTGAGGCATAGTAAGTGAAATGTGCAGTCCAGGTGACCCAAATCCCCCCACCCTGCCCGCCACTGTCCAAAACTGATGTAATAAAGTTACTGTGATTAAAAAGTACTCATGGAGGAGGGGGTTGCATGCTGGGCCAATGTAAAAATGATAAGCATCATTATATCTCCTGCGCGGCTCTAGACATGCCAACTCTAGCGAAGACGTGAGTTGGGGGGGCCCTTAAATTTTTTTTGCTATGGGGCCCACAAAGTTCTTGTTACGCCCCTGCCGGGTGCACTCAGCTGTTATGTGATAACTGGCTGCTGCTGCTGTTTAAAGGTGATTGCAGGGTCAAGGAACGATGCATCAGGGGGAGACCAGTCAGACAGTCTTGGCACCACTGAACCTAATACTGGATGTGTATATATATATATATATCAGTATTCCTTCAAAGACTGAGAAAATGTCTCCTATGAAGTCTTCTGTCAATATCAGGGTGCTTGGTATCAATCAGAGCCTCACCAGTGGCTGACCTCACCGCACGTCACTGCTATGCACTCTTCATATAATATTTTAGCTGCGTTGATTACCCCTTTACAAGTTTTGTTTGATTCTTTGTATTTTGCGAACACCTCCTCATTCAAGTTATTTTTATAGAATTTAAAGGCTCTGGTTTTATTGTTGATAGCTGACCTTACTTCTTTGTCCAACCATGGTGGCTTTCTTTTGTTGAATTTACCTTTAGTTACTTTAGGAATGTATTCAATAGTTAGTGAATCAAGCACCTTTTTTAGAGTATCCCACATTTCCTCTGCATTTTTTCCCTCCATAACCGTTTCCCACCCAATTCCTGTTAGGGCTTCCCTGAATAATTCAAAGTTCGCTTTTCTGAAGTTTAGTATTTTTGCAGATCCTTTTTGATGTAATTTACTGAAGTTGATTTCCAGTGAAACCATATTGTGATCACTGTTCCCTAATTGTTCAATTACTTTTGTGTTTGAAACTAAGTCTGTGTTATTTGTTAATACTAAGTCCAAGAGTGCCTCATCACGAGTTGGAGTTTCTACCGTTTGTGTAATAAACTGGTCTTTAAGTAAGCTTAAGAACCCATTGCTTCTTGCTGATTTACCTGTTTCGTTTTCCCAATCAATGTCGGGTAAATTAAAATCCCCCATAATTAATACCTGACCCTGATTTGATGCTTGTTTGATTTGGTTTAAAAGAAGAGACTCTTCCCTTTCGTTTATATTTGGTGGTCTATAGCATACCCCTATTATAAATTTGTTTTTAGTTTTTTTATTATTGTCGGTTATCTCTGCCCACACTGTCTCCGAGTTGTCGTCTTCCAGGTCTGTGCTCATATTTTTCTCACATGATGTTAAGTTATTATTTACATATAGGCACACACCCCCGCCCCTTCTATTTTCCCTGTCTTTCCTGTAGAGTGTATATCCCTCCATGTTTAATGCCCAGTCATGCGACTCATTACACCATGTTTCTGTAATACCAATGATGTTGTAGTCGTCCCTACTGATCACCGTTTCTAGCTCCCCGATTTTACTCACTAAGCTTCTTGCATTAGCCAGTAAGCATTTTAATTTATGTTTATTTTTAGATATGGCTCTAATATTGTGATTAGTTTCACCCCAGAACCCATTTGAATTCTTTACTAGCTTCCTCTTTCCCCTCTCCCCTTCAATAGACTCTCTACAGGCCTCCCCACCATGCACACTGCCTGCCCTCTTTATAGTTCTGGGAATTCTTCCTCTGTCATTCCCTCCTTCCCCTATACTAAGATCATCTGTACCTAAGAACTGTAATGGGGTAACGTGACTGTTACAACATAACATTTTATTACATGACATTCCTGATGCACCCTGAGAGTTACCCCCGATTATACCCTTGTTATGTCCCAGGACTTTGTCTATGTCTCCGTCCCCCCCCCCCATCTCCTTCCCCCATATGATTCCTGATCCCTTTCGTCTCCCCTCTGCTGAACATCCTCCTTCTCATCGGCATCCGGTGGCATCGGCATCCGACGCCGGGCTCCAGCCGCCGCCATCTCTGATGACGTCACTGGCCGCGACGGTCAGGTGCACTACCGACATCCAGCCAGACCCGGCACTCGCGGCACCGCTGCCCGGGTGTTCACCGCCGGCTCCACTGAATGCAAGGAGCTCCAGCCTGGCATATTGTATGCGCCCCGCCGCCCCAGCAAGGAGTATCGCGGCCATCAGGAGCACCAGGTACACACTACATTTCCCTTCTCTCCGTGGTCCCAGAGCCGCAGCACCGTAGCGCGCCGCCATCTTGGACATCTTGGAATGAAATGTATTATTTTATATAGAGAGAGATGCCAATAAATTGATAAGATACATATTAAACTGTGAGTATACCAGGAACATTTTTTCACTATTTTACCTATTCCAACATATGTGCCACCTGTGATTACCCTTTACTTCCATGAGTAAGCCAAATAAAGATACAAGTAAATCTTTATTTCCTAAAGAAAAAAATGTAAATTATATGTATTTATGGAATAGACAAGAATACCATAACATTTTAAAAAGTCAGGGGCTTTACCGCACAAGGAACCTACCAAACAATCCTACAAATTCATAAACTAATGGCATATTATATATATATATATATATAGTAGCAGTGGATGGTATAGCACTCCTGGCGGCTTACTTACAGCAAAATAATTCAGGCCACAAATGTGGTTTACTTACAACGTTTCAATGCCTTTATTATAGCGGCATTTTCATCAGGTATAAAACAGCTCAAACGATGATTGATGAACATCAGTTTTCCTGATAAAGGGTGTGAAAATGTATCACCAGCAATCATATACTGACAGGTGGTACAGGTACACCTGATACAGCCTTTGCGGGTGTTGGCATATGGGTTGGTATTTACACTCAGTTCGGAGATATCTGCTCTCACTAGAATATCTCTGAGATTTTTACCCCTGGTGTAGCATGATAGTAATCTAGTGTTCTGGAGTCCTAGGTCCCCATCACTCTGTACCATAGGCCACAGGTCTTTAGATATTCTATTGATATTTTCACTGTTAGGGTTATATTGACACACCCAAGGCATCATATCCCCCTTATCCTTCTGTTTTGTGGGTTTCCTGATTAGTTTATCTCTATCTAGCCTAAGGACTTTTTCCTTGGCTAGCTGTAGGTCACTCCAATGATAGCCTCTGTGTGTGAATTTGGCAATCATGTCACCCATTTCTTTGTTGGCAAGGATAGGGTCAGATGTTATTCGCCTAATTCGCAACAATTGTGAATAGGGCAGGCCACGTTTAAGTGGCCTGGGATGGAAGCTGTCATTTCTCAACAAATTATTCCTATCATTACTTTTTGTATATAATGATGTATTAATTAAACCCTCTTTTAAAGAGATATTGACGTCTAAGTACTGAATGGATTGTGAGCTGGTGGAATGGGTTAATTTAATGGGGTGATCCATGGAGTTATGCTCATTGATAATTAAGTCAAGTTAAGCAGTTGGTCCTTTCCAAAAAAGCAACAAATCGTCGATATACCGACAATAGTATAGAATATCGGATGCAATATCGGGATCATCAAAAAAAATCATTTGTTCAACATCGAACATATACACGTTCGAAAAGGCTGGTGCCATGGCAGATCCCATTGCACAGCCATGCCATTGGAGGTAAAAGCCATTATCATAAAGGAAGTAATTATTAACAAGGAGGAACTCCAAAAGTCGCATATGGAAATCAAGTTTGTCACCACTAAACGTACCTGAAGATGTCAAGAGTCTCCGCACTGCTGCCAAGCCACCCTCATGGCAGTACATGATTGCTGGTGATACATTTTCACACCCTTTATCAGGAAAATTGATGTTCATCAATCATCGTTTGAGCTGTATGTCCACATACATCATATAACAAATCCTATGTCCCTGTGGGTTGTCATACATAGGTAAAACTGAATGCCAGTTTAAAGAGCGTAAGACAGCCCACAGGTCAGCGATTAGGAATGCTATTGCAAAGGGACATAGTGAACAGCCGGTAGCCCAGCATTTTTGCAACCACCCCCACTCATTGACATCATTGAGATATTGCATGATTGATCGGATTCAGTATGAAATCCCGGCGTTCGGGATCCCGGCGTTCAAAATCCCGACGCCGGAATCCCGTCCGCCGAAATCCCGACAAGGGGGGACGTGGATTGCCCCCCCCTTGCGGGCGCGCTGCGCTCACCATGCAGCGGGCCCGGTGCCTCGCTACGCTCGGCACGCTAATTTATTCTCCCTCCAGGGGTGTCGTGGACACCCACGGAGGGAGAAAGTGTCGGGATTTCGGCGGTCGGGATTTCGGCGGTCGGGATTTCGGCGGTCGGGATTCCGGCGTCGGGATTCTGAACGCCGGGATCCCGATCGCCGGGATTTTAACTGCATCCCGATTGATCATCTCCCCCCTTCTAGTAGGGGGGGTGATAGATCGAGTAAATTGCTCCAACTAGAGACTAGGTGGATATTCCGCTTAGGCACTCTAGCGCCTAGGGCAGGGGTGGCCAACCAATCAGAGGTATTGAGCCAAATAATATGTTATGGTAAGACAAAGAGCCGATACCATGTAGAAAATGGGCGTGGCCTAGATCACTTAAGCCCACACCCCATTTTCAAATGCGTAGTGGCCTAGCTGGCACAAGGCCATACCCCATTTTTGCGTCTTTGAAATTACATTTGTATGAGTCAAACCTCAGTTTTTTGTTAGACAAGCACATTGAAAATGCACAATTACGTAATCTTCCCAATATAAAAAAAACTTTATTTTCTCATTACTGTAATTTTTTTTAGTGGGACATTTGACAATCCCTGTTTCCAGTAATTTTTTACAATTCTGGCTTCTATGTGAAGCTACTTGCAGTAATCCTTGCAGAACAGATCAATGTTTGATTTCACTTATTTTAGTGTTCAAAAATGACTCACAAAGTTAAGTAGACAGCCTCCACACCCCTTTTGCAGCTGCAATCCTAATCTGCAGTCTGGCCACCGCAACCTCTCTGCCGCCCAGTTGCCGCACACAGCCTCTCAACCCTTGTGGTCTCTGTTCCCTCTCCCTAATGCTGGGTGCAGCATGCTCCTCCCATGACGTGATGTCATAACATCAAATCGAGCACACAGCAGTATAGTATCAGAGGAGGCAAGCAGCAGTGCCACTGCTGCAGGAGCCACATTTCATTAAGCAAAGAGCCACATGTGGCTCAAGAGCCACAGGTTGGCCACCCATGGCCTAGGGGGTTAAATGAACATCTTGGGCTGGGTTCCTTTATCTAATTTGGCTATAATGCATTCTGCCCGTGCAGGGCTGGCAACAGAAATCTTGGGGCCCTGTACAGTGATGTCTCTGGGGCCCCCCTCGCTCTCCAACCACCATCAACCCCGCCACCCTTCCATATGCTAGAATATAAACTGGCAGTGCCCATTACTGGACCACTTAGACATAAACACACATATACTGTACACATACACACAAGCATGTACAAATATACACACATATAGAGCTGTACCTATACTAGGGCCAACAACAGAAGTCTTGCACATGAATTTATAGTCACACGTACTGTACATACACATACTATCACACACACATGCATTCATACATATGCACACATACAGATACACACCTATTCACACAGAAAAGTACATATAGTGCCCCTGAGTCACACTCACCATTTAGGGTGACTAACTGCTGCTGGCTGGCCTCCACTTCTCTCTCCCATGCTGCTGGCAGGCATAACACTGACTGTACAGTGCCGTGTAGCCCCGCCCCCTTTTCGGACTGCACTGAGTGCACTCTGTCCATATACATAAATTAATGCCTGCTGGAGCTGATCATGAGCGGTTGAGCTAAACACCAGATGTGCTCCTTGATGATCTGGCTGTGGGGCGCACTACTGCACAAAGAATAAACTGCAGCTTGCTGGGACCTGTAGTTTACTTTCTGTTCATTCAGGAAAGTGTTTCCGGCTGAAGCAGAGGAGATAGGTTGCGGGCGGCTCTGCCAGGGGTCAGTGGGAGGTTACTGCTGGGGTCAGGTCCCGTCCTTCAGTTCCTATCAACTACAGTGCCGCACAGCTCCCTTTAAGTCCGGACGGCCCCAGCACGATCTACTGTATATAGTACTAGCCGCCCGCCACAGCTATACTGCCTAAAACCTTGGGGCCCCTCACATTGCTGGGGCCCGGGACAGGTGTCCCCCTTGACCCCCCCTGTGCCCGTGTCCTAATTGCATGATCATTCCTGACCGCTTGAGATATAAGTATGTTTTTCTGCAATCGATATATATCCAGAGCATTGCATATTATATGCTATATACTCATTTCTCTGTACATCGATGTATGTATTACTGATGTTTATATGTATGCCGTTTTTTTTTTCTTCCAGTGTTTATGTATTGTTTCCATGGTGATGGGTGCACGTTGGTCTCTTGCTGTGAGATCATCATTCTGCGCTGTTAGCCGGAGGTCGGTTCCCGGCCCCAGGCTTGGCGTGCTCACTTGGTGTTTTTTCTATTTAAGGTAAGATTGTTTACTCTATGCTTTTATACCTGATGAAAATGCCGCTATAATAAAGGCATTGAAACGTTGTAAGTAAACCACGTTTGTGGCCTGAATTATTTTGCTGTAAGTAAGCCGCCAGGAGTGCTATACCATCCACTGCTACTATCTACAATTATTGTATGGGCACCTGGCGCAGAATGATTTAAATGGAGAGCCGGATCCCCGCCGTCTGCTATATATATATATATATATATATATATATATATATATATATATATATATATATACATATATAGGAGATAGGGCGGCACTCCAAATAATGCACAGGTCCCAGCAGGGATGAGGTTAAATCCAGCGGTGCCCTCCGTAGCTTGAATCCGGTGCGGAGACAAGAGTATACAGCGTGGGGGGAGATGGTGGCACTCGCGGGTAACGGAATAAACACACAACAAGGCAGGAGTATCCCAACGTTTCGTGGCCATTTATGGCACCTTGATAAAGTGGCGACACGGCCACGAAACGTTGGGATACTCCTGCCTTGTTGTGTGTTTATTCCGTAACCGCGAGTGCCACCGCCTCCCCCCACGCTGTATATATATATATATATATATATAATGGCAGTAAGGCGGCACCAGGAGGCAATAATGTAGACTCAAGCAGAATGAGTGAGCAAACGTGTTCGATGTTTACTCAGACATCATCATCATTATAATGCACATAGAGCAAGTACATACCTATATCAGGAATCTCACACCACGTGCGGCCGCCCATCTAGCCCGGTTAGTCTGATGCGCCCACCAATGACGCAATTAGCATATGCCGGTTGTCAGGACGACCATACAACAAATAGTGTCAATCAACATGTGTGCACATATCTACAAGCAAAAAATAGAAATACGCTAAGAATATTACAAAGTACACATAAATAACAGTAAACACACATAAAAGTACATGTAAAAAAACATAAAACATAAAAGCAAAACAGTACAGTACAGGGGAATGTAAAGTAATTAAGGATAAAGGTGGTGTGGCAGTATGCTGCTGCGTCCGTTATGCTAGTGCGGCTGCTGATGTAGAATTGCAGAGAAGCGGCTTACTTGCTGGGGTCAAGTGTACACTAAATCATATCGTATCTGCACTGAAGATGCCTGATCTGTACAAATAACTAAGAACACCTGAAAATAGACAAATGTATACAGCACAGGAGGATGATAAGTCGACATACTGTGTCGACCTGGTTCAGAAATAAAGAAAAGTTAAAGGAAACAATGTAGTCCCGCTGACTCATTGAGTCCCTTGGGAGCTAAGGTGCCGAGTCTGTTAATCCACCTAGCTTCTTTTTGTAACAAATGTAATGAGCGGTCTCTACGGCGTATGTCAGCTGGTTCATGGTCGATTATGGTGTAGCATAATGTAGCAATGCTGTGCTCCTTATGCAAACAGTGGCGAGCCACCAGCTGGTCACTATGTCCAGTTGTTAGGGCTGCACGTATAGAGGACTTGTGTCCCACTATACGCTCATGTAATGTGTGGTCTGTTTTGCCTACATAGTTGAGGCTGCATGGGCAAGTAATAAGATAGACTGTAAATTTAGTGGTACATGTCACCGTATGATGTATCTGAATGCATTCTCCCGTGTGGGGATGGGGAAAGTCAGTGCACATGTTCAAGGATCGGCACACAGCGCAATTGATGCAACGGTGTATATATATTCCCAGATGGGATCGGCACTCCAAGAAACTGTTAGTAGAAATCTGTGCCGGTGCCTTCACAAGATAACTTGTAGTTCCAAAGAGGGTGTGGCACTCATGGCTTCAATAACGAACTCTCACAACTTAGGAGTGATCAACGTTTCAATTTTATAAAAAAAAATAAAAAAAATTTCATCAGGATATCATCCTAATGAAAATTTTTATAAAATTGAAACGTTGATCACTCCGAAGTTGTGAGAGTTTGTTATTGAAGCCATGAGTGCCGCACCCCCATTGGAACTATATATATATATATATATATATATATATATATATATATATATATAATATAGAGAGCGAGAGAGAGAGAGATATCCTTTCCATAATGTCTTTTTTGCTAGATAGTGACTAATGTAGTTTTGCTTGTGACAGGTCCCCAAAGACATTAAGGTTTAATGAAGGTTAGATATACCCAAATGGATGATCCTTGACCAGTCCAAAAGGAGTTCTGATTCCAAGACAGGCTGTCCAAAATATATGGTAGCCTGAACAATTTGAGGAAAAGTGCCCTCTTTCGAATGTGGTTTACCTTCAAGCTACAAGTTATGTAAGCTTTAAGGGCCAATTAAAAATAAATCACCATACTTCAAATACAGCAATCCCATAACTGTTCTAACGTGTAAATTCACATAACTGCGTGGATAAGAGGGGTTACCTGGCTAGGTTAACACTTTGTTATCAATATGCCCAGCACCCTGTTTTCTTCATGTTCTTACTCCACAGATTAACAGATTGCCTGCCTAATTTACATTATATAACATTTAAGTGATTATGTTAATATTATTATTATTACTACCAGTTATATATAGATAGATATATAGATGAAAAATAGATAGATAGATAGATAGATAGATATTGAGGTCTCAGCTGGTGACAGGAGTAAAAAAAGCATCTAAAATGTATATTACTATTAGTGCCTACAGCTACTTCCATACCACAACAGTGTGTCAGCAATTTACCTACTAGGCAGGAATGGAAGGGCCCCAAAAATAAATGTCCAGGGCCCCAAAAATTATTTTGCCAGGGTAGGGTTTATATAAAACAATGAATGAGTTAACATTTATTTCTCCTTACCATCTCTAGCAAGAAACTGTTCTTAAACTTTAAAAAATAAAAAAAAAGTTTAATAAAGAAATGAATGCGTAAATGTCTCAATTCAACACAATGTAATACATGGTGAATTCAAGTGGAAGAATTATGCCTGTACAAAAGGTTTCAGTGCTGGATGACAAATCTGTCAATTCTCTAAATATTCTAATACAATACATGTTCTACAAGAAAATATGATAAACACTTATCTTTGTTACTATATGTACCATACATTACAAATGAACAACAATTATGGATTGGTAAACAGCCTTGAATTTTTGAATTATTGAAATAGTGGCTTACCTGCTCATTATGTATCCAGCAAGTTTAAAGCAATAAATACTTTCCCTCAATCTGTAGCCACTTTTGGAACTGTTAGTTGAGATTGCATGGGCCCATTTGATTGTCGAGCCGCATTTAAGAACTCCCCAAGAAGAAGAAGAAGAAGAAGAAGAACCCTGGTCCGGATAGCATAGTAGGTAATGACACGAACCAACAGATAGGGAACCTAGAGTTCAAATCTAATGGAGACTGTTTCAAATAGAATTTTGTTTTTTATTTATCATTTCTTATTTGTGTATTTGTTACTTATTAAATCTTATTCTTAAAGTTTTTTTATGAGAAAATATATATGCACTTTATGTTATAAATTAGAAAGGGATATATACGCAGCCAACATGATGAAATGACATTCAGTAAAGGATATGTAACGAAAGAGTTAAAATTGAACTTACACCTGAGCAATTTATACTGCCCAACACACTATAGACTTTCTTGAACCATACCTACATACTTGATTTATTCTTTAAAAAAGCCCTTTTGGAGGGCGAAATGCAGGAGAAGGCACACGTGGGTGAGAGGTGCTGTAGCACAAGACCGCAACCTCCGGCAGTTTGAGTGGGAGACACACTAGTTGTAACTATCATCGGGGTTTCTCCGTCAGTCTCCTCCCGGCGGGACACTCCATTAACACGCAGAGTACAGGACTTCATCACACGGCAGCACAGGTGAGATATGTGCAAACCGTGCATCGATCTATTCACCATTATATACTAAACTGAAATCCGGGTGAGTGAACTGATCAGATACTTTGTGGGCAAAATTGGAAGGCTAACCAATAAATTACAACTGTTAAATATTCAGTTTTTTCTATATGTTTTATAAATATTCTCTTCAGGTGCCTATAAAGTATATGTATGTTATTAATATTGTAGTTATTTTATAGGTGGCCGCCTAACTCAAAAACATTTTGTTATGTGTACAAATAAATTGCATGTGATCATTATCTTTTGAAACAGTCTCCACTTCCATCATTGTGTGTGTGAGTTTTCATCCATGGTGTATCAGCATTTATTTTTATTTTTATATTACCGCAGTTTTCCTTCATCCTTTTGGGTAACTGGCACTTTTCCGCGTAAAGCTCCGGATCCAGGATTTTCCTGGCCCCAGGTCCAAACACGTATTTTTGCACTGACACTAGTGCAATTACAAAACTGCCGCTTATTAGTATTTTTTCCTGTTTATTTATATTGATTATCAAAATTATTAAAGTAAAAGGTACGTTAGCGCCCAAGTCCACCACTGGTCTTCAGGGGTCAAACTTTTTTCCAAATCACTATAACTCCTATGCTTTTTCAAGAAGCATGCACAAATTATACAGTTTGTTATAGAAATTGGAAGCTAGAGATAAGATGTTCTTTCAAACCTGTTATACTGGCAAAAATTTAATATTTCTGCCAGCTTGCAGAAAAGACCCTGTGATTAGAGGTGACCAATATAATATATAAATAGTATGAAAAATATTAACCTTACTGTGCATGACATAATGGGATCTGCATTATTAAATGTACTGTATGCAACTGAAATGACAGTCTATACAGTACTTGATGATGATGATGCATATATATGAATTGCTATAAACATTATTATCTATAGAAATAGAGTTCTGATCCTTGCAGTATGCTGGAGAATTTGTATTTTTCAATATGATGAAGTCACAGTACAAAGCCCCCACTTGGGGAAAATTAAAAAGTTGGAAGAATCAAACAAAATCTAAATTTATAAATACATTGCAGATTGTCAAACGTAGAAATTGGAAAGAAGATTGTTCATCTACAATACTTTATTTGAACAAAATATTAATGTGGTTTGTTTATCCCTATCTGTGACCAGCTAAAAGTTTAAAGAGAAAGCTAACAAGCTTAATGTAGAGAATGTTAGTACACAAAATGTACAGTGTCAAGCAAGTCATCTTAACATCATTGTAGGCCCTGGGCAAAGCAATGCACTGGAGCCACTACACACCCATTCACAGGTGGTCCCACACCATCTTTCCACATACTTCCAAACAGTGAACTGCACTCCGATTGGTGTATATCTCGAGTCATTCACCAATCATGCTGGCGGTAATTCTCTCCATGGTTTCAGGCTCTAAGCCAGGTAGAGAATGAGTACTGTATTTCACAATTAGAGAAGCCAGGCAGCATTGTCTACCTACTCAAGAATCTACAAAGGCACTAGACCAGAGGAGGGACCAAGCCTGCTTTAAAGACCACTAGAATCATGAGGCATTGGGCAAATTCCCAGTGTGTCCAGGTGTCAGGTGAAAAGAAGTGATGTGTGGTGTGGTGAGGTGAGGCCTATCGTACTCCAGTATACTCTGGAGTTTTGACTATAGAAATTAATAATAGCAATACAAAGAAGATATATATTGTATAGTCATACTATAACTCTGATTAAAAAGGTTTTTCCACACATTTCTTATCAAAACTCACCAAATTTCCATCAGTATATACTGTACCACCTTGGTATAATGCCCACATGAACCCAGTGACTCCCCAGCCATTTATATTTCCTCATGTCACTAGTGAAAGGGATGCTCCAGAAATAGTATTCTACTGTAAGTAATAAAGTTCACTGTAAGTAATAAAGCTGTTAAACATTTACAAATGTCTGCAAATGTAATGGTGTGTACACACGGAAAGTTTTGGCAGCCTGTTGATACCAATTTTGTATCGGCGGCTGCCGGGCCGAGGTGGGTGCTGGCATCTGCATGCAGATAAGGAGGGATGGCAAGGCGGGGAAGTGGGGGCTATGCTGCATTGAGCAGCATGGCCCTTTTTCTGAGATAGTAGAACTAGTCTATTTCTACATTCGATCCCGATCCTGTGGGGCTGTGCATCGGGATCAAATCAGGATCAAGTGTTGCATAGCACGGTGCAATATGCATTATGTGCTATGTGATTTTGACTATATTGTCTATATCAACAGTGCAAATCGCACTGTATGTCCACAGCATTACACAGATTTTTGACTATAGTAACAAAGCACAGTAACACAAACAATAAAAGCAAAACATGCCTATCATATTCCAATTAGTAAATACATCTCAAAACATGAACATTTTTGCACTACAGTTGTTCCTGGGATGCACTCAACTCCCATGGATGGGAAATCAAGCTTAGGAGTTGGATGTAAGCATTCTTGTTGTTTGAGCGCCTTGTCTGTCAGCAGTCTATGGCCCTGATTCAGGTTTGCTTGGTAAGCTGTGAGCATTGCAGCTTACCTAGCACCTGAGACACCTCCCTGTCGACCTGCCAAAGCATAGGGGTATCCCATATGTCTGAAACTGAGGGTCCCCCATATTTTAGAACCAGCACTGGGCTCCAGCAGCCTGCGGTGTCATGTCACAGCCGGGGGACACTTTTTATGTAAAAAGCACCGTACCGTGGCTGGTCAAACACCTCACACTGCTATCTGTATGGGTGAGGTGCATGGGAGAGTCACCGCTATATTTTACTTTTACACATATTGTTAAGACAAAACCATGGACAGATCTTAATGATCTGTACATGATTCTGTCATCTGTCATTCTGTCATCTGGATCTGCATTGAAGTGTGCTATCTTCACTGCAAAAAGTGTGATTTTTACCGCAATTTGAACCCTATTAAATGTGCAATATTTGGAGAATTTTTGCTAAAAATTTCCAAAAGTCTAAAATTCACACTCTATTACATCCCACCGAGAATCTGATTTCTTGCTATGGGCAACATCACCTCTTTTCATTTTAAGAAGCATTAGTAAATTGTCCCCATAATGTCCAGGAGACTCAAGGAATGTTAGGGAGTTTTTTTTTTTACTTTATGTAAGATTTATCACACATTTTCACCCATGTAACACTCTTAATATATAGAAGATCATCACTTAGATAACAGTCCTTAACACTTCACTTGCTTGTTTTTAGTGTCCTGCATTAAAGTGGTCTTTTTGGGCTGTTTTTCCATGCCCTAGACTTGAACCACTAGAATGTTAGGGTGTAAGGGACTTACCCTATCTGGAGTTATATGGACATAGTGGGGAATCGAGTAAACAAAAGAAAATTATATTTAATAGTAACATTTATTTTAAAAAGTAATGATTTAATAGTGTTTAATCTGTTGCATGAAGCACTATAAGTCACCTCAAAGTAGCACCTCTCATGTACTTAGGGTGTATTACTGGGCTCCTTCAAGGCATCACAATGTTAAAAAAAACTTTATAACACCAGGCCAAATGTAATAAGTGTGGGAGAGTTTTCCCATTTTTTAAATGCAGCAATAATTTACGCTGATTTATTTTGCCATGTAAATGATTGCCGCTTTAAAAAAAAAGGGAAAACTCTTGAAAAAGCCCTTACCTTCTGATTCTAACACCCTATTACATTTGGCCCCTTGTTTATTTTTTATCTATGTACAGTTTTTCACTCATTTCAATTACATAACACTACTTAACACTTGCCAACTATTGTTCGTGTGGTACCTTGGGGTGGTCTCTTTGTGATGGTTTATGGGGTGTCCCATGCACTAGACTTGAACCCCTAGAATGTTAGGGGGTTAGGACTTTATGATTACCTGGACTTGGTGAGTAACCCAATAGTTTTGTTCAAGATTATGTACAAAACCTCTATTTAATGTCAAGAATTATTGCAAAATCTATTATAATTAAAATTAGTAATGATTGAATAGTATGCAGGCAAACACCTAAGGATCTTTTTTTATGACACTTAGAGAAAGCACTGAAGCTTAGCCTAAACTTCCTTGTATATTAAAATTGCTAGTGAAAGCATTCTAGAGTTTAACTCTTTTCTAGCTTGCTAAAAAAGTTAACAGTAGGATTTTAAATCTTTTTTCTTGGTTGTATTGTATGTCGTGATACCATGTAATCATCTACTTAGATAGTTCCAATATTTGCATTTTGAAGGCCCATATCCCATATATGTTCACTAATGCTTAGTTGCCCCTGGGGCTTGTACACATAAGAGGTTGATCTTAAAGGGCTATAAATATGCAGAACACAAAAATATTTTTATGTAAGGAAACATATACTGTGAACGGTACAGGTCCCTTTCTTCTTGATATTTACATGTCATTTGATGAAAAAATGTACTATGGGGGTTATTCTGGTTTTCACGCTAAGCAGCGGTAATTTGCTACTTAGCGAGCCTTTTAACACAACTCGCCATCCATCCGAATGCCCATCCCTCACTGTTTTGTGAATGGATGTTTTGCATAAACATCCATTTGCTGGGTAGCATGCGGGGCCAAAATAATTAGATCAAATGATTTCTACCCTGCTCACAAATCTAAGTCAGTCTGGGCTGAGTTAGACTTGCGGCATCCAGGTCAGATAACTGGGCAGGTGACTGAGGTCTTGTGATGTCAGCCACCTGACCTTGGCAAGCAAGTGCCCGCCTGTGTTCACATGGGGATGCCCAGCATTTTCCTGGGAGCTCCCAGCATTTTCATTGTACGCTGCATGGTAACCCCCCCTGCCTGCCTCCATCCTGCCCCCCCTTCGAGCACCGTGCCAATTATACAGTCAGCAAGGCCCCCGCACAGAAGTCCTGCATGTGTGCATGTGAGAATTTGTGCATGCACACAGCTTAAACATCAGTTCCCTGTGCGAACACGCCAGGGACCAATGTAATGATAATCTGGGCCTATATCTGTCTAATTTCCAAAGAATGGAAAATTAACTTTTCCATGTTAAATATTAAGACCTATTTTCATGTTTTTATAGTCAAAAGCACACATTTAATTTTTATTTTTACAGAAGAAATAAAAATGTAGTATTATTCTAAATCACTTTAACTCATGAAGTTCTGGCCATTTTTCCCCAGAATATTAATTATATAAGCCGAGTGAGATAAAAGTAGGCAAATCATTCATAACTCATCAGACAAAATTCTAAACAGGAATAATTTCAGGGTAGTCTTACTGTACATGGAAAAATAGTTAATATAATGGACTTTTAAGTAAAAAAAAAGCATACGTTTACATAGACACAATAAATTGAGAGACCCCTCATTCTTGCACAGCAACAACTAATACCCCATTCTCACTGCAGGCAAATTCCTGGGTCTAGCATGTCGACCCGGTAATTGGCCTTTTAACACAGGTTTTTTAGCAGTGTGAATCAACCATTTCTGCATTCCTGGATCTCATACACGGGTAAAACCCTTCGTTTTACCTGTGTTTGAGATCTGGGCAGGGCCGGATTATAATGGAGGCACAAGAGGTTTAGCTAAAGGTTTTGTGCATGGGAGTGGGGTAGTGCTGCAGCTTCACCTATCTGCCAATGTGACAATGATTAATGGTGCTGAGCATCAGGAGCCAAAGCACACTAATTGCACAAGTGTGCTATGCATTACTGGGAGTTGACTAAGTCCCATGACACTTTGCACCAGAGGGAAGAAGCTGAGAGGTTTGTGCTGAGCTCTGATTGGTGGAGCTCATTACATGCTTCTCAGGCCCATGGAGAACAGCAGCAGCTTAGTCATGGGAGGGTTTTTAATCAGAGGCAGCACTAGGACTGTGAGGTCTCCTACAGAGTAAGGTGCAGAGGGACAAACACAGGCTTTTCATGTGGTAAGTATGTATGTGTACTGTGTGTGTGTGTGTAATATCCCCTGCAGTTACCCATTGACCAAGTTTATTCTGCCTTTACTCTGTGTTTTGACAGTGTAATATTCTCCCATGCAGTTTGCAGCCAGTAATGACAAGTGCAAGGGGCCCCCCTGTCTAAAGTACCCCGGGCCCCCCGAAGGCTTAATCTGGCACTGGATCCGGGTATACAGACACGTATTAACCAGTTCTCACTGCCAAAAAAAAACGTGTTCAAAGGCAAATTACCGGGTAGAACTGCTTCACCTGGGAATTTGCCTAGCTGTCCCTCACCGCAGCTCCCGGCATTTAAATGCCGGGTAAAGGCCGTGTAGTTCACACTCGCAGTGTGAACATGGCATTATACGAGCCTAAGATGTCAATGAATGAATGAATGTTTCACGTTGTGATATTTATATTTGTACAATAATAGTAATAATGTTCATGAACTATTTGAAGCTGTAAAATTAAAATATGTACTAAGTACAGAAGAGTAGAGGGGTGATGTACATCAGAAATTACCAAATGTTTTCATTAAATAAATCATGGGAATTAAGCACAAATCCATATCTGTCAGACAACCAAGGTACCATTATAACATAATTAAACATTTTCTTATTAATTCCCATATTTCTATACAGTTAAATTTTACTCTCACCCTCAAACTATTTTATGTGCAGAATAGATTGGTTTTCTGTTTCCATGTGGGTATAAGTAGCAGGTAGAGTCACCCTTAAGTCATTAGGGTGAGTCACCCTAATGACTTAATTGGAATGGTAAATAGTAACTCAAATCAGGAGAGATGCATCAAGCCTTGGAGAGTGATAAAGTGGAGAAATTCGATAAATCAACTACTAACTGTCATTTCTTTAGCAAAATGCAAGTTAGAAGCTGATAAGTTGCTAATGGCAATGTCTCCATTTTCTCTCTCTCACAGGTATCATACATCTCCTTTTTAGTGACAGCTCTACCTGCTACTTATGCCCACATGGAAACACAAAACCAACCTCTTCTGCACATAAAATAGTTTGAGGTTATATGCAAAATCATTTCCCTAAAGGTTTTCTTTGTCTTAAGCGACAACAACTACAGGACATAACTTCTGGGGCTGGAAAGTTAGTGAATAGATGTCTCAGGTATATGATATTTCTTCTGCCAGGCATAAACCCAGAGACCATATGTCAGAAATAACAGTACAGAATATATAGTGCATAAAATGAGACTCCACTGTGCTATGTTACTGTGATGTGACATCTCCCAAAGGGAATATTTTTGCTTAGATTGCAAACTCAAGATGCATTTCGTCACCCCTATATAAAGTGTATCAGCCCCGATGAATCAGTTAACCCTTAAGTTTTACAGTGTCTAGACGAAAAATCCAATGGGATTCCAACTGCAAAAGTTTCTTTGACCTGTTCCCACCCCTAGGTGCCATAGGAACATGGTCTATGATTTTATGTCAGAGAGTGGCCATGCCTTGTTTATGCTCAGCAAAATGACGAGCCACTAGCTTATCTCCTGTTACGGATGTCAATGCATTTCTTATAGCCTGTCTGTGTTGGGCCATCGTGACCTTAAAAGCCTTATAAAGGCCACAAGGGCAAATTATCACATAGATTACAAACTTAGAGGTGCAGGTCAGAGCCCAATTGATGGTATATATCTTCCCTGAATGGGGGTGTGTAATGTTGTCACCAATGGCCATATAATTACAGGACGTGCATCCTAAACATTTGAAGCAGCCCTTCTTATGTGTTAAGAAGTGTGCTGCTATCATTTTTTTTTCACATACTGTATGTTGGTTTTCACCACATAGTCCTTTATGCTTTTACCCCGTGTGTGGCTGGGGAGAATGCGGTTTTGTTTTAAAGAGGTAAATTCAAGGTCCTGTGTAATGATCGGCCAGAGTTCTTTTGCTTTTTTTGGAAACAAATCTGCTATTTGGATTATGTGCATTGACCCAGTGAAAGATCTTACCCTGTTTGTCTTTAGGACATGGATGTAATAAAGCTGGTCTAGCTACTGCTATATATCTCCTTGAGGGAGAAAATGCTCTGTTCCTGGGCTTCCCTGGTAATGTATAATTGCCATCACCTGTGGGGAGCTATGTAATTGATAAGAAAGGTGTTTCACCACAGGTGATGGCAATCATACATTACCAGGGAATTCCAAGAACAGAGCATTTTCTCCCTGAAGGAGAGGGTCAGGTAGGCAAGTATGGTTATATATTCTGACTATGCAAGAAGCATCTAAATATTGGTATTTTTAATTAACCTATAGGTCTCTATTGATTTAAACAGTAAATAATTGATATGTCATGCATCAATAATTGAAGTTTAGTAGATTAAAGTCTGTATACAGTATGTCTCATTTGAAAATAATTGTTTTAGAGGAGATTAGGACTAAGATTTCTCTTCTAATAGCTTATCTATTTTTAATTGAAGACAAGTCTTAATACTTTGGTGGATGGATTAACACTTTGTGCTACTGGGAGAGCATTTTCAGTCTCCGATTGGGAGACAAAAAAAACATATTGAACCATGGCAATTGTTTATGATACTTTCCAAATATTCAAGCTATAATTTGAAATAATTTGAAATTGTTTTTTTCTAGGAATTACTGACATCTTTTAAGTTCAGTAAGTAGAATGCTGTAACAAAATATAATTGACCATTGCCTTCTGCCAGTCTCAATTAAATTCAACCAAAATCTTCATACATGATGTGGTAAGTAAGATGCTGGTGAAATATTATTTAACATTGTGGGGGAAATACACCTAAAATAGGCGTATTTGTTTAAGTAAATATGCCTATTTTAGGCATATTCGTATTTTCGGCATTTACCCTGGTGAGTATGGTTTCCTTCCACAGGTACCTATATGCTTTTACTGGGGGGACTTGTAGAAAAAGTCTCCCCCCTGGCTGTGGCAGTTCCATGCAGAAAATGATCGTATGGAACCATCCGATTAGGGGGTGGAGAGGGGCGTGAAGGGCTGTGTAGGCTCATTAACATATGCATATGCCCCATGTTTCATGGGCATTCCCATGAAAACGCTGGGTGTACGTATGGTAATGCGGCCATGACGCACATGTGGGGGGCGTACAGCTGACATAGCCAGATGTCAGCTGTCCGCCCAAATCCCTGCTTTCATTCAGAAAAATGTCCGTGTGGTCTGGAGCACTCGGTGCTGCCTGACCACTCGGTCCATCATTCGATGGTCGGACACCATCGGAGGATGGGGGAGGTTCCTACAGATGGAGGAGGTGTTCACATGAAACATCCACTCACGGTCCGTTCGGTCGGCATCTTACTGCATTCGGACAGTGTGAGTGATCCGTATGGTAGGCGGGGCTAAGAACACTTGGTTCTTGTCCGAAAAATGCATCCATCCGATTCAACTTGAATAAAGGCCCTAGTGTTGTAGGAGAATGGATATTGACACTCTAGCTAGAATGAATGGGCCAGAAAGTGTATTCTTGCCATCTTGTTCTTGATGATCTTCTGGTTTCATTATGACAGTGTCTATTTCACTATGGTATTTTTTTTTTTTTATGTTTTTTTTTTCACAAATTATGCAAAATTAGGAAGTACAATTGCAGTATACAATAAAAATTGACATTGAGATACATAAACATATACAGATTATATAAAAGTAGACCCCAATTCATTTGTATATAAATCCAAATAAATTGGGAAGACAAGACAGGGGGATATGACACAAAAGGGAAGACAAAAAAGGAAAACAAGGATATTATGTATAATAGTTGGTCAAAAACTCTGTGATAGGGTAGCCCCCTATCCCTCTATCCAGTGAGCATTTCCCACTCGGGTGCCGGACCGTTTCTCGACAGTCGGGATCCCGACAGTCATTACCCCGTCGTCGGGATCCCAACAGTCAAAACCCCCAACACTCGGGGTCCCGACGGCCACCGGCTATTCTCCCTCGCGGGGGTCCAAAACCCCCATAGAGGGAGAATAGTATAGGTGGTGAGCGTAGTGAGCCACCGTGCCCGCAGCGTGGCGAGCACAGTGAGCCCGCAAGGGGCTTTGTTGTGCTCGCCCCGCTTTCTGAGTCCAGGCAGTTGGGATCCTGACGTCAGGCCAATGGTTGTCGGGATCCTGACTGTCGGGACCATATACCACACCCCTCCCACTCTATAACATTTGTTTTATATCATTAAGAAAGGAAGCATTATATGTTACTAACACCTTTTTGAGAAAATTATACTAGTGGAACCTTAATGGAACGGAAGCAGTATAAGATAATAAGACATTTCAAAAAGATTATACTACATGAAAATTGGTTCTATATCTATGAAGAAATAGAAAGAAATTTTCTGAAGTTTGAAAGATTATATGAGCAAATAGTGAAGTTATAAGCAGAAACGGTTATTTCTAGGAACCAATTGTTTTAAAATTGGCTTTATATCTACAAGAAAGGAAACATTATATGTTAATAAAACCTTTTTGAACAAGACTATAATAGAGAAACCTTAATGGAAAAAGAAACAATCTGAAATTAACCCTAGTTGTTACATCAATCTTCAATTCATTGTTGAGTGTTTTCTTCTTCCATACAGTATTTAAATCTGAAAGATTCGGGGTCTGCAACAGTGCTAAAGTCTTTGAATGAAGATCCCTTGAAAATTATTAAGCGCGCCGGAAACAGTAGTGCAAATTTTTTATTATCTTTGAATAATCTCGAACAGAGAGGGGAGAATTCACAACTAGCTCTGGACACCTCTGCCGAATAGTCTTGAAATATGAACAGACGTGATCCCTCACATTGCAAGTTTTTGTATTTCCTTGAAGCAGGCCAATTTATTTCTTTGTGGACGAAATTTAGACATTTAAATATTACCACCCATGGTTTACTGTTTGTAGATTCATGAGGAGATCCAATCCTGTAGGCTCACTCAATAAGCAGATCTGGGTATTCTTCTTGGACTTTCAATTGTTCTAGAAGTGATGTTTTCAAAAAGGACATTAGCTCTGGGCCCTTTATGGATTCAGGAATTCCCAGCACTCTAAGATTTGATCTTATAGATCTATTTTCGTAAATTTTAGTAGTTACTGTAGTTCATAGTTTGATTTTTGAAAAACTTCCAATTGTTGTTTTAATTCTGTTACGTCTTTGGAATGTCTCTCCTATTCTGTGTTCATTTGTAACAACAGACGTTGCAAGCTGATTGTATTGAGATTTGAGATCTTTTACAGCTTGGTGCATTTTGGATGCGTGTGCTTCCATAATGGGCTCAATGGTTTATTTTATTGCATCTTTAACTGCCCTTACAATGTCTGAATATGTTACTGCAGAATTAGGAAAATGTTCAGAATCAGATGCTTGAGAGGAGCCTGGATTTACCGTATTTCTGGAATCCTGTATGCTCGATTGCAAGCTTGACCTCACGGACATTTTTGAGTCTGTAGACTTTTTCCCCGATCGTAACCTCTGTGATTTGGGGGTCATTGGTGTGGACAAGAATTTGTTCATCTACTGTTCTTTTCAAAAGAAACTTTGGGGTTTTATTGTGAATCTTCGTAAGTTTTTGAGATGAGAGATCTCATGGGGGACTCAGGTTACACCAGGAAGGTGGCTAGGCCATTATAGTCAGGTTAAGCCATGTTAAATTGCATTTTCATGAATTCTATTTTACTATGTATAGACGGTAGGAGAAGTGAAGCTTGAATTTTATTAAAATATTGGGTACTTGTTTCCTAGAACGGCGCCCATCGCGGGCATCGCATGTACATCGCATGCCATTATAATGGCATGCGATGCGACCGATGCAATGTCCACGATTTTACATAGAAATGCATGGTAAAATGTAAATCGCGTCGGTAGCATCGCATGCGGACAAAAAATCGCATGCGATGCGACCGACGAGATTACCGATTTTACATAAAAACAATGTTAAATGGCCCAATTGACCCGATTTCACATAGGGAACAATGTTAAATGGCCCACAGACCCCAAATAGCCACCCTGAAGTGCGAAATGGCCCCCCCAATTGTTAACGCCACCCCACGATCAACGTCAATCCAAAGCGTGGCGAGCGCAGCGAGCCTGCTAGGGGCGGCGGTACGTGTCCTCTGACCTTTTCATACCCCCACTATCCACATCGGCGTGGAGTTGAGAATAGAAAGTGTGGCGAGCGCAGCGAGCCACCGAGCCCGAAGTGTGGCGAGCGGACGCGGATACCTGTGAAGCCCGCGAGGAGACACGTATAGCTGTGAAGGTATCCGCGTGCGCTCGCCACGCTTTGGGCTCGGTGGCTCGCTGCGCTCACCACACTTTCTGTTCTCAACTCCATGCCGACGTGGATAGTGGGGGTATGAAAAGGTCGGAGGAGGGCTCGCCACGCTTCGGGTTGACATTGATCGTGGGGTGGCGTTAACAATTGGGGGGGCCATTTCACACTTCAGGGTGGCTATTTAGGGTCTGTGGGCCATTTAACATTGTTCACTATGTGAAATCGGGTCAATTGGGCCATTTAACATTGTTCCCTATGTAAAATCGCGGTAATCGCGTCGGTCGCATCGCATGAGATTTTTTGGCTGCATGCGATGCGACCGACGCAATTTTTTTCCTTGCGATGCCTAAGATCAATATCGCGGGCGCCGTTCTAGGAAACAAGTACCAAATATTGAGTTGAGTGGTTTTACTTTGAACGGACAGATGTTGTCAACAACACTTTATTAAGTTATGTATTTGTATCCAAAAAGTATATAATAACACCTCTGGGAGCAGTCCTCAGATGGGGTTGTGGGGGGGGGGGGGTAAAGATGGATTATCTTGTTTGGCAACTTGTGGAGTTTAATCTGTTAAGCCTCTATGTAGTCTCTGCTATGTGGCTTGAAATAGCGCCTGTTACAGTTTTGTGTAATATCTGCTTAACATCTTAAAATGGTGCTGGATACTGTTGATGTGACAGCAGCCTTCCTTTTAGGGGAGATCTAATTTATGGGTTTATATTTTCCACTTATAATGATCTGCTGTTACAGCTTGACTCTGAAGTGTTTCAGTTGAAAAGTGGTAATAGCTTTGGCTGTGCCTAAAATGGCCACCGCAGCTGTCCTGCCTGATGCCTAACTGCATCACTGATCTTAAGGGACGCTGCAGATGCTGGATGATGTTAATGCTGTAGAGTGGGGCTAATTAGCGGGACCCCAGTGGGTTGGAGTGAGTGCCGGGTACCTTAACTTCCTCTGGATAAATGAGGTCTCTCTCTCATCAAGATGGCACCGTCTGAACACCAGAGAATGGAGCCGTGTGTAACTGTATCTGACTCCTCAGAGCGGGAGCTGTGTTAGAAGCCGCGGTCCAGAATCGGAGAAGCTGGGTGCAGTCTCCTTTCTGACGGCCAGGTGAGAGTGGAGTTGTGGCCGTAGTTTCTGTCAGCCAGGCGGCAGCTGCGTAGCTCTCACAGGCCGCCTCCGACCGCAGACACTCACACTGGCTCGTGCTTGGGTGCCGCAGAAAGCCTGCTCTGCCTCCCTCTCCTTTCTAATTTCTTCTGATATCTCTCCGAGTTCAGAGAAACTTGGGGGAGACCTAATTGTTATACACATTGGCTAAAATAGCTTAATAATAGCTTGCTTACGGGAGCTCACTATATCTATGTCTTTTCTCCTCAGCCATTAAGCCACGCCCCCTAATGTATGTTAGAAAACAATATTTATCAAATATTTAAAATGCAATATCAGTTTTATAACATAAATTCCTATGATTGTCACTTACCATGGAGATAATAATCTATTTGCAAAGTGGACATAGCGACTGTTTCAGTAATAGATATGCCTTGCCGACTATGAATGTTGCTCTACTTTATCAAGAAGTGAAGAATGGATGTGGAGGAGTAGACCATGGTAACCAATAAGCATCCATTTATGATTTTATAGAATGAGCTTATAAAAAACTTTCTTAAAACTGATTGTTTGCGATGGGCACCTTCTGCATGCTTTTCACTAATTGACACATTAACCATTATATAGTATCTACTCAGTGGCAGTTGCAATCATCATCACCTAAACCAGGAAAGAGGTTACAATATCAGCCCTATGAGGATGATTGAAACAGTAACTGCTACCAGGAGCAACAGTGATGGACTATCAAGGTTGTTGTAATTCAGAGTCATCTGCTTCAAAAGTTTGATAACAATTATATTTTGGTCCCATCAAGTATTGAATGTGTTTATCCTGAAGCCAGTGCTGGTTACACTTACTTTAATTTTTAAAAAGCAAAATGGATTTTTCTGTATAATGTTTTTTTTTCTATCTACAGAATACATTCAGCTTGCAAGTTTTCAATTCCCCCTCCTGTGATTAACTGTTCCGGTACATCATTTGTGATCACTAAGATTAGCGTCATACAGAGTATACTGTTCTACAGCTAATTACAGAATGACAGCATTGGTTTCAGCAGTTTCTTCACATAGATTCTTCCCAGGATTAATCTAATGGAACATTTATCAATGTCAAATTGATTGTTTATTGCCAGATAATTAGGAATGTGGTCAAACTTTTTATGCTTCTCTTCAAGTACATATACCTCTATAACACCTCTTGCACAGGTGATGATTAATAATTGTATATACGGTAAGATCATATTAGTATAACTTTATCAATTTTAGGTAACATGGATTCAAATGTTTATATGTAAGTTCATTAATACAATTGTATCTTGTGATTGTTAATACATCTTTTTAATTTGCTTTCATGAGATATATTGCATTTTTTAATGTACTAATTGAACAGTGCTCCTTCTTAGTGCACTACTTGTGAGATTTCTATTTCATTGCACTACTGTAGCCATCTTTGAAGCACTTTCAGTCCTATTGGGAGAAAAGTGCTATAAAAATATCATTCTTTTTCTTCTTTATTATTATTATTATTATTATTATTATTATTTTTACCATATTGTTTTTTATGTGCCTCTGAATTGGAAATATTAGACAATTCATCCATCATGTTAGTATGAGTCTATATCATATTTATTTGCTGATCATACAATCAAAACCCAAATCATTACATGGACAATACAGAACAGAAACCCAGTGAGCAGCAACTAAAGACGAATGAACCAAATTCACTTAAAAAATAAAAAAATAAAGGAAATACAATGCGAGTGAAAGAGCGCAAAATATAAGATTAAATATATTTAGTAACTCAGTAAATAAAAAAATATCTTATAACATAACAGCAATTTTATGAAAATCTTCACATTTTTATGTTTTCAACATATATAGGTTACAACATATGTTAATCATGAAAGAACACTTTTGAGAAATAATGCTTGTGCTTCCATTAAGTGAGAACTTTTGTAGTAGCACTTTCACATGTGGCCATCTGGAAGCGAATTAACATGAATGCTTCCTTTGTTTGCAGAGCACTTTATAGAGTCTATAAGAATAGTCAGATAAACTTTTATGGCTAAATAATACAAACCATTATTCCTTGAGTAAACACAGTCTGCTGGGGCTAGAGGTGAGCAAATTCAAACAAATGTTAGTTTGTGGTGGAAAAGATCATTTCCAAGGTCAATCATAAGGCATTTGGATTCTTTTAGATGAACTTTGATTTATCACTGTACTGAATGTCCTTTTGCACTGTACCGTAGATGTAAATTAGCATTTTACAGCTATAATAGTCAGGCAGCTGTGGATGGGATAGCACTGGGAATACACTTATGTTTGCTTCAATTATATATATATATATATATATATATATATATATATATATATATAGACATTGTAGGGGCTCTGCACACACTAAATTAACTGATAATAAATAGTGGAGATTTGGTTCATGAATTGATCAATGCATTTAAGCCTGCAGCCACCTTCACGGGACCCCACCTTTCTGCAGGTCCTAGCACTATCGCTCAATATGGCTACAATCTAATCATCTAGGGAACTGGTTAACATAACCAAATCTCCACTATTTATTATCAGTTAATTTTGTGTGTGCAGAGCCCCTACAATGTCTGTTTAAACAATGTGGTCACAAGCCATAGGGCACCCCAAAACTAGGAAAGGTGAGTGCCGATGTTTAGTGTATATATATATATATATATATATATATATATATATATATACATACAGTATTACAAATACAATAAAAAATATAAATAAGGATAAAAAATAACCTAATAGAAAAAAAAAATCTAAAAATTTACTTAGCTTTAGGGAAAGTATGCAGGTGGGAATTTTTACATATATATATATATATATATATATATATATATATATATATATATATATATATATATATATATATATATATATATATATATATGTAAAGAAAAAAGAAATTGAAGCGCACCAGTCAGCAACAGGTAGGTACAATTTTTACTGATATACAGCTGACAAACATAGGTAAAAACATATAGGAATAAAAACTTCCCAAATGGAAAAGGCGGTACAGCAATACCAGGTGTCGATGGAAACCGGACAGCAGTGATCAGTTGCGGTCGGAACACCGGACAGCGAATACCAGCCACGACTTCCACAGGATACAGCGGACCAAAGCCAGGACGTCTACAGCGTCAGGATAGAGTAACCACGCCCAACGCGTTTCGACTACGGTCTTCGTCAGGGGGTGTGACTATCCCCTGACATCCACTAGCTTATATACCAGCACAACTCAATTACACAGGTGCCGCACATTACAATACAATTATATAAACACAAAAGCCTAATCATGCATGCTGATACTTATCAGAAAAGCACAGAATAAATAGCTACATAACTGATGCTTTAAAATAAAAGTGATAGAGTCCAAAATAAATTGAATGTGGAAAGTTTATATTCAAATATCCCGCACGATCTGGGCATAAGATCAATAGAAAATAGATTGAGAAATGATGGCGATCTCAGTGAGACTCACATTCAATTTATTTTGGACTCTATCACTTTTATTTTAAAGCATAATTATTTCACATTTTCTGATTGTTATTACTTACAGGTGATGGGGACGGCCATGGGGACCAGATTCGCGCCCAGTTACGCCAACCTCTACATGGGGGAGGTCGAGGACCACCTCGTGTGGGGGGGCGACTGGGACGCGAGTCTGGTCTTCTATGGCCGTTATATAGATGATTTATTTATTATTTGGGATGGGGATATCACGTCAGCACTATCATTTGTCACTCATTTAAATTCTAATAAATATAATTTAAAATTCACGCATGTTTATAACAAGGAAAGGATGGATTTTCTAGACATCAGCCTTAAAGTGGAGGAAGGTATTATTACCACCACCAACTTCTGTAAAGAAGTAAACACCAATGCATATTTGCATTTTAAAAGCGCCCACCATCCGTCTTGGATTAAAAACATACCCAAAGGGCAAATGATGAGATTACGGCGCAATTGCTCCACGTTACAAAATTTCGAAGAGCAGGCTAAGACTCTAGGAGAATCTTTTATTGCCAGAGGGTACCCGGAAGGTCTGGTTAAGGGGTCAATAGAGGAAGTGAGGAAACTGAAAAGAGAAAACCTATTAAAAGAAAAAGTAAAAACCACCTCCGTAGAAGAGAGAGAAAATAACTTTCCTTTCCTATCAACTTTTAACAATCAATATAGGGATATCAAGAAAATTGTCCAAAAGAACTTTTCAATCTTGCATAACGACAATACTCTGAGAAGTTTATTACCCAAAAAACCGGCCTTTATTTTTAGGAAAAATAAATCATTAAAAACTATACTGGCCCCTAGTGTATTAAGAGACCCAAAAACACAGACTGACACACCTCTGAGGAACTGGCTTCCAAGTGCACCTAATGGCTGTTATAGGTGTGGTAGGAATGCCTGTATCACGTGCAATCATATAAAAAATAAAACAACCACAATAAAAATAGAAGGTGATACCAAGCAGGTCGAAATAAGAGGCTTTATTAACTGTAACACTGAGTATGTTATATACCTGTTGACCTGCGGATGCGGTCTCAGGTATATAGGTAGAACTACCAGAGCAT
Source organism: Crinia signifera (assembly GCF_055691185.1). Taxonomy (NCBI): domain Eukaryota; kingdom Metazoa; phylum Chordata; class Amphibia; order Anura; family Myobatrachidae; genus Crinia; species Crinia signifera. The sequence goes on along the minus strand of NC_139219.1, from coordinate 80,097,240 downwards.
TAAGAACTCGATTCCTGGAGCACAGAAGGAACATCCTTAAAAATAACCTGCTCCACAGTGTGTCCAGACACTATAGTGAAAAGCACAGTAGTAATCCCGAGTGTCTGAAGCTTATTGGCCTGGAGCATGTAAAAACATCTAAAAGAGGAGGTAACAGATATAAGATCTTATGCAACCAGGAGATATACTGGATGTTTAGATTCGGTTCATTATTTCCCAATGGTTTGAATGAAGCTCTGGAGCTGAATGTAGTACTCTAATCTATATTTTTCTATATAGGTTTGTTCCTTTGGGCCAATTTATGATCTATAAATACACTGAGTAAATACGTAGAGCTGAAATTTTCCCCTTTTTGTTTTATATGTACATATAAAATTCACCAATTATTATTGTTTATTATTTTGTATTAATATCAGTAAATTATTGTTATTGATTATTATTTATTATTTATTATTGTTTCTTATTTGCTAATGCAGGATAATTTTTCAATATAAAAGGGAAAAAAAGAAGAAAAAATAATGATATATAAAATATAATAAATTAAAAAATAGGAAAAATTGGAAATGAAAGTAGAAATATAAATAAATATAAAAGTTGATTTAGCTGTCACCAACATGAGTGATTAACATTAAGGGGTGATAATTATATATCAATTTATTTACGGTAGTATCATTATGTTTATGTTTATGTGTAGAATATGGAAATGCCTTAGCGGGGGAATCGGTGAAATCGTTGGTTTGGATGATATTATATTCATATGAAAAAATTAAACACTTCAGAAATGTGATACATTGTAACAATGCTATACAAGAAGAATGGTTATAGTACGTCTGTCAGGAGGTGGGGTTACAAGAACTAAGTACTATGGGTAATGTAGTTTACTCAGCTCCCTTTATGATTGTTACTTCTGTATATGAATATATATGCGAAACAACATCATCAAAAAGCATTAATATAAGTACTTTACAATCACGCAGAATAATTATGTAAAGAAATGTTGTTTTAATTGATTATAAAGTCCTGTATAAATCTAGGACCATTGCGTAACGTCATTTCCGGAAACCACATAATCAAGCACCATGGGAGATGTAGTCCGTCTAGCGAACAAGTAGTTTTGAATGGTCTTTCTCAATCACTTTATAAACAATTTACAGTAGGCATAGTGGTTATAATACAAATATTATTGGGAACCGCTAGAGATTAAAACATACTCTGTAATACCAGATATTAATTTGTCTATGTGAGCGCTTTAACATAATATAGCGATACGTCACTTCCGGTGACGCTCAATGTTGCCGGGGCGACGGAATAACACTGATGGTATCAGGAATTTAACATAACGATACGTCACTTCCGGTGACGCTCAATGTTACCAGGGAGACTGAATAACACTGATGGTATGAGTTATTTCCGGCTAGGTCTCCACGTATTAGTGAGAGACGCCGGCATATGAGATAAAGCCACAGTGGTATATTGAATGGTGTGGCGTCTGACTATACATATATACATTGATAATGATAAAGTAATACACCGATTGTTTGATTGCAACTTTTATTCGTCTCTGTATTCGTCTCTGTGGTTGTCATATATCTTGATTGGCCAATTATCAACATGTGATATACAACATGTGACTATTGGATTAGCATAAGATGATGTAATGGCTTAAACCCGGAAGTGATTCCAGGGGTCATCTTTGTTAAAATACGAAAATATACTGTTATACAGTTCTTTTTTGAATTATTTGTAAAAGATTAGAAGAATATGGTCTGTCTCCATCTGGTTTATTATATTTTTTACTGTTATTTTCATTTTTATTATGAGTGAATCAATTAATTATGCTAAGTACCCCCAGAGGACACTGGGTATAAATATGAGTCTGATACACATGGCAGCATACCTTGATAAAGCTGGTGTAAGGCCAGCGAAACGCGTAGGTGCTGTGTTACTGGTTGGCTCCAGATCCAAGGACTTACATTGAAGGATCTACCTGCTCAATCGACTGCCCTATTAATCCCTCCCTTCTTTAGATGTCTACGGCTTAATCTCCAGGAAAAGTTCATATCAAAGCCACGAGGTTGTAGGTGAGCTCATAACAACCAGCTCCTCCCTCGCTGTGGCACACTTGGATTACAAATCGCCGTACTTGGGACTCCAGCTCAAATCGGGACCAATTGGAAGGACAGTGCAGGTTCAATCCCCCCCTTGCCTTGGGACTGCTCCTATAACGTGAGAACTGGCAACCTTATTTTTAAACCAACATTTTTATTTATATATTTTTTGTCTAATTTTATTATTTATGTTTGAAATGTTATACCATATAGGTATTAATAAATAAGTGTATTTTTTACCTTTATAAATTGATTCACTCATTTAATTATCAGCGCTGCTATTTCTTTGTAATTTTCTTATATTAATCAATGTATTGTCTTTATTAACAATACTCACTGCTGTTTAACAGATATATAAATATTACATTTATGAGCTGATTGACTTAAGTTAGGAGCTAATTGGCTAGTAATTTATCTCTATTCAAGACATAGGCAATTTTTCTAGTTCACTCGCAAAGGCACAATCACTCTCTTATGGACAATACCATGTGCACTGAAAGTGGGGCTGATGTAACGTGCAGAGATAGTTACATCTGGGTGTTTTATTGTTTCTGTGCAGGGTAAATACTGTCCGCTTTATTTTTACACTGCAACATAGATATTAGTTTGAAGTACAAACCCCACCCAAATCTAACTCTCTCTGCACATGTTACATCAGCCCCACCTGCAGTGCACATGGTTTTGTCTATAAGAGAGTGATTGTGCCTTTGCGAGTGAACTAGAATAACCCCCATATTACATCTCACCAGTATCCAGATCACTACTGTATAAAACATACAGATAGATAGATAGATAGATAGATAGATAGATAGATAGATAGATAGATAGATAGACAGTTTATAACTTTAGGTATTAGTGCAATAGATACGTAGAGCACACACAGCAAAAATATATATTTTTTTCTGTATAATATTAAAAGGATAGATTTATACCGTTATAAATTAATAATTCATGAGCTCTCTGAAGACACAGCCAATTAGCTGCAGTAATTTGCATTTTTATGTTTCTCTGGCAGTTTTGCTAGTTCTGTTTTAGTATTATAGAAAGGCAAATGCCATCTTTCATAAATGACCAACCAAGCGATAACTATTGCCCTCCAAAATACAAAGTAAGGGACTTGAAAATATCTTTTCTTCATTTCATGACTAATTCACTTTCCAGATTTTCAACTTCCATTTAACAGAAAAGCACATTTTAAAAACACATTTTGAACATCTTGGATTGTGTATTAAATCACTTTTAATAATTAAAATCCAGATATTGTAATCTGCTGCAAAATATTACTGTCTATGTTAATATTTAAAAAGATCCATATTTTTACCCCTTTTCTCTCTTCTGAACATATTTAGTATTCTAGCTGGTTGTAAGTTGGATACACATTCATTTGAAACATGCAATAGAGTGGAACAAATGATGCATACAAAACACAAGTCAGTTTAGGAGTACTGACAATAGTTCAGTAATTATGTTGAAATGTTATATATTTTAAAATGCTGTGCATTGTGTTTTCCTTTTTAACACGTACTCTATGGAATACATAACTCTCCAGGAACAAATAGTAGCGGTAATAGAGATATTAATTAAATATATCAGTGTTGTTTTTCAGTACAGATTTATTTATTTAAAGGATAACTTTACTGGCAAACTATGTCCTGAACGACAAAAATGTCAATCACTGCTTGTTCTATACGAAACAAAATCCTAATCTGCATCTTTTATTTAATTTCAAACTGTATACATCCATCCAGTGTTGGCTCCAGAGGTGGGGGTGCAGAACAGTCCAAATTTCAAATAGGAGAGCCACACCCATTTGCCAGTGAGTGCTGGCCTGTGATGTTTGGCAGTGATGGGGTCTCAGTTGGTGTGCCACCCTTTTTTGAATTTTTAAGTGTGCTGTAGCCCACAAGTGGCTTAGAAATGATGGGGCTGATATTATGAGTGATGTGGTGTACCATTAAGAATGATGAAGCAGTTATAATTATAAGAAATCATTTCCCTGGGCCCCAAAAATATGTAGTGTGGAACATTGATTGATTGATCAATGATTCCATTAGTAGCATGGTGCACCATTAAGTATAAAGAAACAGATAATATTTAATTATAAATAGTAACCACAGATAAGGAGATTTGGGCATTGCAAACAAAAAGACTGTCAGCAATACCCTTGTGTAGTGCATATTGGAATTGTCCTTGGATCACTGCTACTGTTTTGTAGGAGTAGCACAGTTTAACAAACCAAGCACTTAATCAACAGGGTCTTTAACTTTTCTCACTGAAGTGCTTGGTTTGTTTGGGCCCCACAAACCAAGCCAAAAAATGGGCTTAAAAAACTAAGTGTTGTTATTCATTTTCATGTTTGGGACATGTTAGACCAGGGCTGGGCAACACCGGCCTTCCAGATGTTAATGAACTACACATCCCAGGATGCTTTGCATTAGTTTTGCTATGTGGCCATGCTGAAACTGATGCAAGGCATCCTGGGATGTGTAGTTCATTAACATCTGGAGGGCCTGTGTTGCCCAGCCCTGTGTTAGACTCATCATCATCCACATCACTATGTTTAATATTATTAATCACCATCACACAATGCACTTAATTCAGGTAATAGTTTTAAGAAAGCCAGGTCGCTCCCCACAAAAAGATTGCATATTAAGGGTATGCAAATCACATACATATTAAGGGTACCCACTGGCTGCATGTTTCTGGTCACAGTGGCTGCATGTTTCTGGTCACAGTGGCTGTCTGTTGTCTAAACCGGGACCCCACAACACTGTATCGATACACCCACAATACTGCATTGCCATCTGCCGCCCCTGGCCCTTATACTGCAGTCACATTTTTATGAATAAAATGCTGTATATTCTTATCATCCACAGGTAATTGACTACAGCACCCAACAGACCATATTGCTCTGAATTTGTATATCCCAGCTTTGAAATTTATTGGTAATTGACTACAGCACAGAACAGACCATATTGCTCTGAATTGGTATTTCCCAGCTTTGAAATTTATTGGTAATTGACTACAGCATATTTCACATACTTTTAAATTTTGAATTAAGGCAGGATATTACTATGAGTCTGTATTGGAGACTGTCCTCTCACCTCTCACCATTTGCTTACTTAATTGGTGACCTTTTCTTGTGGGAGGAAGGCTTTTTTTTTTTTTGGGGGGGGGGGTTTTCTGTATGGACACCTGATAGCAACAGTACTTGTTGAGTGAGTGCTAGGTTGCTAAGCCAAGGCTGCTCTCAGACTCTAAGTGATCAGTTCAAAGTGATATTACAAGATTTACATCGAAGCTGGAGTTAAACAGAAGGAAAACATAAGGAGAACAATGAAGACTAATCTGTCGGCCAACTCTTCTGCTATGGACTGCATTCATCTACCTACTTACTCTGTATACCCTTCTTACTATATCATCCACTCACGCATCTGGACCACCTTGCTCCATTATTGCTACAAATATCATCTGCTGCTCCCTGAAACATGTGAAATCTAATTCCATTACTTTTTATTGAACTTATCACTGTCTTAATACTGCCTTTTATGCCACTGTATTACTTGCTTACATTTTCTTCCTGTTACCCGACACTGCATGCTACACCTCTACTATGCACAGCCTGCCAGCAGCAACCTACACTGTGTGCCTTGCTCAGATGGCTGCATGGATGGCTTCTCCATTGGCAAGTTGCACCACGTGTTGATATTTTTGTGTGTGGCGGGCATTCCTGGCCTTGGTCCTCGGGGCGCACTGGCGGTGGGCCACAGTGCAGGGCTGTTAGGGGTAAAGGGTGCAGGTGGAGAAAGGACAGGACTACTTTGCCCATTATCTCTACCTGCTGCTTCATGTCCTGACCATCCATGCCATGCTCACTTCTTGCCTTCAGGTCTCCTTACCTGCACCTCATGTCATCTGTCTGTCTCCCCCTCTCTTTAGGCTGTAAGCTCCTTGGAGGAGGGCCCTCTTCCCTCCTGTTCTCACAACACTCTTCTTGCATTTCAATTACAGCTCTCTTACTCACCTACTATCTATACCTGCATCTCTTCTCATTCACTTCCCTATATCTCAGCTTATTGTGTACTAAGAATTGTACTGTTAATTGTGCTCTGTTTTGTTCTTCTGTTGCTGTTATGTCTAGTTATGTCTTGTTATATAGAAACATAGAATTTGACGGCAGATAAGAACCACTTGGCCCATCTAGTCTGCCCCTTTTGTTTTGTTCTGTGTACCCTGCACTGTTCTACTGACTGCCTAGGATCTGTGTTGCTAGCCAAATATGTACCCCGTGTCACCTCTGTAGTGTCCTATATTGGTACCATTTTTACTTGGTACCGATCTGGCTGGTGCAATCATCAAGTGGCGCCACTGAATGGCTGCCTGGGTGCTGTACAGCTCAGTAAATATATGTTCCCCACGTCCGTGTCGCTCAATAGAGTACATCTAATATATATCTGTACGTGTCCTATATCTGTACTATTTTACTTGTCTACCTATCTGGCTGGTGCAATCACCATGTGGCACCGCTGAATGGCTGCCTAGGTGCTGCACAGCTCAGTAAATATATGTTCCCCATGTCCTTGTCCCTCATGCGTCTAGTGCATATCTGTATGTGTGATGTATATCTGTACTGCCATTGTTGCTCGTTCTGATAACCCTTTGTATTACAGTATGTGCATTATTTTTAATGTCTGTAAAGTGCCTTGAGTCCTGTTGGAGAAATTGCAATATATAAATAAAACTTACTTACTTACTATATATTAATAATGTCACTATTGTCTTATCATACAAATGGAAAGTCACGTGACGCGCGTACCGATGTAGGACTTATGGGTATTGTAGTCTCTTTAGGAGAAAATGTGGTCATGTGACTGCTTTCTTATACTACAAAACAAAGCTCCTAGGCGGAAGTGGTCATGGTGCACACTCCAGATCAGATGGAGGATTCATGGGTAATGTAATCCCATTAGCAGTCAATGCGTTCACGTGACTGCCTCTCTATATAATATAACATTGGGGAGGAAGTCACGCCATTTATATTCCGGTTATGCCTACTTGGATACTGTAGTCCTCCGGATGAAGTATAGTCATGTGACCTGTCTCTTAGTGATGAATGACATTTGCCGCAGGTCATGTGATTGCTGCTTCCAATCAGGGACTCATGTTGCAGCGATCCTGGAAGTAATATTAAAATCATTATTTACATCTAGACTGAATTTATACTAAAGTTTTTAGTGCTTCTTGCTCAAAATGTGTGTGTATGACACATGTGTATGTGTATACTATAATTACTACTGGCTCCTACTATATACGAACAATATTATTTACTATTGAGGTAAATTGGATTATCTAGCACTGATTGTTTGGTCATGTGACTTAATTACTGAAGGTACTGTATATATACCTAGCCATTATGAAGCAGCATTATACCATTGATAAAGCTGCCAAGTGCAGCGAAACGCATCAGGACTGCTGCTACCTGCTTCACACCTCCCAAGACTGGATTGTAGTCCGAATTAGCCTCAGGATCCATTTCTTCACTGCCAATTTATGCCACTGTGGCATTTGGAATCTGCAAACTACTGCACCCCAGACACTCTTGTGAGAATCCAATGCCAGATTGCCACATTCGGCCGCACTCGGGTTTCTGAACAAAATGGGGCGTCAAGCTGGCTAAGTTCGGAGCTGTTCAGATTCCGGGGAATCAGGACAGCTCATCTCTAATATGTATGTATATATATATATATATATATATATATATATATATATAATCTCTCTCTCTCTCTCTCTCTCTCTCTCTCTATATATATATATATATATATATATATATATATATATATATATATTATATACTTCATCACATTTAAGACTACCTACCACTCCTTTCGTAATGCTTTGGACACTGCAATACAAACATATTTTCAATCTCTCATCTCTTCTCATACCACCAACCCCAAGTGACTCTTTAATACATTTAAATCACCATCCAGCTATTATCAGTGAACAAAGACTTGCTTCCTTCTTCAAGGACAAAATCCAAGATGAAATGACATGCTCTTCCTCAACCAGTGACTTGCTTACTTCCTTTCTTGAGATGTTTGCCACTTTCTCCTCATTTGACCCTACAAGTGAGGATGAAGTATCAAATCTCTTTTCATCCTCCTACTCCACTAACTCTCCTCTTTATCCAATCACTAGCTCTGTATCCCGTGCTTTTCGGATTCCAAACTTAACTAAAATCTGTAACCTCTCTACTGGTATCTTTCCTTCTCTGTTCAAGCATGCACTTATTACTCCCATTCTAAAAAAACACAATTCTGATCCAAACTATCTCTCTAACTACCGTCCTCATCTCTCAGCTCCCATGCCTCTCCAATTTACTTGAGAGACTTGCCTACACTCGCCTCACACACTTTAACACTTACAAATTATTGGACCCACTTCAGTCACACTCCAAAGAGACAGCACTGACAAAAGTAATAAAGGTACTTGTGTAGTTTCACGGCGCCACGCTGAGGGCTCGGTGGCTCGCTACGCTCACCACGTTATTTAAAATCAACTCCATGCCAACATGGATAGTGGGGGTATGAACTATCCATGTTGGCATGGAGTTAAGTTACTTTTTTTGACATATTTCGTGGCGAGCGTAGAACTACACAAGTACCGTAATAAATTATCTGGCCACTCCTAAATCTAACAACCACTCACTTCTTATTCTTCTAGATCTCTCTGCTGCCTTTGACACTGTTGACCACTCTCTTCTCATACAAACACTACACTCCTAGACTTGGAAGACTACTAGGTCTTCAGAACACAGCCCTTTCTTGGTTCTCATCCTACCTAGATGATCGCTTTTTCAGTATTTGCTTCCTTGACTTTACACTCTCTTCACTACCTCTGTCAGTTGGAGTACCACAAGGCTCAGTACTAGGTACTCTGCTTTTCTCAATCTATACCTCCTCTCTTGGCAAACTGATCAACTGTTTCAGATTTTAGTATCATCTGTACAGTGATGATACTCAAATCTAACTATCCTCCCCTGAATTGTCACAGTCAGTATTGCTCTGTGTCTCTGAATGCCTTTCTGCCATTTCATATTGGATGTCATCTCGCCACCTCAAACTCAACATTTCCAAAACAGAATTAATTATAGGGTGCCGGATGGCTCCCCGATGTTGGGATACCGACAGTCATTACTCTGACGTCGGAATCCCGACTGCTCCCTCGTGGGGGGCAAGCGCAGCGAGCCTTAAAGGGGCTTCATTGCGCTCCCCCGCTGTGCAGTCGGGATTCCGACATCTGAGTAATGACTGTCAGAATCCTGACTGTCGTGATTTATACCACACCCTAATTATATTGCCACCAGCCAAGAGTAGTTACCAACCTGATCTCTATCACTGTTGAGAACACAACAATCAAGCTCACTGCTTAGGGGTCATCCTTGATTCTGAACTGTCCTTTATTCCTCACATTCAATCTGTCTCTAAATCATGTTACATGCATCAAAAAAAATCCCAAACTCATCCATACTGTGCCTTACACAAGGCACTGCAAAAACTCTAATCCATGTATTCATTATATCACGCATTGATTATTGCAACAGCCTCCTTACCGGTCTTCCTAAGAAAAGGCTCTCACCACTAAAAATGTATTTTGAATGCAGCTGTGAGGCTGATCTTCCTGGCGAGATGTTCAACATCTGCTATGTCAGTCCCTCCATTGGTTGCCTGTATATTACCACATTCAATATAATATACTTCTACTTACATATAAAGCTATTACTCTGAATACACTGACTTATATTTCTTCGCTTATCTCAAAAAATATCTCCACCCGACCTCTCCGCTCTGCGCAAGGTCTGGGTCTATCATCCATACTCATTACTTGCTCCCACTTAAGCTTGCAGGATTTTTGTCAGGTAGCACCCACCCTATGGCATGCCCTTTCACGCACTTTAAGGCTCACCTCTAGCCTACAAACTTTCAAGCATTCCCTGAAAACTCACCTATTCAGCCAAGCTTATCATATTCTGGAACCCCCACACAACTTCCAGTAGCTTTCATATATAATTGCATCCCAGCAGAAATGTCTTGTAATCTGGTGGGACTGCTATGCTATGGAATACTATCCTTATGTATTACTCCTATTATGCTGATAGATTGTAAACTTGTGAGCAGGGCCCTCCTACCGGGATGCAGTCAAAATCCCGACGGTCAAAATAACCACAGGGTCAAAATCCAGAATGGGTCATAATACCGACAAGGACAAAATCCCGACATTTAAAATCCTGACAAGGACAAAATCACGACATTTAAAATCCCTACAGGGTCAAAATACCGACATATAGAATGTACAGGTGAAACAGTCAACATGACTTTCCGTCGATAAGTCGCAAGGTCTACATGGGTTTTGTCATTGTTTTTTGACCCGACATGTGCCGACAGGTGGTATTTCATGCCCTACCATCCACTAGGGCTTGGTGGGAGAATAAAATAGTGTGCCGAGCGCAGCGAGGCACCGTGCCCGAAGCATGGGGCTGCGGTTCACTTCCAACTGTGTCCATTGTCGATTGTGTCGACATTCGGGTAAAAAATAGTGAAAAAAACCCATGTCGACCTCGTGAACTGTCAACGGAAACTCACGTTGACTGTTTCACCTGTACATTCTATATGTCTGTATTTTCACTCTGTCGGGATTTTAAATGTCGGGATTTTGTCCTTGTCGGTATTATGACCCATTCGGGATTTCGACCCTGTCGGGATTTTGACCGTCGGGATTTCATACCGAATCCCTCCTAACTCCATGTCGGTTTGTTTCTACCCAGTTTGTTTTATTACTGTTGTTTCCAATTGTAAAATGCAATGGAATATGCTGCACTTTATAAGAAACTGTAAATAAATAAATAAAATAAAGAAATTCAAATATATATATATATATATATATATATACACACACATATGTATATATAAGCAACTGTTATAGAAAAGCATGTGTTCAGTTCAGTTGTTCACTTTTATTTTGTAGGATAGCAAAGCTACTATTTCTTTTATAGATTGCAATTTTTTTAGTCCCCATTATTAACTTTACAGCTAACAAAGTGTGAAGCAAAACAGCAGTGATCTGACTTTTTCTCTTTTTATTTAAAAAAAAAGTAACAACTCTTTTCTTGTGCTACAAAGGGCTTTGTTCATTTTAAAAGAGTCCAAGTAGTGAATGTGCACCAACGATGTTTCATTATCAAGTCATGTACTACAGTATGTGACTGAATTTATTTACCCTTGACTAGTTGTTAATTATTTCAGTTGTCATACACCGCTACGCTAAAAATTATGTAATTAAATGGGACAATCATTGGCATATGGAGGAAGGAATATGTGATTTGCCTGTATAAAAGACAAAAAGACAAAACAAATTATAGTACTTCAAAAGGCAATGACACAATGACAAAGTTAAATGTCTAACTTTAATGGGCCTGCAATTATCTCCTCTCACACTGAAAATGTAGATTTCAGATGCTGTCATGAATTTATCAGATTGCTCTAAAGATTTACATTAATAAGTAATTAAGAACAATTAGCAGACAAAATGTTCAGTGTGTGTCTTCACATATTTATTTTATGTTACAAGCTAAATTGAACCAAACTAAAAGAAAAAAATATATATTTTTGGGATATTTGGTAATATTAATTAATAATGGATGTTTCTGAACTGGTAATCTAACATTACATTTGTTGAAAGGCCCACAAGCATGACATTTTGTCTCCTTTTCACATACAGTAGATCTTTTGGGGGTTAACTAGGCCACGTCAGTGGCACTCATTGATGTGCGGAAAATATTTCATTAGTGTGCACACAAACCTTAATTTGATTTAAAGCAGGGCTGGGCAACACCGGCCCTCCAGATGTTGATGAACTACACATCCCAGCATGCCTTGCATCAGTTTCAGCATGGCCACATAGCAAAACTAATGCAAAGCATCTTGGGATGTGTAGTTCATTAACATCGGGAGGGCCGGTGTTGCCCAGCCCTGATTTAAAGGATACTCTGTGCTTAGGGGCGTGAATAGCACTATTTTCATGTTATGGATCCTCCTCTCATAATCATGTAACTCCAAGCTCCTCCAATAAAATATACCACATCATTTTTCCCGTATCATCATAACCCATACTGAGGTGCTGCATATTTAAATTATGCCAAATTCACCTGGATGTTAAATTTTAAACATTATAGATATACAATTGAATGAATTGCTCCATCTCCAGCTCCACCACGGTGAAGATAATGAATGCATGAATTAAAGATGAAGATGTCAGTATATCTTGAGTTTTGCTCAATAACTCAATGTCATCTCAAAGTAATACACACCCTGTTATCTGATGTCTGACAACTCAGCACTAAAGCTGCCCATACACGCTGCTAAGCGTGCTGAGCCGATGTGTGCTTTGAGGTGCGCGCTCCTGCGCACCTCATCGCACAGTACAAAAAGTATGTGCTTGCACATACTTTTTGTACTTAGGTTTCATCAAATTGCATCGCATTGCATGCACAATGCATGCACATGCAACGCAATGCAATGTGATCTCTGCTATTGCAGCCCACAACGCACGCCCGCATCGGGACGTGTATGGGCTGCTTTAGACTTACAGTATAGAGGGGATGGGTCTGTTTATACTTAAATGGTAAGAGGGTAAATATGATAAAGTATGGTGGTGAAGAAGGAACGGCCCCACTAAGCAATATTCCAATCTGCTCAGAATCTTCACCAAAGCTAAAAACCACAGATGTGGGTGTGGAAGTAAATTATTGGCAGAAGAATAATCTCTCACTAGGACACCTACACTACAAGTTATACCGCATTTCAATCACAGCTCTTCAACAGAAATCGCAATTTAGTAACTGCAAGATTCAGTTTTTAGATCCGAGATCAGAACTTGTTGGGATGACCTGGGCCAGGACTCAGCTAGACTCAAAACTGTAAAATTAACCTGAGCCAGGACCTCAACATTTGGATTTTCAGTAAAACAACAGATTGGGGAAAATTTACTAAAATGGGAGGTCCATTTTACATGGGATGTTGCTTTGGGCAACCGATCAGAGTCTACTTCTTATTTATTTAGCACCTTCTAGAAGATAATAGATAGTATCTGATTGGTTTCCCATAGCAACATCCCATGTGAAATAGAATTCCCATCTTAGTAAATTTCACCTATTATCTCTAATAATCTACATAGGTATAATTGAACAATGTGTGTGTGTGTGTGTGTGTGTGTGTGTGTATAAATGTTCCATGATAACTCTCAAATGTTTTAACTATCATCTTCAAACTTTGCACACTACCTTATCATTTTAAGGGAATGATCTAAGATTGAAGATGGGTTTAATCGTACAAGCCCTTATGGGTGCTATCATAAGGGCCCATGCTATTTCTGTTGTTTTCATGCATTGTGATATATCATTTGAAAGCTTATGACTTTCTGAATACAAAACAATAAACATACTCTCTTAAGTGGACCCTTAAAGACCTATAAGGGTCCATTAAATGAAAACAAATTTAACTTTACAAAGTTTTTGACAAACTGAAATGAATAAGCGACTCATCGGCAGAGTGGTCTGTGACTCAAATCCAGGTGGGTTCAATACCCCGCCAGTTCTTTTTTCTCTTGATTTTTTTTTATTCATTGAGGGTTTGGGTATCTTCTGTACCTGCTGCTGCAGCTCCTGCCCTGATGTGGTTGACAAGGCTAGGTGGATAGTTGGAGACTTGCTCTGGCTGCTGCAGCAGCTTCTACCCTGTTATGGTTGGGAATGGAAGGTCGATAGTTGGAGATTTGGATAGTGCTGCTGCAGCAGTTTCTGCTCTGCTGTGGTTGGATAGGGTAGGTGGATAGTTGGAGAGCTGTTTAGGCTGATGCTGCTGCAGCAGCTTTTGCCCTGCTTTGATTTAAATTGGAAGCTAGAAAGCTTGAGAGGTGCTTTGCTTGCTGCAGCAGCTTCAGCTTAATCCAACAGTAATTTTTTATTTCATGATTTTTTGGGGGCAAAGCATTAACAATGCTATAATAACGAACAAGAATTACAAAAGCACAAACTTTCATACATAAGCACAAACTTTCTTCTGTCCACCAGACAGGCCTTAAGACTAGCTAGTGAATACATTTACATTTTTGCAGTGTCTTTTGTGAAATTAGTGCTATATTCTGATAATATTGTATCCAAAAGTATGGTGGCTAAGAAATTACCGAGGCAAGGTTGACACCAGTGAAATGGTCTGTAAAGTTGACTGCTGTGTTGGCTATTTGAAATATTGGCCCTGATTCAACCTAAATTGGAATGAGGCGCATAAGCAAGCGTGTATTTGCGAATGTGCATACCCCAGCAATAAACAGCTTCAGCGAGTTACACTCTCCCCGGGCCTTTAGCCGCGGAGAGGGAAGGATGGGAGCAGATGGCAGCAGTGATGGAGGTGGACTCTGGGAACCCCCAGTATTTTATGGGCGTCCCCATGAAAATGCTGGGCGTTCCCATGGGTACATGGATGGGACAATATCTGCCGGGAGGAGGCTGACGTAACAGACCCGTATTCTTTGTAGTGCTCACAAATAAAAGTCAGTTTTCACTGACTTCTATTTGCAATGGCAGGAGAAATCATTCAATGGTCGGCAACCATCAAATGAGTTCTCCTGCTAGCAGAGGTATGCGAGGGGATGTGTTCACAGTACACATTACCATGCATGTTGCCAAGGGGATTCAATGGTGGTGGGGCAGCGGTTGTATGGACAGACGGTGGGCGGCGTCTCAGGCATTCGGTAAACTGAGATATTTACAGCTTTCCGAGCCAACCTGAATCAGGCCCAATATTAGTATAAATGGTTCTCTGTGTTTTAATTCTTAATCCTTTTTTGTGTTTTGCTTTTGGCAAAACTTACCAATGTGTTTTATTTTTTGATTACATGTCAATTTCTCAAAATCAGACAAAATGACATAATTTGTAGCAGTTTTTTTCCTACATTAGTGTTTATATTATTAACATAATTCTAGCGACCTACTCGCAATTGTCACTATTTTCACTAAAGGCTGTAATAAGAGGGCTAATTAATTACAGATTCAATAGCACAAACACATGGCAAAGTAATGGCAGATGGCTGTTATAGAAAATAATAAAACAATATAATAATAATAATAATAAATAAATAAATCAGTGGCTATTGCACATCATAGAATGCCCAGTGCATGTGCGAGTGTTAGATATTTTATAGATTCTCATGCACCAACTTTTCTGCTATGTTAGTTATGTCTTCTTCTGAATAGCCGAAAAGGGCACTGAGGCTGAAGAACAGTTTGAATGACCACAGGGGATGCCAGCTTTTACAATACTGATGTCGGCATCAGTAAAATAAATAGGTTGAGTCAAGCTCTCTCTAAAGGTTAGCTAAGCCTCTGTTATAGCTAGCCACACCCACACAGAGGTTCTCTACATCTCTAAGCACTGCCCACTGCCAGTGCATCCACTGGTGGGCCCTTCATGCCTCAGTCCAACACTGCATATGAGAATAACTTTGAAGAATATGTTGTGCTGAAGTACAGTAATTTGGAAGAGGAACTAAAGACTATATGTTAGCTAGCATCCTGTTGCACTGCAAAAAAGTATAGCCATAACAGTGATGCTAACATTCGGTCTGCATCCAATTTCCATCATAAATGCCTTAAACTTTTGCCTCTTAGTTGAAATCATGTCTCCACTGATTTCCATTTCAGTTCTTTTTTTTTTTTTTTTTTTTTTTTAATATCGTACAGTACAAACAATCAATTTATTACATTTACATACATATATATGCCTTGTTTCTTCTGCTTCCTTTTCTCTAGCTCCCTCTTTTTGCTATCTCTGGTGCCTCTGTCTCTTGCTCATGATAGTTTTTAATAATTAGGTACCTCTTTTCTTATTCTGATCTTTTCTCCAAACCCTATGTCAGACTCATTGTATCCCTAACACCTGGAGGGAATGTGTCTGTATGGGATGTTGATCTATGCCCTGGTGAATCTTTTTCTCTTTTGGACATACATCCAGTGGTTTAGTTGCCCCTTTCGGCCATCTATTTTTACTCGGTTTCTGGTTGGAAATTAAAACCAAAAAAAAAAAAAAAAAAAAAAAAAAAAAAGGTATGATAATTTAGTGATTTTAGCAACATGTTTTAATATCTTTGTTTGTGAACTCTTTTTATCTTTGTGAAAAAAAAAAAGTGCTTCCCCGATATAGGGAAAAAGGAGAAAAGAAAAGAGGAAAAAAAAAAAAAAAAAAAAAAAAAAAAAATTTTTATTAGTGTACACCTAACAAATCCTCCCTCTATTAATTAGTGTTTATTACGTTATTAATTATATTCTATCGGTCAATCCACCGACTCCAAATTTTAATAAATTTGCTCAGTGAATTCCTGTGAGTGTAGATAAATTTCTCATGTTTAATTGTGTATTCCACCAGTGCTTTCCATCCTTCAAAATCTGGTCCAGTGTCAGCCAACCAAGTCCTCGCTATCATTACCTTGGCCAGGGCGCATACATTATTTATAAAGGCCTTATCCTCCTTCAATTGGGATATGTCCTTATTGATGTTCAACAGACAACATCTGTCCGTTAAATATACTCTGTTTATGCCTAGTTCCACCAGGGTTTGTATTACTTTTCCCCAAAATAATTCGACTTTGGGGCATTCCCATATCAGGTGAAAGAATGAACCTGAAGATAATTGACACTTCGGACATTGATCGGATGTTCTGGCTCCAAACTTAAATAATCTTGTTGTTGTCAGATATGCTCTGTGTAGTACAAACATCTGCACCTGCTGTACTCTAATAGAGTTTGTAGCACCCGGGATCGCCGCCATTGCTCTCAGCCAGTCGTCTGACTCTATAGGTCCAATGTCTTTTTCCCATTTCTCACGTGTGCATTGTAAATCTTGTATCACACCCCCTTCCACTGATACTAACTGATCATATATGACTGAGATTAATTTGTGTTTTTTGTGTGACCTAAGCGCCTTTTTAAATGGTGATATCCCAAATATCGGGGGTCCCCCCCTAGAGTAGGCCGCAAGGGAATTTCTCAATTGGAGATACCTAAAAAAATGTTTAGTGGGTATAGCAAATTCTGCCTGCATTTGATTAAATGACTTAAGTATTTCCCCCTCATATACCTGAGAGAGGTCCGTCACCCCAAATGGTTCCCAAACTTTTGCCACCTGGAGAAACTGAATCCCCTTAAGGACCTTCGGGTCATTCAGGGGGTGTTCAACATCCAGTGAGGAAAAACCCATCCACTTATTGGCCTCGCGCCATATTTTAATTGCTTGTACCACAATGGGAGGATCTTTTTTACTTATTTGGCCCCTGACTAATTTATGCAACGGCGAGATCCCTCTTTCCGACTGGGCCACTAATTTCACTATCCCCCTGTTTTCCACCTCTGGACTGATCCAATCTTCCAATAGAGCCAACTGGCTGGCCATATAATATAGTTTGAAATTGGGCAGTGCTAACCCCCCTTTATTTCTCTTTTTAGTTAAATATTGTAATCTTATTTTAGAGCGGGAGTTATTCCAGATAAATGTTATAAGCATATTATTTATTTTCCTAAAAAAACTATCTGATACATATTGAGGAGAATGATTTAATACATAAAGAAACTTCGGGAGCACTATCATCTTTATAAGATTTACTCTCCCCGAAACTGTCAATGGGAGTTTTGCCCACACCTTAATTTTATTGGCCAAATAGGTCACTAAAGGGTCCAGGTTTAGTTCTTTATATTCCCCCGGGGATCTTGAAATCCACACTCCCAAGTATTTGAAGGTGTGAACCCATTTCAAAGGGGTATCGACTAGGGGATTGCCTGAGTCTCTTTCTTTAATTGCAAAAATATTGGATTTGGTCCAATTTACCCTGAATCCGGAGTGGTCCCCAAATTTACCAATCTCCTCCATTACCAGTGGCGCGGCCACACCCCCATCCGATAAAAAAATTAGAAGGTCATCCGCATAAAGCGCTACAACATCCTCGAGGTCACCCATCCTAAACCCTTCTATTCCCGGGTGATGCCGTAGGATACAGGCTAATGGCTCAATCGCCAAAGCGAAAAGAGCTGGTGACAGGGGGCACCCCTGCCTAGTCCCTCTGTAGAGGGGAAAGGCCTGGGACACGTGGCCATTAACGGCCATTCTAGCACCCGGGTCCGAGTATAAAAGTTTAGTCCACCCTATAAACTCCGGACCCATTCCCATTGCACGCATAACCTCCCAGAGGTAATGCCACTCGACCGAGTCAAAAGCCTTGACCGCGTCGAGTGACATCACCACCGGGAGTGGACGCCCATCCTGAGAGGCCTGTAGGTGCATGAAGAGTTTCCGGAGATTCACTGCCGTTGATTTCCCCGGCATAAAGCCGGTTTGGTCCCCGTGCACTATTTTCCCTATGTATTTATAGAGCCTGGAGGAGAGCACTTTGGCCAGGATTTTTGCTTCAGTAGCAATTAAGGATATTGGCCTATAAGAATCCAATAACATTGGATCTTTTTCAGCTTTTAATATGATCACTAATTTAGCTTCTAGCATTGACCGTGGTAGCCTTCCCGCGCCAATGCTGGCGTTGAAAAGCTCTAACAGCAAAGGGGCCATAAATTCAGTATATCTCTTATAAATCTCCGGGGGGATACCATCCAATCCCGGAGATTTACCACTTGGTAATGAACCAATCGCCTCTTTAATTTCAGTTAGACTAAGGGGGGCTTCCAACTCCTGACTATCCTCGTGCGACAGTCTATTCAGGCCTATATTTTTCAGGTACTCCTCTGTTTCTACCTGAGAGAACTTTACCCTAGTCTTATACAGGTCCATAAAATAATCCCTGAACGAGTTCATAATTTCTTTGGTTTCACACGCCACTACCCCATTACTGTCTATAATTTTCGCTATGGTGTTTGGAGAACTCTCCGCCCGGGCAATATTTGCTAAAAATTTACCGGATTTCTCGGCCGTTGCATACCTACTATGTGAGTTATTCATCATCATTTTGGCATTTTCTTCTTTTATACACTCAATCCATTTCTCTTGGGCTGCCAACCAATTTTTTTTGCTTTCTGGGTCATTATCAACAATATATTGCCTCTCCCTGGCTACACACTCTGCTTCTAGCGCTGTGGCTTTGGCCCTACTAGCTCTCTTTAGATCCCCAATACTCTTTTTAAGTCCACCCCTCATGAAAGCCTTAAAGCAGTCCCATACTATATCCTCCGTCGCAGTGCCCTTGTTTGTTTCCCAATACTCTTTCCACTGGTCCTGAAAATTGGTGTTCTCCTCTATTTTATCAAGCCATCTTGCGTCAAATTTCCAAAAAGAATTCTCTCTTTTACGGTCATCGGACAGCTCTAAAAATACCGGGGAGTGGTCGGAGATACCCCTACTCTTATAATCTGTTTTAACAATATTGGGCATTAGGTCTCTAGATATTAATGCAAAATCGATTCTAGAAAAGGATTGGAAAGAGGCGGAGTAACAAGAGAATTGCACGGCATCGGGGTTTTTCTCCCTCCATGGGTCTACCCACCCCAGGTTTTGAGCAAATTCGTCGAGCCCTCTGTTATTCCTACGTCCCGCCGATGGCGATTTACTCCACCTGTCCATATGAACATCTAGGATATTATTGTAATCTCCAATACAGATTATCGGGGTATCCGGGGTCAGAGCCGCGAATTCCACCGCCTTCTTAAGTATCTCATATGTGAATGGTGGTGGTATATAGATCGCCATCAGCAAAATATGGTTTGAACAGACAGTGCATTCCAAGAAGATATATCGGCCCAATGGATCTATCCTCTTACGAATGCACACAAACGGAAGAGACTTTTTAACCAATATTGAAATACCTCTTGAGGTTGTAGTGAAAGGGGCGTGGAATATCCAGCCTACCCATGGTTTTTTAAGGCTTAACACCTTGTTGCCCATTAAATGGGTTTCAACTAGGCAGGTTATATCAGCGTTGTATTGTTTTACTTGTCTCATCACAAGCGATCTCTTAACCCCGTTGTTCATGCCCCTGATATTCCAGGACAGAATTACAACCATTTAATCACATAAATATTATAATCTATTTCGCATGTTATCTTAAGATCCCCTTTTATCTTCGTTATTCCCCACTTAATCACCACGCTACTTAAATATCTGATAGTTAAGCCACCACTACCCTCAGTCAGCCCATAAGAAAACAGACCCACATAAGCAAAATTTAGAGTTATACCGGTTTCTCCTGACAGTGGTCTACCTCCAAATACTCTATGGTACTCATCGGCAGAGTGGTCTGTGACTCAAATCCAGGTGGGTTCAATACCCCGCCAGTTCTTTTTTCTCTTGATTTTTTTTTTATTCATTGAGGGTTTGGGTATCTTCTGTACCTGCTGCTGCAGCTCCTGCCCTGATGTGGTTGACAAGGCTAGGTGGATAGTTGGAGACTTGCTCTGGCTGCTGCAGCAGCTTCTACCCTGTTATGGTTGGGAATGGAAGGTCGATAGTTGGAGATTTGGATAGTGCTGCTGCAGCAGTTTCTGCTCTGCTGTGGTTGGATAGGGTAGGTGGATAGTTGGAGAGCTGTTTAGGCTGATGCTGCTGCAGCAGCTTTTGCCCTGCTTTGATTTAAATTGGAAGCTAGAAAGCTTGAGAGGTGCTTTGCTTGCTGCAGCAGCTTCAGCTTAATCCAACAGTAATTTTTTATTTCATGATTTTTTGGGGGCAAAGCATTAACAATGCTATAATAACGAACAAGAATTACAAAAGCACAAACTTTCATACATAAGCACAAACTTTCTTCTGTCCACCAGACAGGCCTTAAGACTAGCTAGTGAATACATTTACATTTTTGCAGTGTCTTTTGTGAAATTAGTGCTATATTCTGATAATATTGTATCCAAAAGTATGGTGGCTAAGAAATTACCGAGGCAAGGTTGACACCAGTGAAATGGTCTGTAAAGTTGACTGCTGTGTTGGCTATTTGAAATATTGGCCCTGATTCAACCTAAATTGGAATGAGGCGCATAAGCAAGCGTGTATTTGCGAATGTGCATACCCCAGCAATAAACAGCTTCAGCGAGTTACACTCTCCCCGGGCCTTTAGCCGCGGAGAGGGAAGGATGGGAGCAGATGGCAGCAGTGATGGAGGTGGACTCTGGGAACCCCCAGTATTTTATGGGCGTCCCCATGAAAATGCTGGGCGTTCCCATGGGTACATGGATGGGACAATATCTGCCGGGAGGAGGCTGACGTAACAGACCCGTATTCTTTGTAGTGCTCACAAATAAAAGTCAGTTTTCACTGACTTCTATTTGCAATGGCAGGAGAAATCATTCAATGGTCGGCAACCATCAAATGAGTTCTCCTGCTAGCAGAGGTATGCGAGGGGATGTGTTCACAGTACACATTACCATGCATGTTGCCAAGGGGATTCAATGGTGGTGGGGCAGCGGTTGTATGGACAGACGGTGGGCGGCGTCTCAGGCATTCGGTAAACTGAGATATTTACAGCTTTCCGAGCCAACCTGAATCAGGCCCAATATTAGTATAAATGGTTCTCTGTGTTTTAATTCTTAATCCTTTTTTGTGTTTTGCTTTTGGCAAAACTTACCAATGTGTTTTATTTTTTGATTACATGTCAATTTCTCAAAATCAGACAAAATGACATAATTTGTAGCAGTTTTTTTCCTACATTAGTGTTTATATTATTAACATAATTCTAGCGACCTACTCGCAATTGTCACTATTTTCACTAAAGGCTGTAATAAGAGGGCTAATTAATTACAGATTCAATAGCACAAACACATGGCAAAGTAATGGCAGATGGCTGTTATAGAAAATAATAAAACAATATAATAATAATAATAATAAATAAATAAATCAGTGGCTATTGCACATCATAGAATGCCCAGTGCATGTGCGAGTGTTAGATATTTTATAGATTCTCATGCACCAACTTTTCTGCTATGTTAGTTATGTCTTCTTCTGAATAGCCGAAAAGGGCACTGAGGCTGAAGAACAGTTTGAATGACCACAGGGGATGCCAGCTTTTACAATACTGATGTCGGCATCAGTAAAATAAATAGGTTGAGTCAAGCTCTCTCTAAAGGTTAGCTAAGCCTCTGTTATAGCTAGCCACACCCACACAGAGGTTCTCTACATCTCTAAGCACTGCCCACTGCCAGTGCATCCACTGGTGGGCCCTTCATGCCTCAGTCCAACACTGCATATGAGAATAACTTTGAAGAATATGTTGTGCTGAAGTACAGTAATTTGGAAGAGGAACTAAAGACTATATGTTAGCTAGCATCCTGTTGCACTGCAAAAAAGTATAGCCATAACAGTGATGCTAACATTCGGTCTGCATCCAATTTCCATCATAAATGCCTTAAACTTTTGCCTCTTAGTTGAAATCATGTCTCCACTGATTTCCATTTCAGTTCTATTTGCTCCATGGTAAATAGGATTCAATATAGGTTAAAATTGGTGCCTATATATAGATTAGAATGCTTGAGGCACACATAACGGATAGGTGACATGCTAGAACTCTCAAAACTGAAAGTGGATAAATCAATGGGGCCAGATGGGATACATCCAAGGATACTAAAAGAGCTTAAAGGGGAGCTGGTAAAACCAATAACAGAATTATTCAACCAGTCACTAGCTACTGGAGTAATCCCAGAGGACTGGAAAACAGCGAATGTAGTCCCACTGCACAAAAGTGGAAGCAAGGAAGAGGTAAGCAACTATCGACCAGTGAGCCTTACATCAGTAGTAGGGAAATTGATGGAAACACTCTTAAAACAAAGAGTTGTAGAATATCTCAAAACCAGCAATTTACAGGATCCAAAACAGCATGGGTTTACTGGGGGAAGATCATGTCAAACAAATCTTATTGACTTTTTTGACTGGGTGACTAAAGTAATAGATCAAGGTGGGGCTGTAGATGTAGCTTATCTAGACTTTAGTAAAGCTTTTGACACTGTCCCACATCGCAGACTGTTAAATAAACTTGAAAGCTTGGGATTTAATTCTAAGATAGTTGAATGGATAAGAGCGTGGTTGCAGGACAGAAAACAGAGAGTTGTAGTAAACGGAGTACAGTCAAAGGAGGGAAAGGTTACAAGTGGATTACCCCAGGGATCTGTACTTGGACCGGTGCTTTTTAATATCTTTATTGGTGATATTGCAAATGGAATTGAGGGTAAAATGTGCCTTTTTGCAGATGACACAAAGGTATGCAACAGGGTAGACACACCAGGAGGGGTAAAACAAATGATTGAGGATCTAGGCAGATTAGAGAAATGGTCAAGAGAATGGCAACTACAGTTTAATGCCAAAAAATGCAAAATCATGCACTTGGGTCTCAGAAATCCAAAGACTCAATATAGTATAACTGGCACTATAATGGAAACTACAGAGGAAGAAAGGGATCTAGGTGTCACTATTTCAGGGGACTTAAAAGCAGGTAGGCAATGTAACAAAGCAATGAAGAAGGCAAGTCAGATGCTTGGTTGCATAGGGAGAGGTATCAGCAGTAGAAAGAAAGAAGTAACTGGAGGCCATATCTCCAGAAGGATATAAATACATCAGAGACTGTACAAAGAAGAGCAACTAAAATGGTGCATGGCCTACATCACAAAATGTACCAGGAAAGACTAAAAGATCTTAATATGTATACTTTAGAGCAGAGAAGGGAAAGGGGGGACATGATAGAAACTTTCAAATATATCAAGGGCTTTAACAAGGTACAGGTGGGAGACATTCTTCACAGGAAGAGGAGCAACAGAACACGAGGACATGCACTGAAACTAGAGGGAGGAAGATTCAGGGGAAATGTGAGGAAGAATTTTTTCACAGAAAGAGTAGTAGATAAGTGGAATAGCCTCCCAACAGAGGTGGTAGATGCAAATACAGTAATACAATTTAAACATGCTTGGGATAAGCATATTGATATCCTTACATAAAAATAAGGATCAAATATGGTTTGAGGTAACATGTTTAAAAAAAGGGGCAGACTAGATGGGCCAAGTGGTTCTTATCTGCCGTCAAATTCTATGTTTCTATGTAGCAGAATGAATTGCTAATCCCAGGTTGGAGTCCAGGTTTAACAGGAATTTTCTGCACTGAGTAATGCTTAGTAAATGAATGCAATATAATCCAGTTGTTTCATTACTGCAAGACTCTCTCTGTCTCTTTCCAGCATTTCAGTTTTACAGATCTTTGATGTTAACAGTGCTCGTCTTATTTTCCAGAAAGTGTCAATGGATACTGCAAGTGTAAGCAACTTAACATACTGAATACAACATCTAGAAATAATCCTCACCATCTTTTTAATAATCAGACAAATTATTTGTTAACCCTTTGCAGCCCAACTTTTTTTTTTTTTTTGCAATTCAAACAGTCTGGTTTAAATGTTTAAATAAGTTGTATTTTTTTTAATTAAAAAATGGTCTACATTGAATGTTGAACAATGTTAATGGTCTTATTTTAAAGTGGCTCACCATTGGATCTTCTATTAGCTCTAGGGCTGTTGAGCCTGACTAGATGTTGGATCTGAAAGGGTGAAATGAACAAATTTTAAGGAAGAAAAACTATATTTTTTCTGTGAAATTCAAATTGAAAATGAGACTGAATTGAATGTTGGGAGATACTGGGATATAGGGTAATGAGTGGAAGGTAGAGAGAAAAATGTGGTCAATGGGTGCGTCTTTTAAAAGCTGAATAGCACTTGAGATGTGGCTTTTTACTGTGATGTCAGGAATGAGGTTTTGAGGAGTGGGATATGTGTAGCAGAATGTTTCTGGGAGCTGAATGTGGACACTGAATGCAATGGATGAAGGGAATGAGATGGAGGTTGGAACCAAGTAAGATGTTTGTGGTGACCTTTGGAAAAATGATTGTGTGAACTAAGGGTAAGAGGAGTGTGTCAAATACTGTAACTGCTCAGACCTGCAGCTGCATAGAGTGCATGTGAGCAGAAATCTGTGAATTAGGAACTCCACTGGCTTGACTTTGCCAGCTACTAGGAATTGTCTTGGAGAGTTCTGACTTGACACAGCATCTTCTGTCTGCCTTCTGCTGCATCTTACAGTCTTCTGGGGAAGGGAGACACACACGGAATGAGATAATAATAGATACTGAGCTAGAGAATAATGGATGCTGATTGACATAGAGGAGAACTGAGGCAAAAGTGGAATTGCAGAGGGAGACATGAGTATATGCTAAGAGAGGGCAGGAAGCTTATGGAGAAAGAAGAGAGAACAGAGGTAGAACAAAGGAAATGCTAATGAAGACAAAGGAAGGTGACGTGGAAGAGAAAGGAAGAGGGAGAAAAAGGGATATGCTGGGGAGAAAATGGGACACATTGAAGGAGAGAAGGGGAGACGCTGAGGAAGGGGTAACATTGAGGGAGGGATGGAGCAACACTGATACAGGGAATGGGGGTGCTAAATATGAGAAGGGGTAGGGTAACTTCTCTTGGGGGGTTAAGTCATGGGTCACATACTGGAGTGGTTAAGGCCATGGGTCACTTCTCATTGGGAGGGAAAATAAGGCAGTGCCACTCCTTATGGGGGGCATAATAAGGGGTTTTCCAATATATGGGGAAACCTGGATATCATCCAATGCAGAGCAGTAGAGCAAATGGATTCCTTTTGAAGCCACTTCGAGCTGGCTGATGGCTGTAAATATCTCTTTATGAGTGATTGTGAGTGATTGCTGCGTTAAAAAAAACAGGTAATTCTTGGATAAAATTCAGATTCACCTGCAACTCCGACCCAATTACATTTATCCCCAAAGCTGATTTTGAGTTTGGACTAAAGAAGAAACAAAGTACACCTGGATAAACCAACTTTACTCCCATTCACAATCAGCTCCACTGTGAGATCTTTAGATAAATGCTATCCATAAGGAACCAAATCTATATCTACAGCAGATAAAGATATTTATGAATTTGGTTTAGGTAACAATTAATTAAAAACTGTAGAAATAGTAAACACAGTAGCATTAGTTTTAAGAAGCCGGTTTCTTTATAGGATTATGGTCCTTATTCTGGTTTATTCGGCTGTCCAGCCCCCAAATTGTGATTTGCTGCCATACATTACCAGATTTTTGTTCCCACGAGCCAGGTTAGACATGTGTACCCAGCTTTAGAATTGGGTGGGGTGAGTTCAAAGTGACATCTAAATGGTAGTGTAAAAATAAATCAGCCAGTATTGACCATTCATAGAAACAAAATAACTCACCCAAATCTTACTCTCTCTGTACATTTGCCCCACCTTCAGTGCAACATGGGGCATAATTTAGACCTGATCCCTGCACTGCAAATTTTTTGAGCCCCATCAGAATGATATCCTGCCCTATGCAAGGCTGTGACTTGCTTAGGATGGCTTGCGAAAATTAGCTGGACCGGCTGTTGACAGCAAATCCATTCGCAAGCTGCTCACCGTCTTATGATTTTTCCAATGTATGCAGTCTGTGCTTAGCCCGGGACTTACTCTGTGACTTTGATAGAAACAGGCTGATCAGGGCTGGAGCTGATGTCACAAATCTTCACCTAAAATGCCTTGGCATGCCTATGATGCCAGCAGCTCCTCCATTTGTGTGACAGCCATCTCACTCCATGTAACATTTACATTAAGGTTTCTTACATAATAGTTGTAATTTCA
Source organism: Crinia signifera (assembly GCF_055691185.1). Lineage (NCBI taxonomy): Eukaryota > Metazoa > Chordata > Amphibia > Anura > Myobatrachidae > Crinia > Crinia signifera. The sequence goes on along the minus strand of NC_139219.1, from coordinate 80,070,414 downwards.
TTGCTTTTTCTAGCTTGACTGGTAGTTTCAATTGTTTTCAGAAATTTTAGATCTTAAATAAATTACTATTGAATATATTGAAAAATTGCTATCTGTTAAATATAAATATGTATCATCATGAATGTACACTGTTGCAAAATAAACAATATGCTACACATTAGTCCACTAATGTCATATATCCAAGCACCTGTGTCATAATGGGGGAAATTTACCAAAATGGATTCGTATTTTAAAATTGTAAAAAGTCGTATTCGTAGGCAAATTGGCGTGAATTTCTGTCGTATTCGTGAAATGTTAATTTAACAAGTGAAAAAATCGTATATTCGTGAAATGTGTCTTGGCGTAAACTTGTCATATAGAGGTCGTATTCGTATATAAAAATACGACTACGCATGTGTACGAAAAGTCTACACCATCGATAGAATACGAATGATTTTTGCATTGGCTAGCCGTCTTTTCATCATGTACTAAAAATTCGTATTCGTGAAGTTGTAAAATAGAAATCGTAAACAACTACGATTCGTAAAAAAAATCGTGAAATAAAATACACCCTCCTTGACAAGGTGTATTTTGAAGTGTATTTCACCTGCTTCAATGGAACACATGTGTTTTCATTTTAACAACACATCACAGACCTTTGTAATCACAAATGTGTGCCTTATAAAAGGCAAATATCCACCTACAAACACTTCCTGACTTCTAGCATGGCAGACTATATGCTATATCAGGGCTTTGAGACAGCTGATGTCTTGGCTGTGCCAAGGAAGAAGACATCATGAAACTGAGCATGACCAGCAGGTCCAGCGGGTATCACAGAGGCTGCGTCGGCCTCGTTTATTTAGGCCGCGTTTATGTTTAGACGCATTGCCGGATGATGTGGTTATACAGATGTTCCGGCTTAATCGTACCAACATTCTCCGTCTGTATGGCCTCATTAGACTGGAGCTAGATCCTGTGACAGGACGCTCATGCGCTGTCTCAGGCCTGCACAAACTGCTGGCTGTGTTGTACTATCTGGCGTCTGGCAGTTTTCAACATGTCACTGCCCAAGGCATTGGCATATCTCAGCCCACACTGTCCAGGTACCTGACCCAGGTGCTTGAAGCTTTTCTGCCACATATAGATGCCTCAATCTGCTTCCCAAGCCAGGAGACAGAGTGGCATGATGTTAGAGTAGCATTCCATCGCATTGCATGCATGCCAAATGTGCTTGGTTCTTTTGACTGCACGCACATTCCGCTGAGACCACCTCGGGATACTGCCCGTTCCTATTATAACCGACATGGAAGCACAAGTACCAATGTGCAGGTGGTCTGTGATGCAAATCTTAAGATCATGAGTGTGTTTGCAGGCTACCCTGGCTCATGTCATGACTCCTATATCCTCGGCCAGTCAGTCCTCTTTGATGAGTTTGAAGCTGGATCAATGGCAGAGGGCTGGCTACTGGGTAAGTGTATAATACTGTATAAACGGCTGTATGCGATACATAGGGAATTGATTACACATGTGTGTTTATCTCGCTGGCAATTTGTGTGTACATTATAAACTGTCTCTGTCTCTCTCTCAGTGTCTCTCTCTCTCTCTCTCTCTCTCTCTCTCTCTCTATATATATATATATATATATATATATATATATATATATATATATATATATCTAAGGACCAGATGTACTAAGCTTCAAAACTGAAAGAATGTAGAGTGAAAAACAACCAGCCAATCAGCTCCTACCTTCCATGTCAGCGGCTGTGTTTGATAATTTTCAGACAATAGCTGATTGGTTGGTTGTTTATCACTCTCCATTTTATCAGTTTTTAAGCTTAGTACATCTGGCCCTAAGACAGGTGTCAGCGAGGCACCACTACACACAGCTGATCAAATACACCTGTTACTGTTGTAAAGTCAGCTGTAACCAGTAGTTATGGGGACTCATACATCAGCTACGTTGATCAAAGACATGGCACTGCAGGGTTTGTTGCTTCACTAATTTAATGAACAATATAAATGTGTTGCACTAAACCCTGTAGTGGCATGGCTTTGATCAGCTCAGGAGAAGTATGACATGTGTATATATATAGATATAGCCTGAAGATAATGCACACGCATCGAAACATTGCTGTATGTATGTCTAATTTTACAAGCTTGTAGTGCTGCCTCTCAATACCAAACAAGTCTCCACTGCACCTCTCTCCTACACACTCCAAACTACACCCACAACAAGTTTTGGCGCCTCCATGACTTATATATGGCTGTGAGAGCCCTCCCAAGTGTAAAACAAATATACCAATCACGATTGTAGTTTCATTTTCGTAGTGAGGCATGTGGTTTGAAATACCAAAATTCGTATTTAATTTCACGAAAATTCGTGAAATATCGTCGTTTTCAAACAAACTTCTCTACGCCATTCGTAGTTTACCTACGACTCTACGACAATACGAAAACATGTGTAAACCAAAATACGAATGGCTACAACATCGAAAAATACGAATTTTTAACATACGACTTTATAGTAACTAAAACCCCGGAACACGACTTTTTTATGAACACTACCATTCGTACTCATTCGTATTCGGTTGTAAGTCAAATATGAATACGAATTTTTAGGTTTTCCAAATTGGTAAATGTCCCCCAATATGTCTTATAATAGTGCCCCCATGTCATAATATATCATACTGTAATACCAACATTTTATAATATGTCCCACAGCAGTCACCTAATTGTAAGGACAAAAATCACGCTCCATAGTAGAGCACCATAGTAGAGCACAATTCCACTTCTCCCATTGGTATGGGTCATTGGGTCGACACATATTAGGGTGAAATACATTAGGTTTGACCACAGAACACTTTCCGCAACACTGGGAGCATTGGTAGAGGGACTCCCGGATCACATACCCGGAAGTCCAGGCACCAGAGTGCATCACAAAGGGCATCTATTTCTGGGAGATCTGTCCTTTGCATTACAAATCGCATATGTTAGTGTCTATGCGAAAAGCATTGGCACAATGGATGGCGGGATGTACCGCAAGTGGTACATCCTGCCCCCTGTCTCCCTCTGGCTTCTCTCACACTTTTACCTGTCCTTAGGTCTCCTCTATTGTATCACCTCACCAGTTTCTTTCTCTAGTGACTCCTGCTGCCTGTATGCTGACAAGTGTGTCTCCAGACTGACGCTTGATGTTATGGGCGTGGAGAAGAAGCAGTGAGGTATCTGTAACATTACCACCATTTGCTGACAACATTCGGGGACACTGGTCATCACAGGAGCAGGTGAGCAGAACATAGTGACTGGGGAATATGTCCCCCTCTCTCTCATATGTCTCCCTCACTCACTGTCCCTGGTAAGAAAATGTATGAATGTTTCTGGATGCACCCACCTCATAGCAGTTACCCACTGGCTCCTTTGTCACCCTCTGATTCCTCTTTCCACCAATATCTCCCGGTCACCTCTGTCTGCCCTGACACCCACTAATGACCTGGGAACATGCCCCCCTTTCTCTCCCCATGTCTGCCTCGCTCTCTGCCCCTGGTCTCGACTCTCTCTCTATTTCTCTCTCTGCCCCTGGTCTCTCTTTTTCTCTGCCTCTCTGCCCCTGGTCTCTCTCTCTCTCTGCCCCTGGTCTCTCTCTCTTTCTCTGCCTCTCTGCCCCTGGTCTCTCTCTCTCTCTCTGCCCCTGGTCTCTCTCTCTCTTTCTCTGCCTCTCTGCCCCTGGTCTCTCTCTCTCTTTATCTGCCTCTCTGCCCCTGGTCTCTCTCTCTCTGCCCCTGGTCTCTCTCTCTTTCTCTGCCTCTCTGCCCCTGGTCTCTCTCTACCTTTCTCTGCCTCTCTGACCCTGGTCTCTCTCTCTTTCTCTGCCTCTCTGCCCCTGGTCTCTCTCTCTCTTTCTCTGCCTCTCTGCCCCTGGTCTCTCTCTCTGCCTCTGGTCTCTCTCTCTCTCTGCCCCTGGTCTCTCTCTCTTTCCCTGCCTCTCTGCCCCTGGTATATATATAGTATAAAGCACGTTCCCAGCAGCAGGCCCAGAAGTGTCCCAAATTTATAGTTTGCAGGGAGGCGCAAAAACACCCTAGCTCCAGCCCTGCTCGGGGTGATGCTGCAGGGGGAGGTGATGATGATGTGCAGGGGGGGTGATATACATATATATACAAATATACCTGCTATCTCCCTGTCACCCCAGCTTCCCCCGTTCCCCGCTATCTCCCTGTCACCATAGCCTTTCCAGTCACCCCAGCTTCCCCAGGCAGTCATCTGATATCTGCGTCACCCCAGCTTCCCCAGTCACCCGCTATCTCAGTAACCCCAGCTTCCCCAGTCACCCGCTATCTGCATCACCCCAGCTTCCCCAGTGACCCACTATCTGCGTCACCCCAGCTTCCCCAGTCACCTGCTATTTCCATCACCCCAGCTTCCCCAGTGACCCACTATCTGCGTCTTGCTCAGTCACCCGCTATATCCTGGTCATTATTTCATTACTGCTCCCGGCATATGGTATACTATGTAATGGGTGTGTGACGTGTAATCGGCATTACATTATATTGCATTACATTACATTGCATTACAAATTTCCTTTAGTAAATCTCCCCCTATGGGGAAAATTTCCTGAAGGAAATTTGTAAAAAATAGGTGTAAAAATAGGTTTATTTGTATCCAGAAATACGCCTATTTTTGACATTTACTATCCCGAAAATACAGCAATTCGTATTCGTATTGATGTGCTATCAATACGAGTACGAATTGCCGTATTTTCGGGATAGTAAATGTCAAAAATAAGTGTATTTTTGGATACAAATACACCTATTTTTTACAAATTTCCTTTAGTAAATTTCCCCCATAATCAAGGTGTAAACTAAAAGTGCAGAAAAGGAGTAACAATCTTTCGAGATGCAACATGCAAAAGTAAAAGATACATTTCTAGTGTAACATCCTACTCATTTAAAGGAGAAGGGAAGTAGGAGGGAGAAGGAGTGGGTGGGACCAAAAAAAAGAAAAGAAAGGGAGGTGTGTTCATAATTATACCTTGTGTTTTGTTTTTTGTTTTGTTCTCGCTGTTTGTTTTTCGATGTATTAAATAGTGATGTGTTAAAGATGGCAATTACATTAGGAAATGAAAGACGACAGTAAAAAGTAAGAGTTTGTTAAATATAATAAGACGTAAGATATGAAAAGTTTTTGTTCACTTTGGTGAGAGTAAATCTAGGATCGGTTCCTTGCTAGGGGGTAAAGTTGTTCCCTATCTCTAGGGGAAGGTGGAAGGGAAAGTAAAGGGTAAGAAATGGTTTTTCAAAGAATGATTCAACAAGGTGGGAAGAACTTCCAACAGGGACAGTAAGCAAAACGGTTGGGCCTTGGAACAAGGCTGGTTCTAGTATGCGTATTGTGTATGTATGGTTGGTTATTTTTAGACGGTAATAAGGTATAATGCCGGGTATATTGCATGTAGATTTGTGAACTGTATGTTAGTCAGGGACTTAGGGCCTTATTCTAGTTCACTCTTTCTGACAAAATCCTTCTTAGATGGACAAAACCATGTGCACTGCAGGGGGCAGATGTAAAATGTGCAGAGAGAATTAGATTTGGATGAGTTATTTTGTTTCTTTGCAGGGAAAATACTGACTGCTTTATTTTTACACTGCAATATAGATCTCACTTTGAAGTAAAACCCCACACAAATCTAACTCTCTCTGCACAAGTTACATCTGCCTTACCTGCAGTGCACATGGTTTTGTCTATCTAAGAAGGATTTTGTCAGAAAGAGTGAACTAGAATAAGGCCCTTAGTCTTGTGTGTGTTCTTGTAATTTGTATTGTGATTATCTGTGTATTTATGGAGAAAAAAATCTTTTTATGTGACAAATTGGGGGAAATTTACTAAAGGAAATTTGTAAAAAAATGTGTATTTGTATCCAGAAATACACTTATTTTTGACGGGATGCAGTTTAAATCCCGGCGGTCGGGATCCCGGCGTTCAAAATCCTGACGCCGAAATCCCGACACTTTCTCCCCCCGTGGGTGTCTACGACACCCTCGGAGGGAGAATAAATTAGTGTGCCGAGCATAGCGAGGCACCGGGCCCGCTGCGTGGCGACCGCAGCGAGCCCGCAAGGGGGGGGGGCGATCCACGTCCCCCTCTTGTCGGGATTTCGGCGTTCGGGATTCCAGCATCGGGATTTTGAACGCCGGGATCCCGACAGCCGGCTTTTCATGCCGAATCCATTTTTGACATTTAATTTCCCCAAAATTAGGCAATTCGTATTTGTATTGATAGTACATCAATACGACTACGAATTGCCGTATTTTCAGGATAGTAAGGGGGAGATTCACTAAAGGAAATTTGTAAAAAATAGGTGTATTTGTATCCAGAAATACACTTATTTTTGACATTTACTATCCCGAAAATACGGCAATTCGTATTCGTATTGATAACACATCAATACGAATACGAATTGCCGTATTTTCGGGATCGTAAATGTCAAAAATAAGTGTATTTCTGGATACAAATACACCTATTTTTTTTACAAATTTCCTTTAGTAAATTTCCCCCTAAATGTCAAAAATAAATGTATTTCTGGATACAAATACACCTATTTTTTTACAAATTTCCTTTAGTAAATTTCCCCCTTTGTGTCAAGATTTGTTGAATAATAATAAAGACTCAATTAAAAAAACAAAAACATCCTACTCATTTAGAACCACTCCTTGCAATTACAGTCACTTTTTGATTGCTATTGATTTTTACTATATGTATCACATTTTTTTAACAATTCCTTAGCAGTATTTATAAATATAAGAAATAGTAATACAGGTTGAGTATCCCTTATCCAAAATGCACGGGACCAGGAGAATTTTGGATAATGGATTATTCCGTATTTCGGAATATTTTAATATTTCAATGATGTGTTTTGAAGTATCTTGCATGTATGCTCTATAAACACATCAACCACATAAAATGCACAAGGTTCAAAAAACAAGGTTTCAAAACATGAAACAAAATTTCATATTGAATTTGAATGCCAAGCAATCATTGTCTTGCATATATAGAGTACCAGTTACATATCATGTCCTCAGTAGTGCTGTTACAAATGTCCCAATGAGTTTTTAGCAAAAAAATTTTTTTTTCCACTTTCTGGAATGTATGGTTTTTGGAATAATTTGGATAACGGATATTAGGATAAGGAATACTCAACCTGTAATAAGATAATATATAATTTTTTTTTTTTTTTTATGTGTTCACACATTATAGAAAAAAAAAGGAAAAAAAAAAGGAGCTAAATAAATAGGAGAAAAAAGGAGCAAAATAATAGTATTGAGAGTCATAATAACTTATCATTGGGTTTCTTAGTGCAGCTCTTACAGACAACCAAGTCAATAAAGTCAGAAAGAATCATGTGACATTCAAGTGGCTATCTGATACATCAATTAATGCTTTATAATTGAAATAGAAGATTTAGAGCCTGATTCAGACCCACTTGCTAAGCAGCGTTTATTCTTTGCCTAGCGAGCAGGTAAGCGGCAGTACTAATATTTCTGTTCCTTTATAGCAGGGATGGGGAACCTTCGGCCCTCCAGCTGTTGTTAAACTACACATCCCAGCATGCCCTGCTACAATTTCAGAATGGCCATGTGTAGTTCAACAACAGTTTGTTCATCTAGAAGAAAAAAATTCTTTACAGTCAGAACAGTCAAACTTTGGAACTCTCTTCCTGAAGAAGTGGTGTCGGCAGACACTATAAATACATTTAAAATAAGGTTGGATAAACATTTATTGGTTAAAAACATCCACGGGTACGCATAAGTAACAATCTGTCTTTAAAATATCAGAACATACTATACAACAAGGGATTAGCTACTATAAACATAGGTTGAACTAGATGGATGCAAGTCTTTATTCAGCCTCGCCTACTATGTAACTATGGGCCTTATTCTGGTTCGTGCGGCTGGGCCGTACGCGTACGTTCCGGGGTTTTTATTGATCTGCGCATGCGTACCATCTCCAATGCGCAGGTGCGACCACTCCACAACGCTCACGGACGGGTCTTTCCGTGCGAAAAAACCTGTACGCGAGAGTACGGTCATTGGGGGCGGCATAGGGGCGTGTTGAGGGGAGCGGCCGAAATAATGAGGGAAAATGGGCGTAAACATGGGCGTACACGGGGGTGTGCACCAAAAATGAACGGTGCTACTACCGCTCGATCGGCGAAAGCACCGTTCATTTCGGACACAAAACAGGCGGCCGCCAACCGCCACCTCAGACCACCCCTACAGATACCGCATGAGAGCGGACGCCTGGGTCTGCTAATTAACGCTGATTACTACTCAAACACATACACCTGAATGTAATAAGCAATGCTGCAGTCTATTAAGTCCAAACCATTATTTTACTACCTGCAAGCCACACACAGCACTCAAACACATTGGAAGCTTATCTTTCTATACTTCCCTACATTTAAAGGTTTGTTTAATTTAAGGTAAGAATCTTTTTAAGACCTGCTTATATATGCTAAGGTAGGTATTTGTTAAACATTTATACACATTCACTACGTGTTTTCATAGACTTTACACAGTAGCACACTCAATCTACACAAGTCGACATGTGTCAACGTGTTCACTCTAATACAAACATAGGTTTTGTATTTATGATACAAATACATAAACCACATCTAACAGCTACAAAGGATGTTTCAGCAATGTTATAAGCCCATGCCCACTATTTTGCACACAATCTTTGTATAGTACTCAAAATACAGAACTGTACCACTTTCTGATCTGCTATGAATTGGATGTTACTACAAGATGTAAGATGCCACCAATCACATTATTGCAATCACATCTCTCTAACAAAGGATTCCTACATCTGCTTATGACACTGTAAACTCATATATATTTAAATAGTTAAACATGTTTGTTCACAAGCAATTTTATCATGTTTGGCCGATTCACACATCTTTAACATACCTGTACCAAGACATGACTGTTTTTTTAGGGAGGACACATATGCATTCCTACACAAATGCCCCTTTTGACCCTTGTTTGTCTACCTCACCCACTCCATGAGGAAATCATTGTTCTGGACCTGCTTTTACCTACTAATGTAGGAGCTACCTCACCTGCACACAAACTGCTTTCTCACCTATTAAGTTGCTCTGCACATGTGCTGACACAAACTAATTAGCTGGGAAAAGTTGGATATGAACATGTGAATGGCCATGGAGAGGGTTACACATGGGAAACTTCTACCACACTTCAAGAAATGCACAAAAATACCCTGGTCAGTAAGTACACATAAATGTATTATTTGTTTGACACAAGAAATTACACATACAACAATTGTGTGGTAATTGGGAAAATAAATGTATTTGCTGTTCAGCATCACAGCTTATTTGCCACTTTAATGTCATAAATAAAAATAAAATATAAAATATAGACAAAAATAACAATCAGCCAGAACAAGAGGTTGCATATCTCCAAACATGTGTTACCCTGCAAATGCAATGGTGAAAGAAATGTGTACACCAGAATACGAACTGCAACAACCAGGGTGAATACTAAGCATGATACACACCACCAAAAATTTAACCTGCATTTCTAGAGGTCAAAATAAGAACTTTACTGCCCATGGCACGAAAATGGATCGATGGCCAACTCAGGAAGTGGATGTCCAGTGCAATTTAAACATTTGGGGTCCAACCACAGAGGAAGTGAACCAGGTGTAATTATTTAGGCCCTTTTTTCCCCTTTTTAGATGGGGCCTTGGGGACAGGGGCCTTTGGCTCTGATGGCTTGCGCCGTCTTCCCCTAGTGGACACAGGAGGGTCAGCAGAGGTGGAAGGTTGGGGAGCAGCTTGGGCTGGCCCAGCAGAAGGGGGATTGTCCCTTAGGGACCTGGCGGTGGTGAGCAGCTCCACCAGAATGTCATTCTGGCGGCTGATTTGTTGGGCAATGCTTTGCATGCCAGCCGCCAGAGTGTCATTTGTGTGATTGAAGGCCTCACACTGCTGCCTGTTTGTGGCCTTCCAATCTGCCAGAAACTCCCCAACCTGCTGCTGACGGACCGAAGCCTCCTCCCCTTGCTGCTTAATCCTCTCCAGCATCACCATCCACCTGGCATCCGATGTTTCCTGTGGCTGGGGGTGTCGTGTTGGTGGAGGCTGGACCACTTGCTCCACCTGTGGCTCTGCAGAGGAAGATGCTGCCGGTTCATCCTGTGTTACTGCTTCTTCTAGGACAATAATTGAAAACAATGTCACCATCACATACACACAAAAAACTATCTTACCAAATACAATGCATTACTGTGACTTACCATCAAAAGCAGCATTAAAGACCTCCACCGGGAGCTCAATATCCATATTGGATATCCCCCTGACCTCGGCCACATCAATGACATCCAAGGCATCCTGCTCCAGGGGGGTATATTCCAAATTATCTGGCATAGGCCCCCTCCCGGTGGACATGCTGTAGTTGTACCGGTCAGTCATCTTCCTCTTCAGTGTAGTTTTGAAGTCTGACCACCTACAAGTTCAAAAATACAAATATCACCATGAGATATGTGCACCACTGTGCTAGTGAACATCATGACTACGTTACATTTCCTAGTGTGGGTGATCTTATGTTTTTTAGGCATATGTTTCCCACACACACATTAATGTCTCCATTATGAGGAATTTCAGTATCTCATCTCATTCATTAGGCCACTAAATGCACATACATAGATCACTATGCAGAAAGGACATCATCCATGGGCAAATTATGCACCTCCACCTTCCACCATAGCTTGCCAGTGTTGTTATTATGGAGTAATTTAACTAAGGGAAGGCATACTGGGATGTGTAGTTTCTCACCAGCTACATGTGCACAGTTTGGACATTCTTGTTTCAGTAGCATCATATGGAACATGTTACAACAACTCTTTTTCAACAACACACTTTCTGTTGTCCCATCACATACTTCACATGAGCAGAACTGTGCCCATAACCTCACATCACACCAATGGTGCATGTTTCATATATAAATGTGGGTTATTAGACATGGTTGTGTTCACATGTGACATTGAAGTGTAGCACTATCTACAAACACACCTTTCTATTATTCTCCAAACATACATGTAACATATGTACACACATATGACATTATCAGGGGGAAAAACACACTTGCCTTTTCTTCACTGATAGCCAATCTCTGACCAGTGGTGACACCTGGTTCACTTCCTCTGTGATCTTCTCCCAAAGGTTTCTCTTTGCACTGGCACCCGGCTTACTGGTTGGCAATTCGATCCATTCTCGTGCCCTGGGCACTAAAATTCTCAATTCTGCCTCTAGAAATGCAGGGTTTCTCTTTTTGGTGGTGGTATCCTGCTCAGTCCTCGCCCTAGATGTTGCAGCTCGTTTTCTGGTGGCCCCAGTTCTCTCATCATGCACCTGCTGGGTCACACCTGTTTGGAGAGATGCAACCTCTTGTTCTGGCTGGTTACTTGGCCCTTGTGTAGCTGGTGGAGTTGCAGTAGTGCCTGTTAGTGAGGGGCCCCCTTGCTCTTGGGTCCTCCTTGTCCTCTCCTGCTCCCTCTGCCTCAACCTTTCAAGCAAGGATTCTGCTCTTGCTCTCTGTAGAGCGTCCTCAGCTGCGGAATCATCTGAGCTAGACATGTTTGCGGCAATTTTGGCCTGCATCTGACTGGATATTTATATGGTAAACTCCCGCCATGAACAAGGGGGCGTATATTTTTCCCCGCAATGTAGTAGCTAATTTACGCCGATATTTCCCGCCGATAATTCCCGCTTAAATTACGCAGGTCTCAACGCACCTGAACATTCACCTGTACATGCACATACACAGGTTGTTGACCATTGTGTGCTACATGGTTAAATGTGTGCACCTGTCATTCCAATGATTAGTGTTTTCAGGTGGTATCTGTTGGAGTTCGTGTATGCTTTCTGAATCACATTTAAAAACATAACAACGTTATAATGCTTTCCTTACATATGTTATGAGGATGAATTTGTCATACATCAACATGTTGTATGTGCCTTGTTATCAGCGTATGTATTAGTAGATGGTTGCGTGTATTATTTTTAGCACACTGTATATACAGTACGTTTCTCTATAAATTGAAAGCATACTGTTTGTTATGGTGTGTGTATATCGGAACGGTCCGCGTAAGTTTCTATTCGCATACATATTGTTAATGTAAGAAGGATTAATAAAGTTAATACTAAACAAACAAGTTTTTAGACCAATCAGCAACCACCAAAAGTTATATATGTACCTACAATTAATAACTGCGCCATTGCCAATATGTCTTCAACCAGGGCTAACTCCTTGAAAAAGGCTTTTGACAGCCGAAACGCGTTGGTCCTCAAACAGCACCACCCGCACAAGAGGGAACATCACCATTTACAGGACAAGTTTCCTCCGTCGGGAGTCGAGCGCACCATTCTGCAGGTGACGTCACCCGGGAATCGCCGCTGGTCTCGCGAGACCCGATACCCGGAAGTGACGCCGAGGACAGAGTGAGTGGAACCGCCCGTACAGACACAGCACCGGGAGAAGCACGCTGCGGCTGCAGCGTCACCCGGACAGCTTCACCCAACACACCCACCAACAAGGGAGGAGGAACGATCGGCTTCCCAGGACTGGGAAAGCCGCTTCACCCGCACTAGAGGTCCACCCAAGGGAGGATCCAAGTGCTTGTGCACCCGGAACTATCGCACAACCCCGCAACGCTGACAGGGTAAGAAGCAGGCCAGCGGGACGCCGCTCCCTGCTTATCCCCAGCACGCACCCAGACTGTGACTAAGCCCTGTTTAAGGATACACCTGCTGAGAGACATAAGCCCTTTTTGGGCTTATGGTACAAAGGGATCTGTTGATACCCTGATACCCTTAGGGGCTCTCAGTAGTGGTACTCAACGGGCCACCCAATCCATTATCCCCACAAGACATCATTGCACCCCATGCAACAGTTTATGTTTACTATTATTATTATTATTGCACTATTTACTTAAATAAACATTTTATGCATCAAATACACCCTTTCTCCTTTTCTTATTCACCTTATTTAGTATACCCAGGCAGCGCTTCAGCCCAACCCAATTTCTCTTGTATGACCCATAGGGGGCACGGGACACCCCTTAGGCTAAGCAGCGCCAAACCACGACACACAGGGGAGCGCAGTATACCCACCTCTAACACTGCTAACTCCTTTTCTACCCAGGAGCTGGTGGCCTTGGTTGAGGTCATGGACCGGCGCCTGGGGCCCAGGGGCCCATATGTGCCCAACAGGGACAAGCGGCGGGCATATAATGCTGCCCGCCGGCTAATCTATGCCCGGACCGGCGTCCGCAGAAGCCTGGGGCAAGTGGAGCGGCGCTGGTCTGACCTGCGCCGGCGGCAGCCAGTGATGCTAAGCTCAATTCGCCGCCATATTGGCCTATGTAAGTATATATTAACAAATATGTCTGCGTTTGTTAGCAATGATTTCTGTAGTTTTTATAAATATGTGCATGAGTATGTGGGTGTATAGGGGTGTATATGGGGTGTATAGGGGGTGTATATGGGGTGTATAGGGGGTGTATAGGGGTGTATATGGGGTGTATAGGGGGTGTATATGGGGTGTATAGGGGTGTATAGGGGTGTATAGGGGGTGTATAGGGGGTGTATTGGGCGGGTATATGTAGTCCCTCTGTTTTTGGGTGTAGCATATCAATTAGTTAGCATGATAAATGTATTAAATTTAACTGAAATGATAATTTGTAAGGTTATGAGCATGACTAATGTGAATTTTTCTATCCCCCATTTTTATGAAACCCAACCTTCGATTTCTATGCCATCAACATGAACATTTCAGTACGCGCAAGGGCACGCATGGCAGCCCGGGAGGAGGCAGCCCGGGAGAAGGCAGCCCGGGAGGAGGCAGCCCGGGAGGAGGAAGAGGAGGAGACATTGGGGCCTGCTGGTGCCCACCCCATTTCAACATCCCCTTCCACCATCCACTCCCCTACCCCCACCCACACCCCTACCCCCACCCCTACCCCCACCCACACCCCTACCCCCACCCCCTCCCCACCCCATTTCCAACCCCCCTACACCTCCCCACCACCCACCCCCAAACCTCTCCAATCCCCACTCCAACCCACTACCTCTATCCCAAGTCCAATCCCATCCCCCTTGCTCCTGACCCCCCCAACCACCGGACACCCAACCAGTGGTGAGCAGGATGGCTCAACTAGCCGTAAGTAAATAATGTGGCTAATGTTTACCTACACATTTCTACACATAAACAATCACAACAACCACATATGTGTATCCAACATCAACATTAGTTGCAACATATCACTGCAGGGCGACCATGAGGTGTGGCCTGTCCTTCTCCAGGAACAAGGGTCCCCTTGGTGGTTGAGTGTGGCCATGCCTCACCCCTTGAATAATTGACATAACAGTACATCCAATGACATATCCGACATTAGTGGTGTTGTAGTTATGTGGGTCCAGGTGTTGTGTAACTCCACTTCCCAGCATGTTGTGCAACATTAATTTATAGATTGTTTTGTTAATAGTGTGTGAGGCCATGCAGATGCATGCTTTACAAACATAGCTTTAGGCCTATAATTTGTACAGCAATGGCCAACATTTTACTAAGTAAGGAGTGCTTAAGCCGCAACAATGTCATAACCCTTAAATAGCACAGGTTAATTGTGAGGTTAGAGGTGATTCCACCAAAACAAAACTACCAATTGGGATACAGCATACATTCATCCAAGAAGGAGTAATTTATTTAATGTTATGTAATATGTACAGTATGTGTGTGTCAACAGAATAGTATTTAGGACCATGTTTACAGCATACCCATCTTCAATATAGTTGAAAAATGTATGTGGCCTTCACACTTAACTCACAACTTCTTATTATGTACAAATACAACAAACATTTGTGTATGTTATCTATTAATAATTTTTTTTTATCCCTTTACTACAGACACTGAACAGCACCAGGAGGAGGTGGCAGTCATAATACAGGAGATATTCCTGACTCTCCTGTACCTCCACATCCTGTTTTGCCAACTCGAGGCCCGCTTATAATTTTATTTTCAAAGTTTTTCAGTTTATATGTAAATAATAAATATTTCTGTTCAGAGAGAAGTTGCCTGTGTTGTTATTCAAAAATATGTTTGCAGGTTTGTAAGGGCAGGTACATACAGATGTGTCATGTAAGTTATATTTGTATTTTGAGGTGAGGGGTAACGATTGCTGTGTGAATGTGTGTGTTTTTGAGTTAAATAACACATAGTGAAAATGCATGAATGTTTAATGTTGTTAGATTAAAACATCACACAAAACATCAGGGTAGGTATACATGTTAAAAAATCAGATCAAACTAATTATGGACATAATTTAGTACATATACACAAACACCAACATAACTTGATTTAAAAGTAACAGCAATGTGGGGACACATAGATAGTGATTAAAATGCAACATTAGAACATAATAAATATGCATGTAATGAGGGTTAAAATGTTGTTTTATTAGGGTCTTTATTAAGGTAGACAATTGAGTTAATAGAAAACAATAATTGAATAACAATTAGAATAATTAATTAATTGTCTTAATTATAGTTGAAAGGCAAGATTTGCAGGTCCATATATGTGAAGGGTATGCCAGCGTGCACGGACGTACGCTCACTCTCACGAGCGGTGACATAAGCTGAGTTTTCCATTGAAAACAATAGCGACCCGTCCGTGCAAGCTGGCGTACGCTCAGATTTCCGCAAGAAGTCGGCGGGAAGATGGACGAGAGACGTCCGTAAGCGGTGGCGTACGCTCTGTTGTACGCCAGTTGTCGGAGTCTAAGGGGTGATCCGTCCGTGTACGTTGGCGCACGCTCAATTGTACACCACTCCCCTTTGTCGGTGTTTGTGCCCGTACGTATGCGGCTGTTTTGTGGGTGGACTTTACCTCAACGGCCGCGTACGGAGAGCGTACGTTGATATGGAACGTACGCACGTTTGGCCGCACCAACCAGAATAAACCCCTATGTAACTATGTAACTATGTAACAGCTGGAGGGCCAAAGGTTCCCCATCACTGCTTTAGAGAATACATTATCTCCATCCTGTACCTTGTAAAAATCTTTGGTACATTTGAAAAATTTTACTATGGACCCCCTTTACCTTCTTTACTCCAAACTATACATGTTAAGATCTTTTTTTTTTTCTGAGCTCATTTTGTGATGTAAGTCATGCACCTTCTTTGTGTAAATCTAATGTATATTTATCCATCTGGATATACAGTATGGGGGATAGATATTCTGTAATGGAGACCGAGATCGCTGGAGATGCGCGATGTTATGCCTTGTAAATGATCGACCCTTTAAAGAAATGTCTGAGCTCAGCCACATTCCGCACATCTGGCAATCTTGGACTCCATTACATCCCACCCCTGGTCTCCAGAACTAGACACAGTACAGTTGTATGTTTTAAAGGATAATCTACTAAATCTTCTTGTAAACTATTAGCATTCATATTAAAGATTGCTATAAGATACATATCTGGGACAATGGACCTTATTCTGGACCTTTCGCTCCCCTGCATGTAGCAACATGCCTGAGAACAGGTGAGTGCAACACAGTGATGGCATTCTCACTCTCCATGGAGGAAGCACAGGGGAAAATAATAAGAGATGTCTTAATATACATTTATATGTTGTGAGTAATGTAATTGTGTTAGAGTTCATTTTTCTAAATAAATAAATAAATCTGATTATGGAGTTTGGAAGGCGCGATTTAATATTTTCTATATCTTTATTTATTTTTAATATGACACGTATGTAAGCTATATTACATTTATTTAACATTGATAAACCATCTTGCATATAATTTAATATGGCAATTAAGTGCAGAGAAATACATGTAGATAGCAGTTTATACTATCCTGTGCTCAACACATCCCACCATGGTGTCTTTTACATAAAAATAAAATATGTTGTCCTGTTCTGTAAAAGGTATAATTTCTCTTTCGACATCTGTAATTTACATAATCCAGTATGTTCTAGGAAGGTGATACCTTTATCAAGATTATCCTCTGTAGCATTTTAAAGATCTTTAAATATTTTAAAAATAATTTAAAATGTTTTTGATGATCTACTATCCTATTGTTCAAAATGTTAATCTAAAGCTAACATTTTTTAGAGGTAATGTGTGTTTTTACAAAGTAAAGGCATCATACATTAGCCTGAATTGTCCTAATGGCAAGTCAGACCTAATTGTCCCGGCAGCTCCCCAGGAGAGCTCACCTGTGACTAAGCACTTCATGTGCCAACTTTTGCATGTTATACATTGCATGCGATTTATCATATGCAACTCTCGGGGAGCTGCAGGTGGAAGGAGCAGGGGGCTGGCGGGGGAACAAGGGGGATGCCCAGAACCAGAGAGCCAGGCAGTGGGAGCAGGGGGGCGGCACTGGGAATCGGGCAGGGGAAGCTGCTGCCGGGCAGTGCCAGCAGGAGCACTTTAAAAAAAAGTCGATACAAATGAATGGGCATCTACTGATTGGCTGAGACCTGATTGGCTGATTGGATGATAAGGGTTTCAGTCAATCAGTGGCTTTCTATTAATTTATATGGGATTTTTTTCTTAAGCACCCCTGGTGGTGCTGCCTGGCAGCGGCTTTCCCTGCCCGGCTCACTGGTTCCCTCTGCTGCCCCCTGCTCCTTCTGCCCAGCTCTCTGGTAGCCGGCATCCCCCACCCAGCTCTCGGCTGCACATAAGATTTAGCAAATCTTATGTACAGCCTGTCCGGCCTCCTGACTCTGATCCGATACATACAGGACCGTGCATCGGGTTGGACGGGATGTTTACATGTGCGATTTGAGCTGATTTCTTGGCCCCATTCATCCGAATCGAGTGACATCGTGCCCAAATCGCATAGTGTATGGGGGCCTTTAGGCCCCCATACACTATGCGATTTTGGGATGATCTCATCCGATTTCGGCACTTTGGGCCGATAACCGGGTGAAATCGTCCCAAAATTGCAGATGTGTGACATCTGATCCGATCCGATGCGGTGCCGATCAGGGAGGTCGGACGGTCAGCACATAAGATCACTTCCGACCTCCAGACTGACCGGGGGAGCAGTGGGATCAGCAGCGCTCATAAGGGGGACGCCGGAGCGGGCAGCGGGTCCTGGCGCTTTAAATAGCTGGCGGCGCCAGTGAGTGCTGACCTGGCCAGGCGGTGTTATCAGCAGTGCTGTGGGACAGGCAGTGCAGTGGCGGACTGGCGGGTATTCGATTTTTAAAATACCTGTCAAATGACTGACCGTTCTCTGATTGGCTGAGAGCTCTCAGCCAATCAGAGAACGGCCAGTCATTTGACAGGTATTTTAAAAATCTAATACCCACCACTGCACTGCGCGTCCCCGCTGCTGATGTCTGTGATTACACCGCCCAGCCAGGTTAGCACTCACGCCACCAGCTAGTTAAAGCATCAGGACCCGCTGCCTGCTCCGGCGTCCCACTGATGAGTATTACCACCCGCCCCACTGATGAGTATCACCGCCTGCCCCCTGCTCCTCACCGCCCGCTGCAGCTCCCCGTTACATGTGATAAATCGCAAGCGATTTATCACATGTGAATTGGCTCATCAAGTGCCAAATTGTATGTGAGCCTCCCGGGGAGCTGCCAGGCGGCTCACAGGTGAATTGGGTCCGACTTGTCCTAAGGACAAGTCGGCCTAATGTATGGGGGCCTTTAAGCTAAAAGTTTACCTGATTTATTACCCACTCTAAAATGTATGTTTCATTGGTAATCTCTTCTCAAATGAGCATGGTCTTCACAGAAACTCTCATATGACATGATTTTATCATTATATTGCATGTGGAATTAGTAATACATTAAGATATACTGTACATATACATTAGTTATTTTTTAATTTAAATAAAATCCATAAGCAGTACAAATGATGTAATGGTTAGCATTAGCGACTCACAGCAATTAGGTCATTTCTCCCATAATCCAAAAATATACTAATACTATAATTGGTTCCCAACAAAAAATGAACCATAGTGTTTAAGTGTGCGCATGTACATGTATTTAGGGCAGACTACATGGTTCAAATAGTTCTTGCAGTATCTGCCGTCAAATTCTATGTTTCTATAATATTTATTGTCTTACTTTATAAAATCTTGGCTGCTTCCCAAAATATGTTTATTAATGGCAGATTTTCAGTTTTAATATATATTTAGATATATTTACCTCCTGTTAGCTTGTTGTATTATTGAAAATGTATTTCTTTGAGCTATGTATAGGTTGAATTAATTGTAATATGAGTCAAGTAGGGTGTAATGTAAAATAATAATATTTTCTGTATGAGCTTTGCTTACTCTATGGCTAAAGTGGCTGACTTAAGGAGTCCAGTTTGTGTCAGGTCAATTCCTTATTCTAAAAATAATAAATTACCATCCACCACAACAAATCAATAAGACACAACACTTTCCTCTTAATAAGTTCTTAAGATCAGTTGAGTCTCTCCTTTCTTTTCCAGTTCTTTCTTAAAAAACACCAAACAGAACAAATATTGTGCAATATTGTCTGATAACCAAAATCTGTTTTATTATTCAAAAGTTCCACTTACATGTAGTAATATTAAAATCTCATATTAATCCACACATATGGAAACTCAGCTTTTCAATTCATATTCTTCCATGAGTCGAACACTAAAAGGAACTTAAAGTGCAGAGAAATAGTGAAATATTGTTTTCCAACAAAATATAAATGTATTATTAAAATGCACTCACAAAATAAGAATTTAATTATTTAGGATTCTATAATGGAATTTTTCCTCCCGGAGGCCAGAACCATGTGGGGAAGTCCTTATGATGTCAAAGGGGGGAGGTTACAGTCCAGTTACGAAAACTGTCTACACCTCCTTCATATTAGTCTCACCAACCAATTGTTCTATCTTCAGCTAAACGAGACAGTGGCGTAAGTTCATCCCAGTTGCCCGGAGGCAAGGTAAGTACTGGTGCCCCCCCAAATAGCTCATTCAGTAAGGTGTCTGTCTCCAGTAAGGTCATGGGTCTAATACAGGGTGTGACACTTGCAAAAATGATGTTAGAAGGGGGAGTAAGCCACATTAGCAATATCAACTGCTTTCAATTAACTGATTCAAACTCAAAGGGAAGGAGAGGTGCCCCCTTGGGAGCAGGAGCCCGGCGGCAGATGACTCCATTGCCTCCCAGAGTTCTGCCCCTGAAACGAGAGTCTTTTGCTTTAGTGCTTTCCGACAGTATAGTCCTTCCTCAGAAGCATAAGGCTCAATGCTCCCTGGGCCTCTTTTATACCTCATCTAAATGATGTCTTATTGATTTGTTGTGGTGGTTGGAAACTACTGGTGGATCTATTTTTAGAACACATTATCTAAATTTATCCTGAATATTATTGTGGAGTTTTATGGTGAAGTGTTTCTATAAGATGCAACCATATTGGTTTTGTGCACGACAAGACAAAATATTTGTATTGCAATTCCTTATTCTACACATACATGGGTGAGGGGATCGAGGAAATTCAACATGTTGGAAATTCTCCATTTGTTGATGCCAACCAAAAAAATGTTTCGGATTGGTGAGTTTGGGATTTTTAACACTCACAGCCATATATCTATGACCCCATTAATGGTGTCACTGGTACTGTATTGTACTTTTGTAGTAGTGCACTTAAGAAGGTTAAGGGAATAATTAATAATCTAAAATGGAAAAAACTAATCACTTGATAACAGGACAAGTCATGGTTTCTGTGACTGTTTAGTAGCCAAACAAATCAGATCTAGTTGTGGTGATAAAAGCAAAAGGGGAAAACTAGACATCTGAGGGACTAATAGCAACAATTTGATAGGTGCGTCTGTACAGTGCCATCCAAGTATAAAAATAAAAAAGTGTGATAAAATCTAAAATGTATAAAACACTATAAAAGTTTTTTTTCAATGCTATTCAATTTGTACAAGCCAGCTACAGTTTAGTTCATGAAAGCATTTGTGATATTGGGTCAATAGTTCCCAAATCCTATAGTTTGGGTAAAAAAAAAAAAAAAATTCCAAAGACAATTTAATAGTATATTTAATTGTGATGATTTTTTTGTTTGTGTGTTTGTTTTTATTTTGGACTTTTCAAAATCAATTCCTTTTCTGTTCCAAATTCAAATTTATTTAATGTAGCCATTTTCTTTTTAGAATCTCTGAAATCACTGAGAATATTAAACCTCCCTCAATTGTTTTATTGTTTCAATCATCTCTATGAATGGTGAATAACAATGAATGTCATCACATGGCATAAACTAATTTTATTTGAAATATACTGAAGTTACAGTTTTAAACAGGAATCGTTCTCTAAAATGTGTGTTATCTACAGTTCTCTCTGCGGTATTCAATTTATTTTCGACATATATTAAGGGCTTAAAAGATCAATAGTTATGGCTGAAAATATGCGACAATGGTTGAACTATAAATAATATATCCATAATATAGCCATTGGAGCTAAACTATAATTGTACTTTGTAACTTCACCTAAATTGAACCTACAACGATAAGTACTTTAGTACACTTATTAACTTTTCTTAGTTGTAACAAGGCTGGGATGCCTGCCAAAGCTTTTACAGCTATACTAGTTCTTTCTGCAGTGTTATTGAAGAAACTATTTGCATTACCTTGGTTAATTCTTGTTTTTGGAGGAAAAGTATTTTATGCATTGCATGAGCTTGCCAAAATAGTCTATTGTGTTTTGTAGGATTGTGGTTGTTTCAATTAGCTTTAGGCTTTGTAAAGTCTTAGTCATTTATAGTAATACGTGTGAACTGTTAATCTGTATTCTGGCTAATATTTACAGTCACATTTTCCTTATTTTAGAATAAGAGAAAATAACAGAAATAAAGAAACACAAAGCAAGTAAGACATTATAAAAACAGCAACCTATGAAGATAAAGGCATTGTACGTTCTGTAAGTTTTCTTTTATCTTGCTTTTATGCAGCTTAGCAAAGTAAGATAAATTGTCTTTTTTTTCTTCTCAATACCGTTTAAATGGGATCTTTAATGGATTTTTGATTTGTGCATATGTAGTCCGTGTTATTGCAACAGCATACAAGATTCCGCATTTTTAAGGTTCTGAGCAGAAAAATCTAAATTAATCTACTTTAGACATTTATAGTAAAAAAAAAGAAGCAAAAATATTGTGCAAGGATATTATGGCTAAAGTATTGTATATGGCAAGTATAAATAAAATGCTGCAATAGTACAACTCGGTTATGCAGCATATGGCAAGGCTAGAGGGATCCCACTACAATTTCTAAAAAAAACTTATAGTAACTGTTGGCAAGATTTAATACAAACAGTAGAGATTAAGGTTGTCCTGCACAGATAATATTGTGAATTGTGTTGCTGTATCTCATATACAGATTATTGGGATACATTAGTTCCATCTCCTCTTTAATGTTTTTGTAACAATTTATTTACTCTGATTATATAAAAAACAATTCTAAACTTTTAATACCAATGATTTGTTTTAATTTTAACTATTTTCAGGGGGTTATTTTTCTTTCTTTGATCAATATTAGAGGTTCTTCTAGTGTGGATCATAATGTCTACAGCAACTAGGTCGACAAGCATTGGGTCGACACCACTAGGTCGACATGAAGCAAGGTCGACATGGGTCTAGGTTGACATGGGACAATGTCAACATGGGTCTAGGTCGACATGGGTTAAGTTGACATGGTCATTAGGTTGACACAAGCATTAGGTCAACATGGGCAAGGTCGACAGTCAAAATGTCGACATTGAGTTTTTTCGACAGTCAAAATAGTCGACATAGACACATTTTAAAGTGCACCACATCCCCTCGCAGTGCTCACAATGCTTCAGGCACACTATTTTATTCTCCCACCATTCCCTAGTGGATGGTAGGGCATGAAATACCGCCTGTCGGCACATGTCGGCTCAAAAATCTGTGAAAAATCCCATGTCGAACTTTTGACTGTCTACCTTGCCCATGTCGACCTAATGATTGTGTCAACCTATGACCTGTCGACCTAAACCCATGTCGACCTAGAACATTATTTTTCCATCATCTTTAAGGTAGATAAGACCAGTTCCTTTCCTATATTTTTAATAGGGTGCACCTGTCATCGACTGTGTTGATATGCGGGTAAAAAAACAGTGAAATATCCAATG
This sequence comes from Crinia signifera, assembly GCF_055691185.1. Lineage (NCBI taxonomy): Eukaryota > Metazoa > Chordata > Amphibia > Anura > Myobatrachidae > Crinia > Crinia signifera. Next base: position 80,047,221 of record NC_139219.1, on the reverse strand, counting down.
TTGACCTAATGCTTGTGTCAACCTAATGTCATGTCAACCTAGATCCATGTCAACCTTGACTCATGTTGACCATGACCCATGTCGACCTTGACCCATGTTGACCTTAACCCATGTCGACCTAGTGGTGTCAACCCAATGCTTGTCGACCTAGTTGTTGTAAACCAAACGATCCACACCCCTTCTCAATGGGTATATGTATAGTGGGAAATCCAAGACACATTGCTAGTGCTTCAATGGCCCCCTGTTGGTACAGTTGAGTCTCTCTGCTGCAATGTGTTTGCTTCCAGGTATTCCAACTCCTGTGATACTCTGTGCAGAGAAGGATACTCACCTCAGCAGTTCCTTGCCTAGCTCCTACATTCGATGTTCCAACCAACGTTCCTGCAATTGAAGTTGTAACCATCCCCTCCGCATGCAATGACCATCCATCATTCCTGCAATCGATGATCTAACCATTGTTCCCTGCATTCGATGTTTCAATCATCGTTCCTGTTTATTCAATGATATTATCATCACTCTCCAAGTTCTGATGCTACACACCAACGCTTCCAAGCTTCGGTTGTTCTAAGCATCACTCTCAGTGGCAACTCCAAGTAACCTACTTTTTTTTTCACTGTTATTGGCTTTCGCCGAATCCACGAACTTCATTAGTGCTCTGCACTGCATCTTGGATATCTCACTGCTTCACAGTCATTGTGTACCAATTACTGCTTCTGCCTACATTACTTCCTGACAGTTGCCAAGTACAGTCATCTCTGCCTGTTATCACCTGCTGAGCATTAATAAAGTCATTGTACTTTTACTCCTGTCTTCTTCATGCCTCTGGGTGCACTACATTACAATTAATGTACAAGGGTCTAATAAAGCCTCCCCGATTCATTCATCGGTCCGAGCCTATGCCTGAGGCCTTCATCCCATTGACTCAGACCCCAGGCGTGACATATGGATTTTACATACAAGTGCATTGGCATCTCCCCAAAAAATCTTTAGCCAGCCACCCAGGGAAAATAATAAAGTGTCCCTGTTCATAGCTCATCAGCAGCTGCCACTGTAGAAATATTATACCAGGCATATATACCCAACTCAGCTCAGAACTAGCCTCATCAGCTTATGTCCGTTGGACAGAATTATATGACCATGATAGGGCTAAAAGCATCCCTGAGACCCTATTATTGAGACTAGTCACAAACCAGGTGTCATTAGCAAGAACATAATAATCTTGCAGGCATCCATATTTGGGATACTTAAGATGCCCGTTAATGGAATTATAAATCTCACCTAGAAGCAAAATCATTGTATACTTTCATCTAAGTTAGTATATATATTTGTACAAAGGAAAAGTACTCTTCTTTATCAGTTTGCCTTAGCCAGCAACAATTGTAGTGACTTATGAAACATATATTACCATCCATGGATCCATGCCCACCATCAACTAATTAATGAATTGCAATAAATGACAATAGTTCTATGTCATGGTTCAAGAGGCATAGCCAGGGAAGTGAAACACTTATAGTATAGTAAATATAGTGGATACAATTCCTACTATAAACTGCAGTAGAGAACAGCCTTATACTATTTTCCGGAGCATACAATTTCTTAAACTAGACCTCCAATGGGCCCCAATGGTGTTGAGACCCGCTGGCGCTACATTGTTCAGATTTTGTATCCAGTAAGATTCTCGCTGTAGTAGTTTTAAATTTCTGTCTCCTCCTCTCCTATCTGTGGGAATTTGATCAATCATCATATATTTTAAACTTGATAAATTATGCTTGTATTTATGAAAATGTTGGTACTTGTGTAGTTTCACGGCGCCAGCATGGCGCTGTGCTACTTCCGGGTGTATGTTCGCCACAAAATATGATGCCAAAAATTAACTTAACTCCATGCCAACATGGATAGTTCATACCTCCACTATCCATGTACGCATGGAGTTGATTTTAAATAGCGTGGCGAGCGTAGCGAGCCACCGAGCCCGCAGCGGGACTCAGATGCACGGCGCCATGCTGGCGCTGTGAAACTACACAAGTACCAAAATGTTTTGCTGCAGGCTGTTCTGCACTTTTACCTTCGATGTTGCGCCATCCGGACTTTGAAGCTGCATATGGTTTTCCCAATATAGTACATACAAACACTGAACACTGTAGTGCCGGCAGGGCTCAACGAGCAATTACCGCTGACATGCTTTTTATGAATGTCTAACATGAGTTTGACTGTACTCGGATTAGTGTATGCTAGCAAGGCTCATGTATTGTAAATCTCAGATACCCTGGAACGTGTCCTTTCAAGGTATATTGCGAGTGGTGTAATTTTGGAAACGTTACGTTGTTTACAGGTTACTATGGTAACCAACTTGTGCCGGAGCCAATTCCCTCCTGCACCCTATACCGGAAGGGAGTGAAGGAGGAGGGACGAGGCACGGCTTGCACGGGAAAGGCACGAGAAAGGGGTGAGATAATGCTATATATATATATATATATATATATATATATATATATATGTGGTGATTGTTTCTGTATTCTGTATATCTGACGAAGGGTAAGTAAACCAAAAATGTTTATCACACAGTACTCAGTTGACTCAGTTATTCATTGCCAGCGAGTGCCGCCCGTCTATCTGCATATATATATATGTCTATTTGTTTGCTTTCTGTACTACACGTTTTGCCTCACTGTTATGTGACCAGCCGTCCTGAGGAAGGAGCTTCGGCTCCGAAACTGTCGACACAACTGGCTGTCGTCTGCACTTTGTTTTTTGCTTTGATGATTTAATACACGTTTTTTTGACACTGAGAGTGACGCCTCTTGTTCTCCTCTATTTGGATAACTCGCAGCTATATACCTAACGTGGAAGGCACCTCCACCCATTTTCCCTTGGCTCCGAGTGCCAGTCCCACTCGCTCTGTATTTATTTGGATTCCCTGCCAGGAACCCTAAGCGACAAGGCACCGGACATTTATCTGCTACTCTATTGCCCATTTTGGATATTGCAGATCCCAAACGGATTGGTGCATCCAGCACATTTCTCCGTCAACATGGAACCCAATTCCAACAGAGGTGACCCATCCACATTTTTGGAGTTACAAAAACGCCTCACTGAGACCTTATCCTTAACCCCTGACCAAGTCCAAGCCATTTTATTCCAGGAGGTCGACGCGTCAGAAATGTCGACTGACACTCCGGATGATATTTACCACACGCTTCTTAAATTAAAAAAGAAGGAAATTGACTGTTTGTTACATGGGACGTCATTATCCAGCTATTATCGCAATGCACAAATCCCACGTGGGTTTCGCATATCCAACACCCCCACCACTGGGAGAAATAGTGCAGAATTTTGTTATAAGTGGATCTCTGTACTCAACAAGTGCAGTCTGGATCTAATGATCCCAGTGATTGAAGAAGCTGGAAAATCTCTACAGACCACCCGCACTAAGATCAATACCTTTAGATCACTGCACCAGAGTACTTTGGAGGATAAAAAACATGCTCCACTTTGGTCCAAATTGGAAACACAAATCCAATCATATGAACAAGATCTGGAACGGTTTAAGAAAAAGAAACTGACAACAGTCCAAAGTGACTATGAAGAAGCCCGAGTCTACAGGTGGCTAAGTGGCACACAACCGGCTAACACCAGGTTCAAATCCCGTTCCCGATCGCAATGGAGATCTCGCAAAGATCCTACGGGATCTAATAGTGATAGTGATTTTGCCTTTCAAGATTCTGACGAACCCTCTTCTTCAACTAAGATCCCTTTAGGCCGAGCCACTCGAGCCCGCACAGGCGGAGTGGTACCAGACCCACCCGTCGTGGAGGCCAGACGCAGAGGCTCCACAAAACCGCCAATAAACAAACACAAAAATTAGTCTTCAATTTATCTTCTACCCCATTGACACCCATGGAATATAATGTGCTTTCAAAAGGCTTGTCATTCGTGCCTACAACTAAACATAAAGATCTGGAGTGGAAAATTGACTTACACCGTTTTAACTGCAATCTGCGTGTTAAGGAGTTTTTTCAACATCAAAGCCCCATCATGGTACCTGATAAACATCAGGATTTCCTGAGATTACACAGTAAATCGACTTTCGACCCGCCCTCTCAGAATCCATCTCTTAAGACATTCTCACGCTTACTCAACAATTCTATTAGTAAATTGGATAAGGTCCAACCAGACCGCCACCACAACCTGTCCAAAGAAGAAAATTTAGCTCTCAAAGCCCTGTCGAATCGGCAGGATATTATTGTGCGCCCGGCGGATAAAGGGGGCGGGATCGTCATCCAGGATCGTGCCCAATATATAACCAACTTAGATTCACATTTGGCAGACACCAAGACTTACAGAAAACTGCCAGGTGATCCCACCACCGTCTTTAAAAAGGAATTAGACCAGATACTAAGTCAGGCCACCGAAGAAGGCCTTATTAGTAAAAAAGTCCTTAAAACCCTTTCCTCTGACTTTCCTATCACTCCGGTCATGTACTCCATCCCCAAAATCCACAAAGACTGCAATAACCCTCCGGTCCGCCCCATCATTTCTGCACGTAATTCCCTCTGTCAGCCCATCTCTCAATTTTTGGATACCCTGGTTCAACCACTCGTCATTTCACAGCCATACCATTTAAAGGACACTACCCAGCTATTGAACAAGTTACAGAGTATACAGAACATTCCAGCCACAGCATTGTTGAGCACCATGGACGTATCCAATTTATACACCGTCATTCCTCACAGAGAGGGTCTATCTGTGATGCGTGCGTTTTTGTTATCAAATAATTTTGATCGACTCAACATTCCTTTATTTATACGGTTGTTAAAATATGTATTAACAAAGAATTATTTCCTGCACAATGGCAATTTTTATTTGCAGCTCACCGGTTGCGCGATGGGGTCCAATGTGGCCCCTTCGCTAGCCAACATTTATATGTTTTTTCAGGAAACTAATTTTTTCTTTACGGATGTTAATATTTCTAATCATATTTTATTTTACGCACGATACATAGACGACCTCCTGTTAATTTGGGACGGTAGCCATGAGGAACTGTACACACTTGTCAATGACATTAATATGATGGACAATCCCATCAAACTCACTATGCAAGTTAACTTGTTGCAAATTAATTACCTGGATGTGTCCTTGCATTTAACAAATGGTAGTATTCAAACTACAGTGTTTTCAAAACCCACTGATAGAAATACCCTTTTACAACATGGCAGCCATCATGCACCTAGCCTGAAGAGGGGACTAACCCGTTCTCAGATGCTACGTGTTGCTAGAATTACGAGTGACCATGACTTGCTTGAACAGGCGTTGGACACCATAGTCAATAAATTTCTGGATACGACTATCGACTCCTAAAAAAACAAAAGATAGAAATACTTGGGATCCCCAGACAAGATCTGTTATCTAAAACTAAAACCACAGACATCAGTAAAAGAATCCCCTTTGTAACAACCTTCTCCTCCACTAGTGCAGCTCTACCACGGGTTCTCAATGCTACATGGCCATTGGTCACCACTGATCATGAATTACCATGCTTTGCACGATCTTCCTTAATGCCTAGCTTCAAAAGAGGCCGCAATATCCGGGACATCTTGGTTAATACCAATCTGATCCCACCAAGCCCCATTGGTACCCAAATAAAAGCCCCCGGCTGTTACAGGTGCCCCATGTGTGAGACCTGCAGGTATTTAGATACAGGAACGTTTTTTAAACATCCAAGATCTGGCCATAGACACAAAATTAACCAGGTCGTAACCTGCACCACTCCTTTCATGATATATATTATCAAATGCCCATGTGGGCTATATTATGTGGGCCAAACTAGCAGACCTTTTAAAGAACGGGCAGCAACACACCGGTCAGCAATCAAAAATTGCCTTGCTGGCAAAGATATTGACCAACCGGTCGCCCGCCATTTCAAGGCCCACCAACATACATTGGTTAGCCTATGCTACCAAATCATTGAACACATACCACTGCACCCTCGTGGAAGGAGACAGATTAAAAAGACTCTTACAACGAGAGACTTATTGGATTCACGTTCTTGATACAGTTGCCCCCCGTGGCTTAAATGAAAAAACCTCTCTTAACATTTTTCTTTAATAAACTCCCCATATTTGATATTTCATATTGCACATCCATCTTTATGTATAAAACCAAAGATTGGCCCCAACAACGGTTTCATTACCTAGTTCAAGGTCCCCATGCAAAAATAACTCCTATATATATATATATATATATGTGATTGAATGTACTCTAACTATCACCCCAAAACGACATAGAGTGGAACACTATATGATTAATCTTTGCATATAAGTATTTCTTAAATGTATTTATCTACTGAACCTAAGTATTATGTATATATAAGTAAGCCTTATTTAGGTATATACAGTAGATTTTTTTCACAGGCTGCAAACAAGCACACTTACGGTGATCATTGCTGAATAATCTTTAAGTTATTAAGTTCCAACATGCTATGTACACGTTTACGAGCTCCATGTCTTTTAATATTTTTAAACAATCCTTTTATCTCTTTTTCACTTAGCACTGCCCTGCGTGCGCCCGTATGCTGTACAGCAACGCGCACTCCTTATTGATCCTAATCACTTGCCGTCTGGAAGCCCGGGGAGGACGCCAGCGGGTTGCCCTGACAACTTACACACGTCAGAGGTCACGTGGTGACGCTGCCGGAAGCCCATCTCCGACTCCAGAGCGGCACATTGATCACGTAAGTTTGATTGTTTATATAAATGTGTTTGATATGTCTATTTGTTTGCTTTCTGTACTACACGTTTTGCCTCACTGTTATGTGACCAGCCGTCCTGAGGAAGGAGCTTCGGCTCCGAAACTGTCGACACAACTGGCTGTCGTCTGCACTTTGTTTTTTGCTTTGATGATTTAATACATGTTTTTTTGACACTGAGAGTGCCGCCTCTTGTTCTCCTCTATTTGGATAACTCGCAGCTATATACCTAACGTGGAAGGCACCTCCACCCATTTTCCCTTGGCTCCGAGTGCCAGTCCCACTCGCTCTGTATATATATATATATATATATAGAAATCACAGGATCCGGCACTCCCAGTGGTACAGCTTAGACCAAGCGCTCAGGTGCCTTCAAAGAACAATAAGTCCATATAGAAGAGAAGAAATATGCGGCACTCAGGAGTCTTCATAAAGTTTGGAGAATTTTATTCCAACATGTTTCGAGAGCATAAACTCCCGTCGTCAGGGATAAAATACAGGTTCAAACACACAAAGCTTTATTCATCACAGACAGTGCCTCCACCAATCAGCAGCATTCACTAATCAGTCGAGACACCTGCGCTCACCTGTGGACCCAGACTAATGGTCCAGCCCTCAGGGAGAACAGGTGTCAGAACGATCAGTTTTAACCAGTTTAAACCCATGGTAATAAATAAGTAATAACCCACAACCTAATGTGCAACAAATAATAAAAGAAAAAAATAAAACAACATAGAAAACATTACAAGAATGATATCTGCGCAACAGAAATATATCAAACATAGTATAAATAATTCATTATGTTTAATAGGTTAGTAAACCATTTAGAAGAATTAAATAAACCCAAATTATCCACAACATAATAGATCAACCGGCACTTTCAAAATCCATGGAACAAGCCAGAGTTAAACCCAATAAATGTGTGACTTTTGTTTCAAATATAGATTTAGACGGTATGGTCATAACTCATAGGAAACAATGTAACCCGAGTTTTTTATTAAGACCCCGTGGAGCCAGGGTGTCCAATTTCATTATCCATCTACTCTCGCAGCGAAGTAGCAACTTTCCTCTGTTGCCACCTCGCCTTAAGGGGGGGATATGATCAATAATCTTAGTACGCAGGCTAGAGACTGAATGTCCTGCGTCTAAGAAGTGTCGAGGCACAGGCATATCAGCCGTGCCAGTCATCAATGCTGATCTGATAGTGGCTCTGTGATTGGCCATGCGTTCCCTAAAGGAAGTTTCAGTCTTTCCAACATAGACATATCCACACGGGCAGTACAAAAGATATATAATATACTTTGATGTACAGGTGAGGACATGTTTTATGTTGTATTTTTTACCACTGTAAGGGTGCATAAAGTGTTTGCCCACCAGCAGAGAACTACAGGTGGTGCACCCTGTACAGCGGTAACAACCTGGGGACTTTGTCATGAAGTGTACAGGTTTCTCTACAAAGGCAGATGTAGTGAGCCTTTATACCTGTATTCCCCACCAGGAAGGTATGCAGGCTGTCAAAAACCTCATTGTTGACAACCCCAATTACAAGGGCCCCGCTGTTTGTTTTTTTATGGACCTGCTGCAATTGGTACTTACGAGGAATTATTTCCTCTTCAATAACCATTACTACTTACAACTGCTTGGCGTAGCGATGGGGTCCTCAGTGGCCCCGTCGTACGCCAATGCATTTATGGTGTCATTGGAGACACATCTTTTTTCACCGCTCAAAAATGATTGCCGCTTGCGGCTTTATGTGCGCTTTATTGACGACCTACTATTCTTATGGGAGGGTGAAGAAGAGGTGTTGTTTCATGTTCTAAACCAACACAATTCCAATGACCATGCAGTTAAATTTACATTTATTACCAGCCATACATCGGTGCCATTTTTGGATGTATGTATCAACCACACTGCGGGATCAATATCCACTGGCCTTTACATAAAGGAGACTGACAGAAACTCCGTGCTTATGCATGATAGCTGTCATCCATTACCCTTGCGCAAGGGTCTGCCATTCTCCCAAATGTTAAGAGCCAGGAGGATTGTCAGCAATGAAATTGAGGTGTCCATTACTATTGATAACATGATAGTCCGCTTCCTTCAGCGGGGGTACCCCGCCGCTGAATTAGATAAAGCCAAAAAACGTGTCATGTCTCTAACTAGAAATGAATGTCTTGATAAGTCATCCACCGAAACTCAAACACATACCAGCATTCCTTGGGTTAACCAATATACCAACAGTAGTCCCATACTCAGCAAATTTGTTAAACGTGTTTGGCCAATCGTCAACACTGATAAAAATCTGCCGACACTGCATAATGTACGCCTTATGCCGGCATACTCCAGAGCTCCTAATTTGCGTGATAAATTGGTTAAGCTTGATGTATCAGACTTGACAAGACTTCAGAAACCTGTACACTTCATGACAAAGTCCCCAGGTTGTTACCGCTGTACAGGGTGCACCACCTGTAGTTCTCTGCTGGTGGGCAAACACTTTATGCACCCTTACAGTGGTAAAAAATACAACATAAAACATGTCCTCACCTGTACATCAAAGTGTATTATATATCTTTTGTACTGCCCGTGTGGATATGTCTATGTTGGAAAGACTGAAACTTCCTTTAGGGAATGCATGGCCAATCACAGAGCCACTATCAGATCAGCATTGATGACTGGCACGGCTGATATGCCTGTGCCTCGACACTTCTTAGACGCAGGACATTCAGTCTCTAGCCTGCGTACTAAGATTATTGATCATATCCCCCCCTTAAGGCGAGGTGGCAACAGAGGAAAGTTGCTACTTCGCTGCGAGAGTAGATGGATAATGAAATTGGACACCCTGGCTCCACGGGGTCTTAATGAAAAACTCGGGTTACATTGTTTCCTATGAGTTATGACCATACCGTCTAAATCTATATTTGAAACAAAAGTCACACATTTATTGGGTTTAACTCTGGCTTGTTCCATGGATTTTGAAAGTGCCGGTTGATCTATTATGTTGTGGATAATTTGGGTTTATTTAATTCTTCTAAATGGTTTACTAACCTATTAAACATAATGAATTATTTATACTATGTTTGATATATTTCTGTTGCGCAGATATCATTCTTGTAATGTTTTCTATGTTGTTTTATTTTTTTCTTTTATTATTTGTTGCACATTTGGTTGTGGGTTATTACTTATTTATTACCATGGGTTTAAACTGGTTAAAACTGATCGTTCTGACACCTGTTCTCCCTGAGGGCTGGACCATTAGTCTGGGTCCACAGGTGAGCGCAGGTGTCTCGACTGATTAGTGAATGCTGCTGATTGGTGGAGGCACTGTCTGTGATGAATAAAGCTTTGTGTGTTTGAACCTGTATTTTATCCCTGACGACGGGAGTTTATGCTCTCGAAACATGTTGGAATAAAATTCTCCAAACTTTATGAAGACTCCTGAGTGCCGCATATTTCTTCTCTTATATATATATATATATATATATATATATATATATATATATATATATATATATATATATATATATATATATATATATATATATATATATATATATATATATATATATATATATAGCAAAGTGAAGACAGAGGCACTCCAGGGTCTTAGTAATCAATGAGGCAGACACAGGGGTCCGTGCAACGTTTCGATCTTTATTGACCTTTATCAAGCTCGTTATATTGTTGACTAGGTTTATGTTATGAGTACTTAGGTACGGTTAACCAAGAATTCTCCTGCTGTTGAAGACCAAAGGTAGCATTTTTTTTGCATTGCATGCAACTAATTTTGGACTGGGGTATGCAGAATAGTATATTTATGTATACCTGTTAAGAAAGTAATAAATCAAGTTATTCATGTGGTGATATTACCTGTGTTATTGTGTGAACATGGGTACATATCCATAATTATACCAACACTCGGGTGGAGGCACCCAGTAGTATCCCTTAGATCAGGAAACAGGGGTTACATAAGGAATTATTAAACTTTCTAATGTAAAATAATAGGATTTATAAATGTTTTTTGTATTTTTTTTGTTTTAAATAGGAGCCTGATTTAAAGATATATGTAAACCAATAGTGGGGTGGCTGAGTATGTAATGAACCCTCTCGACACATGTTTAGAATGGGTCCAGTATGGTAGCTTGTAATGCCCCAAGCCACAGCCTGATTGCTAGTTTCCAAAAATATCATCTGGTACTTGTGTATTTTGGCGGCGCCCATCGCATCGCATACCATAACGCATGCGATGGTATGCGATGCGACGCGATTTCGTTGGTTAGTGTGCGTTGGCATACAATTTTCAAATTGTATGCCATTGTACATGGCATACAATGCCATACGATGCGATGCGATTAAACATTGTATAAGCACCCTAATGGGTGCTTACAATGTTAAATGCACCCCCACGCCACCCCCCCACTATAAACGTAAACCCGAAGCGTGGCAAGCGGTGGCGGTACGCGTCCTACGACCTTTTCATACCCCCACTATCCACGTCGGCGGGGAGTTGAGAATAGGTTAGTGTGGCGAGCGCAGCGAGCCACCGAGCCCGAAGCGTGGCGAGCGGACGCGGATACCTGTGAAGCCCGCGAAGGGACGAGTTTACCTGTGAAGGTATCCGCGTCCCCTCGCGGGGCTCGCCACGCTTCGGGCTCGGTGGCTCGCTGCGCTCGCCACACTAATCTATTCTCAACTCCACGCCGACGTGGATAGTGGGGGTATGAAAAGGTCGTAGGACGCGTACCGCTGCGCTCGCCACGCTTCGGGTTCACGTTTATAGTGGGGGGGTGGCGTGGGGGTGCATTTAACATTGTAAGCACCCATTAGGGTGCTCAAAAGCACCCTTTAGGGTGCTTATACGATTTTTCTTTGCATAGGGGGTAAAAATCGCGTCGCATCGCATGCCATCGGGTACATGGCATGCGATGCGATGCGACGCGTTCATCGCACGACCCTGAAGTCGGGCGCCGCCAAAATACACAAGTACCTATCATCTTTTTTGTAAGTGGTGAAGCCGGTGTCTGCGGATTTCCTGGTCATTGGGCGGAATAGTGCCAGCAGTCTTTCTAAGTGAGCTGAGACTAATATTTATATAGCTGAGTACAGCAACCATTATTGCCAATAGTCTTAATTGTGATCTGATGCTGCATCTTTGGACACAAATCTCTGTGGACACAGATTGGATTGCAGATTCTGTCAGAAGGAATCTTCCTTCAGACACCTCCTGCTGCATTATAATGTTAGTTGTATGGTATTGCACAGCTGCTTCCATGAAGTGTGCAATACCGTACAATGATTAATCAGCCCAAAAATGTTACACTTTTGCAATATAAATTTTATTTGGTCACAAATTAATGACAATAACAAAAAAGGTTACAAGTCTTTACATTTCTAAGAAAATGAAAGTGGTGCAGCTTTAGAAGAGCAATAGTCACACTGGGGATATAAAATTGTTTTTAAAGCCAGTTTAACAATTAACTATTGACAAGATTATGCAAATATAGTCAATAACCTTTTACTTTAAGAATAAATAAGCAAAATTAAGCAATTGATATTTAATTGGCACTAAGTTTGCACTATCTACAACAAATTGTGAAGAACTGTGAAAAGCCAAAGGCTCCATTTTATCCCTTTCAGACAGAGCAAGAATCCAATGTTTTTGTTGGGGCTCGGCATCACTACCTGGGACTCACTTACCAGCCCGGGTAATGGGGTTGATTCCCCTAATATTCACCAGAGTAGACAACCCAGGTTGTGTGAATGGTGCAACCAGGAATATTACTCCCAGGCAAGGATGTATGGGGGGTGGGGCTGACAGGGGGATGAGGCTGTCTGCAAAGGGCAGGGTTTGTGATACAGGGAGGTGGTAGGGTCCATGCTGTAGGGAGGGGCTATGGTCCATGCTTTAGTGTGTAGAAGCAGCAGTCTGGAGAAGAGATATGAGATTAGGATGCCAATCCAAGGGCATTTTTTCAATCCTGGGAATCAGGATTGAAAAATGCTCAATTCTGGGATTCCCGAGATCCTGGGATTGGCCTCCCTAATAAAAACAAATGACCCCGCTCACCAAACTGCCAACTCCACACATGTCATTATAAAAGGCCTACTAATCCCGCCATCCTGCCAATTCTCCCCATCCCTCCAGAATTTTCCACAGCACTGCAGCTCCACCACTGATTTGAAACCGAGTCTTGGCTAGAAGTAATGATGTTTTGAAGCTTGCAGTAACAACTGGCTCAATAGACTTTGGGTACAACAAGGTCATTCTTCAGCTCCTGGACAGACATGATTAATTCCTATATAAAGGAGGTGATTATGTTGAGATATACTATTTGCTTGAAAAAAAAAAAATTGTTTCTTTTACAGCCAAACAATCTTTATTTTCTGGTATGCTCTTATAAATTTGTCCTTGATCTTCTGACCTGCATGAACAGTATTATCTGTTCGCATGGTACAGTACCTGCCAGTGATAACCCAAAACATACTGGAAGTCTGAAATCTTTTAACAGGACACCAGCTGAAAAGAAATCTTCTGATTCTGTGCTCAATTGCAAAACAATAAAATTAAGTTTCATCCATTTCTATTTATTGAACAAATTTACAACTCTCAATTTTATTTGATCGATTTTAGAATAACAATTTTGAGCACTTTATGCATTTGATTTGCAAGATTGAACAGTCACCGAAATTGACCTAATATTGTAGCAAAGATCTTTAGTAGTTCTAGTTTAGCTTCGAGCTGGAGAGTTCAGCCTCGGTAACTGAGCTCTACATCACCTACTGTGTGTACCAAGCTCACAGTTTAACAATCACTGTAGAACATGGACAGAAGGTCATTGAACATACACACTAATCAAACCTTAGTTTAAGAGAAACACCTACACCATTATCTTACCAGGTGTATATGTATGAGGGGGATAACATAACAATCACTACTAATCACCACTCTATTCAAAGAGAGCGCAATGGGAGGTGCACAAACTAATTATATCTTGCTTCATTTACAAAGCACAGACTGTGACCACAGACAGAAATATGAACTGATTGAGAAAAAGATTAAAAGGAAAATGTTGAAAAAAAAAGATTGATATTGATATAAAATATATATAATTACATTTAACTGATTTCTATACAGTATTTATTCATTTGTGGTGTCAATTTGAATATTTCCATGTGAACATTATATATTCATATTATAATTCTAGTAATCATTAATTGGTGAGGAAGAGCCTGATTCAGACCTGATTGCCGGTGAGCGAAATCGCACAGTGGCCATTTATCAAAGAACTCCGCATGCTTATAGGCTGCGATGATGCCTGCTAGGGAATCCTGCTACTTTTTTTCTTCGCTATCTGATCTCAAGGTTAGTGACATAAAAATGCTAGGTGTGCCTAGGATAACACAGCTGTGCCCAAGCGTTTTAGGGGAGGATGTGTGACATCAGCTCCATGCCGGATATGCCTATATTTATTGCAGTCACTAAGTAAGTCCCTGGCTACTCCTATGGAAAAAAGAAAGAAATGGTAGATTGCGCTCAATTAATTATAAATATTATATTACTGTATTACAGATAAAGAAGAGAAAATAAATTAAAATCGAATGGTCAGGTGTGTACGTTTGAACAGAAATTGATTTAATATGCAATACTATGCCTAAACATACAAAACATGTAGCACTAAAAATTAAAAAAATATTTTAAGAAGTAACAGTCAGATCAATAGTCACCCAGATGAATCCAAGTTGCCAGCATGTGGATTTGTTGTGGTGGCAGTAACCCTTGTGTGGGAGTATTGTAATCCAATTTATAAGGAAAAGCTCAGATGTTGCTGAATTTTCAGACCTCAGATGTAGTGTCCGGGCTTTAAGGAGGTGGCGTGCCTCCAAATGGTTGAATTTGTTGCCATGGAGCCAGAGGGGGTCAGTCAGCTGAAATAGCTTGTGAGCCGGAATGTTTCCAAAATTGGAGTGGATGATCCCTCAATGGATTATGCAAGTTTCCACTTTTCAGTATAAGTGCTGGATGGAGCTGTTGGAGGGTGTAGGTTTGATCTGTAGTCACTGGATAGCACCTACGCGTTTCGCTGCGCTCATCAGCTTTTTCAAGGTGACTTGTGCTTGTAAGGCATCGTGAGGGGAAGTGGATGCGCGTCCGCTTGCCACGCTTCGGGACCGGTGGAGACTGGGGGTATGACATGGATAGTGGGGATATGATTGTGTAAGTGTGTGGGTGTGTGTGTGTACTGCAGTGCTTTATACTTACCCTCAACGATGTCCCCGGCGCTCCCCTCCTCCGGCACTCACCTCCTCCCTGCCCCGCTGGTTCCTGGCACCAGCGTTCCTCCTCCATGACCCTCCCCAGCGGCAGCAATGTACGCAATTAGTGTAGTGCCACTGGGGGAGCAGGGAAACTCTGTGATGCTCCCCCAGCTGCAATGCGCTGAATTACATACATTGCTTTCACCGGGGAGTGTCATGAAGGAGAGAGACTGAAAGCTGCCGCTCGGGCCTTGGGGATTGCCGACCGGAGGACGCCACGGGGATGGACGGTAAGTATAAAACACCCTCACCCTGCTCCCCTGCTCCCAGTTTAGTTTCACGGCGCTGGCTACGCCGGCAACATAGCTTAGGCTACATTGTCAGCATAGCGTAGAGCTGCCGCAGTGAAACTAAACAAGTACCAAAAGTTTTTGATAGATCCAGTATGTCTACCCATATCTTACCCTGCTTGAGCTCCGTACTGTACTTCCGGGCGGCTATAGATGTGAATTGCCAATGCTTGGCGGTGGACAGGGTGGAGAACTCCATTTGCCAGGAGTCCTTCAGCGCAGAGACCGGCTGGACCGCGTGTCCCTGGCAGCCGCTACGCTGATTCTCTGTCTCAGCTGATAAACCGGAAGTTGCCGGAAGTTGAACAGCGGTTCCCTTGGGCGGCTCAGGGCGGGCAGTGGGGGCAGTGTGGATGGATGCGTGTAATTGTACCAACGCGTTTCATGCGACTGGTTGCACTTTCCAAGGATAATGAATCTGCAAGCAGTTTGTGCTTTTATAGATAAGAAACTTTATTAGTCAAAAACAGAAGTTGTCTTCAGGAAGTAGTAAAAACGGTGGGAAACACATGTTTACGATCCTTCAATGGATTTCTTTGTGTTTCCATAAGTTTAATTCAATATTTTAAGAATTTCAAAATTAAAGGAAGGGAGTAATATAAAAATAAGTAAATAATAGGTACCCCTCAATATAATAATTACAAAAAGGCATTTAGTTCGATTTCTAAATTTAGACTTCTTGGTTCTAATGTTTTCATGTCGTAAATCCATTTTGTCTCTGTTCGCTGCAGTTGTGTCACCAGGTTTCCTCCACGCCAATTTACTTTAACTTTTTGCATGGCAATGCAAAAAATAAAAGAAAATTGGTGTGGAGATGCAAAAAAGTAAAAGTAAATTAGCGTGGAGGAGACCTGGTGACACAACTGAAGCCTGGTGACAACCTGGTGACAAACTTTTACCCAAAAGGGTGTAAACATTGTTTTAAATAACTTTTACTTCACAGGTACCACTCATTCCCTTTATTACATTGACATATAATTATTAGCGCTCTTTTTTCTATAACATATTCACACTGAATCAGCATATATACTTTTGTGAAAGGACAAGGTTTGCTTTACTGGCCAAATCTAGGCATTCATGTTGTGCTATTTTACACACCAGGAACACAAAAAGAAAAAAAAAAAACGATTTTGTTATGCCTGAAAAATATAAATGAGCTGTAAAGAGAAGATAGCAATTCTTGTAGACGTTCATTACTTTGCTAGTGCAAAGCCTGTTCTATAAATAGTTTCTGAAAGCTATGCCCTTTAAATAACAATTATGTCTATGTGTTCAGCTACAGCAAGCAATAATGCATTTTCCTAGATGAAAGGTAATGTACTACTACTATGGCAAACTCTAGAGTGAAAAGAAAACAAACAGAAGAAACGTTTATTCTTCTTAGAAACTGAAAGAGCATGTAAAAGCTCTAGAATTGAAATGACCACACACGCATACACACACACACAGGTTTGTTTTACAGGTACTTTGCATTACATAAATTAGAAAGAAAATACTGTACTGTATGTATCTTTGCCATTTTTCCTTACATTAGTGTCCAGCAGGTTGCTGTCACAGGGAGTCTGCACTTCTCTAAATAAATAAGCAGACTGTACCATATGTGTTAGCAGGGCATAAAGTGGTCATGCAGAGGTGGGGTAACTCATTTCTCTATGCCACTTAATTACACCCCTCCACCCATTAGCCAGAGGCAGGGCCAGTGGTAGGGTTTTTGGCATCCCCCTGCAAACTAGAATGCTTTTCTGCTAGAATTACTGTGCAGGGCCAATGTGGAGGTAAAAATGTTCAAACTCATCATTAGAGGTGGTGGAATTCAGTTCCACCTCGTTCCCCCTCACTTTAACCCCTGTGTGTGAGCTAGGCAGTCGGTATGGTATAATTCCCCAACAGTCAAGATTCTGGTGGCCTTGTCTTTGACATTGAAATCCTGACTGTCTGAGCCCAAAAGGGGTCGAGCTCATTACAGCCTCAAGCTACTGACAGTTGGGATTTCAATGTCAGAGAAACGACTGTCGGAATCCCGACTGTTGGTTACTTATCCAGCACCCAGGCAGTCAGGGTGGCTCTACCATCAGGCAGCTGCATAAGGGTTTCAGAAACTGGGTGTGCCCCTGAGTCTATTACAAAATTAAGAATGCCTCAGAGAGGGATCCTGGTTGAACTTAGTGCAAATGGCAGGTGTTTCACCTGAGGTTCTGGAAAGTCAGAATTGATGTGTGGTTAGTGGTGGGAGCAGCAAAAGGAGGTATTGCCTAGTGTGCAAAAAACCTTGCTCCAGACCTGTAGGTAGTGCTGCTTTATTACAATGCATAGGGCGGTATTCAATGAGCCTGATTCGCCATGTTTTTATGGCGAATTTGTGCTGTTTGGCGAATTTTTGACTAAAACGGTGAATCACCCTATTCAATGACCAGATGGCGAATACATTTGAAGGTTTTTTTCGCCATGATTCACCGAGTAGCAATCGCTATCTTTTTATGGTGAAGTGGAAGGTGAACTTTTAAAATAAAGTGTTTTGTGTTTTACAATTGGTGTCAAAAAATCTGGAATTTTATTCTGAGGAGGGGCATGCTATTTTTATTCATGTGCTGTAATATGTGTTTTTTTTTTTTTTACACTGACCAGCCAGCAGGGGGCGCCGGAGCCGAGCCGCTCATTAGATATTCATATATTCACTTCACCCGATCATTACATATGCATGATCGGGTGTAGTGAATATGCCCGGTCCCCTGCTGGCACCCCCGGGGGCCAGCCTGTGCTGCCTGGCACCCGGGGAGCCCACCTCCCCCCCACAAACGTTGTGGGGCAGGCAGGGAGACTTCCATCTCCCTGCCTGCCACCGTCCTCAGGCTCCCTGCGGCATTCACCGCAGGAGCTCATATTCGCCGGTCAGAGGCAGCGAGCCCCTGACTCGTTGAATACCGGAGCCGGCGAGGCTCCGGAACGCGGCGACCCATGGCGAATGTGCAGCGAATCCTAAACAGGATTCGCTGCACGTCGCCGGTATTCACATTGAATACCGCCCAGTGACTGAAATGGTTGGTGCATTGTCAGGGGGCAGGATCTGTTATGTCACAGAAAATAGGTTTCAGACTTTTCACTTGTATATGTCGCAGCCTGAGTGGAAACAAGTGTCGACGTAAACCAGTGAAGAAGTTTCTCATAGCAACCAATTAGCTTTGATGTAGTATATATCAAGTGCATTCTTTAAAATGATAGATAGAAGCAGATTGGTTTCTATGGGCTATATCTCCACTAATCCACTTCCCTTCTTTTCACTGTTCATATCTTAAAATTCCAGTTATTTAGGGTCGAATCAGGCACATTCATATGGCTTTGAATTTGGCCCATTTTTTGATGGTTGAGGGTCTGCACATATGCAAACCCCCAGTGCGAACGCCTTCAGTGAGTATCACACTCGCCGAAGCATTCGCACATTTGGAGAGGGAAGAGAGTGTGCAGGGTGGTGGTGGGGGGAGGGGGGGCGGATCAGGAGAACGCCCAGCATTTTATGGGTGTACCCATAAAAATGTTGGGAGTTCCACTGGAAACGCAGGAGTGTCATTGCCTGCTCGGGGCAGGTGGGTAACGTCTCATGATGTCAGTGCTCGCCCCATTTCCGTCAATCAGTGGTGGAAATAACTCAATTTCAACTGACTTTTATTTCCGAAGGGGAGAGAAATAATTCGATGTTCGGCGACCATCATATGATTTCTCTCCCCTTTGGCCGCATGCGAGGGGATGTGTTCTCAGACACATTGCCTTGCATGCTAGCAAAGGGGTTGTGGGCGGCTCGGGCGGCAGGTGGGTGTCGGGCATTCGGCCGGGCTGTGCTGAATTGTTCGCCAGGCTGCGAGTATATGCAGCCTAGCGACCAGGAATGAATCAGGCCCTTAGTGGCATTTGAAGTGTCAGCCCATGTAAGACAGTCTCTTGCTAGGGCGTAACTACCATAGGTGCAAGGGGTGCAGCTGCTATGGGGCCCAGAGCTGAAGGGGGCCCATCTTTACTGTATAAGTTATAAGTTGTGCCATTTATATGAATCACTATTGCTGGTACATAAGGGCCCATACAAACTTTTGCTATGGGGCCTACGAATATCTAGTTACGCCCCTGAGTCTCTGGGTACATGCAGATCTGCTTCCAAACGAGGCTGCAGGGAAAAAAATGCAGCGCAGCTTCCACTGTAAGCATACGCAAAGAGACCTGAATGTGCAAACTGTTATCATGTGTGAAAGACAGCACACTTTCAAATAGTCAGTGGCGGTTTTTACCTATGTGTTTTTACCTATGCCCCCCCCCCCCCCCCAGGTAAAATCCACTGGACTGCACTGGCTTTACTGTGACTATTGGAAGTCTGACCTGCCAGTCACCCAGGGCAGTCCCATTGGGAGGTATTCCCTCCCTCCATGATGCCTCTATGGGCTACTGCGGTAGAAACCCATAAAAATGGGTTCTGCACATGAGCAGTACAGAGGACGATACTGCGCATACACCAGACCTGAACTGGTCCCTATGAAGTAGCCCATAGAGGCTGGGGCCAGTGCATGCGCAGTACCAAAGAAGCTATTGCGCATGCACTGGTCCCACAAAGAGGGTTGGGACCTGCAGCGGAGACCAGCAAGCGGTGGTGATGACCAGCAGGCACCGGCGGATGGGACCAGCAGCGGCGGCAGTGGAGGGGGGGGGACAGCATTGCGGCACCCCCCTCCTCCACAGAGGTAAGAGCCACCACTGCAAATAGTACAAAGTCAATTTTTAATGTAACAAACAAAAATCTAGTTTCTTTAAAGAAAAAAAACAGACATACAGTACTATCATTTATATCAACCCAAGTTTCAGAAATGTAGAAATAATATTTCTTCCCTTCAGACACCTCTTAGATGTGTTACACATTACAGAAACCATTGACGCAATCCAGCAGATACGATGGACAAGCCCAGTCCCTGCTGGCACTTTCGGCATTTCTTATCCAGTAAAGACCAGCGGGACCAGTAATATTTTATACATCTGTATGCTGTAATAGCCATTAAGACATCTGCAAGCAAACATCTGAAACAATTCTCATATCGAAGAAATATACAATCTGTTCTAAGTTTCTTTGATTTAAGAAATGCATTTCATTTGATTATAAAGTGAATTTATCTTTCTTACATTTAATATCTGCTGTAAAGTAGCTAAGGAAAGAAACTGCCCTATAGTTGTAAATCTGTGCTACTGTATATAGCATCAAGCAATAGATTTCTAAGGTGGTCATTTACTAAAGTAGAAGTAATAAGGCACAATGAAATAATAATTTAGAATGTTAGAAGTGCTAGTATGTTTCCATGGCAATAATGTTATGATCAACAATGAAGCATGTTACTTGGTAGCGAGCACAGTGCAATACATCACCATGTAGAAATGATCAGAAATGGCTTATTGTTAGACTGGACACTTCACTGGGAGTGAGCATTACACTGGTGGATGTGTATACGATAGATTAGTTATGCCATGCTGCTTTTTAAGACAACTCCCAGAACACTTAGCTGCAATTTCTTATTAGTACTATAAGTATGTCACAACTTCATATTTTGCACATGCACAATAATACTGTACATTACGGGAAATAATTATCAACACAATACATACATAGCCCATGTTGCAGACAATCAATTTTCATTAATGTATCTTATATCTACAAGTATAATTGAACGGTGTTTGTGTGTGTGTGTGTGTGTGTGTGTGTGTGTGTCCCACGATAACTCTTGCTTTAACTGATCGTTTTCAAACTTTGCACACTACCATTTTGAGGGACAAGATAAGTTCGAAGATACAGTAGGTTTAATCGGACAATCCCTTAACGGTGGTCAAAAGGGTTCATGATATTTCTGTGGTTTTCATGTATTGTGATATGTCGTTGGAAAGCTTATGACTTTCTGAATACAGTAAATGCAGTGCACTTTAAACTGTGTCCATGTCAACTGTGCTATTCACGTAAAAAAGCAATGAAAAACCCCATGTCGACCTTTTGACTGTCGACCTAGACACTGTCGAACTAATGACCTGTCAAACTAACGATCTGTCGACCTAGAACCACGTCGACCTTTTCCCATGTTGACCTAGACCCATGTCGACCTTTTCCCATGTCAATGGTGTTGACCTAATGACTGTCGACCATCATGCTATAGACCAAATGACCGCATCCCATTTTTGCCATGTGTAAAACACGGCATAATTATACAATTTTTCAATACAAAGGTTCAGGACTTTATCCATCTGTTATATCAAATTGCTGAGGCAATGCACCCGCTCCGAATTTGCTAATCAGAGAGTACAATTGTTGTTTGGCTTCATTCATATGGCTGGTATTACATTGCATCTAGGGATGCCAATCCCGGGGCATTTTTTCAATCCCGGGAATCGGGATAGAAAAATGCTCAATCCCGGGATTCCTGGGATCCCGGGATTGGCATCCATAAAATAATATTGCCGCTGTACCCCCACATAACTTAAGTTTTTGGAGCTGTGGAGGGGGGCAGGCGGCAGTGGTGCTGGGGCAGGCGGCAGAGGTGCGGGGACAGGCGGCAGTGGTGCGGGGGCATGCGGCAGAGGTGTGGGGGCAGGTGTTGGGAATGACGTGGCGGCTTGGAGGCGCGTCGGGTATAACGCAGGAGGCGTCTTCCGGATGCTGGGGATGCCACGCTGCAGCCTGCGCAGCGTGACCTATGACCGAATCACGCTGCGCAGGCCACACACTGGGTCGGGTACAGCCGGGCAGCGTCTGAGCAGCTGCTCAGATGGTGCCCCGCATTAGACTGCGCATGTGCAGTCTAATCCCGAAATCCCGGGATTGGATAGTGCAATCCCAGGATTGAAATCCCGGACATTTTGTGGCCAAATCCCGGGATCCTGCCGATCACGATCCCGGGATTGGCCACCTTAATGTACCCCCACATAACTTAAGTTTTTGGAGCTGTGGAGGGGGGCAGGCGGCAGTGGTGCTGGGGCAGGCGGCAGAGGTGCGGGGGCAGGCGGCAGTGGTGCGGGGGCATGCGGCAGAGGTGTGGGGGCAGGTGTTGGGAATGACGTGGCGGCTTGGAGGCGCGTCGGGTATAACGCAGGAGGCGTCTTCCGGATGCTGGGGATGCCAAGCTGCAGCCTGCGCAGCGTGACCTATGACCGAATCACGCTGCGCAGGCCACACACTGGGTCGGGTACAGCCGGGCAGCGTCTGAGCAGCTGCTCAGATGGTGCCCCGCATTAGACTGCGCATGTGCAGTCTAATCCCGAAATCCCGGGATTGGATAGTGCAATCCCAGGATTGAAATCCCGGACATTTTGTGGCCAAATCCCGGGATCCTGCCGATCACGATCCCGGGATTGGCCACCTTAAATGCATCCTCAGAAATTGCAAGCATAACAACCCCACTTTCAATTGCATAGGTTGACAATTTAAAATAGAAAAAAATATTATGTATTGTTGTGGAACTACTGTAGGTGTCCCTGCAAACCTGCACTGCATGCAGGGACCAAGGGAACCACAATTTCCAGCATGCGGGGCATTAACCCCTTCAGTGGTGTTTTTTTTGTTAGTACATTAATATGCCTGTTTCATCATTATCTGTGTCCAATTCCTTGATACTTTTAGGCAACTCTACAGTTCTTCAGTAACTATGCTTCGTACCTTGTTGTTCCCTGGGATAGGTAAGATATTTTATAGCTGTTCTGTCAAAATTTTCATTACGGTAGAAAAGCCTATTTATTTTGTTTCATCTTCAGTATCAGTTTGTATACAACAGTATACTAAAGGGTTTTCATATTAATGTTCAACTGTAGATAGAAAATGTAGAAAATGTATTATACATGCGGCAGAGATGCCAGACATCTGCATACTGTTTGGCAAGACTTGATTAACAACACATTATCCTATACTAGATGTGCACTATGTCTACAACATAAGTAACCTGATTTTTTAAAGAATGTTATCACATTCAAACAATGATCCTTATTCAGATCTGATCGCAGTATAAATTTGTTCTCAAAATGGGCAATACCATGTGCACTGCAGTTTGGGCAAATGTTACATGTGCAGATAGAGTTACATTTGGGTGGGGTGTGTTGAAACTGAAATCTAAATTGCAGTGTAAAAATAATGCAGTCAGTATTTACCCTGCGCTCGACACGCTTCAGGCTCGGTGGCTCGCTGCGCTCGCCTCACTATATAGATTCAACTCCACACCGACATGGATAGTGGGGGTATGAAAAGGTCGGAGGACGCATACCGCCACCCCTCGCAGGCTCGCTGCGCTTGCCACGCTTTGGGTTGACGTTGATCATGGGGTGGCGTTAACAATGGGGGGCATACAATGAAAAATGGGGTCTGGGGGGCATTTAACATTGGGGCCAATGTAAAATCGGGTCTCAGGGACCATTTAACATTGGTTCCAATGTAAAAATCGGGTCAGTCGGGTTGATCGTATCGCATGCAACCAAATCGCATGCGATGTGATCGACCCGATTTTTGCGACCCAATTTCATACAATTCAAATCGGTGGCGCCGTGCTAGGAAGCCATGCTGGCGCCGTGAAACTACACAAGTACCCTATTTGGCACTATTCATTAACCCTTTGTATTTGTATAAAAAATGATATTATATAATATTTTTAGCCAATATTTTGCGCATCTCT
Source organism: Crinia signifera (assembly GCF_055691185.1). Classification (NCBI taxonomy): domain Eukaryota; kingdom Metazoa; phylum Chordata; class Amphibia; order Anura; family Myobatrachidae; genus Crinia; species Crinia signifera. The sequence goes on along the minus strand of NC_139219.1, from coordinate 80,023,204 downwards.
CACAGAGATGTTTTTCATTTTTAGCGGATATTTTTGCACATCTCTCACAGAGATGTTGGCACTCAAAAGGTTAAGGGAATGGTCTATTTTTTGCAGTTATGCTGCTTTCAGACCGCATAACTGGCTTTGACCCTGTATTTGAAAACGTTTCCAAAAATGGGTCTGCCAGGTAATACCCCTTTCACACCGCATCTCTTAAACGGTATAATACCGTTTAAGTGCCGTTTTTTTGACACTGGCAGACCCGTTTTTGGAAACTTTCCAAATACAGGGTCAAAGCCAGTTTTCACTTTAAACTATACTGTGTGTGTGTGTGTGTGTGTGTGTGTGTGTGTGTGTGTGTGTGTGTGTGTGTGTGTGTGTGTGTGTGTGTGTGTGTGTGTGTGTGTGTCTGTTTACATACAATTATTTTTTTAAGAACTGTTATTTATATAAAAACCTAATATTCTGAAAATGCAATTATTGTCAGTACTCTACTCTAAAACTATTCAATAGCACAGCTTGATGCCAAGAAACATTATATCAAGGAATAAGGACTCGTTATCAGATCAGATAAAAATGCATTTAAAAAAAATGTTCTCATACTGTGGAAGAAAGAGACATATATCAGAAATCATGCTTGCTAAGAAAAATGAATGGGAATTTAATCTTTTTTTGTTTTGTATTCTTCAGTATATTAGTTCCGACTCCCATACTGTCTGATTCGTCTACTTGGTTACCGGCTCAAAACATAATAAGCAGGCAGGCTGTGTTCCCCGCCAAGCAAAGCTATGTTTTCATGTTTTATTTACTAGAGTTTTGATGTCACACAGCGTAGGGCTACTTTTCATATAAATCTGTGAATCTTGCACAGGCAGTGCAGACAGAAATGCACTGTGGACTTATATTGCACATATTCAAATATGTAAACACAACATTTAGGTAGTCAAATACAATCAGCTAAAGTCAACAAAAAATCATTATTATCATATGGTAAATCAAGCGGCTTACCAAATCATTTGTAATAAACTAATAATCTACAATCTTACAAAGGTTGCAATCAAGGACAAATTGCAAGTAGATGTTAACATATTTACTAATAAGCTTGGAATACTACATATACAGTATATTTATTAATGCATTTCATCCAAATAAAATATATAAATGGTTTATTTAAAACAATTGTAATTTCTATGAATTTACTCATGGTAGCATATGGAAAAGGCTCGAGTTTGTCTTGGATTATTTTTTTTAAAAAGTGGTCATCATTTACAAAGCAAAACTACCCTGGTTTGCAGTTTAAACGATTGCCGCTTCTAAAAATAATGCCGATATGCCGCACCTCCAGTGAACTCGAACCCTGTTAAATATGCCCCATGGTGTCCTGACACTGCATACACAACCTGAATTACAATGGAAGGTATGGGTGTTTTATGGAACAGGCTGGGGAAGTGTCAGATGTTCCCTCCTGCAAAGCTTTTCGCAAAGCGAGAGAATTTAGCTATTGTGGCCGAAAAGCTTGGTACAGTATATTGGCCTAGAACATAGGAGGTTATTTTGGTTCACTCTTTCTGACAAATTCCTTCTTAAATGGACAAAACCATGTGCACTGCAGGTGGGGCAGATGTTATTTGTGTAGAGAGAGTTAGATTTGGGTGGGGTTTTACTTCAAAGTGAGATTCTATATTGCAGTGTAAAAATAAGGCAGTCCGTATTTTCCCTGCACAGAAAACAAAATATCTCACCTAAATCTAATTCTCTCTGCACATTTTACATATGCCCCCCTGCAGTGCACATGGTTTTGTCCAGAAGGAATTTGTCAGAAAGAGTGAACAAAAATAATCCCCATACAGTAGTCCCTATTGAGAAAAATAGGAGACTGCCGTCTTCTGTGGTACTTATACGAATGCAAGAGACATCTCTGAGGCATCTCTGGTATCTCCTACATTCAGCTCAAAATAATTTGCAGTGATACTCAAGAAAAGTTAATAAATTCTACATGATTTTAACTTGATAAATATTCCGTATGATAAATATATTGTAAACTTGTGAACAATGTCTTCTTATATCTTTGACTATTGTTCATTATTATTGTTGTAGTACTTTTTTGTTCCCCAATGTAGAGCACAATGAAATATGCTGGTGTTATGTAAACGTGTATAAATAATAATAATAATAATAATAATAATAATAATAATAAATAGGATTTTTATTCAATCAATGCGGCATTACTGCAGTCTCCAGATAGCTGAAAAAATTGTCCATTTCATCTGATCTTTGATAGTAAAGCTAGGAACACAGAAGACAAAATGTTCTGGGTGCCGGATGGGGTCCCGACAGTCTGGATCCTGACAGACATTCACCCGACCGTGCCCGCAAGGGGCTTTGTTGTGCTCACCATGCTGTCTGGGTCCGGCCACTCGGGATCCCTAAGTCGGGATAATGACTGTTGGGATCCCGACTGTCGGACCCCTATACCACACCCAAATGTTCCATGATGGATATCATTAATGATTTCCTTTCAACTACCGGGCAAACGATATAGTGCATGCACAGTGAACACTATCATTACCAATATCGTTCTGTGATGTCACCCTGCCCTGCTCTATACATGCATTTCTTGACCATATAGTCGAATTGAGCTGTATGTACAGATTACAGAGGACATCCTTAAAGATCCACGGGAGCCTGCATCGTTAATGATATTGGTTCTACACATCTAAGCTATATTACAAATGATACCACTCAGAAGGGCCAAAAAGAGCAATATCATTTAAAATATCACTGGGGTGCCCTGGATCCTTTGCAGGGGTGCCCTTGGTTGGTGGACCAATTCAAATAAGTTTTGGTCAATGTAGCAGGCAAAACCAGTGCTACTATCTGGACAAACAAAAGAGAATCTTTAATAAGGATATACTGTAATTTGCAGATCAAATCCTAATAGAATAAAGGTATGAGATTAAGGAAACAATTTGTACTCCACTAGGTGTCAGCAGCCTATTTAAAACACTTCAGTTTACCCAAAGAACCTAAGTAGATAAACAATAATGAATAGAGATCTATAAAAAGAGAAGGTGCAATAAAATGGTGCAACCCTGAAAGACAAAAAGGTGTCATTAAAAAAAAAAAAAAAAACAGATGACATGGATAAATGGAAACACTTCCCTTTAAGTGAGTTATGGATGCCAGCTTCCCATTAAGTCAGGAATATACAAAGATAAAATTTAATGTAATACGTTAAGAACAAACAAAAAGAACACTTTTAAAGAATATTCTGATACGTGTTTGAAAAAACACTCTCACAGATGTTGCTATAAACACGTATAATTACCTCAGAAGGCACAAGTGGATATGATTAAATACAATCGTTTTTTCTGATCAACCGCATCAAATTATAGCACATAATCCTCACAGATTTAGTTTAAAAACAGCTTGTATTATCTCAGAATCCACAAATAGTATAGGCTGTCCAAATTTAAAGATATATAATTTATTCATTCACAAAAATAAAAGATATAAGGTACAGATGTAAAACTATTCTAGTAAAACAAATAGATTTGAGCCCATTTGGAATGGCAGTTGGTGTGTCTCCACTATTTGAAATTTGAACTGTACTGCAGCACCACCTCTGAAGCCTCCTCTGCCTTTAATAAGGGTGCCATTTGACCATAAGCCGGTTCAGTTTTTGGTCCGCCCACAGCTGTGGGAACACCCAGAAGATGACTGAAAGTACACCCCTCCACTGCACGGCCGCCACTGTTTGTTATAGCAGTCAGCGTTGATCTGACTCTGCTTCCTGTCCCGCACACGCTGGTCTCCCACACCTGACACACAGCCATGGCAGAGAGGGAGAAAGCAGCACAGCAGTGACCGAAAGCTGTGTTTCATCCTGTGGCTTGTAGAGCATGGTGCTCTGGTCCTAACCCTCTGCAAGATATACTGGGTGACATTCTATGGAGTGAGATTTTTTTTTTTGCAATTTTTTTCGCAAAAACGGCCGAAATCGCATGTTTTTCCATTTTCGCATATTTAATGAGCTGCAAAAATGTGAAAAAAGTGCGATTTTGGCCAACAAATGGAAATGCGATGGCTGTTTCTCGCAGCACATCGCATCTAGATGTTTTCACATTGAAAAGTATACAAATCGCATATTTAATGGTATGCGATTTGTATAAATGTGTCTAAATTTTGCCCAAAAATCAGACCAGGTTCTGATGGGCGAATTAGCCAGAACCCTGCACAGATCATTGAGATCTGTGCAGGGTTCTGGTGGAAAAAAAAGGGTTGAACAATAAAAAAAAAAAAAAAACTGCGCGGGGCCCCCTGCCAGAGCATAACCAGCCCCGGGCTCATTGAGCTGGTGCTGGTGACATAAAATCACGGTACCCGACAAATAGGGGTCCCTTGATTTAATGAAACCAGCACCAGGCTCAAGGTCCGGCGCTGGTTCCAAAAATACGAGGGACAAAATAACTAGGGGTCCCCCGCATTTCAAAAACCAGCACCAGACCCAACCAGCCAGCAGGGTAATGCCACAGCCAGGGGACACTTATTATATAAGGTCTCGCGGCCAAAGCATTATCCCCCTGGCTGGTCAGCATGGGCAGGGGTCCTGGGGAAGTGGGGACCCCCCAAAAAAAGGGTTCCCCCCTCCAGGACTTAACAGCCCATGCTGAAAGTCCGGGGCTGTCCCCGATGCCCCTGGGCGGTGTGCATCGGGCTGATGAAAAGTGTAAAAAAAGAATAAAAACTATTGTCTTATACTGTAGAACTATGAGTCCCAGCAAGCCTACCCCACATGCTGGGACTTGGAGAACCACAAGTCCCAGCATGCGGGGCATTAAAGGGCCCGCTGGCACTTGTAGTTCCACAGTACAAGAAATAGTTAAATAAAACACACACACACTGACACCCAGAAAAATAAACGTTTAATACATCCACAGCCCACACATACTGATACTTACCTACCTTGAGCCCGTGGGTCGGTCCCTGGATCCGGGGTCCGGGCTCCTGGGCTGAAGAGTCCGGTTCCGGGGCCTTGGTCCTGGTTCCGGGGCTGGTCCGGGGCTCCTGGGCTGAAGATTCTGGGGTCCTGGATCCGTAGTAATCCAAAGGGGTACCTGAAGAAGTAAATCCTACTCACCTGGTCCCCGACGATGACCCCGGCATCTTCAGCTCCAGGCGCGCTGCTCCCGGCTGGTACCCGCTCACGGACTGGAGAGATGCAGAGATTTTCATCTTCCGCGCCTCTCCACAGACTGATTCTATTGGCCGCCAAGTGGCCAATCAGGAGCCAACTTTCTCGGCTCCTGATTGGCCGCCAGGCGGCCAATAGAATCAGTCTGAGGAGAGGCGCGGAAGAGGAAAATCTCTGCGTCTCTCCAGTCCGTGAGCGGGTACCAGCCAGGAGCAGCGCGTCTGGAGCTGAAGATGCCGGGGTCGACGCCAGGGACCAGGTGAGTAGGATTTCCTTCCTCAGGTACCCCTTTGGATTACTACGGATCCAGGACCCCGGAATCTTCAGCCCAGGAGCCCCGGACCCCGGACCAGCCCCGGAACCGGACTCTTAAGCCCTGGTGCCAGGACCCCGGATCCAGGGACCGACCCACGGGCTCAAGGTAGGTAAGTATCAGTATGTGTGGGCTGTGGATGTATTAAACGTTCATTTTTCTGGGTGTCAGTGTGTGTGTTTTATTTAACTATTTCTTGTACTGTGGAACTACAAGTGCCAGCGGGCCCTTAAATGCCCCCCATGCTGGGACTTGTGGTTCTCCAAGTCCCAGCATGCGGGGTAGGCTTGCTGGGACTCATAGTTCTACAGTATAAGACAATAGTTTTTATTCTTTTTTTACACTTTTCATCAGCCCGATGCACACCGCCCAGGGGCATCGGGGACAGCCCCGGACTTTCAGCATGGGCTGGTAAGTCCTGGAGGGGGGACCCCTTCTTTGGGGGGGTCCCCACTTCCCCAGGACCCCTGCCCATGCTGACCAGCCAGGGGGATAATGCTTTGGCCGCGGGACCTTATATAATAAGTGTCCCCCGGCTGTGGCATTACCCTGCTGGCTAGTTGGGTCTGGTGCTGGTTCTTGAAATGCGGGGGACCCCTAGTCATTTTGTCCCCCGTATTTTGGGAACCAGCGCCGGACCTTGAGCCTGGTGCTGGTTTCATTAAATCAAAGGGACCCCTATTTGTCGGGGACCGTGATTTTATGTTACCAGCACTGGCTCAATGAGCCCGGGGCTGGTTATGCTCTGGCGAGGTGACCCTGCACAGTTTTTTTTTTTTTTTTTTTTATTGCGATTTCCTGCAAATGTGCGATTTTCAGACCTGAAAATCGCACATTTTCAGGACTAAAGAAATCGCATCAAATCGCACCTAGTCGCACTATTTGGGCCGTTTTTCGCATCACATTAAATATGCGAAAAACGGCCCAATCTTGCGATTTTCAAAAGTGCGATTAGGTGCGGTAAAAATCATGCGTTTTTTTCAGCTACACATAGAATGTCACCCACTGTAACTAATATGCCAACTGTGTCTGTCATCTTGTCAGATGGATGTGCTAGGACTCACATTAGTGTCACCACAGATCTGACAATGGCAGATTTTATATATATATATATATATATATATATATATATATATATATATATATATATATATATACAGTATATATCAGTGGTATATCTGTCAACACAGAGTTTTATGAGAAAAAATCTTTAAAACTATTAGAAACATGAAATAATGACTAATGTTTAATGTACAAGTGTCTTCATATTTCCTTCTGCTGACTATACTATGTATGTACTAGAGTTTTCTTGTTTGTTCATATGTTTATGTAATTTTATGCATTTTTATTTGTGCATTATTTTATATTTTTTGCTTATGTTCTGGTATTTCACATTTGGAGTGTGGTGTATCTGTTAGAACCACTGTGATTATACACAACTGCTGATTAATTAATTAGACCACATGGGTATATGAGAGGTACCTGACCAGTGCTGGGCCAGCCCGCTGACAAAGTTTTTGTGACAAAATGCATTAGGGCGCAGCCTAGCACTAAAGTTTCTGTCTATAAACACACTATGGAGCGCTCTTGTTCTTTTTAGAATTATATATATATTTATATATATATTTATATATATATAAATTATTTATTAACAGTTTCTTATATAGCGCACACAGATTCCGCAGCGCTTTACAGAGCATAGTTATGATCAAAAACACATAACAAATTACAGTACAAGACAGTTTAGGACAAGTACATGGTTAATATGGATAGTTGCATGAATGGTATTTTACCTGCAATGAGAAGAGAATAAGACGGGAGTTACGTCACAGCAAGTCCAGGCTAAGTCTAGGCTGACAGTATGCGGTTGTATATTCCTACTTTGAAAAACTTCCTACTTTGAATACTGACTAAATTTCTAAAGCCAGCTTTCTATAGCCAGCCTCCTATAATCTAATAAGTAGGTCTGTAAAAGCTGTTTCTAACTTCAGTAATTAAGACCGCACCCAATGCCCCTCTCCCACTAGAGAAAGTGAGCAATAAAACTGAGATAAGCAAATGGTGAGATGTTACAGACCATGTCCAAGTCACTAGTCAATTTTAAAGGCCCCCATACACTATGCGATTTTGGGACGATTTCATCCGATTTCGGCACTTTGTGCCGATAATCGGATGAAATCGGCCCAAAATCGTAGGTATGTGACATTTGATCCGATCCGATGCGCGGTCCCGTGCGCATCGGACCGGATCAGGGAGGTCGGACGGTCTGTACATACGATCACGTCCGACCTCCTTGTATGCATATGCCTGCCACCTGACAGGCATATGCATACAGACACCGGGGGAGTAGTGGGGGCGGCCAGCGGCAGCAGTGGTGGGGGCGGGCAGCGGCGGTGGGGACGGGCGGCGTGTGCGGTGAGCGCAGTGTACTTACACATAGCAGCAGCGGCGGGGACGGGACGCGCAGTGGCGGCTATTATATTTTTAAAATACTTGTCAAATGACCGGACGCTCTCTGATTGGCCGGAGAGCTCTCAGCCAATCAGAGAGCGGCCGGTCATTTGACAAGTATTTTAAAAATATAATAGCCGCCACTGCGCGTCCCGTCCCCGCCGCTGCTGCTATGTGTAAGTACACTGCGCTCACCGCAAACGCCGCCCGTCCCCGCCGCCGCTGCCCGCCCCCACTACCGCCGCTGGCCGCCCCCACCACCGCTGCCCGTCCCCACTACTGCCGCTGCCCGCCCCCACTACTGCTCCCCGCCCTGCAGCTCCCCGGGTTTTTTTTTACATGGGATAAATCGCATGCGATTTATCCCATGTAAAAATGGCACATCAAGTGCCAAATTGTATGTGAGCCTCCCGGGGAGCTGCCGGGCGGCTCGCAGGTAAATTGGGTCCGACTTGTCCCTAGGACAAGTCGGCCTAATGTATGGGGGCCTTAAGTCACTATCTAATTTTAAAAATAAATTTGTACATTTACCTAAGACAATGCAGTATACTAATCACAGTGATTCTAGTTCAAATATGACTGTTGCATGAATGGTATTTTACCTAAGACAATGCAGTGTACTAATCACAGTGATTCTAGTTCAAATATAACTGTTGCATGAATGGTATTTTGTAACTCAGGGAAAAGGGGCAGGGGATGGAGGCCAAGGGCACAGGACTAATTGGCTATGAAGTAAGAAGGTTATCTCCAATCAACATATGAGTGAATGATTGTAATATATAATATTGTTGTGGAGGTGCTCCCAGGGAGTAAGGTAAGTACAATTGCAAAAGGGTTGATATTCAAGGGAGAATATCAGAAAAGAAACTCCCGGGTGGGGCACAACCTTCTATAGTGTAGTATATATCAGTCTAAAATATCAACTTTATTAATACTAAAATTGATCCTTTAAGTGGATCAAATGACGAACATAAGACAAGAACATACAGATAACATGAAGAATAGTATACAAATGAGAAAAATCGTGAAAATATAATGTGATAGTCTGAAAAATGGGAGGCTAAATTGCTTCTATATTGTATGTCACAGGAATGAATGGTATTTTACCTGCAATGAGAAGAGAATAAGACGGGAGTTACATCACAGCAAGTCCAGGCTATGTCTAGGCTGACAGTATGCGGTTGTATATTCCTACTTAGAATTTTCCTACTTTGAATTCTGACTAAATTTCTAAAGCCAGCTTTCTATAGCCAGCCAAGGCTTAGTCCGCCTCCTATACTCTAATGTGTATATATATATATATATATATATATATATATATACACACACACAATTGTGCTCTTAAATTTACATACCCTAGCAGAATTTGTGATTTTCTCGCCGTTTTTCAGAGAATATGAGTGATAACTCACAAACTTTTCTTTCACTCGTGGTTAGTGGTTGGGTAAAGCCATTTATTGTCAAACAACAGTGTTTACTCTTATTTAAATCATAATGGCAACAAAAACTACCCAAATGACCCTGATGAAAATTTTACATACCCCATGTGTTGCCCCCTGTAACATCAATGACAACTTGAAATCTTTTGTGGTAGTTGTGAATGACGCTCTTTATTTTCTCAGATGGTAAAGCTGCCAATTCTTCTAAGCAAAAAGCCTCCAGTTCCTGTAAATTATTGGGCTGTCTTGCATGAACTGCAGGTTTCAGATAGCCCCAGAGTGGCTCAATGAAAGTCCTGGATTGCTGCTTCATTCTTGACAATTTACAAATATGCAGTTGAGGGTACCGGGCACATTGAACTTTAAAGATTGAGTGCCGGATCACTACAAGATATATAATCTTTGGTTACCCATGCCAACAGGTATGGGATGTGGAGCACTCGCCTATATAACAAATGATACAGCTTTGTTATAAAATAAAATGTTTTGTTTATTCCAATGAGAGATTCAGATCATTTGGAGTTCAATTGTAATCCAACATGCCCCGATGTTTTGGTCCTTAGAATATGGACCTTTATCAAGGAGCCTAAAATACATACAAAAGATACAAGAAAATACCATAATAAATGTACTAATAATCTAAACACAACATGTAAGAATGCAAACAAAGAAGTTACATTACTTGTTATAATAGAAGTATCTGCTATCAGCGTAGTACAGGAATAAACCTTATGGTGGAAAGAATGAGCACAAGACCGAGGCTGCCCAGGCCCAGCTTATATACCCCTGAGAATCACAGATGCCAATGTACAATTGGCACCGGTTTTTCAAAGCTAGTGCCGCGTTGACGCACTTCCAGTCTAAACCTCCGGATTCAGGAAGTGCGGCGGCCGGATTTGCCGGTCCATGGACCAAATCATAGAGCGCACAGCTCCCGGATTAGTCAGGCTGTGTGCTATGTGTTAATGATGATGTCACGGATGGCCACAGCGGGACATGGCGGGTCTGGTACTCACCCCTCCGTTCCCGCCGCCGCCTGTCCATGCTGGATCTGAGCTCCGGGCGCCATGCTGTGTCCAGGATTCGGGCGGCCGGGGAGTGCTGCATGCTGGGGCAGGTTCCCATGGGTCTTGGGGGAGTTGTGACTGAGGCGGTGCCAGGAGGCCAGCGCTGCCATTTTGGATGTGGGCAAAATGCAGATTGGCTGCCAGGTTAAAGTTTCCTGTCTCCCTGCACTGTCTAGCCAATGGCAGCCACACACAATGTATTTAGGGTATCTGCCCTGGTGAATCTGTGTCAGTGCAAAGGTATTCCTTACCGTATGCAGTTGGAGACTTCTGGCTCACTCCTGGCTTCTGCTGGTTCACAGTTCAGTCCGCCCTGCTACTGACTCCAGGAATCCTGCCTCCCTCGCTGCCTCTGTAGCTTCCAGTCCATGGATCCAGTACCGTCTGTCTGAGGGTCTGCTGCCCGTTATTCCAGTGCCCACTAGCTATTTGCCAGTCCTTGCCACCCTCCTGGTAATTTGGATACTCAGAGATTTTTTAGCTGCAGTTTTTCCCATAGTACTCAGACCATCACCCAAGTCTTTCCCGTGTCTAATTGCTGGACTCAGTACCGCTGGTCATTTTGTGAGTTATTGCAAGACGTATTGCTTCTCTATTATTTCTAAGGACATTTCCTCAAAGACTTTATTTGAGATTTTCCTTGTTTCAGCCTTATATCAAAGCCGTGATTTGAATAAGTGATTTGTTTTCCATTTATGAAATCTTCTATAATAAAACCAGCTCGTTTTAATCCTACTGCCTCTGGTCCTAAAGTAGTTCCTGAACACCACACGAACCAACCCAGTCCTCTGGCCGTGACAGATGAAAAAGATGGCATGGAGTTTTAATGAATTTTAACGATGGTGGTGATTAACCTTAGTATTATAGATAGTAATGATCTAAATGTGTTTCCTGTAGTTTTTAAATGGGAATCAGTATGTGTACTTTAGGTAAGATATATGTTTTGTTTTAAATTATATTTAGACGTGGATGGGTATCAGGTTTTATTAAATATGAGTGGGCTCGATCACATATAAACCAATATCATATATAGTGTATTAGATTTCTTCAATCGAAGTTGAAAAAGATGAAGAAAATGAAAAAAAAATGAATAAATAAAAAAAATGAAAGAAATAAAAAAAATGAGAAAAAATATTTATTCCACTGGATTGCTGTTCTCTAAGAGAAACCCGTTCTGTGACAAGTTATGCACAAATCATTCATGTACTATGCCGCTTTCAGTGTCCCTGAGGAAGTCATTTTGATGAAGAAACGCATTGGGTCTGTTATACTCATTTGAAGTCTAAACATTTGAAAGATACTCATCTAAAGCTGTATTGGAAGATTTTATATTCTG